>NC_092025.1:21177155-21911530 GCF_042242105.1 Pempheris klunzingeri
CCTGCTTACTATTAAACTTTGAGTGTATTTGGCTCACAATTGGCTCTAGTACTCAGCAACATATCATAAGTTTGTGTCTCATTCCTGACATATAACCTGTTTATGGCTTTTTTGTATAAATGTTTTCTGTGCTGAAAATGTCCCCACAAAAATAACTTCTCCACTCATACTAATTTTACAATCTGTAACTCTGTAAGTGTTTTGATTTGCTCTCACTGCTCTCATCGCAGTCATTTTTAGCCAAAGCAGGCAGCTGTTTTCAGCAGAATAGCTCTAAAAAATGACTGTATGTTACCTGCTCTGCACCTAACAGCGGTTAGGGATTCATGGAAACCAAATCAGAGCAAACACATAAGGTGGCCTGATTAATTCAATTGTTAATGTTGGTGTTTGCTTGATGTTTTAATAGGCAAATGTTTTGCCATAAATCAGTTGCTGCATAGGAATAGTTTAACATTTCTGGATGTAGACTTCCAAGAGTGAGTTGAGAGACACAAATCTCATGTCTGTGGGTTAAGAGCTGGAGTCAACCTAACATAAAGAAGCAGAGGGACACAGCTAACCAACATGCCTACCAATAATTAACACATTTTATCGCATTTGTTTAATCCATATGCAAAAAGAAGACATGACACATGCTGTAACTACTCCTCGGCTGCCAAGTTTGGTAGAGACCAGGTCCACAAATAGGCCATATGTATATCTCTGTTTATGCACAACTAAACACATGAGATGGACAAAACCAACTGCCTTAAATGTGAAACAAGTCAGTGATCTTGAATTGACATTTTTCTAAAAAAACATCAATATCAGGCCAATTCGGCAACTTTTAATTAGCTTTAACTGCACGGGATCCACTGCTGACCTAACGGAGGTCTACCTCTGCCTTAAACAGTCACAGAATGGAAGAAAAAAACAGAGCAGCCTTTATGATGAGGCAAGAAGTTGATTTGAAAATGTCACAGACTATTCCTTTAAGAGTAGTTGGACAATCAACCTGTATTCCCAAATATGTTGTCAGACATACATTGCGTACAAAATATCAAACAGTACTGGGAAGCCACGGGGAAGCAGGTTCTCTCCAAATGCTTGTGGAAATTTAAAGTGTCAGACATCAAATAGGCTTCTGTTCGTTGTCTAACTTCTAGAAAAACTATTTACTCATAAACACAGAGACACACACATAGACTCGTGGTCTCAGTCAACACTCTCTCCACTGTGTGTTTTAACTGCAGCTCCTGGTCTCTACCGGAGGTGTTTCATCAATGTCAGAGCTGGTTTGAAAACGTCCTCTGTCAGGCCACACTCGCTGGAGACGCAGGCTGCTTGAAAGGAGCCACAGACCTGAAGACATGTTGAAAGAAGCCCTTGGTACGTCAATGGACCGCTCACTGGGAGAGGGGAAGATGGAGGGAAGTGAATGAATGTAAATGGAGAGAGAGGAGATCACTTTGATAACTCCTTTCAGGCTGAAGCAATGACCCAGAAACTAACATGTTTGCTTTATTTTCTACTAAATAAATGCACACTCCTTTTTCTCATTAGTTTGGCAAAACACATGTTTATTTGTGATATCTTGTTCAAAAACAATTTACAACTCTATCACTATATTTTAGGCTATTGATAGGTGTTTCTGGATGTGTTATTATTGGTATTCAATAATAATAATTCTGTTTATCTCCTGGATAAACACAGCTCAGTCCAATGATCTGCATGATGTTCTTTTTTACAATATAATGGTGTCCCACAAGGCAGTATACTGGTTCCTTTACTATTTTCTGTATACATGAATAACAAAGGGTTTTAAAAGATGTTACAATATAATGATTTGCATGGTGACAACAATGGTAATCATATAATTTACTTTTCACAATCAAATACATTATCATTAAATACAGGGGAGGAAGTATGCACCCTGACCTATTAGAATAGTTTTAATATGGAACAAATGAGGAAGGAGAGTTTGCTTTAAATATCCCAGTTGTCATCTATATACTGATGACACACCACTGTTCCTGTGTGACCCCAATATTAAAGTAAAGCAACTTCAAATCCTATAAATCATAAATGTTGGTCTTTACTGAGCAACTTGATCACTATTGCATTTGATTAACTTTTCATAAACTTACCAAATCAAGAAATTAATTCCTGTACTATTCTTTCATTATCAATACACTGGTAATGCAGCAATCAAACCAAGCAATCATGGATGTGGGAGCATGGCTTTTATCTATTGGTCGTAATGCAGTACTTTACATAGTAAATGTAATAATATTACCAAAATCCTATTTGTAATGCCATATATTATTTTGTTACTGTTAAAAGTAATATATTACTGCAAAGCGTCCTGTAACGCATTATCCCATTAAAAATCTTGAAAATACAAACGAAGGAAATCCTTTCAGCAACCTGAAATGAAAAAAAAATGCTGGAAAAATCCATGTTGGGGGAGTAAAATAACAAAAAGTAAGACTTGATTCATCATACTTTCAGCCTGGTGGTTTGGTCAATTGGCAGCATTCACACCAAACCATACAAATCACATTAAGTGGACAAACGCACCAGAGTTTGTTTAAATTGAACCAAATAGATTACGTGTGAAAGCAGCCAGAGAGAATGCCTTAGCCAGTAAAGCAAGAAAAGCTTGACAGAAATGAGAGGGAAAAGGTGGTTTGTTTCTGTGAGTAAAATAAGGACTTTTTGTCTCGTGAAGGCAGTTTAGCTAGCTCTCACTTCTTCATACTGCCCGTTAGGTTAAGAGTTAGGATTAGGTTTGGTTGCTTTAATGCCCCCCACCCATCCCACAACCTGTCCCCCACCCCCTGACCGCACATGTTCAGATCTCGATGTGGTGCTGCTGCGTCAGCCCAGGCCCTTATGGCGTCCTGCATACCGTTGGTTCAGACCACAAAACACACACTCTTCAATGGCTGCCCTTTAATCGGACGACCAACACACACCCACACTGATGTGAGCCCAAGCCTTTAATGATCAAAATAGTCTCTGAACACTGAGGAGAGACGTGGCTGGTGGTGGAAGAGGAGCTCTGATGTTATATTTTCAGTCCAACCAGGAAAAACATTTGTCTTTCTTTACCTTTATGGGCTTGATCTCGGTATTAATGAACAAGCCAATCAGCCAGTTGTAGATGTTACACTAAAAGTTGTGTTCTCTTCAAACAAATGGAAATGGTTTTTACATGTGGTGCAATACACATCCTGCCAATGGTATCACGCTATTCACTGATCTAGGTGGTGGTAACAAGCCAAGAAAAACAGATATATATACTAACAAAAGCAGTGAGGAAGAAGACAATGTTTGATGTGGAAGGAAATGCATTTAGCAAGTTCGTCAGGCCTCGAGAATACAAAGGAAAGGAAACTTTGTTTGCAAGAAAACTGAAAAAAGTACCTTTAATACCAGTAAAACATTATTTTTATCAGGTGGAAATTTTGCAGTTCTGGAAAAGTCATTATTATGAATGTTTGTAGTTTCTTTCAACCAGATATGCTGCAATGAGATGAAAAGAATTTCCAGTTATTTACAAACAACATCGAGCGAAAAGACAAAAATGAATTCCACAAATATTCAACACAAATATAGTTTTTTGTCATTATGTTTAATAAACATGTCGCCAACTCATATATATATATATATATATATATATATATACATAAACATAGTTTATTCACAAATGCTTAAACACAATAGTGACTCACAGTAAAGTATGGAGCACATCACAGAAATCATCAGTAAGCACCATGGCACATCCAGGACAGATGTTGCTCAGACAGCAGCTTTTCTCCAGATCCCTCAGCTGAAGGGGGGTCTCTGTATTTACAGACCGTCCTTGTTTCCTCTTAAAGCAAACTTAGAGGTGTCAGAGGTCGTTAAGGACGGGCCGGAGTACAGTCGAATCTCTGTGGTGCAGACACATCCACCAACATTAGAGGAAGATTTGTAGGTCGAACCTGAAAGGCTCGCTGTCTGTGTGGCTCTCACAGTGGGGGGAGCAGCCGTTTTTCAACCTCTGACATGGTGAATAATAATCCTGTTGTATCTATCTATCTATCTATCTATCTATCTATCTATCTATCTATCTATAAAAGCTGGGGAGGGATGTGCAAAGAAGGAGGGATTGAAAATAATGGGGGCGTAGAGGAGGAAGGGATGAGGGGAAAACGTCTGGGTCTAATTTATGGCCCCAATAAATCCCCACTCTTTACCCTCTAACCCCTGAAACAGCCAGCCAGCTCCCTAAAATCTTAATCACTCCCCTGCTGGCCTCCTCTGTATCCTCATGGGGCAAGAGAGAAAGGAAAGACCGCGAACAGTGGCCATATTATTCTGCTGTAAAACCAAATGGCGTCCTTGTAATCACCTGACTGCCCCGTCAGCCAGACGGCCACTGAGGCAGTTAGTTATTCAGTGAGTATGGCTCTAGTTGAATGGCTGGCAGCCTGGCTGGATGACTTATAGAGGCCCTTCTAGCTCCAGAGCACACACTGATTTATCACAAGTTCTGTCCTGCTTATTTTAGTGGGATAAATCTACATATCCTTTTCTTTTTCAGTCTGCACTTTTACGATCAAATCCAAAGCTTTTTTATAATGAATATATTTTTAAAAAGTGAACAGAAATAAAAGTCACGTTAACTCTGTAATTCACAAACTTTGATACCAGATTGGATTGTTTTCTGCCCAATTTGGCTCCTTTTTATTTGATTTTTCACCAACAAAAAGTTCTAAAAGGCTATATTTGAATGAACTGGCCCCTAATCTTCTGGCTTCAGTTGGCTTGAAGTGCAGTGGCTCGTTTTTTTATTTTGAATAATTGTTTGTAAGCTTTGTGATGAAGACATGTAAAAGCTAGCATCTCTTCACATAAGTGAATAATACATAAACCTTTGAGTATGAAAACGACTCAATGAATTCAGCTGTGAATGTAAACATTATGGTATGTTTTACACAGAAAAAGCACAGCCCCCTGTTTTCTTGTAACTGCTTAGCGGCCAGTCCAATATGGCGGCAGAGACAGTTTAGAAAAGAGACACTGACGAGTCTTTTCCTGTATCTGTGTCTGGTTTGGCCACTGCTACGCCTCTTCAGGAGACCAGCAGCAGGTCCTCAGTCCAATGACAGTCAGACATCGATCTACAACTGGAACTACAACCTACACTGAGTAAAAGTTTGACTAATATTTAAGCACCAAACAGCCAGTGTCAGTTTAGGTTGTAATTAGTTGATGTTCAGCCATAGATTTCCTCCTGCTTTCCTCCATCAACAAGACATTCACAAAGAGGCGACCACCCACATGAAAGAAGAACAGGGACACAAATCTCCATGTGTTCTCTCTGGACTTCAAACTGGACATATTCTTATTTCCACATTAACATAGATGTCGTGATTTTTCCTGCTGTTGACAGTCTGAAAGCCCCCTGACTGACTGACTGACTGACTGACTGACTGACCGACTGACTGACTGACTGACTGACTGACTGACTGACTGGTTAGCATCACTCCTTCAAAAACACTTTGACGGCTTTTAATCTGACTGACTGCAGCACTGACTGACCAGCCGGCGTCCTGAATCCTGCTCGTCTGGCTGCGAGTCGGCCGACCTGTCTGCTGTGCTGTCAGCCTGACTGACTAACTGGGCTCACTGAGTGACTGACTGGTTTCCTGGCTGGCAGAGTGCTTGTGTCAGAGTAGATTTATGTTGCCTGGCCCTGGTGATAACTCATTTCAGACACACTGAGGTCCCCACGGGGGAGCAATAAAACCACTCACTGTGTTAACCTGTTTTGCCCTGAATTCAGTGAAAACACTCGGCCGACTGCAGAGGCTGTGCTGATGTTTGCAATTTAATTTTTGAGCCCTGTCTGATGCTTTTATCCACAGTGACTGAACTCAACAAAAAGCATCAACCTCCTCATTGTTGGCATTGCAGTGGTCAGAATTAAACCAGTAGCACATCAGAAATGTCCACACTGATGAAGCTGTTTTGAAGATATGATCCAGTCGTTGAGCAAGTCGTAGGGAGGTGATCGAGGTAAAAGGAAGGAAAATAAAGGAGGCTTTAATCTGCTGGTTGTTTTTTCAGTTAACCATTTAGTCTATGAGGAAATAAAAATGCCCATCACAGTTTCCCAGAGTGACGTCTTCAAATATCTTATGTTGTCCAGCAAACAATCTGAACCCAGATATTTGGTTCAAAATAAAAATCTAAATACATGACTTTTACTTGTAGCAGAGTATTTCTACACTGTGCCTCTGCTACTTTTACTTTAGTAGAAGATGTGAGTACTTCTTTTTAGATACTTTATGGTTTGGAAATGAAGGTGGTTTTGGTAAAACGGCTTTGAAGACCATTGCCCATGAAACGAAACCACAAAAAGCTTTAATGATGCTTAAGTTGCTGCCAGCAGATCATAGAGAAGAACAAACGGAATACGTTATCAGTTCATGTTAATATGATACCTTCATTACCAACATTTTGCAACTTGCCAGACATGTTAATTACCTCATGTTGATAAAAATGCAGCTGACATTACATTACAGTTTGTAGAGGGAATATCCTGATCCTGTCTCTCTCTCTCAAGACAAAATTAAGGAGTTTGAGTTTGTTGCACAAAAAGTTTTAAATTCCATTCAAATATTGTGTGAAGGGTGAAGACCTTCAGGGTGAGGAGCAGCAGGTTGGAGGATGTGTTCAGTGTATCTCTGAGCTGCTTTGTCCTGGTTCAGAGGGTTAGAGTCCTCAACATTCAAGGACAAACGCACAAAGGATGCTGGTGTTTAAGAGTGTGGTGTCTGAGAGACACTCAGTCGTGAGGAAACTGCAGCTGTAAAGACAAAAGAGGAACCCAGAGGTCTCATAAATCACTTTTTAAAAATCCAGCACTCACACCCACTTTCAACAACAATGACAACCACTTCCTTCAGAAAACCACATGCGCCAATAACAAGCTTCTTTAAAAAAAGAAGGATGTTTGTCTCATCTCGTCCACAGAGAGAAAGAAAGGCAACACTGGCAGAGTTAGAAGTCTGATACCAGGAAGTGTCGGCCGTTTTTCAAGGGACGCAAATAATTGTGGATAAAAAAATGACAGATGTTCATGTTTACAGGAAGGCTTGACTCTCTCTGACTGTCTCTTCCTGCCGTCTTTGATCACTGTAATGTGGTAAGAGAGCATACCAGTGGTATAATTTACATTGCTGCATGTCATTTTCTAGCACATACCAAACATACTCATATTAGATTGAGTTGGTATTGGATGAAATCCTCAAATATAGTTTTATGCATCCTTATCCTACTGAAATGAACATGCATTAGAGTTAACTGCTGAAGAAAAAACCTGTAAAAACAGAATGTGTTCCTGCAGGACGGACCCCCAGTTTAAGAGCAGCCACTTCCTTTAATATACACAAAAGTGTTATTTGAAAACAACAGGTTTTCTGAGCTTTAAAAGACTCATTACTCAGCTGATGTGAGCGATTACCGTCCGCTGCAGCCAAGCAGGCCTGTAATTGTTCGTGTATGGAGCCCTGAGGATGTGACTGATTGGATGTCATTAAGTCCAACATGCGTCAACGGACATGTAGCGAGCTTATTACAGTCAGACTCCCTCCCTCTGAACCCCACACTTTCTCCTCAGAGGGCAGCTAATGACCCACAAGGTCCAGGTGGCAATTTAGGCCTCTGAAGTTTTAAATGCTTCCTACTGTAAGACACAAGTACACACGTAACACTGAGAGGGTTTTTGGTCCAAAATGTATATTTTCTTTTTACACATAAACCTTAGTGGTTTGAGGGGTTACTTTCTGTAGTGGCCTTAAAAGAAGAGTGGCGCTCATATTGTTCCCATTATTTGGTTCCACATGAACTCAGACGGCATCATTCTGGACAAATAATCCCTTCAGAGGAATAAATCTGCCACAGTTTAGATTAATAACTTTGAATATGCATGATGTAAATGCATGGAAAAGAAAGAATATAGTGGTGAGACGGCAAATCAAGGAGGAAATGTTAGAAACCAAACTCTCCTAACGGGACAAACATGTCATGAACGCCACCAGTTCATGTTTGTGAACTCAACATCACTAAAGTTGCCACATAAGGAATGAGAAGAAGTCATGTGATAGGCATGGAGATATTAGACGGGATAATACTATATTATCTATATTATTATACATATTATTATTATTATGTTGGTGTTTAAACAGAGGGATATTATAGACCTGCATAAAGAGCAAGTGACAGAGTTTTCCTAACAAACACTGAACTTTATAAGCTGCTGTGCCAAAACATATCAGTTGCTCTGTAAGTGTCGGAGTACTTACATGATCTTTGTGCAGAATGCAGCAGCAGATTTTCTTGCAGTGCTGCGTTCAGGTGCCGTGGGGCGTGAAGAGTTCCCACAATCTGACCTAAAAGCCTTCACTTCCAAGAGGGACTCCTGTAGACCATAAAACCGACTGCAAGGCACCAAACGCAGATGATCCAGATAAGATAACTCTCTGTTTCACACAAACAAATAATCAGTCACAGAAATTAACTTTATTATCGGGTTTCTAGGGACTCCAGTTCATTTTTTTAAATCCTAAATCACAGTTCAAGATCAGAATATCTTCCACGCTGCACTCATGTTGATTGTTTGGAGGACCAAGTGGCGTGAACTTGGACGTGTTAAGCAGTGTGGAGACTGGAAACTCATGCTTGTGTGTTTTCAAGAGGGAATTAAAATATGTTCAAAGACAACTGGCTTCTGCAGGGTTTTATAACACTATGATTTCATGAGGCTGTTTTATGGGTGAACTTTACAGCATGATCAGGACACAACAAAGAGCTGAGGGTGTTTCTGTACATAAACCACCAAATCGTTTGTGTCTGTAAGCTGTAGCCCTGCCTGTCTCAGTGTTCACCCAACTTTTTAATTTCTTCTCATACACTAAAACAAAAGAAGTGGACACCCATTTGTTTGTGTATTGCCATTTTGAAGCCTCGAGTTTGACACTTTGGCCGTCGCTATCTTACGTTTTTGAGGCCACAAGTTGACGCAAAGACCCCCTTGTCTGATTGGTTAGGTTTAGACATGACCCACCTCCAAAGCCTACTTCATCGTCTATTTCACTCTAAATGGGACCATAATTAACTAAATGAACATCATGCTGTGTTGAAGAAGAATTTAAACTAGCAATTCAGACCATAAGCTTCTAAGGAAAATATTTACTGACGTAATAAATCAAGTGAGAAGTCGGCTCATTTTGTCATAGACTTCCATACAATCAGACTTCTTCAACTGGAGTCGCCCCCCGCTGGCCGTTAGACAGAATACACTGTGCATCGACAAACTGAAAAGGTTTGTTATACTTGGAAGAATTATAAGTACCACCATATATCATGAGATATCCCTGCAGCGCTGCTGTCTATGGGAAAACTTTGTCTATTGTTTGAATTCTGAATTTCAGTTAAAACCCTCTAAGGGATATTTAATTTATCGTTTGAGAAATGTACAATCAATATACTAGATCTCATGCTGGGAGATTTGAAAAGGTTGCATCAACTTTTGTACAAATATCAATTTGTGATGCATTGTGGTGATTATTGTATTGTGTAATCTTAACTGTCAAAGAAAAATGTCGTGCCCTGGAGGGACAGTGCATTTCTGTTCATTCTCATGAATGCAATGTTTCTGACTTTGACTTGAATGCATTAGCATGGGAGTTTTACCAGGCTGTACCAAGCATCAGTGTTCAATTGTTCAGACTGAGGTTGCAGTGCAAAATATTACACCTGTGTCTGGTTTAGGGCCATGTAAGAAAGACCCCCAAATCAGAACTGAAAAGACCAGATTCTATGTGATCTGTGCTGTTCACACTGTTATTTAAAAACAGACCTGATGAGATCAGATCAATTTGGCTGTAATCTGTATGCACCCATAATGTTTTTATTCCAACATTGGCCCTCACAACCTTTGCACTGCCTACTGTAAAAGAATTCACATTAACATTATTTCAAGTTCTATAAATAAAATAATAATAATCATACAACATCTTTAACATAGTCTGTTAGAGAGACCACATGCTGTAATCATCTTCTGTTTTCCTAGACGAACATGTTGCTCCTGTTTAGCTTATCAGATTTTAAACTGGAACTAAACACTGTCTGAATGTGTACGCAATATTATTATATGTGTATTATTAACCCAATATCAATATATAATTTTTAAATATCACAATTATGGTCGTTCACCGTGTTGAGACACCCCTACTCTGAATTTAATCTAAATTTATTCTGCAGCCCTCTTTTTAAAACTTCACCACTTTTAGAGACATTTATATGATTTGCAGCTGTGAATTAAATGCAAAATGTGCCAACAATGTTTCAGTCTTTAAATGATAAATGTTTCATGTAGATATAATGCAGGCAAGGGAAACATGTGACAAAATACAGTGTGTGTTTATAGTTTACAATAATTAAACACCCAGCACCGACGAGAGTGCTTATTAACACTGGAGGTTAAACCAAAGCACAACAATCAAGCGTCTAATTAACTGAAGCCTGAGGAAAATGTTTTTCATTAGCTGAACAGAAAGCTGGGACGGTTGTTAGCACTATGAGTGAAATGCCCCTTTAAGCTTTCTGGGAGTGTGTGTGAACATGTGAAGCACATGGAAAACTAAGAAAGAATGTGAAGAAAAAACAAAGAAGAAGAATAAGGCTGTCATCACCCGCTATTCATCCTTCATCAATGAAATATGTAATTAACAGTCCGGAAGAGCAGCCGTCCTCCTCTTCCTGTTTATATTCTCCTCTTTCCTCTGTGAATGTGTGTGTGTTTGTTTTCTCAGCCGCCTTAAAATCTCTCTAACACACACACACACACACACACACACACACACACACTCCAGAGTCCATAAACAGATACTTCTGCTGAGCTTCAGTAAATTGTCAAAGGGATTTTTTTTTTATCCCTCCGTCTCCCACAATAATCAAAATCCTCTTTTTATTTCCAACATTTAATAGCAATCTTAACAGCTCTTGTAATTGTGTAACCAGACCAGGCGAGACTTCAAGATGTGGAGCTGTGGGAGACCTCACATGACTAATAATTCAGTCGTGTTAACAGCGTGGATCTGGAGGAAATATATAAATTAAAACAAAACAGACATTTGTGGCTCCCAGACGATGTGTCGTGATGAGTTTGGTTACTTTTCCTTTTCCTTTGAGTCAAATCTTTCCACAATCTTAACTTTTTACTTTAAATACGTTGGTTTATAACAAAAATACCTGCAAAATTGCAAATGTAAACATGCTAACACGCTAAACTAAGATGATGAACTTATAGTATATGTTGAATTTGCTGAACATGAGCGCGTTAGCTTGTGTGGATTTTAGCAGAACAGTGTAGCCTCACAGAGCCGCTGGCATGGCTGTGGATTCAAAGGCCCCAAGCACACCTGGTAATAACACCTGGCCTGTATGTGGTGTTAAATAATCTATAATAATGACAGCTGATCCGTGGACCTCTGCCATAACCCCTTGAAGGTCCTCAGAAATAATCACGTTAAAGATCCTTACACACATAAATGTATATGCATAAAAACAAGCCATAAAAATGTTAAAAATCTTTCTTTTTTTTAAATTTTTTTTAAATAGTTTTTTAGACCAGCATCAGCCCTAATCATACATATCAAATTTTAATTAGTTTTTTAAAAAATTAACCCTTAAATTGCCATGTTTTTGTCATGATGCGCATCATTTTATGGTCTAAAATACACAAAAAAATACATGAAAAAAATTGAGAACTCTGAAAAATTCACCATCTTGCAAAATTATAAGCAATATGCATGAAAAACTGATAAAATATGCTAAAAATAAAAATCATAACACACTAGAAAGTGCTGAAGACCCTCAAAGGGTTAACACCTGGTATGAATAGGCATTCATGTTATTGGGTTTCACCACAATTAGAATAAAAAGTATCCGTACGTACATAGACGTTTATCATGTTCTGTTCCACTCATTAATAATCACTAATATTATCTGTAAAAACATGAACAATGCACCACACGTCTGAATTCAGCACGGATTGGTCTGCATGTGCTAGCCTGTGAGGAGCTAACTGTTAGCAGAACTCATTATGCTAACAACCAAAATGCATTCATGGCGTGCATGCTGTTGAAATGTGCGCTAAGGTGTGTTAAGTGATAAAATAATTGTCCCCCATCTTGGTGCGTGCATAATGTGACATGTGACATGTTCCATGTCTGAAAGGGGCCATAAAGCTGTAAACCCCCCCCCCCCGGGCCAGACCAGATCTACGATCCTGATGGGAAACTCTGCGGAAGTTTGTTTGTGCTCTTCTTTGACCAACAATCAGGTTTCACAGTTACCTTTGTTGAAAGTATAGACTTCCACTCTGCATTTTGTTTACATGCCCTCAGTAAGTCAAACATGTTGTAGCAGAGTCACATGTGCTCCAGGACCCAGGAGATAAGGATTTCCCCGGGAAGTCCTGCAGAGAACCAACGTGAGGCCGACAGTGACTGATCCCTGAGGAGGAACATTTGCCTTTTACTCTATTTACTTATTTATTTTTGTTCTGCAATCAGCTTTTTCCTTATGAATATTGACATCAAGTGTTTGAATGTGACATGACATCTTTATTTCTGTCTTTTACAGCGGTACAAGTACAGAGCGTTGTTTACTCCCTCCCCCAAACTCCAGCAGCAGCTTATACACTGAAGACCAGAGAGGATCCCAGTTGGAGGTTAATTAAAACAAACTGGCAGCACGCCGTCGTACATGCAAGATGTAGGTGAAACAACTGGAGCCTCAAAGTCTCTCAAATTAAAATAACTGCTGCCACTAGCACGGCCACATCCAGACTAATGAATTTGAAATGACTGTTAAGGTGTTTCATTTCTGTTTATTAATGGAATTCGTTGACATTTTGGTAAAATACTGTTATTTACACGGCTTTTAGCTCTGTTTTTGGTCTCCACCCACTCCTTAATGCTCCACAAAGGTTCACACTGTAGTCGTTACTGAAACAACAGAGTGGGTTGATTTCCAGTTACTCCCAAAAACAACATATATGACCATTTTCAGAACCCTTTATATGACGAGTGGGAGCCGATCTCAAGCAAGGAAATAACTTAAGTTGCATACGTGACGAAAGTTTACGTCATGAATAGGCCACAAGAAACAACAAAATTATGGGCTGGAAAACCAAAAATAGCTGAAAGATGCTAAAACACTCCATAAATCTGAGGGAAACCACAGTGTTGTGTGATTATTCACTGTTATTGCTATGAAAGACTCATTTTGCATGACAAAGTTGTTTGATTACAGTAACATTTTTCAGATTTTGTCATTATTGTCTTTGTTTTTATCTCTATGTGATACTACACTGGCAAGTATGTATGTAATAACGTGGAATATGATGGGAGACATTTGCTGAAAATGAAAGAAAGAAAGAAAAATGATTGAAAATTAAAAATAAAAACATTTGAAAAGAAAACAAATGTTTCTTGTCAACATGGAAAAACAAAGAAAAAGGAAAATTTAAATGTTGTGCTCTCCAGGCTGATCAACAACAAAATGTCCTCACCTGAAGAACTCATGACAAAGCTCTGTATTCACCGTTCACACAAACAACTTTAGATCGTGTTGCTGAGAAACAGACAAGATGTATGAAACTGAGAGAAAAGAATTTGGCTTTATTCTTTATCTCTATCAGTGAGGACGTGGACACATTTTGATAACATCAGACAGATGTTTGTGACTCTGATCTCTCTGGTATGTCAGTGATTGTTGTGTTTGTACCAATGATGACAATTCAGCGCTCCTCCCTCTGTTTGTTTGGCTTTCTTTTACTTTCAACAACAAACCTCCACGACAAGACAGGGACCAGCTGTTCGGATCAGAGGAGGAGGATGAGGAGGAGGAGGCCGGGAAAGCGACCCTCAGAGTTCAACCCTGAGGTTTCAACGTAATCACAAGTTTAGGTTATTGAGACAAATTGTATTTTTGTAAATTCAGAGGTAATTTATTTTAATGTAAAATACATTTCCCTTTCCATGCAGGAAACCTCCCCAAAGTAAACAAAAAGTAAAAGAAGAGCAGTCTCCTGTTCTGTTACAGAAATAGATTAACGTGTCACTTTCCAATTTTGCAATGGTGGGACAACTTGTCAAAGTCACCAGACTCCATTGACAAAAACAGTAATTTTATCTTGCAGAACACAGGAGTTGCTGGTCTACCGCTGCCTTGATTGGTTGGTTTATTTGTGGTATTGTGTGACTTTGATGTTTTAAAGAATTAGTTCTAATCCAAACAAATGTGTTAAAACACCAAAGTCACAGCAACTAGACAAGCACATCCATGTTCTGCATGCTAGAATTACTGTTTTTGTGAGTGGAGTCTGGTGGGGTTTAAAAAGAGTGATATATCAGCTGCTCCTGGTTAAACAAAAAGGATCTTACAGGTCTACCTCTGTAGGGATCATTTCCAGACACTTCAAATAGCAATCTGAGCCTGTCAGTGGCAAAAACAAGTACTTTTAGTGGATGTACTTTACAAGGAGAGGTTGCCACAAAGGATTGCATTACAGCCAATGCAGCCTGTTCTCAGCTGCAAGCTGAGGCGATCCACTGGACCAATTCCAAAACTTGTTCCCCATTCCTCCAAACCCAAAACATGTAAAACAAAATAAGGCTGATATTTTGAGTTATCCTTTAAGAGGGAGCTGTTTTTATCAACATTTAGGGGGACTTTTAATGGTAAGATGAGAAATGAATACATGTCTAGTTTCTTTCTAGATATAATAATATATATTAATATAATAATGATATAATATAACTGAACAAGTCTTTGTCACAGGTTGTATAATGTGACCAACATCCAAAAGTGTGGTTACGTTTTTTTTTTTTTTCTCCTGAATGCGTGAGCTACAGGCACCTGTCTGTCTCCAAGCCGTGCCGGGCGCCGTGGGGGTGAGACAGACTGGCGAGAGCCCCGGTGACCGGGAGGCTCAAACTGCCACCAGCGTCTGGCCACACAGCTACGGGTCAGTCTACACAGAGACACACAGGGAGACGACCACCGGGGTCTCCTCCACGAGACGTTAATGATCCAGAGACAAAGAAACAGGGCAGAGACAAACACAGAGGAGCAGGCAGTGGCTGCTGTTAGAGGCGCCCGTCTCATCCATCTGCATCTCCACAGTTAGAGAGAAAGCATGGCCCTAAACTGAATCCAGCTTTAAATGAAGATTGGCACGGCTTTCAGCTGTGTTTCTGCACTGAAGCAACATTTTTATCAGAATATTCTACTACTTAAATGATAACTCTACTATTTTTACATATTTCGGGTTTGAAATAACTAGTAGGTACAAAAAGTTTTGCTACCCTGGAGGAAATCCTCTAGTGCACTAAATGCTTGTTTTTGCTGCTGACTGGTTCAGATTGTTATCCACTGTGTCGTGACATTACAGAGAGGATCCCTACCGAGACAGACCTATAAGATCCTTTTTGTCTGAGGAAAAACAGCCATTATATCGTTTGGTTCAAAGCCACCAGACTCCATTGACAAAACCAGTAATTTTACTTCACAGACCTTAGGAGTTGTTAGTGTAGCTGCTGTGACTTTGTTGTTTTCACACACTGGCTCAGATCAGAACTGATTCTTTAAAACACACACAAATCACACAGTAACAGAATCTAACTAAATGATTGAGGCAGCACTAGACCAGCAACTCCCACATTCTGTGAGGTAAAATTACTTTTTTTGTCAGTGGGGTCTGGCGGCTTTGTAGAGAGCAATATAACGGCTGTTTCTGGTTAAACTAAAAGGATCTTGCAGGTCTTTCTCTGCAGGGGTCATTTCTATAATGTTGTCAGAATAACAATCTGAGCCTGTAAGTGGCAAGAAGAAGCACTTTGGGAGGACAGACTTTGACTGGCTGACATTACAGCCATTACAGCCCATTTGCCATTAGCTAATTTGGGGCTGCTGGCTGAGGCGATCTACTGGACCAGTTCCAAAACGTTTTGTAGCTATAGTCATTAAAAAAAAAGGGCCCTGGTTTAAAAATATCAGAAATATCCTTTAAAGACATCAAAGTCTGTTTACAGGTGTTGGGGAGTACGTCTGCATATGACTTCACATGTTAGTGTGTGTGGAGTTAAAAAGAAGTGAAGTTACCAGGCGTCTGTGGCCCGCTCGAGGCTAGCAGCGTGAGGCGACATTTGCCTAACCTAACACACCCAAATACATACAGTTGAGTGAATGAATTCAAGTTGCATTGTGGGTAATGCAGGGTGACACTAAATCTGTAGATTAACCTCGACACAGATACGAAATCTCCAGAGCAGCAACTAATGGACGGCTACTAAAAGTCACTTAATTTAATTATGGTTCCATACGAGGTGTGTTTAACAGCCTACGCACAGGAAAGTCCCAGCAACAGCAAAAATAGCATAAAATACTGTGAAATGTTCTTTTAATGCCGTCTACTTCATTGCCTACTGTTGCTAAAATTAGACTCTCTTGGCTGGAGCAGACATTTCTAAACTCATAACTCACAATAGAAATGAGCAGAACAGGTAAGTTTCCTCTCGCTGTCGCTCAGTATGGAAAGTGAGGCAGACAGAGGCCTTTCTGTCCAAGCTGTAAGGGAGGGAGCACAGGCGTCATGCTGCCCCGAGACGTCCTGACAGGCCGGCGGCCGCTAGGACCAATTAAAAGGTGAGAGGAGAGGAAGAGCAGGATGTCAGGAGCCGAGCCGAGAGCTGCCTGGACTCTCAGAAACAGTGGGCTCACTGTGATACACAAACTCACTGTTTCACTGTTACTTCAATTGATTGGAGCTCATTTTGAACTTTAGTTTATGAGAACATGTAGTGCAGGATTATTTATCTCATAAAAAGGAATACAATCATCAAACAAACTCTCAGATCTTAGACTTTGTGCTTGTTATGGAAACCTTAGCTGATGAGAGAGAGTGAGTGTAATTATTATAAGGGTTCTTTCATAGCTGTAATCTGCAAATAAGACTTAAACAACGTCTACACAGTCTGTGAAGTGAAAGCAGCACGTTGTCAGCAGCTTCAGACCTCAATCTGTGTCTACAAAGGATGTATTCAGGGACAGCGTTGATATGAAACATAAAATCCCTGTGGTAACATGTGTAAAACTGAAAAAGACGGACTCGGAACGTAAAAATAACTGATTTGCAGTTATGCACATATAGCTATATTTATTAAAACAGAGGCATGTCTTTTCCATTAAATGTGAATGATACAGACAACTGAAAACTGTGGATGGATTACTGAATGGGCCTTCTGGTCACAGGCTCAGGGGCCCAAGGGATCAGGGGACTTCAGGCCAGAGCCTGAGTAAATATTTCTTATTGGAAAGTCAATCAAACAAGCGACCACAAAGACACAAGAACCAACCACAAACAGATGCAAAGAACCCAAAAAGAGACATAAAATGATCAATAAGACTCACAAAACAACTATGAAGACAGAGAAAGAGATGCAAAACAACCAAAAAGAGACATAAAATGATCAATAAGACTCACAAAACAACTATGAAGACAGAGAAAGAGATGCAAAACAACCAAAAAGAGACCAAGACCAACGACCAAGAAGAAATCCAAAGCGAGCAAGAGGAGAGACATAACACAACTACTACGATATCCAAAGAGATGGAAAACAACTATGAGGAAAATGACCGCAGATACAAATCAACCACAAACGGATGCAAACAACCACGAACAGACACAAAACGACCACAAAACAATGGAGAACGGCTACAAAATGGCCCAAACAGACTACAAACAACATTTCTGAGATGAAAACTGAAAAAAGAAGAAGAAGCAGCAGAAGGTGATGATGAATGGACCACCTCATCGGAACAACGCTTGTGTTATTTGCTGCACTGTGGATGCAATGTTTTGCAGTTTGTGGGTTTTACTCTGTTCTGACGTGATACGTGAAACCCGCCTGCAGTTCCTTAAATATCTTGAGGGAAAAAACATGTTTTCTCTTACAGCAGCTTAGTCTAAGCTCACAGTCAGTGAGCTGTCTTGCAGTTTTAACCCTCTTGGATGCATTTTTGGATCAGTTATGATAACATTTTGCTCCTCAGCTTCAGTGCTCTTCCTCACTGGGTCACCAGGCAGCACTGGTTGTTCTTTGAGGTCAAGGGGGCCATAAAGCCAGAAGTCACTCTGTGGACTCAAGCCAGCAGGTTCAAGCAGTGATGTGATCTTCGCAGTGCTGCTTTGGCATTTGGAATCTATTTCAGTGATATTTTGCAGGTGAACCACATCTCTAAACTGCAGCTGTTGGCTGTTGAAAGGAGTCTAAATCCTGTCCAGACCACGATACCACACTGACAGACAGGACCCTTGATAAAATATTATAAGAAACCATCCAAGGACAGCTGTGAATTATGTTTTCTTAATGTGCTGCTATCAGCTGTCGACTGCCACACTGATTTTAATGCAGGACATAAAATGTTGGGAAAAGTCATCAAAAATAAAGTTTAAATAGATATTTAATCATAAAATGAGGTCAGGGGCATCCAGACATGAACAGAACAGAAAATGACAGAGGTTGTCTGGGATGTGAGTATGAATAACAGGTCTGTTTTATTCTATATATCCTGGATACGATTGAGATTAAAGTTGGAAAAAGTGCCGTCGGAGAACAACACAATAATAAATAGGTAATTTGTATTTGTATTTTGAGTAAAATCTTCTTTTGTGCTTCAAACAGTGTGATGCTGGGAGGTCTGGCAGGTCGAGAAGTAATCTCACTGTTGATGGTTTGGGGTTTTTTAGAGAGAGGAGACAGCAGAGAGGCTCACGGTCGTCTTTTGATGAGGCCAGATGAGACCTTCAGCCACATTCCTGGTCAGTCTCCTGGGCTGCAGCTCGCCACATTACTGCCTGCTGTCCAAACAAACGAGGCCAGTCCCAGAGGGCCTCCTGAGCCGAGCCGTGCCGTGCCAAGCCAAGCTGGGGACAAACCGCCCACCTCTGAGGGTCCTAAAATATAGACTCTCCATTTTTAACTCCAGGAGCAAGAAACGTTTTCAGTCAGTCACAAACAAAGTGGTTTCTCATGTTGTGGCGCAGGCTGTTGTTGTCACTTCGGATGTCCAGACGTCACCAAGCTGTCGCTGGAATCTGTGTGTGTTCCTGAAAGACGTATTTTTAAATGCCACCAGTCGTTCCGGGAGCCTTGTTTGTTTCTGTATTGAAGAAATTATGTTGTAAAGCATTAAACTCGACTGATCGCTTGATAAAAACAAAAACCCACAAACAGCAGTAAAGCAGTGTACATGCAGTAAGAGTACTAGAGGCTTAAAATCATTACATTAAAAACACTACAGTTTGTGATTAGTGCATTAACATCATTGATCACTAGGTAATAATGAGAAAATACCCCTACAGATAAATGTAATCATGACTAATATTAGCTGATGTTGCAAAGTGTTGACATGAATTCACTTTAACTAACAGGAAAAACATCTAGAATCTATATTTTTCTATGATGTTTCTTTAAAATATGTGACAGTTGGATGAAAACAGCTTGTTTTTGCGTGCAGATCTGAGTCGTGTTTACTATATGTGAGAATAAAAGGAGGATGTGTGTGGCACCGAGGCCAAGCAGAGACAGAGAACTGCTCATAAAACACATGCCACAAGGGTTTTGATCCACCATAAAACTTTTTTAACAAGTATTCCTGAAATGTCCTCCCACAATTCGATCGAGTCAAGACTGAGAATAAGAATAATGACTCAACTCTTTGGATTCAAAACAATGAACAGTTTAATTTATTTTATTAAAAAAATGGGAAAAGTGGGTTGTAAAGGTTGAAATGCATTTTAGGAGTCGAAAAAACGAAACCCCAACATTCAGATAAAACAAGACAGACACTTTTAAGATTTTAAGATTATAACATTTCATGCTGTAGGTGACAAAGTGTCCATATTAGATGATTCTGCGCCTCACAATTTATGTCTACTTCCAACGTGAAGCTTATTTTTAGCTGCAAATACAACACTGAAATATTTACAAAGTTTTAAGTTGAAATGGTGAACATGTCTGTTCCCTCAAACCAATGTTCCCTCAGCCCTGTGTTCTCAATGTAAACCCTATGTTCCCTAACCTGTTGTTCCCTTTGGCTTTGGCTGGCTGGATATTGAGCTGTATCACGGCCTATTCGTTGAAACATGTTTCAATGAAGTTGATGCGTTTGTCATTGTCGCATTTCGTGAAGTTTAGGACATTAAAGATTAGGACATTAGAAAAAAAGTTTGACGTGCCACAGCAAACTTTTCGAAATGTTGAATTAATTGAATTAATGATGGAACAAAACCTACAAAAATGAGAAATGTCACATGATGTGTAATGCAATAAGTAGTAAAGCTGGCTGTTTCACTACTTTATACAAATGTCAGTTAGATGGTCATCTCAATGGCACTAAAAAGAAAAAGGAATCAGTTATAGTAATCTTCCACTTAAAGTGATCACTTTGCCCCGGACAGACCTGATCACTACAAGTGGTTTACACCGTCTAATGAAAACTATCTGTAGAAGTCACCTTGTCAAAATGTCGCACAGTACAAACTACCCTTCCCCATGCAAATCCTGCCCATCTCTGTCTTTTCCCTCCAGCAGCTCGCTTCAACTTTGAATCTCAAATATAAAGACTGAATTTTACATTCTAAACAAATTATGATATTTACATGAAACCAGACGTCAGACAGACGGTCCGGTGAACAGACGAAGAAAATTTGTATCCAACTAAAGCAGGAACAAAATGTGTACAGTCTCTTTTTTGCATAAACACACATATACATACATTTTATAGACCCGGAAGATCATCCTGAATGTTTGCATTAATGAATATTGTGATTTAGTCTCTTAATTCAAACCTTTGTTTATTGCCCGTATTTTGAATTGTAATTTTGAATTTCGAATTCTTTCATGGACAGATTTAAATGTGTACTACTTTCAGTAATGTTTTATGCTCTAAGAAGTTGTTTCACCACAGCAACATTATGTTTGTTGTCTCATAAACAAGCAAAAACTGAATCGTCTATCCGGAATCACTCTAATACCAGGCGGATGGTGTTGAATTCCTGTTTGTATTCGGAGTGGGACTGAATCTAAAAGTCTTTATCACGGTTGTCAAATCAGATTGACATGTAACCTCTGAAAGAGAATCTGTCAGGATGCCAGACGGTGATTGGGGGTGTGTTGGTATGAGTGTGTATGTCTTTGTGTGTGCGTCTCAGTGACAGACAGAGACGTCAAGTCATCAAGGAGGACAATGCGTCTGGTCCAGAGCTGAACTCTGGGAGACGGAGACAGACAAAGAGATGGTGTGATAGGTGGAAGGAGGTGACAGAGAACTAAAGGCCAGTGGGTGAAGCTGTTTGTGCCGCCACCTGCCCCCTTGCTGTCTGAAAGTTGGAAATTAGGCAAATGACTGAAGATGAAATTGGTGAACTTTCTCTCTGGAAATATTAACTTTGCAGAATTTTGTATTTGGTTTGTTTGAGTTAACTCTTTTCCTTCTTCACCTCCACACTGTTTGTGCTTTCCAATGACAAACTCAAAGGAGTGCAGGTTTGGTGATCTCAGGAGTGCGTCTCTGCCTTTTTGCTGATGATGTTGTCCTGTTTGCTCCGTCGGACCGTGATGCACACTGTAGAGGCTTAGTGTTGAGGATGAAGCCATGACACTTTGTCTGTCTTCGTGTTGGGAGTTACTGCTCCATGTGACTTTAAGGAGGTCTACAAGATAAAAACAAGACAGAAACCAGACAAATAACAGATTTCCAGTAAAAGAGGTAGTTTCTTAGGTAGAGAGTTCCTCAATTCTAACTTTTATAGACTATCTGGGCTCACCTGTTGGAAAAAGGCTGTGAGGAGAACCTCAGCTCCTTCATGTTAAAAGCAAGGCTGGTCTGAGTAACACATCCATGAGTTTATAGTCAGACACAAAAAACAATGCACACAATTATTCACAATACTACAAGACTGGATTGTACAACTCTAATCACAGACACAGTCTTTTTATGGAGAAAATAGTGCATAAAAGGTACAAAAACCATGAGGTTCATAACAAACTCTGCTCCTAAGAGGGATAATATTACATTTCAGGTCATTTCATATTGTTTGTCATATTGTCAGCCCCCTGCATGTTTATTTCTGCCACAGGTTGATTAGTTTGATGTCGTATCTGTTTGATTTGATTTAAACAACAAACACTTGAGACACTTGTCCAATTATTCTCAAAACAAAAGAAAAACAAAACCAAACACATAAGACACAGGAAAAAATACTGAATAATAAAACCATATAACACAAATAAGCTGCATAAAACTGAGGTGTGACAGGTTAATGTAACGTCCACTGACGCTGCTGTGTCTGTGCTGCATGACTGTGAGGTGTTGATATTACTCTCTCCACCACCTGCATCTCTTGAGAATCCTCCAATGTTTAGTCTTCCCTGCTGACCAGAGAGCCCTCGTCCGGCGTCCTGATTGGTCCGGTCCGTCTGCTGCCATGGCGCCACAGGGGGTCGTATTGAGGGCCGGTGGGGATGTCACTCAAACCCCTCAAAGGAGAAAAGGGAGGGAGGTGATTTAGCATTAGGTCATCCCCACCCCTCTGGTCTCTCCCTCTCTGAGGCTCTCTGACAGGTCTCATCATACAGAGGACCTGCCGGGTAGATTGACAACTCAATGAGCCGACCAGCGCCGGGCTTTTACATGCACCATTTCACGGGTTCAGTCTTTGTATGACAAACCCCCTTCGCCACCCGATAGCCCCTCCGCTACCACCCTCAAACTGCTTTTCCTCTTTTCTTCCCTCTTTTCTTTCTTTCCACAGCCGATCCCTGTCTGACCACTGTCCTATCTCTGCTGTGCTGGGGTGAGGCGGGATACAGCAGCTCCAGTTATCAGAAGCAAAACGTGAAGCTGCCAGAATGTTTTTTGTGTCTGAACTATCTCACTGGTAAAAAAAAAAAGAGTGCAGATTTCAGGATAAACACAAAAAATCCCACTTTATGTCGTTAGTTATCCTCGGCCACACACCCAAGTCGGTTATGAAAGTCTCTTTTAGCAGAAAACATCTGATTCTGTTCTGCGCTTCCATCCACCTTTTTAATGCACATTTTCAATCTCTGTTTAATGAATCCTTAGGGGTAATGCCGAAGTATGTTTTTAATGCTTTGATTTAGTGAACAAGTCATGACGCACACTGTGGCTAATAAAAACATCAGATCTGTGTGGATCGATGAGGAGAATCTAACGCCCCTCAGAAGCAAGAAACTACTGACAACTACTATTGCTTTTTATGCACTGGTCAATTTTTAGAGTTTAGGTTGTTTTGCTTCCATAGTGTGTCTTCTGTTAGACTACTGGAAAGAAAACATCCAAACATTTAGGTGTGTATTGCTACACTGCTACACTTTGTCTATTTGTGTATAGATTTCTCCTAAATTCGTGTTTTTAAAGGCCATTTCCTCAGAATGAGTTTTTTCTCCAAAACAGAAATCTCTACTTTGGCAGCACTTACATGCACCAAACTGCTAAGTTTTATTGGTACCTATATTTGGAAGGTTTTGACCGAGGGGCTTGTTCATTCATTTACATAACATTTTATTGCTAGAAAAACATGGTGAAACAGTTTTTCTTATGGCTGTTGACAGTATTTTCTAATCTATGTAGTGAAAGTTCAGCAAATTTATGCAAATCAGTGGATATTTAATTAGATAATACAAACATTTGCATATGTACCCATAACATTTTACAAAGTTAGTTACAAAAGGTAGTTGGTAGTCACAGTGGCACTTTTACATGCCCTCTTCTTCTCCAACGGTTTTATGGTAATGGACTGGAGGAATAGCGCCACCACCCGTTTCTCTGGATGAGCCAACTAAAATATTCACATAACAGTAGAGGATAATGTCCACTACATTATCACCTGGTTATATCTGTGCAGGGTCACTACAGTAAGGTAAAGGTTACAGAGAGGTCATGGTCAGACGTGCTACTTGTCCAACCACACCCTGGCCTCCACATCGCGGCCTCTACAGCCTTACTCTCCACCTTGTAAAGGTAAACCTTGGAGATACGGGGCTGAAATTAAATGAGACGATGGAGCTAAACGTGGACAAGGTGGAGGAGAATGAAGGAAGGAATCGAGGAGGGCCGAAGTGAGCAAAGGAGGGAATGTGGGAGGCATGGAAGGGGAGGGGAAACCGTCACGCTTTGGTGCCTCTCAATTGAAGTCTGAACACCGGCCACAAAACCCGGCTCGCTCCATATACCTCATCTTTGCATGTGAAAGGACGGCTCCATTGTCCGAGTCTAACTGCACATTTAACCTGTCTGGACTGAAAGAAAGGGGAAATTTCTCTCCCTGTCTCTCTCCTCACACCCTCTCCCGTCTTAACAAACCAATTAGCCGGACATTTTTCCTGCAAAGACGACTTCTTTACACTTGTGCTAAATAACGAACAATCAGCTCTCGGATGTTTAATTTTTAGCCAGAGGGAGAAAGCAGCACCTCTCCAGCTTTTTCTCTTGTGTGTTCTGGATTTGGTCCTGGAGGATCTCTAACAAGTGTCCTGTTCAGAGGGATGCAGATTTAAAGCCTGTTTAAACCTGGTGGTTAACAGTGATGCTTTAGTTAAACTTTTGTTAAACATAATTCCTCTTGGAATTGTTATTATGTTGTTCATAGAGTTTAGTGTTTTTGTTTTGACAGAAATTAGTTTTTTAGCTTCGCATATATTTTCATTTTTTTCAAAACCTCTTTCAAATGCATTTTCATCATCCTGCCTTCTGACAAAAGTAGTCATACATTTTGCAGCAGCTACAATAATTATTTTTGTTTAACTTCATACTTAAAATCATTGGATTAACAGTAATTAATTACTGTTGTCTTATTTGCCCAAACTATAAATTAAACTGTCACCATTTGTGTCTTTTTGCAGTTTCTAATGTCACAAACACCATTTTGGACAACTAATGATAAATGAGTTTTTAAGGTAAAATGTGAGCCTGCTGTGTCTGATATGGGTAACGTTAACCCAGTATTGACCCAACAGTGTTTTAGTGTGTGTTGTGTCACGAAATTGGAACTTTTACAATAAAAATACACATTTCTGTTAATCTTTATAATACAATGTCTCTCTGAACGATTTTATGATTCTATTGGAGAGTAAGAGGATGACTCATGAGGTTTTATCCAAACCGTGGTGAGATGAAGGTGCAGCCATCTCTGTGCTGAACAGTTAAGTGAAAGCCTAGTTTTCTTTCATCACCAGAATAGACGCATAATGATCCTAAGCCATTCTGCGGCGGCGTCCACAGAGAGTCCGCTGCTCACGCTGAGCGCTCGACTGGAGATCATTTTTTCTGCCAAAGCCTCCGGCTGTGCTTTGGGTTTATAAAGGAGGGTTGTTTGGCTCTGAAATGGCACTGACCAACACAGTCCAGCTCAAAGCCAAGCAGGCCCTGTCCTGTGTGTGTGTGTGTGTGTGTGTGTGTGTGTGTGTGTGTGTGTGTGTGTGTGTGTGTGTGTGTGTGTGTACTCAGATCTTTTACATAAGCTAAAGCTGTAAGGTAGAAATAGTCTGTTACACGTAAAAGTCATGCCTTCAAAATCTTTAGTGGAGTAAAAACTACAACTATGTTTGCTTCTGAATTGTAGTAGAAGCCTCAAGTACCTCAAACCTGTACTTAAGTGCAGTACTTGAGTAAATGTACTTAGTTACTTTCCACCACTGGTGTCAAAGTTAAGCAGACACACCCATAAAACTCCTGCATTGAGCTGCTGGCCTGGTTTAGGTACCATGTCCAGCACATGTATTATGGTGTTTATGGTTGGAAGTGTCCAAATCAGTTTGTCCAACCTGTCTGACTGTCTGGTGGAGCTTTGAGTGGTTGGTGTTACTGTTCATCGGCCCTGAATGTGAACACAATATACAGCATGAAACACAGTTATCACAGAAGAGGAATAAATCACTTCTTTATTTCAGTGACGTCTGTGACCTCACCAGAGTAAGTTAGCTTATAACCAGAGTCCTCCAGAATGACAATTCTGACAGAAATGAAATTCACACTAACTCACTGCCTCCACTCATCTCAATGAGAGGACGACAGCAGAGTAGAAGCGGCTACAATCACAGCATTCGTGGTATAAAGAGGTATAAAGAGGACTCAAGGCCAATCAAACAGAATGAATCCAGCATCGTGGGTCAAAGCAGAGTGGAGCGAAGCAGTACGCACAGCACCCACTAACTATAAAGAGCTGAAGATGTTACACACTCCTGTACAGTAGGTGTCGTAGGTGGACGTATGAACGCTATGACGTAGCGTAATCGCAGCTCCAGATCGTAGTGGCAGCAGCCACTTTGGGAACGTTCTTTCATGTAAGCAGTTATTGTGTGAAAAGGCCTTAAGAATCCAAAAAACATTAAAAACTGATAAATAATGAATGTAAATTAAAGTCATTAAAGGTGACCACGATTTTGAGGGAAATACTGTTGACAAACTGATTAATGTTGATTGATTCTTTGTGAGAATTAGAAATTTACCACTCAAAAACTGTGTTTTTTTGGTGTAATTTCTCATAAAAACTGGAGGCAGAATCTGCAAAAATACCTAAATTGAACTAAAACAAAGCGGTTGTGCTGTTAATGTTCCCTGACAGCCATCAAGCCTAATTTCAAGCAATTTTATATCTATTATCTGAACACTTGTGGCTTTTTCCATTGCATTTATTAAATCACTTCAAAGTAGGTCTACACACAGAAATCTACTCCATGGTTTGTCTTGGCAGAGTTCAGTCCAGGCTGAAAACATAATAGACGTAAATGGGGAAGCTTTCCCCTGAGCTCCCCTGATGCTCCAGCATGAATACCGGCTTCCTGAGGAGTTGAGTCCTGGAGAGAGGACGCCGTCTCTCTACCTGTGAAGCCGTCAAACAGCTAACTGGGGTTTGTTTGAGTCGATCCACAGCAAGAGCTCTTTCAACACAATGTCCGACGCCCTGGCTCTGAAGCTCAGCCGAAGGAGGCGGCTGTGAGAGCGTCTCAGGCGGGGGCCCGGGGGCCAGAGCGGGTCCAAAGGCCTGGTGCTGGGAGGCTCTGACAGGCTCTTCAATGCACCGCTCATTCTTCTAATTAGACACTTAGAGACGTAACCTCCACAAGGGTGAGATCTGCCTCCACTCGCCTGCAGCCAGAGGAGTGGAAATATTCTAGTTTTTAAAGTGAACACTTCACTGAAAGAGCTACAGGTGCTGAACTGAACTGATTTACTGCCGTCAACCTGTTTTTATCTGGTTAATTAGTCTGCTTTGCATCTTCTTAAGCAACTTTTCCATTTGTTGAATTCTCTGGTCACATCAGTCAATAGGTGTGAAAGTTTGGAGGTGATCATCTCTTCTATGTAGAGCAGCAGCTTCTCCATGTCGTCCAGGGTCAGAGGGACGACTTGATAACTGAGAAATGTGAGAAATGATGATTAAAAAATAGCAGCTCAGCCTCCCAGGATTTATGTTCACATCCGATGATGCTGCAGCACACTAAACATTGTGGTGCTCCCGGAGGTTTCTCTTTTCCCACTGGGTTTTTTGAGTTTTTCCTTCCCGAAGAAGGAGGGTCATAAAGGGCAGGTGATGCCTCGGACTGATCCACCGGACTGATCCATTGCCCTCATCGTCTGCTGGACTCTTTATTAGACTGTTTGTTCGCTTACACTTCTTGTTTATTTCAGTGAACTTTGTAAACATACTGTACTTTGTAAACATACTGTCAGTGCCATGCAGGGATATTGTTGGAAAATTAAAAATCATCTTCATCGTCTGGTATGAAATCAATATCTTATCTGCTGTTGAAGTTTTATTAGTGTGTAATGATTTATTTTAACTACGACAAACATCCAAGCAGTTTGCCAAAGTGGAAAAACAGAAGTTGTGAGAAAAGTCATTCATATTAATGTTTAAAATGAAAGAAATGCTGCTGTGTTTTCAGTTTGCATCTTTGCACCTGAATAAAGTTGATTCTGAATTTAAAAAGTGCTCATAATCGTTTACATATTGTGCTGATTTTGGCCATGAAGGTGTCGATGTCAGCCCACGTCTTGTGTTTCCTGTCCCGACACTCATCAGTGTGAACATGCAGCATCTTAATTAGCTTAATTAGCCTGCCGAAGCCCCACTTTGTGAAGGCAGGTGCAGCTTTAAATGACCTGACATTTTTTGCGGTGTGCAGAAGGTGGCAGGTTGTGATCCTACAACCCACATCTCATATACATAATCCAGCAGGCAGGCGGGCCCCTGCTCTTGCTGAATGGGGGTACTCTCCCTTCCTCTGGGGACGTTTCAGGGCTGAAAGAGAACCCTCACCACCCGGCTACCGGGGGCCCGTGTGCGCAGTGAGAAAATGAAGACCTCTGCGCCCCTCTAAATCCCCAGGAATTTCTCATTAAGAGAGGCTCCCGGGCTGCCGAGGGCCCTCTGGGCCCTCACCCACCCCCCGTGAGGGGTCTCCCTCTCTGGCAGGGAGAATGGAGCTCTCCACTCCACTTTGTGCTGGCTGCCGGCTACCAGGGCCCGTTATTCACCTTCTCCTTTCTCACCCGCACAAGAGCTTTCTCCCAATCATGCTTTCAAAGCCCTCAGGACTTCCTCTTCCTTTCATTCAGTTTTTACATAAGTGTGTGTGTGGGTGTGGGTGTGTGATGTCTAATAAATCCAAAAGAGAGAAAGGCATAATTGAATTTGACATTTTTTTAATGGTATCCTGAGATATTTTTGTCTGAAGGCGCCAAAGCTGGAATGAAGCGGACCCTCATTTCAAAGAGTGTTTTTTTCTTCTTTTTTCACACGTTGTTCATGAGTACAAGTAGGATTAATGAGGATTATGTATATGAGGGGAGGTAATGAGTTTTGATGAGAGTAGAGAGGATATTTAGTGTAAGATTTCAAAACATCTCAGCGAGCCAGGATTTGACAGCATCAGCTGCTCTTGACTTTTCCTGTTCTTTTTTTGTTTTGTTTTGTTTTGTAGTCACTTTATCCTCATATTTTTCATGTAGAAGAACAAAGCATCTGACGGCCACTTCTTTTTTTTTGTTTTTAACCCTTTAACCTTCTGCTCAACCTACACTATATCTTATTGAAAACATGTTTTACTTACGACATCCCAACCGTTTGGTAGAGGCCAATATTTCAAAAAATGTGGGGTCTGTTCATAAAAAAACATTGATTTTTGTAATTAGTGCCCCAAGGAAATAAAATATATAAAGAATACATTTTTTCATTGCTTTTTTCTTGGTGGGGACGTTAAAGGGTTAAGATAAAAACATAAGAGACGAGCCACGATGTTTGTGTGTTTGGTTCGTCCTAAAGAGATGCTGTTGCCTCCCCTGTGTGGAGAAGAGCTGCTACAACAAGACTGATCTTCACCCCAAAACACACATTTAGAAACATGATTTCACCTGATTATTATCTATTCTAAAGGGCTTTGAATGACCTGTGACTAAAACACAAGTCTAATAACCAGATTTAAAGGTATTTGATACAGCATATCACCAAAACTTCATACAGTTTTCACGTTGGCCTTATTTTACTCAGGAGTCAAGATAGTTATTTTAAACATGTTTGCATTTAAAATACACAATATATTGGAATTAGATCTGTTTTCTGGTGTGATTGCACTGTATGGTTCACTTTATGTAGGTGATTATGCTTTTAATTGACTAATTTAGACAAAATATGTCAATTTAACCAATAATTTTACCTGATCCTGTTCAAATGGAGCCTCTGTGTGCTACATTTATCTAGTTTTATTTGTCTGTAGTTAGTATTCGCTCTTGTTCACAGTTATTTCATAGTAACTTAATTATATTATTTTGAAAATGTGAAAATAATCATTAGCTTTTATCATTTTAAATACATTTTCCTGATGCATACTTTTACTTGAGTGACATTTTGTAACACAGTATTTGTAAAGTGTGTTATTAGTACATTTACTTAAGGAAAAGATCTGAATACTGTAAAACCAACTATAAACCACTTTATCTCCAGCTCCAAACAGCAGAAATAGCTTCAGTGGAAGAGACGCGGAGAAGAGAAGGAGAATGAAACTGAGACAAAAAGAAAAATGTTGATAAATGAATATAAAGAGAGAGAGAGAGAGAGAGCTGTCCCATGCAGACCAGGACAGCTGACAGCTGGGTTCAGCCGGGGTCAGAGGTCCTGGACTGGCAGCAGTGGGGGGGTGAAGAGGAATCTAAAACAACAGGAAGACACACACACACACACACTTTCTCTCTCTCGTGTGTGACAGTTGACTAAGACTTCATCAGTGTGTGGTGTGAACGCTTCCTCCCACATATCTGACCCAGGAGCTTTCACTGTGTGTGTGTGTGTGTGTGTGTGTGTGTGTGTGTGTGTGGCGAGTACTGACTCTTCCCACATTTGTGCTTTTTAAACTGACTCTCAATTGTGATATTTAGATTTTTCTTTACTGGAAATTATATAATAGCCAACAGCAAGTAGGTTGTTATTATTGGTATCAGCTCTCTGGTGATCTCTTATTTGGGTTTTTATATGTCACACTGATAACTTGTCAGTTCATCTTCACAAATCAGCTTTTCCTCGTCTATTCAAAGCAACAGAAATAGAAAAAGTTTGTGGTTCAGATTCGAAGCCCGGTGGCCTCATGGGGGGACACTGTTTTCTTTATGTCGTCTCTCTTTCTTTCTCCCCGTGATTCCTGCCCGACTGTCCTGCCAAGACTGAAGGTGTAACGACAAACGACAAAAGACCGTTAGAGAAGGTCAAACTCTGGCTACCTTCTCACCTGGAGAATCTTTCAGATGTAACATGTCAAATGTTTTCAGAAATGTGTAGAAACTGTCGGACACAGCGCCCCCCAGTGCGGGAGTGGATTCAGCTATTTGACGAGCACTTCTTTTATTTGATTATTAATCTATTTAGCCGGGACAGTTCAGGTTGCTGTAAATATTCCAGAAGAATCCAGAAGGTTGGTTTTCTAACCCTTTAAGAGTCTTTAAGACAAAAAACAGCTTATTTATCCAAAAACTTACTTCTGTATCTCTACATATTTATTTTTTCCTGCGGTGGAATAAGCTTTGTTCGCACGTGTAGGAATTGGGAGGTTGAAGTCAGTTTTTTATAAAGTGTTGTTCCCACTGGGGCTTGAACTCAGGACCTTCTACATGTAAAACGGGTGAAAACCACTGCACGATTAAACCACAAGAAAACCACAAATTGCTGTATTTTTCAATCCACTGCAGTTGTTTGACAACTTTAGTTTCTTTTCAGATTAAATTTTTCATCCCCATCCTGTCCAGTGAAAACTATGCATCTCCAGAAGTGCTGGTTGTGAATATTTGTGATAAACTGCAGGATGAAGTGTTTCTTTAAGGCCTGAGAAAATCCCCCTTCTTCTTTTTATGATAAATTATCAGCATGCAATGCTCATAAGCATTTCACTGCAACATGACTGCTTTTACTTTTGATAATCTAAATAAATGGCACCATTAGTACTTTAAGTTTAATAATGTTTTGAATCCAGGACTTTCACCTCATGATGTGGTGTTTGTGGTGTACATTTAGTATTTAGAGCAGGGGTGTCCAAACTACGTCCAATTTTCATTGGCCTGCAGGAAATTCTAAAAATGTATTGTTCTACGGCCCACATATGGAACCTGCACTGGACTGTATTGTACTTCTTAGTCTCACCACTAGGGGGAGTAACTGTCTTGAACGAGGCAGCTTCTCTATAAAATGAGTAACCGAAGAAGAAATGTGCTACAGGTGACCCAAAATGGCAGAATTGAGGAAACGTAAGAGAGCAAGTGAGAGTAGAAAGTTTCAGACGTGGTGTGCGATGAGAGCACAGCTAATAACTAATGAAGATCACTTCTGCATTACGGAGGAGCTGCTTGATGTTAGCAGTCTGAAGAGCACCAGGACAGGTGAGGATGTTTCTGAAGCTGTGCCAGGTGCAGTTGGCATGATGGGACTTAAATGGGACGAGCTGTGTGGAGGTATGATGGATGGGGCTCCAGCTGGGACAGGCGAGCGCAAAGGAAGGGCCTCTACGGTGTCTGCCGAGGGTCAAGGAAGTGGAGGTAAGGCTGTTAATTCGAGCACCAGGACTCACAGACTATTTTAAGCTTCCCTCTCTGATGCTGGTGCTGGTGCTGGGCAGGGGGGGGGGTTATTCCCTGAGATCAGAAATCGACCAGTTTTGAAGAGATAGATGGATAGAAATACTTTATTGATCCCCGGGGGGAAATTCTGGTGTTACAATAGTAAAGAAGTAAAAGTGACCACCACCATGAATACAAACAAACAAATAAGCAAAATAAAAATGTACAAAATGTTGCAGGTAAAAAAATAAATACAAAGTGTAATATACACTATAAACAGTACGTGCTTTAATCCACGAGAGGTGAGGCGATGTACATCACCTCTCGTGGATTAAAGTTAGCAATATAGCTCACTTCTAGTGAGCGGCCCAGCCCTTTGGATGTTTTTCTGTATGTGGCCCTCAGTGAAAAAAGTTTGGACACCCCTGATTTAGAGTATTTCTCCCTCCTCTGCCTCCAGACAGCTCACATCATGTGCTGTGCTGCCCCTTAGTGGACGTGACAAGTCTTTACAAGGGAGGTTCATAGGTGAAGATGTTTGACTTTAGAAAATAATATGATGGCGTTCAGAAGATACTGATTTTAGCAGGTCAGACACCAGATTTAAAACATGGACGACTAAAGGAACAGAAAGGAATTCTAAAGAGTAATGAAACTTGAAGATTATGGTTTGGATCATCAAGATCTCTTCAGATTAAGACATCGGTTAAATGACATTATGGCAGAGGGATTGGAAAAAGCAGACAGTGAAATACTACATGCTGTGGACGCAGACTAATATCTAGATTATATAAAAGCTCTCAGGCCTCTTTAATTTCAGACACCATACATGTTAAAAGTAAATGGGAAGGAGAAGGAGGAAAAGTTATTTTGGAGGATAATTGGTTGAAGAGTTGGTTGAATCTTTAACTATATTGTCCTCTATGAGCTTTCAAAGCTTTTTATGTGTGAAAGCTAAATCAGTAAACTTGGAGTAAACAGTGTAATAGCTCCCTCTCAGCTTGTAGTGAAGTGAAAGTAAAAAATCAAAGGAAAACATTTTTGGGAAATACGTTTACTTGCTTTCTCGCGAGAGTAACAGGAGAAAATCAATGCCACTCTCACGTCTGTACGCTAAATATGAAGCTACCACCGGCAGTCGGCTAACTTAGCTTAGCACGATGAACTGAAAGATCAGACTGGGTTTTGTAGGGATTAAACAAAAGAGGTATAACGTATTAATTAGTGAGCTTTAGAGTTTTGGAAGCTTTAGACAGAGCCCGGCTAGCAGTTTCCCCCTGTTTCCAGTCTTTATGCTAAGCTAAGCTAACACTCTGCTGGCTGTACACACATGAGAGGGGTATGAAGTGATGATGTATTAAGTGCTGTAATAATTACTCTGGCTGTGCGATATATCATAGTTTAACATGTGAAAATAAAACGTTATTGATGTCCAGGAGCTAAGTGGGACAGAATTTAATACCAGCATGTGTGGCAGCATTACCTGTAAATTTTCTCCTCAGTCTTCCTGAAGAGGCTAAAAGAACCGAGAGGAGGGCGTCGTCTGGTGACATACCTGAGCCAATGAGCTCAGCCTCATGAATAATGTCAGAGAGAAGGAGGAGGGAGGCTGCAGACGTCTGGAAGAGCCCGTTTCCCACCAGGGAACAGCAAAGATCCCACCCTCCCTCTGTCCTCCATCCCTCTCTGCAGCCTCTACAGGAAGAATGAGGCCTTGTTCTCGATCTTACCAGAGAAAAGAGGCAAACGAGGGTGTCTTTGTTTGTCTTTGTTCAGTGAACACGAGAGCAGTGAACACGGGATGAACATGACTGTAGGTCTCATCTCTCTCCCGTCAGATTTTAGAGGGTTAGTTTGACATTTTGGGAAATCCATCAGCCAAGTGTGGCACTACAGTTAGCTTAGCTTAGCATAAAGACTGGAAACAGAGGGGAACAGCTAGCCGGGCTCCATCCGAACATAAAAGAAATGAGTGTTTAGTTTTAGTATTGATTAGACAAATAAAAGAAGGCATGTGAATTATTGAGCTTTGGAAGTGTTAGTAGGGGCGTTTTTGAATTTTTTACAGAACAAGGCTAATTGTTTTCCCCTTTTTGTCTTTAAGCTATGCTAAGCTAAGCTAAGCTAAGTGTCAGCTGTACCCAGACCTGTCTCCTACATTTATATACAACTAATTTGCAATAGCAAATATGCTTCATGGGAAAAATAATGCCAATCAAGTCAAATAATCAGTCAAATAATGAGGAAATTTGTTAATAAACTTACTTAACGTATCTTTAAGACGTTTATTTATAACGTATTTCACTTGTTTTCCCCCAAACATGATTATTTTTCTCTATCCAAAGTGTTTTTTGTTGCTAAAACTTAATCACAGACCAGTTTGGACACGTGGTGTAAATGTGGTGTTTGGTTAATGTTAGTATTTGTTTTCTCGTGCAGCTCCAAGCAAGACAGCAAATAAGCAAATGTGCCAAAATGTAGAATATTTATATTCTTGAAGTTCACAAAAAGTCAAATGAAGTTTTGCGCCAAATTTACTTAGTGTAGTTGTTTCTTACACTCAGTTAACTATTAGCTACATGCTTAACCTACACACCTACATTAGATGACTAGCTTCCGGTAGTGTTTCAGGAAGTATCCAGCACCCCTCCAGCCCTGGAGCCATGTATCAGCCCACTGATCTATATTTACATTACACTGGCTGTTGTTTAAACTAGTTTACACACGGCCGTACGGAGATAAAAGGAGGTAAAAGTTCATCTAGAAACCATTTAATCAAAAGGTCTTTCCTCGGCCTGTGTGAGCTCTCTCCGTCTCCTATTACCAGAATAGAAACCACGTTGTTTCAGCTGAGTCATGTGTGTGTGTTGAGGGGGCAGAACAGACACAGATGTGTCGTGATCGGTGTTTAATGTTGTGTTCAGCTTTAGTAACACAAATCACTCACCCTTTCAGCTTATTTTACATGTGCGACATATTTTACATACTGAAACCCAAGAGCGGCACAAGAACCAGCTGAGGTGGGAACTCCCCGACCCAACAGAGAAAACTTTCCCTCCATCAGTGTGTAAGTTAAGAAGTATTTCACTGTTGTAGCTGGTTTTAACTACTTTACAGTTTGGTTCTTCAGTCCAGTCTTTAGCCACAAGCTAAGATATTCCTTTATTTGACTCATGTCGGGGGAAATTTACAGCGTTACAGCAGCAAAAGTAGAACATTCAATAAAACAATGACTTATAAACTAGTGGATGTAGACAGGAGAGAGAGGAGATATAAAACACATGTACAATTTTAATAAAGAGTACACAGTTGGTGCACATTATAGTGACATTATTGTCCGTTATTATCGTCAGCAGTGCTGGTTGTGGGGATGTCACTTGAGTCAGCGTTGGCCGAGGTCGATGACAACAAGTTTGAGTGTGAAAACAGTCGGTTGATGAGGCGTCAGAGAGAAGTGAGCCGACCAGACCTCTGCAGCCACGTCCCCAGGACGTAGACCAGGCTCTGAACCCAGTCCTACATAGTGGCCAAACCGTGTAATAACAACAATGTGATGACACTGGGCCAAAAAAGGGCAAATTGATCCTATTTTTCCACAGAGTGACACTGTCAAAGAGACGTCTGTAAGTCAGCAGTTTTCAGAGTTACAACATTTCACCATCAGAATTTGATCCGATAACTTTTGGAAAGTCTAGAGAGAGACTTTATTTATCCGACACCAGCAAAGGTGCCGAAACAAAGTGTCAGACGCAGAAGTAGTCAAATGATTAATTCATTTTATCCCCGTTTTTAAAGGCCGGAGATGCTAGAACGTCGTGTTCTACAAGCCCAACAATGCTAAACATCCGGGTACTTTTATGCTCTAAGTGAAGTTGTGCCTCCAACGTTCATATGTCTCCAGATGAGGCCACTGAAGTACTAATGTGAGGTGTCTTTAAGCTGCTTTACTTCTCCTGTCAGATTTGACTTTTACTCCACTACATCTCAGACAAAACAAATGAGGAGTTCATAAAATGTGTTTTATTACAAATCAAACCACCAAAAGAATAAATAAACACAATTACTGCTGAAACAATTCGCCTATTAATCACCTAGTTGATTGACAAAAAATAAATTTTGTATATAAAATAAAATTTCACATTTCAAATGTGAGGACTTTTACTTTTAATACTTTAAGTACATTTAAGTTCTGATTATACCTACACATGCCTACTTTTACTGAAGTAAAGGTTCAAACAGAGTAGTTTTTATAGTACTTTTTCTTAAGTAAAGGATCTGAATACTTTAGTTTCACTGTGGTATCTCTTTCCTTACATGTGTTTGGGGACTTACAGATTATGATAAATAGTTTTCAGACTCATAAGGCAGCCTCGATGCTGTGTCAGATCGAAACCTGTTTTTCTGCAGCGTTTTAAAATCCGGGAAGAGGAAACTTGTGCGGACTAAGCGGCTCTAAATGAGACAGAAACCACGTTAATAGCGGCGGTGATGGAGGCTCGCTGTGTCATGCGCAGTGCCGCCGGTGCGCGGCGCTGTTCTGCGCTGCACAAGCCTGCAGCAGGCCCTGTCCTGTCTGCCTGTCTCTCTCTCTCTTGCTTCTCTGTCTGTCTGTCCGTCTCACCAAACCTCCTCTGCCACAATCGAGGCTGAGAAGCAAGAAAAAAAAAAAAAAAAAAACCCACCGCATCTCAAATCCTCCGTGTTTCCCTCTTAAGTGCGTAAAAAAGGAAACACCGGGGGAAGTGAGGGGCTGATATTCACCGAGATGGTTGCAGAAAAACGTGAAATATTCACACTAACACTCCTGCAGAGACTCGTCTTTTTCTGTGGGCTCAACAGTGACCAACTCGAGCTTTTATTCCACCTCGTTATTCAGTGTTTTCCAGGAGAGGAGGAGGAAGGTTTGCTGTTTGTGTCGATCATGAACGCCGTTTCCCCACATCGCCTCCCGGTCAACTACAGGAGTGTGTGTGTGTGTGTGTGTGTGTGTTGGTGTTGGAGGGGTATTTTTACACCTGAAACAACCCCCTGCCCGCCCTCCTTGTCCCCACTGACACATATGTACCCCAAATGTGGGCATTTCTTCAATAAATCAGGCACAGGGAGGCAGAGATCTCGCAGCTCAGCTCAGCTCTCACCGGCCGAGAGCTGCAGTTGTTTCCAGCTTTCACCCCTTCGTCTCTGAAAAGGGAGAAAGCTGATCGTGTGTTTTCCCCTTCACATGCAGAAAAAAAAAAAAACAGCAACCAAGGCAGCACAATCGACGCGTTAAGTGCCATTAAATGTTGTGGTTTTCTGCTGTCAGACGTGCGTTTGGCACACACACTCACACACACACACACACACTCTCTCTCACACACACCAGAGGATAACTGTGCCTCAGTCCCCCCTGTCGTGCCACAAACGCTCATAAGACAGTGACTTTGGGAGGCATAACATGTAAAGAAAATGTTCCTGTCGTGGCATGGGGTGATTCAGGACTCTGACAGGCTCCAGGAGCACCTCCAGAGCACAGCAGAGGTGCGCTTTGAGGCTCAGTTTCTCCGTGGCTGGATGAACTTTATATCGAGCATATATTAACACTTTGTGGCCTGTTTTTTTTTTCCTCCTCTAAGGCTGGAGGACTCCATTTTGAAGGGACCGGGTGTGCAGCCAGAGACTACACAGCAACTCGTCTCAGGGAAGGAAACCCATCTGTTTTTCCGGGTAGCCCGCTGAGCCATTTCACTCACTGCTCCTCTGACGTGGTGGACATTTTTTTTTTAATTACTTCCATTTATTTTATTATTATCATTATTATTAGGGTTGTTTTTCGTCTCATCTCCAGGCGCATGTGTGCAGCCCAAGTGCGCGTCGTGGTGGTGGTGGTGGTGGGGAGGAGGATGCCAGTTGTTGGCACAAGTTTGGCATGTGTCATGTCATTGGTGATGGCAGCCTGGTTTAGGTTAATAATTGATGCTTATAATTAAGCAGAGGGGCGGGGCGGGTTTTTGGAGGTGACGCGTGGTCGTCCGGTGCGTTTTTTGGTGGCTGTCAGCGCAGATTTGTCTCCTCTTCTTTTTTTTTTTTTCTCAAGAGAGAGATTTACGGCCCCTTCTGTGTGCTCCATGCTGTGGACCGGCTGGGGAGGGAGGCAGTGGTGACGCCTGGCAGTGCGCACAGCAGAGAGAGCAGGGAGACTGACTTTCAAAAGGGGGTGGGTGGGGGGGGGAGGCAGAGTCTGCAGGCAGGAAACAGCCGTGCAACACAGCAGAAATCCACAGACGGGGAATTATAAAGTTGGGGTTATCACAAAGCAAAAGGGGGAGTGTCGCTGGAGGAGCACAACACGCCTGAATTTCTATTCCAGGGGCCGCTGGACCAGGCTTTAGCGCATGTAGAGGGGAGGAGGAGGGAGGGAGGGAGGAGGTGGTGGAGGGGGGAGTGAGTGAGTACGTTTCACAGGATCCAGGCCTAGTAGTATTGCCGCTGGGACTCTCCTCATCCGCTTTCAAAAAATTGGAAATTGGCACATTTAAACGCCAAAATGAAGGGGTTGAGGGTCACGTGTGCGGTGGCCGACACCGGAATGGTAAGATTCTCGCGACAGATCCCGTGTCATTTGGCGTTTTCTGCGTGATTTTGTTGTTTGATGCACATAGCCCGCATCTGTCGGAGGGAAGCCTGTAGAAGTGTGTGTGTGTCTCTAGGTGTGTGTGTGTTGTTTTGTGTCGTCGTCTCGTGTTATGTTGGCGTTTGTGTTTCTGTCTCATGCAGCCATGGAGCCACTGCAAGCCCACGAGCGACACACACACTGACACACACACACACACACACACGGGAGTTGCACACACCTACACTTAAACACACACGCTCACGTGCACATACACGCGCGTGCATGAGCGGGTCCATTTTAATTCCAGCTCCCAAACGTCGCGCGTCTTTTTTTTTTTTTTTGGCTTTTTTTTTTCACGTGACGCGCCATGTTAATGTCACTGGTATCATTGTGTGTGTGTGTGTGTGTGTGTGTGTGTGTGTGTGTGTGTGTGTGTTTACACGCTGCTGACCTTATCGTGCTTGATGTCATTTTCATCATATCGCGATAATTGTCCCAAAAACAGGGAGGTCGCGGCGATTTGCGCAGAATCTCTGAACATAAAAAAAAAAAAGTCACACATTAGGTCGATCTGCTCATCGTCCGTGAGTCTGTTTATTTTGACATTATATTATGTTACACATATATATATGTGACAGATTGTGTCATGTGCTGTGTCACTTTTAAAAATACCTCATTACCAGCTGGCCGGGATAACTTTAGATAAACTGAGGTGATGTTATCACAGATTATTGAATGGACCACAGATTGTAAGAGACACACTTTACTAAATAACATGACTACCGTGTCATTTCTTATAGGAAATGTATTGCAGGATTATAGAACATTTTTGCAGTGACCTTTGGTAGAAGGATTTTTAAGTTTATTTATGTTGTTTTATGATAATTAATGATATTTTTTGTTAATGTTTCCAGGGAGGAACCATGCCAGCATGAGTGGGCCTTACCCAGGCCCTGGAAGGGAGACTCATCAGTCCAGCCGCCCTTTGACCCCCGGCCGTGACCTCTCCAGACACCATGACCACAGGATCGGCCTAACCATGTCTGCCGCCGCCTCCTCGCTCAAGCACGCGTCTGTCTATGGGTTCACACAAAGGGACCACTCCTCCTCCTCCTCCTCTTCCTCCTCTTCCTACAGTCCTCTCAGGAGGCTGCAGCATCTCACCACCATGGTGAGCCAGCCTGACCTGGTCCTGCCGGTGAGGCAGCCAGAGAGGAGCTGGGAATGGGGGATGAACAAGAAGCAGAGGGGGAAGGAGACGGAGAGGGACTCCTGGGCCGATTGCACTAGCAGTGATTATTCCTGCACCCAGAATACGAGCAGGGAGGAGGGCTTTGGTAACTCTTCTGCTGGACAAAAACAACCCAAACATGAAGCGGTCCAGGCCAGAAGTAGAGACGTGCCAGCAGCCAGTCGGAGCGATCCGGTCGGGTCAGAGAAAAAGACAGAAGGGTGTTTCTCAGGCCCTCCTAGCCCGGCCTTCTCCCTCGATAGCAACAGCCCCTTCGCTAACGGCTTCCTCCACTTTGAATCCTCTTTGTTCGAGGATGATGACAACGATGAAGAGCGGGAGACCGGGTCACCCGTCGGGGGCTTGCAGGACAAACAAGAGAGGGCGGGGAGTGTCCCTCAGTCCACTCCTGGAGACCTAAATTCGGATTCCAAGGATGCTACCTTGACGTCAGCCAAGGTCGTCACCCGGTCCCAGTCCTCGGGTCAGCGCAGGAGATACTGGGACGGCTCGGATGACGAGTGGGAGAGCGACTCCGAGCTGTTCCTGTTTGGGGATAGTCCCTCAAGGCATTCAATGGCAAGTTTTACCCTTATTACCTCAAGTAAACTTGCCACAAAAGAGCGGCTTCTCTGGGTGTTTTAGCAATAACAAGCAATCTGTATTAGACAGATATGTAGAGAGACACAACATAGTTTCACCTGACCAACAAATATTCGTTATGGTGCTGGATTATACAACTTTTTTTTTTAAGCACAAGCCCCGTGGAGTACTGAACACCTCACTGCCTTTCACCTGTCATAACAGAATATTGGTCATTGTAAATAATGAGTGGGCTCAGACAAGACACGGCACCACAAGTGTAGCCCTGTCAGTGATAAATATGGTTGTCTGCTTTTGTAGAAAGAAGCGAAGGAAAACATTCACCTGCTCCAGAGGTTCTCAAACAGGGAGAGTAGAGTTTGGGTTTGGTATGGAGGGAAGGGTGAGAGGCTAACAAGGTGGAACAGACGAATGCATGCACGGTGTATGCTAAAAACAACAGGAAGTTAATTACTGTGGTTTGGCGGCTGCTGTAGTGGCTGCTCATGGAGGCAATTAACATGCTGAAAGATGTATTTCACCACCTGAAAGATGGTCTTTTCTTAAAAGTGGCCTGTCCAGGCAGTAGAAACGTTTTTTTGAAATTGGTGTTACATGACCAGAGGAAAAGGGCTTTGGTATTCCCTTATGTTCAAAAGGTAGAAAGCCTACAGCAACCAAGATGCATTGCGCCGCTATCCTCTGCAGCTGGCGGTGCTCGATTCTTGGTTGTGGCGGCCTCTTCCTCCTCCGCACTGTATTGTGGGTCGTATAAGGAGCCCCGAATGTCTGATTGCAGCATTAAACTACTATGATCATTTTATTATGGCGGGCAAAGTACAATACATAGTCTAGACTGTACATAGTCTAAACAACTTTTGCAGGCAACATGGAGGAAACGTAAACATTAAAAACCCTGGATGCTAAACTTGCACTTCATAATTCGGTCAATGATGCACATATTTTTTGATTCAGCGTAACTTAAACCTCATGAGATTGTCAGTACATCCAACGTCCATCACAAATAAACATTGATCTTTATAGCTCCAGAATTTGCCTGAGAATTGTCTCATTTTTACGTTTTCCTCAGTATCACAGTAAACCAGTGATGGTCATCTGCACACATGCAGCTACATTGCAAACAGGAACTGCTAATTTCTAATTCGGCATACTTTAACTGGCGCTAGTTTGCCAAAATGCAAACAAATACGGGCTAAAAAGACGGCTAAGGTTGTAGCTCACAGCCTCCTGACTCCATGGCAATGTTGTACTTCCTGTTTATATTCCCCAAAGAATTATGGTAACTGTAGTTCCAACTCTTCCAACAAGATTATTCCCCAAAAAAGAGTAAGACAAAAGATAATCATAAGACTGACAAAATCCGTTTTGATAATTATTTTGTGTTGCTCAATATTTTTTGACGTTGTTAATTATCAGAACGTCTGACTGTGTTTTTATGTTCCTGGAACAGTGACACACTCCTCCGTCTATTCATATACGGATATTTACCGTTGAAAACCTCTCGACATACAGACAAAAACACTAATTTATCAATCAATCAATCACGTCCACAGTGTCAGACTTTGATATGTATTTGCCAGAAAGGTCTGAGGTTTTCAAACAGGTCTTTTCCACAACAGGAACTCGATGACCTGTAACTAACTGTGTATTTATTGTTCCGCTTTTGCTCTTCGACCACTTTGAGGACGCATTCCTTGAACAAAACTTTGCATTTCTCCAGAGGTTGCACCAAATCCAAAGAAAGAGGAGAGAGCAGCACAACCAGAACTCTGAGGCAGCTGATTTTGTTTTACTTCTGTGAATCGGTGTTTTAGCTCCTGTTTCCTCCTCCAGGATAACAGGCACTTATAATTTGCATGACAGAATGGGACAGGAGATTCAGATCAGTGTGAACATAACGAACACAGCAACACATGTTGACTTTTCACAACAGGGAAAGCACCTGTGTTACCGATCTCATGGCTTCTTTCCATTTAAGTGTCCCACGACTGAGTGACAGTGAGCCAGCACACACACTTTGTTCCCCATAGTCCTACAAAAATCATACAACACTCCCCAGACGAAGCAGCTACCAGGAAAACCTTTTTTAAGAGGTTGGACGGATGCTAATCTGTTGTCCTTGATCACTAAATTAATGGCACTCTAATCAGGCCGTGTGTGTAAAAACAACAGGTTGTGGTTTTATAGGAGGTTTGTGAACAATGTGAGCTCACCAGACATCCAGGAAGTCACTGTTACAGCAGCGTAATGTTTTTAGATGTTTTTACATATCTGTTTTTACACAGATGAATTAAACTTGTTGCTCAGTGAGCTTTAGAAGTGCCGGTGGGTTGATTGTAGACGTGTAAAGTATGAATCACTTTGCTGATATGATTGTTTCTGTGGCATTCGCTGCCTTTTAAAATGGTTGAACAAGGAAGTGACGTATCGTGACTGAGCTGACACTCCAGTGAGTGTCTGTCTGTCTGTCAGTGACTTTGGTGATTCAGTAGAGTCAGTTCAGCTCAAACGTCCCATAGACGACATTCAGAACATTGAACACCTGTTTGCTATGTAAAGATACTGTGGAGTAATGGCGTCCTGAGCAGTGAATGAAGTCAAACTCCCTCTGTGTGTGTGTGTGTGTGTGTGTTGTAATCCGAGCTTCTCTGTTCTTTGTTTTGGTAGCCAGTCCGTCCAAGTGTGCTCAGTAGTGGATGTGAGATTTTGACGTGTTCAGTTTAAGGCGACCTCACAGAATATCCTCTTCGCCGCTAACTGCTCTCCTTCAAACATTAATGCTTCACCACCCACTTTCTTCTTAAAAGGCTGCCGCTGGCCTCGGCGGTGGGATCAAAATAGTAGGAATGAACGGAACAATAGCCAAGATGTACATGCTCTTGTCTGCCTAATGTACGTGCCTCAACACTTGAGTTGTTTATCTCGTGTATATTTGTTTTTATCTGAGATGCTGGTGCTCTAATGCGACTACTAGTAGTTCTGAATCTATTTTATAGAAGATTTACAGGTCCCATATTGTGCAAAATGCACTTTTAATGTCTTTTCAACATAAACATGTGTCTGCGGTGTGCTTACAGGCTGCCAAACTCTTCTTCATCTGCTCCATCTTTCAGTAAATGTGTGTGAAAACGTGCCATTTAGATTTGGCTTCCTTTGTGATGTCATAAGGGGATCATGTGACCTCCTCCAGCCCTTCAACAGGCCGACCGTCCCCGCCCACTGAAAACCTGACACCACCTCGCTGTCCGCCATTGTTATTTCCCCACTAACACCAGCTCCTGGTGACATGAATATATCGAATGCGAGAGGCCCTGAGCACACGGATAGTCAAGCAGGTTGCCGTCCTTAATTTCCAGCCCCTAGTTTGAGGTCCTCTGATTCGGCCTTGTTAACTATTCCCTGGTCAAGGCTAAAGGCCGAGGGGGACATGCAACGCTTTTGCTGTCAGGCCCCCGACACCATTTAGATTAGATTACCTGACAAATGTAGAACAGAAAACTCTTTGCTCTCTTTTAAATTGTCTCTCAAAACTCACTTTTGCTGTGTGACCTTTTCCTTAATTATTTATCTATGTTACTTTTACCTTTTATTTTATACTCACTCTTAACTTTTTGTGTGCTCACTGTGTTTCATGACATTTTTATTTAGTCCTTGTTTGTGAAGCACTTTGTAGCAGCGGATTTGAAAGGTGCTACATGTATCATTATTATTAAGCTAGCTTCATACTTAAGGGACAGACATGAGAGCGCTATCAACCTTCTCATCCTACAGTCGGTAAAAAAAGTGCAGTGTCCCAAAAATGTTGAACTGTTCCTTTAAAATGCTCCAGTGAGGGTTACATCATAGCAGCAGACAGCACTCTGCCCTCTGGCCAGTCCAGCTACATGCCAGTCATAACTCAGGCCTGCTCATGTACCGCACCAGTCCACTCAACCTGCTGCTGCGAGCACTTACTCCTGTTCACACAAAGGATATAGTGACCAGTAGCGCTGAGATTTTTCTACTGTGGCTTTAAACCTGTTGAGGAGCAAGAAAAAGCTAAAATTAGACCTAATTTCGCTCCGTTTTATATGTGTGAACGAATTGCACACCCACAAATGTGATGAAATAATTGATTTGGGCCCATACACACAAGAAGATTCCATGTTTTGTCTTTGCCTGACCTTCGCCGTCATCTTTTATGCTCTCTCTACTGTTGGATGAAATGAAAATTTTAGATGAAAAGCAAGCCAAGCAAGGATAGCATGAGTGTTCATGTTTGCCCTTATATGGAGAAAAGAATCTTAAACAGCTTTTGAACGCATGTCATGGCCTTCATCCAGCACTAAATGCAGGAAGCTGTTATATCTGTGTGGATCTTTGTGCTCAGTATTGCCACCTCCAACATCTTTGTTATTTTCAGGCATACAGAGTTCAGTCAGTTCACGTGTCCTGTCACAACAGCGCAGAAAAAGACCCAGAGAAGCCAAGGCAGTAAAAAAGAACTCCTTTTCATATGTCTCATTGCAGTTGTCTTTGTCGTTGTCATGTTGTCGACAGCAGAGCAGCCTCAAGAAAAAGTCTTTGCCGGCTGTGAAGTTTTTAGAGGGTGAAGTTATTTGGGCAAAGTTCAACCGAAGACCATGGTGGCCCTGTGAGGTGATCGTTGACCCAGCACAGGGAGTCTATCACAGAGTAAAAGGTGGGTCTGAAACACTGTTGGCTGACTGTGGTTACGTAGACTGGTGCTCTGTGAATTATGTTGGTCACCAGTTTAGCAATTACCGTCCCTGGCATAGAAGAGCTGTGTTTTATCATGAATTATGTTTAACAATATAGAAAAATACTGATAATGTGATTGTTTGATGAAGTAATTCAAGCATACTGAATGAACACATTCTCCTCCTCCATCACTATCTGTCCCTGTTGAAAGCAGTCATGTCAAGAACTTGCGTCCACTGACGTACACTGAATATATTGTATGTTTTTTTTCTCTGGAACTTTCTACAGTTAAAGTCTAGTCAGAAAACATGTTTGCTTTCGCCTGGATTGTCCTCATTTCTCAGCAGGTTGAATTAATGCCAAAAACAGTTTTTCTTCTACTTTCACCGACTGTTTACATGTAAACTAATATTCCACTGTTGTTCTGAATATGACCGCAGTCTGACTTTGATACGGTTCATGTAAACAGCGTAAGACATGTGGGATATGCCAATATTATTCAGGTTTTAGAAGCATTCTTCACAGCACATTCAGAATATGCATCTCATTTGGGTTTTTTACCAAGGTTTGCGTTACACGGCATCTTGCCTGTTCATGGTCAGCTCTCTGTGGCAGAGATCGATGCCCAAAAGCCCACATTTGTGGTCAGAAGTATAAACATATTTTAAAACACTAGGATATCTACCACATTATGGATACGTACTGTATGTAGTCGGAGGACATACATCATAGAGGTGTTTTATATTAATCTGAGGCTGCATGTAAATGGGAATATTAGTAATATTATAATATTAATTTTCATTATCCATGTAAACAGCTTTGTCTATATTGTCTTCTTCAGAATGGGGCAAAAACCAGAATATTTTGTTCACGTTAATGCAGTCGATGTCTAATAAGTGTTACATTTAACAACAGATGCACATCAGTTCTTCAGAGAAAGATCAATGCGCCATCCACGTAACATCTCATACTTCTGATATTAGTAACCACATGCGATTGCAGTTATGTAGAAAGTTCAGTGTTATTGCATTTTAAAGCTCCCTTTGCTTAGTTGATGCTCTCGTGTAGTTCCTGTGCAGGATGGTGTAGTTTTGATTTGCGCCTCATGAGATTCAGGCTGATGTTTGTTGTTGTCTTAGAGCCCAGTGACCGGCCCTGTCGGCTCTACCATATCAGGACCTTTGGGGAGCCCGTGGAGCTAACCTGGGTGGAGGAAAAAGCAACTCACACTTTCCATGGAAGCTTTGAATTTGAACAGCTCCCCCTACTACGCCGGCGGGGGAAGCAAAGGGAGCAGAACTACAAATACACTGTAATTATGCATAATGAGTCGCTAGAGTTGCATGCTCTCATAAAAAGTTGGTCTATTGCTGGGCCAAAGAAAGTTTGCACACAATTAACAAAACGTACTTTGTTTTCTGATGGTGATAATGAACAAATTATTCTGTAAGCTGATTTTACGTGTGCCTTTATCTTTCTGCAGATTGCAAAGCGCTTTCAGGACTCTTGGCAATCCAGTGTGGCAGAAGCTGAATCTATTCTCCCAGAGAGACCCAAAATGGCTTCCTCCATACCTTCGTCCATAGATGATGCCGTCCACGACCGTTCCACACCAGAGAGACTGAACAAGGCCCATCTGACTTTTCCTCCCTCTACCTCACCCACCCCTCCTGAGACATCCCACATGATCAATGGATCCATTTCATCCCCAGGAACGACTCCAGCAAAGCCAAGCACTTTAAGGAAATCTTCTTGCAAGAAGAAACCAAGTAAATCATCAAAGGACATGAGTAGTAAACACTCTAAAAAGGCGCTGCGTAATAGCCCTGACCAATCAGACAGAGACAATGGAGAGTGCCCATACTCTGACCTTGACTCAGTCCCTAAGATTTTGTGTCCTAAAGCACTTGAACGTCAGCCTAAGCTAGTTCCAGCTCAGCCATCTGTCACAGTTGTCAAAGAGGCGAAAAAGCAGCCAGAGATTCAGAGTGGTCTTTGGTTCAGTAAATCAGGCAAAGACAGGCGGCCTAAAACAACCAGTCCAATGCCAGACCGCACTCTCTTTAGTAAGGTTCCCTGTAAGAAGAAGAACTCATCTGGTGTAAGTAAAAAGACAATGGTACCCAGTGCCGCCTCCTCCAACGGTGGGCCCACTGACCAGTCAGGGTTGGTAGAAAAGCATAAAACTCTGGTCCCTGTTGAAACAAATCTGCAACCTGAACAGTCAGGACATTTGAAGTGTAAAAACACTCTGTTTGCTAATAGGCCTTTTGGTACAACTGGCAGTTCTGGTGACCAGCCAGGATTGTCAGATAAGTCGAAGTCCCTGGTCTCTGTTGAGACCGTCGCACCCTCTGACAAGAGTGGCTATTCAAAGGGTAGACAGACAGTCAGTAATACAACTGAAACTATTACTTGCACACAGTCTGACCAGTTAGGTAGCTCAGATGTTGAAAACACTGTAGAGCCCAGCATGGCAGCCGGTTTCAATGACCAGTCCAGGTTTTCAGAGAGTGTAAAGGGTGTCAGTCGAACTGAACATTGTGTAAATGACAGGATATCTGGCCAAACAGATGAAAAAAAATGTTATAAGACTTCAGCATCCAGTTTACATGTTGACACTACTGACTCATTAGCACGGATAGAAAAGCAAACAAGTCTGGTCTCCAAGTGTAGGCAGCCCTTTGTCAAATTAATACGCAAGGACATAAAGGGTAAGAAATTCCTAAACTCTGGTGTAACCATTAGCCCCACTGACCAATCTGTATGTACAAAGAATGAAAAAAAGCCACATAATAATGAAATTAAACCGTCCTCCAAAAAATCTGATTGCGTGGACGGTAAGCCACGTGTCACCAAAGATCAGGCAGTCGTTTCAGAATCCACAAAGGTCTCAGTTAAAAAGTTAAAAGCGAGTGGTGGGACTGGTGTTCTTCGTCTCTCATCAGAATCATCAAAAGGGAAAACTAATGTTGCCTCTGATGTGGCATGTGTGTCTAATGAGTTAGGTAACCCAGAAGCTGAAACGATATGCAATGTGGCTTCCCCACCCTCTAACCAATCAGACTGGTTAGAAGAGAAGACTCCTGCTTCCACTGTAACAAGCTCAGAGCAAAACATTATGCCTGTCACTAACACAGTTATTAACACAACTCTACCTTCTCATCGAGAAGGGAATTTATCATGTAGGAACGCTCAAATGCCCGATGCCCAATCTTCTGAGAAATCCAAGAAAGTTTACAAATCAAAGCAGGTTCCAGATAAAGCGAACAAAGTCGTACTAAGTGAGCAGCCTGCCCACCTTCCAGCCAGCAATCGGCTGATGACCAGAGCACTGAGGGCCATGCAGGAGGCGAAACAGAAGAAGCGCGAAAAAGCCCGAAAGGAGGCTGCGCAGAAAGAACTCTTAAACCAGTACAGAAAATCTGAGGACAACTCTGTGCGTAGCTCTACTTGTAATCCTGAGGCCAAACTAGACTTTTGCACTAAAGTAAAATCTCTTAAACCTCGTGGTAATGACAATGGTGAGTATGATCAGGACACTTTTTCTAGTTGTAGCACCCCCCCTTTGATCCTTTCTGACTTTGAAGCCGATGTCAAGAGCGAGGACGAAGACCTCTCAATATCCTCAACTCCACCAATGGACTTCATACCCCTCACTTCTAAGGTAAAGACAAAGAAGGAAGATCATTCATCTAACATGTGCTCCTCATCCTCACCTTCTTCAACGTTTTCTTTCATGAATGCCTTTAAAAACGTGGAGGAGGTATCGTTCCAGTCCCTGACGAATGAGGGTGATGGCAAACCTGTCTCTTTCAAAGCAGACGCAAACTACAAGTTCAGTACTTTTCTCATGATGCTGAAGGACTTGCATGACACGAGGGAGCGAGACGGGACCCCCTTAGAGCTGGAAATTGGGCCACCGAGTGCACATGTTAAGGAGGAGCCCTTAGTCATGCCCGCTGAGGCTACATCTTCAGACCAAGATCAACAAACTGAACATGTTAATAACAATTCAAATTCAACCCCAGACAAAATCAAAGTCACTCACAACAACAGCACAAATCAGACGTCCAAGAGGCTCTATAACAGGAGGGGCAGCTCCACTGGGGTGAAAAAGAAAGCCAACCGCAAAGTGCCTTGTCGTCCTGCCAGGTCTGGACCTGGTTTTCCAGGACTGGAGTCCTTGCCAGCGGTGGACTCTTCATCCAGAGTGGATTGCTCATCAAGAGTCCAGTCCCTGTTGGGCATACAGACCAGCAGCTGGGAGAGGCAAGCTGGAGGCGGTGACGAAGTGGTTGGAGAGGAGGAAGAGGGAAGGTGGAGCAGAGTGAACGAGAACTTACAGAACATGGTGCCTTTGGAGCAGAGGACGCGCGACACTGCGCTGTGTCTGGAACAGCCGAACGGCCTTGTTGCAGACTGTACTGAGACTAACAAGAGCTTGATGCGAAATTCTGGAGAAGGTGACAAGGCTCCAACAGGTAAGGACTGTCTAGTTTAAGCCTGATTTATACTTCTGCATTGAATCTACATGGTTGGTACTAGGCGTAGCCATGTCGCCGATGCCATAGCCTCCCCAGAAACATAACTATGCATCACAGCAATGCAAACTGAATCACCCACTGTGTCCCTGTCTCTCAGTCTGCCCCGATCTTCTCTGATTTCTTTTCTCTATTCTGCATTGTGGTCATTTTAAGTTAAAGTAGCTGTGGTTCAACATTTATCTGCTCCAACTCCACCATGATAGTTTCAGTCGCCGCTGTTTGAAGTGCGTCAAAACCAAAACCAAATGAAACTCATCAAAGTGACAAAGAAATCCCACCACCAACTAGCATGTCGGTGCTGTAATTGTACAGTGATTCAGACACGCCAGTGCACAAGTATAAACGCTCACATTGATGAAGGGCACTTGCTTTGGCTACGCCGTAGGCTCTGTGTTGACTCAGTGGAGAAGTATAAATCAGGCCTCAGAGTCTGCCCAGAATACTGAGGCACAGTCTGACACAAATCCCCCAACAATCTCACCAAAAACACCAGACTTTTAAGTTGATCAAAATGAATTACACATCCAGCAATAACCCCCAGTGGAATAATATGAATAAGGAGGACCCATCCTCAAATTGGACTCTTGAGTCACATGTTTGGAGGCTGTGTGATGTGTAAGTGAAACACCATGCAGCAAGTGGATGACGACGGTAATCTGATTGAGGTGAAAGGCCCCAGGCACATGCTGGTTGTGCAAGTTAGTTATTGTAATTTCCCCTGTAATTTGCATCAGAAAAGGCCCCCTTTCTCTGAGTCATAGCTCAGTCAAGGCATGATATATTTTTAGAATCAGTATGGCTTGCACTTTGCCACAATGATATTATCGCTGATTGCTGGGGACGATAAACATCCAGAAATTCCTTCCAGAAACATGCTTCTTAGACCTCTAGAACTGATGTTTTTAAGTTTTCTTTGATATCAAAGTAACCTAATAATGCTCGTGTAGGTATGTAATCTGGTATCAATTTGTCAGAATGTAAACAAATGTAGGTTTAAGAATTTTTTACATGATAAATTTACATACATAAATTACATGATGCGTTTATACCCAATATTTGTGCTGTCATACGTGTGTGAATAAATGGTAGCATGTGTCTTTTTGGGACTCAGCGCCTAATTATGCTGTCACCCCCTGAGACACATACAATGATGTCATACAATGATGTCATACAATGATGTCATACAATGAACTAGCAAAGTGAGACTTTATACTTTCACTCAAATTTAAGTGTTATTGATGTTGTGCCAGAGCTTCTTTGGTCACTGTCCGCCATTGTCTGTTATGTTGTTGTCACTACTGCATCTACTGCATTGCATTGTGGGATATTTATGCCAGCATAGTGTCCAATTTGTCCATACTGTTATATTTCCCCTTAAACAGAATGCACTTCACGAACCATTTTATACTAAGGTTTCGGACATAATAGAGAAAAGCGGACTGAATAGCAACTCGGCATCAAGTTTCAGGTGAAGCCGCTGACTGCACCAGCTACATGGCAACGTTATACTTCCTGTTTACAGTAAGGGAAGGGCGTGGCAGTTGTCTTTATCTTGCCTGAGGTGTCGAACTTTGTAGTAGCTCACAACAGGTGTGATAACTTGATAATGGAAGCAGCACAAGGCTTAGACACCTTCAAGCACATGAAGTCACACAAAGCTCTCAGCGCAGATAACCAAAGCAAAGGTTTTAACATGCATTTGTACGTGCCATAAAAATGATAAATGTTGCTTCCGTCTGCTGGGATATTTAACAGTGTTTTACTCCAGAACAGCTTGCTCGCAGTGTGCAGTGCTACGTAATATTTAATTCTTCCTAGATTAAAGCACAGTTCATCTTACTAAACTCTCGGCTTGCATTGTTGATCAAAGACCAAGTTTGCTCTGATTCTGGTATAGACAAGAAACAACAGGACACCTCAAACTGTTTGTTTAATCGTCACTCTAAATCAGATTTAAGGTATGTTAAACTGCAGGCATCGATAGCAGCAGTTCTTTATGTGGTTGCTACTTGCTAGCAGTTAAGCTACCAGTAAAACTATTTTTTGTGTGTGCTTAGTAGCTATTTCTGTGAATGCAATAATACACTCTTAGATATATTAAAAGTCATATGACAAAGGGCTGTGTAGTTCAGAATAACCTCTGTGGTGAGACATCTGAAATGTTAATTTTCTGTTGCTCCATGCGACACGCTATAAATACCAGGAATTTAAAAAAGCTAGTGTTTTTTCGTATTCATCTTTTTCAGCACATAAACGAATAAGAAAACCAAGCAAGAGGCTGATTGAGTGGACTGAAGAGTATGATCAGATCTTCTCCACGAGGAAGAAAAGCAAAAAGCCTCTTCAGTTGATTGGAAAGGTAAAAGTCAAACACAGTAAGATTTCTCATAACTTTATAATTAAATGCTGCTGTACTTGATGTGCATAATACTGCAGCAATAAGCATCCAAGATCACTTCTTGCAGCTACAAATAACACTTGTAGCACTGATTGACAATGAAATCATTTGTTTTCTCAGGCCGCTCAGCCCATCACCTCCATGTCAGAGCCCCCGGGATCAGACAAGGACGCACATGACCCCCCGTCTTTGAACCTAGTTCCTGAAATACAGACGCCACCTCCCGAGGAAATTACTGCAACAACGCCCTCTGAACTACAAATTGCCACTACTGAAAACGCATCTCCCCAAGAGGCACCGGTGCTTTCCATCGACACACTTACCCCTCCCCCTGAAGCTGACCCCTCTCTGTCAGAGCGCCTCGTCAAAGACAGCGGTAAGATCTCAGTTTCCTTCTCTTTGGCGGCACATGTGGCGATAAGCGGTAATTGCAGGTGTGTTTTAGGGCCTCACTTACCGGAAATCCAAACAGTGATGGTTGCTTTGCTTTTTTGACTGATTGCCTTCATGTGAAAGTCGTTTTCTTTGGATTTGCACTTGTTTTTGAAGTTTCTTTGTCTATAGCTGACTAGTCTGTTAAACATATTAAACTAATGTAATGTACAATGCTGGTTAACTGTTGTGCCTAGTCACATAGCCACCCACCACAACAACTACCTGCACTGATGCCTGGATGTTATCAAAGTGGGATAAAGACATTATCTCATAAAACCAGCACGGTTTGTCTGTATTTCAATCTAGAAAAATGTGTGTGTGTCAGATTAAGCTGGTATTTAACCACCCAACCAGATTAATGCATAACCACATTCAGCACCGGCATGCGGATGTTAATCTGCAGGCTGGTGGTGGTAGCTGCTGCTAGCTACACACAGTTAACCAGCCTGGTATCCTTTCTCACTTTAAGATGAGTCAAGTGGTAGATTTCTGGTAAATTGACAGGAAAATTAGTCATCAAGGAGCATCTTTAGTAGTCATCAATCTTTTCTTTGTTTAGCCATAGTAATAATTTACTCACAGCACCACCAGAGACGGGGAAAACAGCACGCTGCTTCCACCCATGTTCTCTGATTGATCGACTACTGCTGGATGATGGAAAATGCATCACTGACTGTTCACCAATTGTGATTTTTTTTTTCTCCAGAGATGTCAACACAGAAACCCAGTTCATGATAACAAAGAATACTGCAAATGCAAGGGCTCTCGTTAGTGGGCCACAGGCTTAATCACCATGGTGTGACTGACATTCATTTGACTGAAATCTTCAAGATCATAACTTTAACTGCATTCAAAGTTATGAGCGCTGTCTGTGAAAATATTTCTCTGCCTGCCAAAGTAAAGTCTTATGGGCTGATATCAATATACTATGTGGCCAAAAGAATGTGGACACCTGAACATATTATGTAAACGCCTAAACATCACATCCATATGTGACTGTACAACATGCCATTCAAACCAGGAGCATAAATCTGCTGCTATAACAGCCGACACTCTTCTGAGAACCAGATTTTGTATGCTGGCTGCAGAGATTTGTCCCTCTGGAGCTTTAATGAGGTCGGCCACCGATGTTGGGCAGCGCAGTCTGGCTCACAGTCGGCGTTCCAGATCATCCCAAAGGTGTTGGACAGGGCTGAGGTCATGGCTCTTTGCAGGCCAATCAGGTTCTTCCACACCAAACTGGGAAAACCATTTCTTTATAGATCTGAGTCTGTGCACAGAGGCACTGTCAGGTTGAGACAGGAAGGAGGCAAACTGTGGCCACAAAGTTTGAAACACAAACATTGTGTACTGGAGCAACAAGATTTGACAGGAAGAAGTATTCAGATCCTTCATTTAGTTAAACATACCAGTACAACAATGTAGAAATACTCCTTTAAAAGTAAAGATCCTGCATGTTAAGATCCTACTTCAGAAAAAAGTTTCATCAGTAAAATGTATTAACAGTATTAAATGTAAAGGTTCTGTAGAAAACTGTCCCGTGACTGATGCATTAACATATTACTGGCAGTATTCGTTGAAGATGCTGCAGTACGAGCTGTTTAAAGTCCACATGCAGAAATAACAACTCTTAAACCAACAGATTTAGTTGATCAGCGTGACAAACAGGAAGTTTTTCGACTTCCAAATGGATTGAAAATTACTCCAGCATGACGGATACATCACCTGCTACTGATTACTTGGGGCAAGACAAGACAACAAAAATATTTGAATGAATGGAAAAAAGGGAAAAGGAAATCAGCCTGCTGTCTCCAGTTTTGTTTGGTATCTTCTCTGTGCTGCTGGCTTTCTTCTGTGTTGAATAAAGCCACATAAAGCTTTGACTGACGAGTCTTTTTATGTGATGTTTGACTCACAGGAAATGCTCCGGTGCTGGGGAGGAAGCGGAAGAGGAAACCCACTCAGAAGATCCTGGAGTACTGTCTGGAGGCAGAGGCCTCGACGGGCCCCAAGAAGAAGGTACAGCATGGACATCGTGTACTGATGTGTGTGAGTGAGTTCATCTGAGGTGAATCTGTGTGTGTGTGTGTATTTATACTCTCAGGTACCAGTTTATTAGGTGTGCAGTCCAATACACTGGATCTACAATGAATCTTGTTTTAGTTAAGCTTATAATGGTCTGTTTAAAAAAATACATAAACCACAAAGTGTGCGTGGAAATGACAAATAAATTTGTTATAATTCGTACTTTTTGGTATGAAAATGATACTTTAAGTGCAGGAAACTGTCTCCAAAACTTTCAGCTTGCTTCCCTCCATAATTCACATTACAAAGTCAAAGTTAAAGACAGTAAAGTCTGCACTGCAATGGCAGTTTTTATACAGCACATTTCATTACAAGTAACCACAAAGTGCTTTACCTTAGAAGGCAGGGCGGCTGTGGCGAAGCGTCCTTGGCGAAGCGTCCTTGGCCAAGACACCAAAGCCCAACTTGCCCCTGAAGCAGCTTCAGTGTGTGAAAGAAAAGTCTCTAACTCAGATTCCTCCTGAATGAATGATGTGTGAATGAGTTGAGTGGTCAAAATGACTAGAAAGGAGCTGTAGTACAGACCATTTACCATTAAAAGGCACTGGAACACTGGAAAATATAGGCATAAATATGAGCAATATTCATGAGTAGAGTGCAGAAATTCATCATTCATTAACATCATCAACACGTTAAATAGTGCACCTATACGAGCACACACACACACACACACACACACACACACTTACAGTTGTATTTATTTGAAGAATATGCACGTTATTAACTGCGGACGTCATTCTGCACATGATTTAGGACAAAAAGAAAACAGAATATATAAAAACTGAAAACGAATGTCACAAAAGAAGCTAATATGTTAGACTGTAAGTGAAGATGGTTTGTTTTGACACTAGACTGTAGTAAGGCAGTATTTTATGTAGATTATTTTAACTCATCAGAGAGCAACAGTGGTTAAAAACACATCAGTGCCACAGAGTTTGTGGTTCCTCCTAAAGCTTCTTCTTTCTCAAGTACAGTTTGGAGATATGTGTACTTAATCTAAATACTTAAAACTTCTGCTCCTCCACAATTCAGAGGGAAATGTACTTTTTAGTACGTTATTATTAATAGGAGATATTCACAAGCTAGCAGTATATAATTGCAATATAATTAAAAATCCACACATTTTTACCATCTGCAGCATTTGGTGACATAAGTAATCTGTATTATCACTGCATCAGTAAATACAATCCAATACTATAATGTTCTGAAATGGCTTCTACTTCATACTATGCTAGTACTTTTGTACTTTACAGAGGTAATATTTTAAATGCAGGATGTTTTTGTAATGTTTCTCTTGTCACAGGTCAAAACATTGAAGAACAATTCAAACCCTGCTCCTCAAACAGGTCAGTGAATCATCCTTCAACTGTGTAAATTTTACTGTTGTGTAATTCATAATAATCACGTGTCCAACTTTGGAAAATTAATGGAAAGAAAAGTTATTGTGCTTCTATGATTTACCACCCAGATTCTGCTCCACCATCTTTAAAATCAAAGAGTAAGCAGCTCACATCATCCAGCTCCACGCCGACAACCTCGGAGACGTCCACCTGTGCGCCCACGCCCTCCACTCAGACAGACCCCCATCCCAGCTCTCCTGCTCCCCCCACTCCAGGGCCGGCCCCTCCTGAACCCGGCCGGGTGGAGACGGCATCAGCAGACGTTAAAGCTCCTGAAACAGAAGACAATAAGGCTCAAGAGGTCAAAAAGGACACAGTAGAGTCAGAGGTCAGCCATCTTTGCTATGGGCATAGTATTGTTCTTCTCCTGTTCAGTTACATTGAAGGTATTTTTAGACTTGAGTCCAATTTTTACATATTTTGGGTTTGAAATAACTGGTAGGTGTGACAGAAGTTGGAATTTGTCCAGTAGATCACGTCAGCCTGCAGCTGTGAAAACAGGCTGCAGTGGCTGTAATGTAAATCCTTTGGGCAACTGCACCTGATCAAAGGACATCAAATAAAAGTGCTTGTTTTTGCCACTGACAGGCTCCGATTGTTATTCGAAGTGTCTGGCAGCATTATGGAAAGGATCCTTACAGAGATTCACCTGTGAGATCCTTTTTGTTAAACCACAAACAGCTATTATAGCTCTCTTCAAAGCCACCAGACTCCATTGATAAAAACAAGTCATTTTAACTTGCAGAACACAGGAGTTGCTGGTCTACTGCTGCCTTGTTTAGGTAGTTTTGTTTGTGTTATCTTGTGACTTTGGTTGTTTTACAAGGTTAGTTCAGATCCAAACTAACCTTGTAAAACACCACAGCCAAATAAAGTCCTGTGTTCTATGAGGTAAAATTGCTGTTTTTGTCAATGAAGTCTGGTGGCTTTGAAGAGAGCGATATAAAGTCTGTTTCTAATCATAAAAGACCTCACAGGTCAATCTCTCTAAGGATCCTTTCCATAATCTTGTCAGACATAAACAAATAACTCTCTGAGCCTATCAGTGGCAAAAACAAGCACTTCTAGTGGACGTACTTTGATCAGGTGCAATTATCCCAAAGGATTACATTATAGCCCGTAACAGCTGAGGCGACCTGCTGGACTTATTCCAACATTTTTTGCACCTACCAGTCATTTAAAATATATAAAGGTTTAAAAATGCCGGAGTTATCCTTTAAGTTGGTAATTTAGTGGATCATTTCACTGTAATTATGCCAAACTGTTGTTCTTCTGCTGTTCTTTTTATTAGGAAATCAGTCTGTAACTGGCCAAAATTTCTGAGAGTAAAAGCTGTTTGGTCCTACTTCAGACCTAGAAATAATTGATCAACTGCTTATTAATCCTATCTCAGCCAATATATTTAAAGGAAAAGTCCACTGGTGTCCTAACCTGTGAGGAGTCACCATGAGGCGACACTCAAAGTTCAGCAAACATCCTGTGGGAGGAAAGACATATTGATGACTGATATTTGCTGTAACAAATCAAACTTGGATCATTTCCCCACCTTCCAGCACATAGTTATAGAAGAGCAAGCTGTAGATAAACAAGCTTTATTAATTTAGTCATCAAAGACAGTTTCTAATGTTACAATAGGTGAAATTATATTTTAGTTTCAGTGATTCTGAGTCATTTGATTGATGCCATATGATTTTTTTTTGTCCTTTGTCTCCTCAGGGTGACCCGTCCAGCTTGGATCACAGCTTCTCCTCCATGAAGGACGACTTTTCGCTGTGTGACGACCCACTTTTACCCTCGAGGAAGATCATAGGGGACAGAGGAGGCCCGGCCTCCATGAAGGAGAACATATGTCAGGTGAGCTTCTCCCACTGATATTTACACCCCGTCTGTGCAGAGGGTGGGACACATGAAGAAGCCCCGTCTTCACCAAGTCCCAAGCAGCCACAGAGACAAATTTCTCAATGTGTTTTTCTTTTCTTTCTTATTTCTCTCTTCAAAGTCACCAGACTCCCTTGACAAAAACAGTAATTTTATCTTGCAGAACACAGGTTTGAATCTATGATTGTTTTTGTGTCAGCCATGTGCCAGACTGGTGACCTGTTCGAGTTCGGCCACCCAGTGTGAGCTGGGATGATCTCCAGTCGCCTGCAACCCTTCAACCTGCTGCACTGTGGGAATATTTGCATCAATTTAATCATTATTCAGTCTTCACTTGCAGCTCTACTTTCCCTCTCTGCTGCTATTGTCTCTGTGTGCAGGAGGTTTCTATTTAAAATGGCCAGCGTCCAGCTGTTCTCTGCCATCGCAGCTGCATGTCTAAACCACTTTCTGCAGATTGGAGTTGTCTACTTTGGGAAATAACAGCTCTAGATAAGGAATATGCAGTTTTATGCAGGACCAGTAGGTACAAATAGTTTTGGAATTGGTCCAGTAAGTAAATGAAACATGAAAATATATCCTCTCCATCTGAACATCTAATTAACACAAGTTTCATATTTCATTTTTTTGTAAGGTGATTATAATAAATCAATAAGTCAAAGTGAGTTTGAACACCTGTCATGTTTGTTTTTGCTCCAGGTGTGTGAGAAGACGGGGGAGCTGCTGCTGTGTGAGGGTCAGTGCTGCGGGGCCTTCCACCTGCCCTGCATCTCTCTGGCCGAGGCCCCTAAAGGGAAGTTTGTCTGTCCGGAGTGTAAATCAGGTACATCTGTGTTTATACTGCTTATTACTTACTTATATAAAAGTTACCAAGCTGAATTGGATTAATAAATTTATGATAATACCAGTATAATTTTAGTATGATTAAAAAATAAAATTCGTATGATGATAATGGAAATACTCCGATTTGTCAGTATTATATACTTATGTACTTCTATATATACTTGTCATGACTTTGTAAAAAGAAAAGCAACAACCAGATTGGCAGAAAGTGAAAGTAACGTTGCTACCGGCTTCATGAAAACAGGGAGTGGTTTGTTTATGAAAGATCAGATGTACAAAAAAAAGCATGGTAATATATAAGAAGTGGAAAAAAAGACTGTGAGGACAAAAGGGAGCAAAACAACAAATGTACCACCTCAAGTGGAAGCAGGAAGTTGGATAGAAGGAGAGCTGAACCCTGTACCCATGTACCCTGCATGGATCAGCACAGTGAACTAGAATATGTGATTATTGGACATTAACAGGTGCTTTTTTTTTCCCCTCCCAGGTATCCACACCTGCTTTGTGTGTAAAAAGCGTAGTGAGGACGTGCGGCGCTGTATGATTCCCGTGTGTGGGAAGTTTTACCACGGGGAGTGTATCGCCAACTTCGCCCCGACCGCACCTGTGAATCGAGGCTTCCGCTGCTCGATCCACGTCTGTCTCACCTGCTTCATCGCCAACCCCAACAGCTCGTCCATCTCGAAAGGTAAGCCGGAGAGGAGGCGGTGATGATTTACTGTAAGCGCCTGTGTTGTTTTGCGTGGCCTTCTGACGGCGTGTTTGTGTGTAGGTCGTCTGGTACGGTGTGTGCGCTGCCCGGTGGCCTATCACGCTACAGACATCTGCATGGCAGCGGGCTGCGTCGTCCTCTCCAACAACAGCATCGTCTGTCCGAACCACTTCACCCCCCGCCGCGGCGTCAAGAACCACGAGCATGTCAACGTCAGCTGGTGCTTCGTCTGCACTGAAGGTACGGGGAAGGGCGGGAAGAACAGAACAGAACAGCCAATAGATCTGTCCCAAAGACAGTAGTTTAAAGGACAAGTTCCACATTTTGGGAAGCACGTATGTTTGCTCTAGAAGATTGATTATGGATTATGGAATTATGGCCTCTTCTTCTGCAGGCTAATTGATGTGATTGGTGTGTTTTTAGATCTGTTCCTTCTTCTGGCAGTCTTTGTGCTAAGCTAAGCTAACTAGCTGCTGACTGTAGCTTCATATTTACTCATGAGAGTGATCCAGCTTCTCATCTAGCTTTTGGTAAAAAAAAGAAAATAAGCACAATTTTCACAATTCTATTATTTGTGCAAAAAGGCAAATAACTTATTTTATAATAAACACTATAGGGGACTGAATTAAAGTGACCATACATATGATTTATTTGTAAAAAGTGGATTCAGTGTCAACTTAATTCCTAAAGCTACAGAAAGTGATTTTTCTCATTTCTCATTTCTTTTTTTAAGTTAAGCTAACAGTTAGCTAACAGCAACATTAGCATTCAATTGAAGCTATGTTTGTGTCCACCTGATGAGTCCTTTATTACTCTGTTTTTGGTCTCCACCATCTCCTTCGGGAAATATGTGGCTCTTTAGCGGCTGAATGCTCCACTTTCTTGCTACGTTGGTCTGTTTGCCTCTTGGTGTCGGGCAGGTAGTGCATTAAATCACTGTTGTTGTTCCTCCTGTGCTCCAGGGGGCAGTCTGCTGTGCTGCGAGTCCTGTCCTGCTGCGTTTCACCGGGAGTGTCTGAACATGGAAATGCCTAAAGGCAGCTGGTACTGCAACGACTGCAAGGCCGGGAAGAAACCTCGATACAAGGACATCGTCTGGGTGAAGGTGGGGCGCTACAGGTCAGTGCTGCCGCCACGACTGAAGATATCTTATCAATAACTTTCCAAACCCTCAACACAGACACACATCTGGCAGAGAAAGAAGCATCACCATAAACAGACACCACTTATTGAATGGTTAATGTTGTTTTTCTGTGAAGGTGGTGGCCAGCAGAGGTCAGCCATCCCAAAACCATCCCAGAGAACATCCAGCGGATGAGGCACGATGTCGGGGAGTTTCCTGTTCACTTCTTCGGCTCCAACGACTACCTGTGGACTTACCAGGCCAGGGTCTTCCCTTATATGGACGTGGACGCCAACAGCAAAGAAAAAATGGGGAAAGGCGTCGATGCCACTTACAAGAAAGGTATCCAGTGTGCTCAGCAAAGTGGCCTCTCCAGCAGATCCTGAAAGTGAAGTGTAAAGTTTCGTTACGCTGTTGGTTGTGTCTTCACTGTGCACCTGCTATGCTGACTTGACGTTACAGAGTTGTGTGATTGTTGATGTCCCTCCGCAGCTTTGGAGGAGGCGGCTGTGCGGTTTCGTGAGCTGCAGGCAGAGAAGGAGCTTCGGCAGCTTCAAGAGGACAGAAAGAACGACAGGAAGCCTCCTCCATACAAACATATCAAGGTCGGGGAGAAGACTTGTGGTCTTACTTCTTGTCTATGCTTAATGCAAATTCCCTCTTCCTTCCAGGTTCCTTCAAAAGTGAAGCAGTAGTATCTGTTTTTAACCTAATAATCCAAGTTAGGCTAAAACCTGAGCTCTATCTTAACATATAAATTACTTTTAGGTAGAAAGATATTTGGAATTGGTCCGTGGATCGCCTCAGCTGGCAGTTATGAGCAAGCCACAATCAAGGTCAAGGTACTTTGACTAAAAGTGCTTGTTTTTGCCACTGACTGGTTTGTGTTGTATTTTAAGTGTTTGACAACATTATGGAAAGGATCCCTACAGAGACAGATCTATAGGATCATTATATCGCAATATCTCCAAACCCACCAGATTCCATTGACAAAAATAGTAATTTTACCTCATAGAATACGAGAGTTGCTGGTCTAGTTTCTATGACTGCAGTGGTTTAACGTGTTAGTTCAGATTCTAACTTACTCTTTAAAACAACAAAATCACACAATAACACAAAATAACTTGCCAACGGAGCCAGCAGTAGATCAGCAACTGCTCTGTTATGCAAGGTAAAATTACTGTTTTTGTCAATGGAGTCTGGTGGCTTTGAAAAGAGCGATATAACGGCTGTTTCTGGTTAAACAAAAACGATTTTCCAGGTCTGTCTCTGTAGGAATCCTCTCTGTAATGCTGTCAGACACTTTGAATAACAATCTGAATCGGAGCCAAAAACTTAAATACACTTGAATAACTTTTAATGGATGTAATTTGACTGCTGCTGGCTGAGGCGATCTACTGGATCAAATCCAATCCTTACAAATAAAAGGAAGACTGAGAGACTTTAAATGTGGAAAAATGTGCAGAGAGTGTTGAGGTTTGTTTGATATAAATCACACTGTGGAAATAAGCATTATACTAAATCTAGCGAGACAACAGATAAACATAGACAATGTTTGTGGGCAAATTAGGAATAAAGTAGAAAATATATTGAGTAGGATTAAAGATAAAGAGAATATTTGTGACACGTTATTGGATCCACTCAGTAACGAGCCTAAAATGTGATCAGAAGAGTTCATGTTTCCTTCCACCTTTCTGCCTCATTCAGGTGAATCGACCAATAGGAAAGGTTCAGATCTTCACGGCCGACCTATCGGAGATCCCGCGCTGTAACTGTAAGGCGACAGACGAGAGCCCGTGTGGGATGGACTCGGAGTGCATCAACCGCATGCTGCTATATGAATGCCACCCGCAGGTACAGACATACCGCCGTCACCGAACCCTAATCAACACAACGTCAAACCTTTTCACATCTTCTGATTTTGGAAAGTTAATCTCACGAACACTGAACATAGAAAATGACATGTAGCAGTGATCTCCATTTTATACCTGCTTTGTCTTCTTATCTGTTTCCTCCTTGTCAAACACACACAACAGTATCACATCACAGGAATTCATGTAATCTGTCTGCTCATTTTCATATTTATACTTGTGTATTTGGAGGTTCTACTGGAACAAGCTATCAAATGGTTTAATGTTCAAAACACACATTATTTTTCAGCCTTGTTCCACACGCTTCACTTTAGAAAAATCTTCATACTTATCTTCGTGTTACTGGGAGTTGGCGATAGCGAGGGGATAAAACGGTTTGGGAGGTTTTCAGTGGACGAGTGGAGTCGGCCTGCTGAAGGGCTGGAGAAGGTCATGTGATCAACGGATACCATTATGACATCATAAATGGAGCCAATTTACTGAAAGATGGAGCAGGAGGACAACCAGAGAGACCAGAGAGTGGTTTGTAGGCACAATGGGGACATATTTATGTTGAAAAGACATTAAAAAGTGCATTTTGGATAATATGGCCTTTTAATATTTCAATAACAAAATAAGGAAATGATACATATTGAATGGAGCGAGCCGGTCATTACCTCAAAAGGAGCCCTGTTAGGGTGACGCAGGACCCTGATGTGAGCTGGAGGGGTCTAGAACCACCTGAAGGCTTTGGCTTTCAGGTGTAAAGTGTTCCTGTCCTGCAGGTTTGCCCGGCAGGCGAGCGGTGCCTCAACCAGGCGTTCACCAAGCGTCAGTACAGCCAGGTGGAGATCTTCAGGACGCTGTCCCGAGGTTGGGGGCTGCGCTGCGTCCACGATATCAAGAAGGTAGGTAGGCAGTCAGTAGAGGGTCGATTGGGGCTGGTGGGGCCGGATCAGGCTGATCGGTGATGGTTTTCCTCTCAGGGTCAGTTTGTGAGCGAGTACGTCGGCGAGGTGATTGACGAGGAGGAGTGCAGGTCCAGGATCAGACACGCCCAGGAGAACGACATCTGTAACTTCTACATGCTGACTCTGGACAAGGTACAGCGCAGAGTGTGTGTGTGTGTGTGTGTTTACTTCTACTACTACTGATAATACTACTGCTACTGCTAGTACTAGTACAACTACTGATAATAATACTACTAATACTATTACTAAATACTACTACTGCTGCTATTACTACTATTAGAAGAACAACTATTAGAAGGAAATACTTCAGAAGTACCTCAGAAGAAGTACAGTACAGAAGTACAATCCACCACTGAACTGTGTGTGTGTGTGTGTGTGTGTGTGTGTGTGTGTGTGTGTGTGTGTGTGTGTGTTAGGATCGGATCATCGACGCCGGTCCGAAGGGGAACGAGGCTCGCTTCATGAACCACTGCTGTCAGCCGAACTGTGAGACGCAGAAGTGGACGGTGAGCGGAGACACCCGGGTGGGGCTGTTCGCTCTCGTCGACGTCCCTGCAGGTGAGCGAAAAACTGTGTTGTTTTTTTTTAACTCATGCATGAAATCAACTCGATTGATTGATTTGTGTGTGTGTGTGTGTGTGTGTGTTCAGGCACAGAGCTCACCTTCAACTACAACCTGGAGTGTTTGGGGAACGGGAAGACAGTCTGTAAATGTGGAGCGCCAAACTGCAGCGGCTTCCTGGGCGTCAGGCCAAAGGTGACACCACTCTACTACTATTCAGTTTGATATATTGTTAAAGGACCAGTACGGTATTTTTAGACCTGGGCTCTATTTGTGCGTGCATCCCCGGTGGGTTTTTCGGGGTAACAGATCAAGGCAACAGTAGACCAGCAACTCCTGTGTTCTGTGAGGGAAAATAGCTGTTTTTGTGAATGGTGGCTTTGAAGAGAGCGATATAACGTCTGTTTCTGGTTAAAGGATGTTCTTCTGGTAAAGGATCTTATACAATCTGAGCCTGTCAGTGGCTAAAACAAGCATTTTGAGTGGACCTACTATGATCAGGTGCTGTTGCCCCAAAGGATTACATTAGACTTGGACTATTTGGACTATTTCCAACATTTTTTGTACCTCCTAATCAAACATATATACAAAAAAGGCTCAGTGCTGAATTCTGCCTATGAGGTCTCAAAGCCACAATAAAAGTGGGATACATTACATTTATTTAGCTATAGACTCTTAAGCTTTCATCCATACAACCCAAAAACTGTCATGAAAGTAGATCAGCCGAAGCACCGTTAAAACCTCTCTCCTCTCCAAACCAGAACAACCCTCCGTCTGAGGACAAAGGTCGTAAGCTGAAGAGGAGGGGCCACGGCAAGCGGAAGAAAAAGGTGGTGGTGACCAAAGAGCGAGAGGACGAGTGCTTCAGCTGCGGAGACGGAGGTCAGATGGTCTCCTGTAAGAGACCCGGCTGTCCCAAAGTTTACCACGCCGACTGCCTCAACCTCACCAAGAGGCCTGCAGGTCAGTGGCTCCGCAGGACCACATACTACCAGACATTTACGGGTTAATTTACTGGCCATAAATTAATTAACCTGTGAATTAAAAAGTCTTAAATCCAGCTTACTGATAGATGTAGACACCCTCTCTAATATTTAAGCTTTCCGAACATGAAAACAAAGTCCGATCTTTCTTTCCCTGAGGGATCCGTTTGTGTGTTCTTCGTAGGTCGTTGGGAATGTCCGTGGCACCAGTGCGACATATGCGGTAAGGAGGCGGCGTCCTTCTGCGAGATGTGTCCCAGCTCCTACTGCAACCAGCACCGCGACGGCCTGCTCTTCATCTCCAAGCTGGACGGCAAGCTGTGCTGCAGCGAACACGACCCCTGTGGGCCGGACCCGCTGGAGCCGGGGGAGATCCGGGAGTACACGCCCGACCCCAGAGCACTGACCTCGGGGTTGGGAATGGCCGTCATCCCCTCTGCCGCCGCCAGCGCCTCCACCAGCCAGAGCCGGAGCACCAGGAGGGTCCAGGAGATCAGCGCCGGCGCCAGCATGTCCGAGTCACTTCCTCCTTTTTCCATCCCGGTACCCATCACTATTCCTGTCGCCGCGCCCGCCGCCTCACCTCCACCCAGCAGCTCCGATCCTCCCAGCAGCCCGCACGTGTTCGACCTCCCGCACTACTCGCCCATCTCCTCGTACGAGGAGGAGAGGGATGTCTTAGAGGAGGAAGAGGAGGAGGAGGAGGAGGAGGAAGAGGAGGAGGAGGAGGAGGAGGAGGTGGCGGAAGTGGAGGAGGAGTCGGTGGAAGAGGGCGAAGTGGGAAGGCAGAAATCGGATCCTCACGAGGAGGACGGCGAGATGGTGGTGGAGGAGGTGGGGCTGGAATACCTGGAGGAGGAGGAGGAGGAGGAGGAGGAGGAGGAAGACGAAGAGGAAGACGAGGAGGAGGGGGAGGAGGGGGAGGAGGAGGAGGAGGAAGAGGAAGAGGAGGAGGAGGAGGAGGAGGAGTGACGCACAGAGGGACAGGACTTGGAGACAAAAGCAGTCAGGCCCTCAGAGTCACTACAGTGACGATGTCTGTTTGTAGGTGGGCGTGTCTACGGAGGACTTTTTAGGACAAAATTAAATCAACACATAAATAAATTAATCATAAATGAATGAATAAATACTGTATAGAATCATACAAACTTAGACAGATACTATTTATTTAGTATTTATTTAGTTTTGTCCTAGTGATACACACTCGCTGTAGAAAACGGTTCAGGACACAGTGACCTTGCACACACTGGCACACGCCGACTGCACCTCGATACGGGAGATCTGACAAATAAAAACCACCTGGACCTGCCACAGAAAGCATATTTCACTCTGACATACTTTGTTTTCTCACATTCTGACCGCCTGCTGGTTCATTTGGATATTTCTTTCAGTAGTACTTCAGGTGTCGTACGTTTTGTGTCGGAGGAGTCGATCCGCTTCATGTAGTTGGATGGTTGTCGTGTCACAGTCGGTGTGTGACGGTGAAACGACTGTAGTGGACTCTTCGGTCTGCAGCCCACGTATATTTATCAAAACATGTCCATGTTTTCATCTCTGCAGCATCAGAAAAAAAAAAACTACTAAACTTATCCGTAAATAAATGGGTTGTGTGAGGAGCCAGAACATGAACATCACTCCAGATGAAACACAAGCAGCTTCGCCTGGACTGAAAATCGCTTCAGTGATGTTTAATTAGGATTTTTGTGGACGCAGGAGCCAAATCGTTCGACCCTCACCTGCGGTCATGAGCTTTAGGTAGTGACCAACAGAACGAGATCGTGGGTACAAGCAGCTGAAATGAGTTTCCTCCGCGGGGTCTCCTCAGAGAGAGGGGATGTCCAGAGAGAGCTGCTGCTCCTTTACTCTGAAAGGAGCCAGCTGAGGGGGTTCAGGTGTCTGAACAGGACGCCTCCCGGGAACGTTCATCTGGGAGGAGACCTCAGGTTAAAGCCGGAGCCCGCTGCACGGATTATATATCTCATCTGGCCGGGGAGCGCTGCAGGAGCTGGAGAGAGTCGTCTGGGATGAAGGAGGTCCGTGTTCAGCCTGCTGCCACCACGACCCGACCCTGGAAAAGAGGAAGAAGTTGGATGGATGGAGACGGAAGTCATCGCTTTCTTTTCCTACCCAGTTCTTCTGGACGGACCATCTAAGAAAATGTGAAAGCACCACACGATTGGCTGCCTGCTGCAGTGAGGTCACACTACAAGAGAAAACTGTCACTGCAGGATCTGAATCTAACTCTCTAAATTTTCAAGCCAAAAAACTGATCCTTGTCAAACTGACAAGGATTCAGTGTTTGACTGCGAGCGGTTGTCAGAAAGAAGCGGGACGCTGAGGCCTCCTCGTAGTTTTCACTGGGAAACGGTGAACAGAGATCGCACTAAGTCTGCTCCGGTGTGTGTGCTGTGCTCTGTAGTCTTTATTTATATACTGTTCTGTGACGCACAAACGATGGCGAGGGAGAGCCGTTCCCTCCTCATCTCGATTCTCCGTCGAGGGGGAACAAAAGTCTTCAACTGGACACTTTAGACGACGGACTCCTGCCATGACGCTTGCACTTCAGTATGTGTTCTTGCCACATGTGTTTCGCTCTGTCTTCAAGCTTAATATCGTCCGTGTGTTATCTGCCAATGCCTTAGAGTGTATTTCTTTGGAGATATTTTTAAGGAATGGTTTGGCACCTGTGAGAGCCAAGTGTCCCTACTAATGCCTTTTTACAGTCGCCCAACAAGCAGTGTTTCATTCCAGTGTAATTATGACCTGTTAGATCTCAGCCATTGACCTGTCAAAATAACTGCTATATAAATATATAAAAAAGAAGTTATGAAATAAGCTTTGTGTTGGCCTCCTTCTTTTACTGGTGCGGCATAAAGCTACAGAGAAAAAGTTTTGTTGCCTTTTTGTTTAACCAGAAACAGCAGTGGTGTCGCTCTCTTCAAAACCACCAGACCCCATTGACAAAAACGGTAATTTTACCTTGCAGAACACAGGAGTTTGCTGCTCTATCCAGTTAGTTTGTTTGTGTTATTGTGTGGCTTTGGTGTTTTAGAAGGGTAGTTCAGATCCAACACAATATTTGTGTAACACACAATAGCACTAACAAACTAACCAATCAAGGTAGCAGTAGAACAGCCACTGCCGTTTTCTGAGGTAAAATTACTGTTTTTGTTAATGGAGTTTGGTAACTGTGAAGAGAGTGATATAACTGTTTTCTGGTTAAACAAAAAGGATCTTACAGGTCCGTCTCTGCAGGGATCTTTTCCATAATGTTGTCAGATGCTTAGAATAACAATCTGAACCTGTCAGGGTGATGATGAGGCGCTCTGGCACTCACCTCCCCTTCTTGGCATCTAGTGGAGGTGATTTACTGAACTTATTTTTGTTCTTTTTGTATTTCAGACCCAAAATGTGTAAGAGAGCTCCTTTATGGATCTTGACAAGGTTAATTCAACATTTATTGGTTCAAGCAGAGCATTTTATATGAATGTAAAACATGACGGAGGGGATTTTTAAAATGTATTCAAACTGTTCAGGAAACTACAAAAAAATGACTATTTCATTTTTCTTTTAGGCCCCGGGAAGGTTTTACAAATACAAACGACTCTGTGGATTAAAGGTAAATGAGACAGACATCTCTTTAATCTTATTATCTGATAATCAAACAGCAACAAGTGGTGGAGATGCTGTGGTAAACTTTATTTGTCACTTTTTACAGCTTTAAAATGTAGCCAGACACCGTGCAATACCTTCAGCCACAGAGAGAAGAAGGTGTAGTGAGTCGTCCCGAGAGATTTAGTCTGTATGAACCAACAGTGGAAAAGAAAAAGGCAGCAACGGCACGTCTCCACCGAGACTCATTCATAAAGAAACTCTCATTTAAAGGATTAAATTAAATCCCACAAAGCGCGCACACAGAACAGCTCATGTACAAACTAATATCACCAGTCACAAGCCAGACCGTCACAATAACAACATGCTGCATAACCCGTCCACCAGTCGCCCGTCACCTGCTTTTATCACAACAGAGACAAAGAAATACAGATTTTCTTTCACTTTTTCCACCCGTTTTAAACTTTAAAATACTCTAAATGACTGATTCATCTTAGCGACAACAGGAGGTGAAGCTTAGGAAGTGATTTGAACTTTTCTGTTTTTCTGGAACAAAAACAGATTCCTTATCTTTTCTCGCTTGTTTTAGGACATTTCATTTTTTTTAGGTTGTTTCTAAAACATATTTTATGTTTTCAGGTTTATTGTCTAATTGTAAAATCTCTATCAGTGGACAACGTTATTCATTAAGCACATGAATTTATTGACATTTATATCACGTTTGTCCCCCCTGTATATAAAAATAAAATCTAGGAATATAGCTCATCAATTTAAGTGTCTTTGTCCCTGATAAGCAGCAGACAATTGATTACCCAGTTAAAGAATAATTAATGAATTTGCCCATTAGAAGATGAACTGAAACTCCACTTTTAGTTTATAGCTGACTGCAAGCACATTAAAAAAGATAATCTACCTTCTACGGTCTTTTTAAGGCCTTTTTCCCCTTAATGTTGGACAGTTTGGAAAATACTCACAACCAAGAAGGACGCAGTGTTATTTCAAAATAAAGCGCATGTGACTTTTTTTCATATTTTTCACTCAAATCAAGTCAATTTGTTTCGTTCCAGCGATTTCAAGTAATTTTATTTGGCTTCATGATTGAGTTTTTCCCTTTTTTAAGATTGGCAGGTCGAGGATTTGGATGATAAGTTGGATATGAAACATTTAAAACCAGCAAAATTATGATATAAGAAAAGGCAGCTGGAAACTGAATACAAAAAAAGGTGTTCAGCGTGCCGCAAATTCAGCTCTGTAGATGCATCGATGCTGAGATTAGAAATACACTTTACAGTTTCACATATATTATCATTATTTTGCCGTTTTTTTTCACTGCACTGCATAAAAAGCTCAGATATGTGAATCGATCACTGTAAAAAAAATTAAGGTCTATCAGAGCTTTGAAACAATCTTTTAACAAGCTTTTAATTGTATAGAACATATTATTCTGTCTTAAACAGCCCTCGATAAAAAACATTGTGCCTCAAACATATGAACACATGAAACATGAACACATCGAAGCAGGAGAACATGGAGGAGATTTTACTCCCCCGAGTCCTGGCAGCACAACGTAAAAGGCAATAAATTAGTGAGTTTTGAAGTTAAATATGTGTGTAAATATTGTTCTGGTAACACTGAGATGACAGTTTGTGCCTTCTTACAACATTCACCCACAACAGCGGTTTCTCAACACATTAAACGAGGAAGTTTTCACTGCTGCGAAAAGGCTGAAAGAAAATTTGACAGTCACATTTCCTGTGTGTGCATAGTCCATGTCTACTATGCATCTGAAATTACAAAATAGAAAGTTTTGAGCTCAAATGTAGGAAAGTAACTGTCTTTAAACTTTTCTTTCAGTCAGCAGAGGCCATGAAAGAGATTGTGAGAGATTACAGAGGAGGCAATTTAGTAATGGCCGCCTTAAAAATCAGCTTATTTCCTTTTGACAGAATCACAGCTTATTCTGCAAAAAAACAAACGGCGATGCATCAGACACGTGTCGTCACTATGGATGTATTACAGGTACTGAATAGAGGAGGACTGGGCTCCAAGATGGCGCCTAATGTTTTCCAGTTCACACGATTACTTCTGCGATTTAAGCTCTGGGAAAGTTTCACAAATACAAAACCACAGCAGATTAAAAATTCCTTATAGAAAGATAGAACTGACGTCTCCTCCGTAACGGTGGTCAAAACGAGGAAAAACGCCTTTTGGGTCGCAGGGGACTTTCTCTCTGCAGTACCACGAGTGGCCAACGGGGGTAAATAAGCAGCGAGGCGGAGGAGTGGCGCCAAATCCAGCCGTTAATACATCCATGACTGTCATGTGGGGAAAGTCGTAATAACGCTGTGGTCAACGCGAAAGACCCAAAGCTCTACAAAGTTGTTTTTGGAGATATACGCACGTTCCTGCCATTTCCTCTGTGGATATAAGGCCTAAATATAAACATCACTGGTATTGTTCGATCATGTGTTTGTAACAGCGATAAGAACGTTTTTTCACAGATTTGATCCTAATAGAGAGCTGCAGCATGAATGAGTCCTAAAACCTGGACACTGGGCAGCATTTTATCACTTCTGGTTCCCTCATCTGGAAGTCAACAGGTTTTTGGTAAAAATGCCTTAAATAGGGACAAATGTTAGACCACGTTTTGTTCTGCTCTTGCATTTTGAAGCTTTAACATGTTGCTAACGAGCGGCTAAATGAGGCTACAAAGGATGTCGGGACACCCGTCTGCTCACTGGTGCACCTTTACAGCCTCTAGGTGTGTTTCTTCCACAGACGGTTTAGAAAAGAGGCGGAAGGGTCATTTCCTGTATCTGTGTCACATGGGTTTAGCCACTGCCACGCCCCTTTAGGAGACCAGCGGCGGGTCCCAGGTCTATTGAGTCCAATGGGTGGTGTGAACATGACCACAGATTATGTCTGATTCTTTCAAACCATTGGACTTAACATTTGGACACTAAAATTGATTTTGAGACAAACAAATCAGGAATAAAGTACATTTGTCAGAGACCTTTGTCTCCAGTCTGGCAACACAGATATCGTTTCTGAACCATCTCCTGCAGGAGGATGTCGAGGTACAGCACCAGTCACTAACAGGAAATAGTACCATTGTGTGTTTTAACATTAACCAAAGATGAACAATTGTCCTCAGTGGACTTTGAAGCTGCTTCTAACGGAAAGCCGTCACTCTACACCTGCTCCACCAGGTTATATTTCAATCACTTGATCTACCCGCGGTCGTCCCAAGCGACGAGCGTCTGACAACGACAGCTACGACTTAATCTGAGCAAAAGTCTAAAGAATACTAAAACGGCTGTTGCTCAGTGCAGGTCGTAGTTAACTGATCAACGTGTGGCGCACAGCCCCGTCTGCGTGCCTCCATCCACACAATGTTCACAACGAGGTGACCACGCCCACTCAGGAGACAGGAAGTGCGCACCATTTCATAGAAATAGTACACACCATTTTTGTTTATACTCGTGCTCTGTTCTAACTCAAACTTTCCAACTTGATAGTTACTGTTTTTAGTTCTTACAAACTGTAGTGTTGCTCAGTGGTGACGCTGAAGTCTTGTAGTTTGCTTATAGCTCTTTAACGTTAGCTTTTTATTTCTGGCCATAGTATTTACGCTTCAAAACCCATAAAAGTTGTGTTCATGTGTGAATATTATCAGTATCTTAAAGGTTTGCTTTCCACAGATCTAATTTCCAGCGATAATCTAGACTCCAGTGGAAAGATACCATCAGCGTTTTGTCGAAGGAACCAGGGCGATGCTAACCCCCCCCTGGCTGGTCTGCAAACATACGTCATCCCCGCAGCTCTCTATTGGCGTCACTCCATCCATGTGGGACTAACAGACGGGTTTCCACGACAGGGTTAAATAGAGTTGGAGGTAAACAAAAATGAACTGCTGTAAACAAACCATTCGCCTTGAAATAATAAACAGCCACGATGGTCTCCTCTGCCAGCCACTGGGATCTGTTTTTTTAACGTCCTCACCACAGGAGATCATCTTTGTCCGTGGTCCAGCTCAGAGGAAGCTGCAGAAGGAGAGCGAGCAGCTGATACTGTGAGAGGATAAAACACGGGACATCACTGGGTGACAAAGTGTGAGTGTTGGTGTTTCCGTCCCTCTCTGCCCGCTAACTGGTGCAGCAGAAGTAGCTCCTCTTCCATAAAGTCTTGCAGCCGTCAGTTCTTTATGGCACAAAAGAAAAAAACACATCTAACAAGGTATCACAAAAGTCCAGCTTCAGATCTTTTCCTGCGATTTAGATCCCAGTTCCAGAGCCGAGTTATCCGACACCGATCCAGCATATCCAGGTTTCACTCCAGCCCAGGGAGGGTGACCGCTTCTGTCGCCCTTCCTGTGGCTCGCCATCAGTTGTTATGGCAACAGGAGTAGAAATACGAGTCCTTCTTCTGGCCCAAGTCGACGCCTGTTTCCTCTGCTGAGACAGAGGGAGAGGCTTCAAACACAGACACATCTTTCATTAACACTTTACTTGTGGTTTTCACATAACATGCTGATTAGTGGACTTTGGAGGTGCTGGTGGGCAGCTGCCTTTGTTTCCAGGCTTTATGCTAAGATAAGCAAATAAAAACAGTAATTTAACCTCAGAGAGACCAAAACTTGTTTGTTGTCTAGTTGCTGTGACTTTGGTGTTTTGACATGTTAGTTTGGATCTGGATTAACATCAAAGTCACACAATACACATTACACAACAACTTAATTGATCAGCGTCAGCAGTAGACCAGCTTGTATTCTGCAAGGTAAAATTACTGTTTTTGTCAATGGAGTCTGGCGTGTTTGAAGAGAGCGATATAACGGCTGTTTGTGGTTAAACCAAAAGGATCCTCCAGGTCTGTCTCTGTAGGGATCCTTTCCATAAAGTTGTCAGACACTTAATAACAATAACAATCTGAGCCTGTCAGTGGTGGTTTAAAAATACAGGAGTTATCCTACAGGTGTAGTATATAAGTATATTTCCCAAAATATCAAAACAGTCCAATATATTATTTTACTTCAAATATTACTAATTTCCATTCAATCGGAATTCAAAATCCTTCCTTCCTCTTTCTTTTTTTTTTCTTCAGTGTGTAAATCTTTGTCACTTCACTGAAACATGGCGCTTTCATTGAAGTTAAGGAGGAAGTCTGTGGTTTTTTTTGTTGATGCAGCCCTAAAAATGCATTTAATTGCTAAAGAGCACAAAGAGCGTGCTGTGTTTAAAAATGACACGAGGGATTAATGACATAGATTTTGATTGATCGTGATAATGGAGCTTGCGGTTGTTCGCAGGAAAGGAGTCGGTAAGATCAGCAAGTGCTTTTCACGTTGTCAAAAACACTTTTGCCCTCCAACACGCTCAGACCACACGTTCTAAAAAACTGTTTTCAAGCACATTGAATGAAGGTCTCACCTGTCATATACTGGAAGGCGGTGTTGTTGTAATCCTCAGCGACTTTCTGGAACAACTCGTCTGTCAAACAGAGGAAGAATGAGGCCTGTCAGTTTCCATCAGTTCATTCATGCATCATGACCTCATGAAAAAACATTAAAAACAGGTCCACTCATGTTCATTATACCTGGTTCACACCATGGAGTTAAGTGTTTACCAGCTAGTTCCAAACGAGCAGATTGTTTGGTCAGATTTAATTTAGCATTTAAAGCAAAAAAGCACCATTTTAATTACCAGTTTTAAAATGTTTTAAGCCAGTGGACAAATAAAAGGGCCTGATATAGACACTGCCGAAACAACACACCATATTTTCACCAATTCTGGTGTCTAAATGGCTGGTGGGTACAGAAGGTTTTGTAGATCATCTCAGTCTGTAATCCTTTGGGGCAACTGTGTCCAATCAAAGTACGTCCACTAAAAGTTCTTGTTTTGTGCCACTGACAGGCTCAGATTGTTATTCTAAGTGTCTGACAACATTACAGAGAGGATCCCTGCAGAGAGAGACCTGGAAGATCCTTTTTTTTTTTACCAGAAACAGTTGTTATATTGCTCTCTTTAAAGCAGCCAGACTCCATTGACAAAAATTCATTTTGCCTTGCAGAAAATCATACTTGCTGCTCTACCGCTGCCTCCATCGATTAGTTTGTTTGTGTTATTGTGTGACTTTACTTGTGTTTTACTTCCCTGTATATCTTGAACATCTTTTTCTTCTCTTAATATACTAAAGTATGTCTGGGTGCTCAGAAAGTGTCCAGATTTTTCTATATCAGACTTGTGAGAGAAACCCACTTCCTCAATTGGAGCGTCTAGGAATAAATACAGCTGTGATCGCAGCCCGCCGTCCGTGTTAAATGTGTTCTGTGGATGACTGAAGGTGTGACTCACCCACATTACTTCCTGTTTTACTGGATGTCTCATAATGCTGCGCGCCAATCTCTGTGAAAGCAAACAAAATCATTAAGGCTAAGAGTCAGTGTGTGAAAGATGAATTCTGCCCATGCTGCAGTTGAGACATCAACCATTTCCTAATATTCTTTAAACATGTTCAGGGTGTTTACAAGCACTTCAGTAATCTAATTATTCCCCAGTTTGAGCAGTAAACTAATCCGAGGAATGTCCATGTAGACAGAGAACCCGTTTTCCTTTGAAACAAGTCGTAATCAATCAGAACGCAAACAACCCAAAGAAGAAAATTATAAACATCAAACACAAGATTCCCTTATTTTCAATTACTTCCCCCAATAATGTGTTAAATTCCCATGACAGAAATGTCATGACCTGTAAGTAATAAGTAGACTGAACCTTCAAACTACAACCTTTTCCACAGCTGAACTGTATCTGTAAGTACCAAACACACACACAAGCAGCTCTGAGTGCCGTTTCCTTCTGACTTCTTATGAACTGAAGCTCTAAACCGCCTCCGTCAGACACATTCACAGCTGCTGGTGTGACACTCACTGTCCAGACTCTCCCAAAAGGCAACAGTGGAAGTGCGGCCGACCATCTGTCGACTCCCGTTACACCACAACCTGCGACATCTCTGAGGAGGATGTCACAACTTCAACTGAAACTGTCAAAGTAAACAAACTAAAGCTCACCCGTCTGTCTCAGAGTCTCCTGTGAAGTGAGACTAAATCTGTTTGGTCGAACACAACAAGAAATCTGAATTTGAGGAGATGTGGTGACCCCGTTTTTAAACCACTACAACGACACAGTTAAAGGAGCAACTAAGGAAATACTTCACAATTTAATTGATAATGTGAAAAATCATTAGCTGCAGTGCTGTGCGCGAGTAAAAGCTGACTTTTTATATGAAACCGACCTCTGACCAGGCTCAACCAATCACAGGGGAGAGATTATATGTAAACGTAATCTTTGTACCCCTCTGTAAGTCACAGATCCAAATATTTTTAGGATCAGCAAATGTTATGTTTTCTCTCCATTTATTACCTGAAGAACTTAAAACACAGATGTCCCAAATTTAAATAAGACATTAAAATGTATAAAATATTCTATACTGAACTGTTAAATTAAAGTGCAATAAGAACCATGAGACCTTCTTCCTGTAAACATGGCAGTGGATGAGAAAACGAGCATCCCGTAGTGCTTCGTTGGGATTCAACATGCTGCGTTCACGCTAACACAGAGCGGGCGGGGTTATGACCTAGACAGGAAAACTATTTTCTGCACCTCCACATCCAGGATACAGGAGCACCAGTAAAATGACCAGTTAGAGAGGCGGGACTGGAATCACCTTCAGCAAAGTCCTGAGCATCGTGGTAGTCGATTTGGCGCAGGCTCCGATCTCCTTCGACCAGGTCGTTCTTAGTGCCACACAGGTAGATCTTACAGTGCTGAAGGACACGACACAGACACAACAACACATTAACACGTCTTCGTCATATACAGAGAATCAAACCTCACTGCTTTTTCAGCAGTGACTGACATCAGATGGCAGAATTTAAAACATGAATCATCATCTTGTTTCCTTATTTTCAAACTGATTTTTCCTGGTTTAAAACAACATCTTTTTTTTAGTTTAACCAAAAAGGACTTTGTAGAAAAGCATGTTTATATTTCTCAAAATTCCAAAAAGGTTTCATTTTCACTCTTATTGTTCTCATCTTTATCGTCACTGTGTGATTCACCTCATGTCCGATGTTTTTAATCCTTTTTAACTCACATTAAGCACATCGTAACTTTGTGCTGTAGAAATAAAGTTTATCATTATGTTACATAATTCAAAATGTAATTACAAATAGGCTTTTCCATGTGGTGTATAAATGTATATAAACTATTTATTCATTACATGTGTTCATCATGATAAGCATCGTTACCTGGATATGACACAACCTTTATAAAAATGTGAGCTCTTGGTTGTGTCGCACAGCTCTGCCTGTGTTTTAACTACATCTTCACAAACTGGTGAGAAGCTGTGGTGCAGTTATGGTGCAGGATGACTGTCCTCTAACCTAAAAATCATTCAGCTCTGTTACGTTTATGTTTGTACGTCTCTTACTTCCTCACAGTTCTGCAGCTCCTTCACCCAGAACCGAGCTCGCTGGAAGCTGCTGCTGTCAGTCAGATCTGAAAGGTAAAAACGCACCCATGTTTAGACTTTTAGTACTCAGTACGCAGACTTTTCCATAATCTCCTGAAGTTATTTACACAAACACCACCATGTGTTTAGTGCACAAGGGGAGCGATATTAAATCAGACTCAACTAATGTAGCAGTTCTTAAGATTTCAGTGATTTTTCACACTTTCAATTTACATGAAAGGAATTAAGAAAACTCTGAAGTAAAGATTTAACAGTAAAAAACAAAACTACACTGGACAACAGAAATAATAGAAGAAGAAGAAGAAGCCTTGAATAAAGATCTTGAATGAAACATGACAGCAGTGTGAGTAATCCACTGGGAAATGCCATCATCTGTATTATAAGAGACAAAATTCCCTACGTGGAACAAATATCCAGAAACGTGAAAACCACCCCGTGTAGTCATATTTTGTTTTTCAGTTTTCACATCCGTTAAATGTGAGCAGACAGTCCTCTGTGTACAAGGTTATGGAAAACTATTGTAAGTGTCTGACAACATTATCTATTAAAAAGCTAATTCAGCCAATATGAATATCAGCGGCGACATGCTCTCTGTTTGAAGCTCTCCATAAGACGATTAGGAACAATGTAGATTTACCATAGCAGACTATGGCCGCCCGGGCTCCTCTGTAGTAGATCCGGCTCATAGCTTCATAGCGCTCTGATCCTGCTGTGTCCTGAGTCACACAGAGAGGAGACAGAGGGAAGCAAAACTGAGTCTGGCACCAGTAAATGTAGACAGGGTGAAAAAAGGGAGCCAGTTGAACTTCACGTTAAATAGCTTAGATGTGGTCATGCATGCAATGTTAAGTGTATTTGCTCTTGTATATCTCAGATCTCACAATTTCTAAAACCCCCATGCCGCCTTTAAATGCTGTGTAATCCACAATGTGACAAGCTCTGCAGCCCCAAGCTAATTTCCCCTCACTGCTATAAAGTTACAGACTCACTTAAACCTGCATTTCCTTTATGACTCATTTATTCACATTTTCATTAATGGTTTATTGTTTTCTCACACAGGACATTAAACAAACATCTAAGTCACGTTTACTCTTAAAAACTAAAATAAAATCTAATATTCATTTCATCCTGAATTTATTCCACTCACTGCTTATTGAAATGTCAGTTTAAAAAAGAAAAAGCCTGCTGATAAAAAGAATAACTGCATACATTCTGTTGTGTCAGCAGGATTAGTGCTGGAGGTTTTCAGTGTGAGCATTAGTGTGTACAGTAGTGGCTTTGTTCAGTGCTGGTGGTTCAGGTTTTAGCTACGCATTTGTGATGCATTTAATTGCTGCTGTTATATTTGTAAAATATTTTTTTAGCTCTACCGTCAATGCCTTTTTGTATTACTCCCAGTAGTGTAGTGTATTACACCTTTAGATCTTTTATGAAATTTTGGTGGAATACATCTTTAAGAGCCTAAACTCCCTCTTCCCAAAACATTCCTAATTTAGGGGATGTCCAAAATATAAAGTTAAGCTGTTGTTGTTGTATATTGTCTGTACATTTTTGCCATCTGGTGAGAACAACAGCCGTCCTGCTCTCTGCTGTCGGTTTTGTTTTCTGCTTTCAGAGAGGATGAAAGGATCTGGTGTGATGCCACTGGCTATTAGGCTGTTATTAAGGAACATTTTCAGACCTCGCCTAATGCAGCACACATATCAGGTAGCCTCTAACTCACCCATATTCCCAGGGTAATCACTTTCTCTCCCACCTGGATGGGTTTGGCAACAAAAGCAGCACCGATAGTCTGTCAGGAAGAGAAAAGAAATGCAGTAAGGCATCAGACACTCATGGGTGGAAATGTTGAGTCTACTATGGAGCTTCTGCTCAAATCTAACAATTAAGTCTCTTTCATCTACATTTTCTTTGTGGCTGTGCTGTGAACCAGTAAGGAATCAGCAGCTATGGAACACAAATGCCAGAGGATGGCGAGAGAATACGTTATCATGACGTTATATTTAGTTAAAGTATTAAAATCATTTAAAACACACGTGAAATGTTTGTTCCACAGACGACCTCTACTCATACTGACTGTACTCTAACGGGATGAAGTCCAAGAAATGCTAAAAGTCTGGGTGTGGAGCCGTGGATTAACCTAGCAACCTCCCTGTGACAATAAGACTCCAGGAATTCAGTGCAAACGGTGAAGGTGTCTGACAAATACTTTATAAAGCCACTGTGCCACTTTATGCAACTGTAGAGTTATAAAAGCATCACAGTGTGTTCATAAACAGGACACAAGAGATGCATGTCTGGACAGCATAAGATGATCACAGCCTTCATTAGCACATCCTCCCCGGGGTTACATATAAAGATTATGTCGTTCATCCATGCAGTGAGGGAATCAACAACGGGCTAATGTAGAAACTGAAGCAGAGCAGCACTCACGTTCTGGTAAGGGCCGACCAGGAAGCGATGATGGACGTATCTCTCCACCAGGCTAGTCTTCCCCACACTCTCCTTTCCCAACATCACCACTTTGGCATCCACACGCATTGCACTCATAGTAACTGGGTTTGGAAAAGCCCAGGACGAGACCACAGCAGAGCAAACAGGAGGGGGGGGGGGGGGGGGGGTACTTTACAGGGCTGCTCAGTGTTCTGTGTGATGAAAACACGGGACACACAACAAATGAAGAAATCAATACTATTTTCTCTTCAGGAGGAAGTCAAACATTATACAGTGACAAATGTGATCCCAGCACTTAAACTCCACAGTTACTAAAATTCTAACTTTTGTGGGATTCACTTCCTCTTAGCATCTGTAACGCCTGTCGTGTCTCCAGATAACTGATGTATTTCTACACACCAGAGGTTAACATCTCATTATTATGCCATTAAATGTTCTAAACTACTTCATTATTACTATTTTCTCACCGTAAAATATGTAAATATTGTAAGAATGTTTTAAGAACAACACACTTGAGCCCAGTCATGTCTTAAATATCTTTCTCATATCCAAAGTGTTAACTCTGTAAAGATTATGAATATGACAAGAGCAGTAAAAGTTATATAAGCTTTACTTGTACTTTACAAACACATAATAGTGATACTGATGACTTTAATTGCCTAAATTTGGCGTTTATAGCACAACTATAAATGAGTGAATTGAGTACTAAATACTAATTATTAAATATAGAATTAAATATTACATTACATTAAGCTACAAACATGTCAGAGCTAAAAATACCAGACAGCCAAACAACCAACCAAACCAACGTTAGCTTCTGATAATCAGCTCAGCTAAGCTAGCTGACTTCATTTAAAAACACCAGAAAACTCACCTGCTAGCTGGCTTGACTCAACAACTCTTTCCCCACATCTGATCCTCTCCAAGCAGGAGCTGAACCGGAGCTGTCATCCGTGCCTACCAAACCTGTTTTACGGTAAAGACGGTAGCAGTCAAAGCGCTTGTCATCTCTGCCCAACCGACTGCTGCTGCCTGGAGACTCAAAGTGGCAGCTAGCTAGCTAAAATAACGCACTGCCACTGTTGCGCAATGGCTGAAATTACACTCAAACCGTCCGTTAAGATGTGGTTAGTAACCGGTGGACATCGTGGATGGTGGACAGGAGCTCGTTTTTCTGAAAACAAGTCCAGCTAACGGGGATATGCCGGCTGGGGAAGGAGCTGTTGAACGTTTCTGGGGAGGAGAAATCTCCATCTGAGCTTTGTTTGTTTGGGTGGGAACCAACGAGCGGGACGGGGCGGTTTCCAGGAACCGGAAGGACCCGAATTACATGACACAATCACCGGAAGTGCCGTAAAAACCAATAACAAAGTAATTGTGCATTAGAAAACTTTAAGTAAGTAAGTAAATCAGTAAATTTGTAAGGAATGAATGAATACAACTAATTTGCCTGTTATTGTTTCAATGCTAATTCGTTCTATCTTAATATGCCAGAAAATGCTAATTAATCGGCCTATTCCTCAAAGCTCTGGTATATATACAGTACATAATCTGTGTATGTAGTACATGTGCTGCAACTGTAACTAGAAAAATGACCGATTCTGGGATTATGCTAAAGAAAATTAGATCAACTGTTACATAATCTGTCACATCCGGTCAGCTGTATTCTGATATATTTTAATTAAAATACAATTAATTCATGTTCTAAGGGGGCTGCTATGAAATGAAATGTGACAGAAACAGTGTGGATGTTGTTCTTCATTTTGTGGAGGGGGGAGTTGTCACTGTGCTCATTTTGTGGTCATTTTGTGTCACTTTGTCTTATATTGCAACATTTTGTAACTGTTTTATGTCACTTCATGTCATTTTGTGGATGTTTTGCTTCATTTTGTGATTTGTTTTGTGTCATTTTGTGGTGGTTTTGCCCTCATACAAGGCATCTCTCCATAACATGAAAACAACAAATAAACACATTAAAGGTTAATCTAGAATAAATAACACAATATACAGTATATCAATTTATCTAGACTGACATCATTTTTTGGCACGCAGCTACAAGAACGCGATTGGTCGACACAGTTAACCTTTAATCTGAGACTGCGGCCGTGATTGGTTCAATGATTCACGAGCTCTACCAGTCCCACATCCACGGTCCCACCCACACACACACACACTCTGTAGAGAGAGGAGCCAACATGGCGGAAGCAGCAGAGGCAAGCGAGTTAACTTCTGGGGGAATTTTTCAGGAGATCTTCACCTCCCCGCTGAACCTGACCCTGCTCAGCCTTTGCTTGTTCCTCCTCTACAAAATCTTCCGCGGGGACAAACCGCCGGAGCTCGGCGAGGTGGAAGAACCGCTGCCCAAGCTGAAGAAGAGAGACTTCACCCTCGCAGAGCTGAAGCCCTACGACGGGCTGCAGGACCCGAGGATCCTCATGGCTGTCAACGGGAAAGTGTTCGACGTGACCCGAGGGAAGAAGTTCTACGGGCCAGGTAACGTCACCGCGAGCAAACTGCCGCGTCACGTTCGACCTGCTCTGTCGTCATTCTAGAACGTCAGGTCACCAACGGCCGCTGACGTGACGTGACGCGACGTTCTAGAATGACGGCGGAGCAACTCCATTGACTGCTAATTAAAATTATGTAATTAAAAGGCATCAGAACTTTCTGTGAGAAACATGTTTTACTTGTGTTAATGGGAGCCAACGCCACGCCCCCTCTGGCCGACTGAGATCCAGTTTCACAACAGGGCAGCCGCTGTAGCCTTGGAACCAGAGATCGTCTATGAAGAAGCTGACTGACTTTGGAGTTTCTCAGAAAAATAAAACAAACATAAAATAAATAATACTAGTACAACAACAACAACTACTGCTTCAAAAAATCTTAAATTAAAAGAATAATTTACAAACAAGAAAACACTTAACAGTAATTTCCCTTGAATATAAAAAGCATATTAGACGGGAAGGTTAAATTATATAAGAATAATGTAAAACAATTGTATGAAAAAGAAATATACATCATGAAATTAAATGTTTCCGAAAGTGCTGTAAGAAAGTGTGTGTAAACAGTGCGCCTGGACGTGTTTTTTTGTTTTTGTTTTTAATGATAACTACACCAGTAACTTTAAAGTTACTCCAAGTACACCCAAGCAAGTACCGTACTTAAAGACACTATTGATGTAATTTTACTTTTCTTAAGTATGCATGTTTCTGCTTCTGCTTCATTACAATTCAGAGGCAAATATTCTGGTTTTTATTCCACTACATTTATTCAAAACCTTTAGAATCACAAGCTGCCCAGCAGCATATAAAGTAATTTTTTAAATTAGCTCCAGCTTTAGCAGTTCAATATTGAAGTGAGGAACTCATTGATGGATCATTAATCATAATTCGACAATAACTATTTGCTGTTTTTCCCTGTTTTGTATCAGTATACATTTTTGGGTTTTGGACTGTTGATTGAAAAAGACATTTGGAGCCGCCAATTCTTTTTTTAGGGTAAGTCACATGAGTAAACCAACTGTCCCTCTTAAATTGGAATCACGATGAGATGGGATCTCTTTCATGACACAAGGAACATTTACAGTGAAAACACAGTTCTTTCACTTTACAGACAGGCAGGTGGAAGTACTGATACCATACTGTAAAAACTCCGTTTCAAATAAGAGTAACGTAAATGCTAAATGAGTGAAAGTATAAGCAGGAAAATGTTCATGAACTATTTAAAGTAAGGACTTAACAGGAGGGCGAGATGTGCTGCATCTTCTCCTTCACCTCCAGTTCTCTGAAATAAGAATCTGCTTCATGCCAACATTTCCATCACCAGGAAACAGACTCAGAGTCAGACCTCTTTGTTTGTTGTCTTATCTCAGATTGTAACCTCTGTTGAGTGTAACCTCTGACCAATATGATAGCTCACTGTCATGCAAACTTTCTCAGTGCACACACCCAGCCCCGAAGCCTTGGTTTGTTTGCATCAAAAGAATTTAGCTGATAAAAAAATGTGTCCACAGGCAGCAGCTTTGGCATCCTGCACAAGGACACGATGATCACTCTAAACTTGTAAAGTTTATGTGTTGGACGCCAGCTGAGTTTTGGTTCGCATGTTAAAATGACACAATGGTTCCTTTTGATTTCAGAGGCCAAAACAAAACCAAATGCTTTGGGTGTTAAATCCTGCAATAACACAAGCAACCATACAAGACCATTGATGAAAATACAGCCTTTTTACATTTAAATCAAGAAATATCTGAACTATTGAAGAATGAGTAAACATTTTTCACTGCTTCCTGACATTTGGTAGACCAAATGCCAATCAACAGATTCATCATTAATTTAAGTAATTATTAATAACATCCCTAAAATAGACAATCTGGATGAAAGTATATTCCTTCTGCTGCAAGGTAGAACAAGATTTCTAAAGGTGTCGCCATCAGATATTTACTGTATATGTATCATATGCTGTATTTAATCAAGACAAAGTAAATCAGATGAATTTTAGTATAAACTAGCGAGGACGTTTGTAGTTTCTCCAACTACCTGGACAGGAAACAGAGCTTCAGAAGAAAGAAAAGAAAGTGCAGTTCGGTAGAAAATAATTTCTACATTAAACTACTCACACCAAGCTCTGTGGATTATCATCGCATCACGATTTCTGGAGAGACTTTGCTGTTGCGTTTTTCAAATGTATTTTTTCTGTTATTTTCTCGATTGATCTATTTGTAGATTGGTCAAAAAAGCCCAAGGTGATGTCTTGTCTTATCCACAACCCAAAGATATTTAGTTTACTGTCATAAAGGAGCAGAGAAACCAGGAAATATTCACATTGAAGAAGCTGTAATCAAAGAATATTCACTTTTTTTTCTAATCGATTAATCAATTATCACAATTGTTATAGCCCAATGGCACAATGGAAGAAGATGTGTCAGTTTTCAGTCGGATGAGGTCAAAGATCTTTCTCTGGGTTTGTGTCTTTAGGATAAATAGATCAGCCTATGAGAGCGAAAAGAGAAAATACCAAGATAAAAAACGCACTAAATAATCAGCCTGTTTCTGTGTGTACTGTCTTGCAGAGGGGCCTTATGGAGTATTTGCGGGCAGGGATGCCTCCAGAGGTCTGGCTACATTCTGCCTGGAGAAGGAGGCCCTGAAAGACGAACACGATGACCTGTCGGACCTGAACGCCATGCAGCAGGAGAGCCTCTCAGAGTGGGAGACCCAGTTCACCTGTGAGTACACATGCCATTTTTCTGATGAGTTTATGGTCTCAATCGCTTGTTTCAAGTCTTCTTCAACACAGCATGATGTTCATTTAATAAATGATGATCCCATTTAGAGTAAAATAGACAATAAAGCAATAAATGCGGGATTACCCTGTTAGATGTGGGTCACGCCTAAACCTAACCCATCAGATGTGGATCGTGCATAAGCCAAACCAATCAGAAGTGGGTCAGTCCTAAATCTAACCAGTCAGAGGATGTCGCTGAATGCAAGTGGGGAAAAAGAAATCATGCGTCACATCGTGCTCCAGAAAACCAAGATGGCCGCAAAACATTTCAGGCTAAAAATGTCAGTTATGGTAAACAGTAATAGCGTCACACTAAAACACAATGAACAGGGAACTGTATGTTTGGACTCAAAAGCAGAAATAAAATAACTGTAATAATGATAAACCAACAAAAGTTAAGTTTATGGATCTCATTTTACCCATTAGTTAATCATTTTATTCATGTTCTGATAAACAAACATCAACAGATATGATTCGATTGATAAATAATGAAAAAATGAGTAGTTTCAGCTTTAGATTGACAACATTAGGTTTGACAGACGGATGATTGTTGTTAATAAACAGATGTTTGTAGCCAGATAGTTGACTTTATGACTTTGGTGATAGGAAATGGCGCTACATAAACAAATGCCAGAAAAGCGACAGAGCTATAGATCCCAATGAAAAGACCCCGCCTGAGAATTTGTTGCTATTGAGGCTGTAAATAACTTTCTTGTTTGCTTTTTATTCTCCGTTGCAGTTAAGTACGACTACGTTGGCAAGCTCCTAAAACCAGGGGAGGAGCACACAGAGTACACAGACGACGAGGAAGGAAAAGACAAAAAGACGGATTAGAGACTGAAAATTGACCACGAGGGGAACATGACGGATGCCTTAATGTTTGTGTGTAATTTGGTGCCTGCTGCTTCCTGTTAGGCCCGTTCAGAGAAAACTCCTCTGTATGCATTCTAGTATTTTTGGACCATCAAATCTGGATTTTATACGCTGAATGACTTCCATGTATCTCTGTTTATGTTATTTGAAGGTTCGATGGCATTAACAGTTAGATATACTGCACTCTGATGTAGAGCTGTGTAGCGTCGTTAGATCAGTTTCTGTAAAAATGGATCCTTAGATTGTCGTAGAGAATCGAAGATTTCTAATGAAGCTGCTGGTGGTTGTGAGTCCTGTAGGTTGAGGCTATAGTTGTCTGTCTAAAGAAGGAGATTAGCTGTAGACCTTTAAGATCCTTTTTGTTTAGCCTGAAACAGCTGTTATATTGCTTTCTTTTGAGCCACCAGTTTCCATTGACAAAAACAATAATTTTATCTTGCAGAACATGAGTTGCTGGTCTACTGCTGTCTTGATCATATAGTTTGTTTGTGTTATTGTGTATTACACAAATATTGTATTGGTTCTGAAATACCTTTACAAAGCACATTAAGCACACAGTAACACAAACTACCTAACCAGTTTAGGCAGCAGTAGACCAGCAACTCCAGTGTTCTGCAAGGTTAAATTACTGTTTTTGTCAATGGAGTCTGGTGGCTTTGAAGAGAGTGATATAATGGCTGTTTCTGGTGAAACCAAAGGGATCTTACAGATCTCTCTCTGTAGGGATCCTTTCAATAATGTTGTCAGACACTTAGAATAACAATCTGAGCCTGTCAGTGGTAAAAACAAACAGTGGACGTGCTGTGACGGGCGAGGTTGCCTTAAAAGACTACATTACGGCCATTGTAACCTGTTCCCCATCTGCTGGCTGAGTTCTTTGAACTTTTTGTACCTACCAGGCATTTCAAACACAAACTACATTAAAAATAGGGCCCAGGTTTAAAAATGCCGGCGTTCTCCTTTAATATCGCTGCTGACGTTACGCAGGTTCAATACATTCCTTTCACCAAAAGCTCGGCTCAGCTCACACTGAGACAAATTATCTCAGGAACAAGGTTCATTTAAAATTAAGAAAAATATATTGAGGCTCTTGAGATTAAAGGACAACGAAAAACACCAGAATTTTCCTTTAACAGTAGTACAACACAGCTATTTGTACCCAATGCTGATGACATTAATGGTGTTTTCACTTAAACGCTGCCAAACGAATCTCTTTTAAGCACTTTTTCTTAATAAAAAGCATCTAATTTCACCAATCTGCCGGTAATATTATTCCAGCCTTTATTTACCTTTTTATATAAAGTGAACTGACCCCAAAGCACACATCATGTTCACTGACACACTGGGCACATTTTCAGTGTTCATTTCTGTTGTTTGACAGCCTTTCTACTATTTCAACAAACACTGTAAAGCTCACAGTGACAATCCAGGGCATCTAAATATGAATTGACACCAATTTATTATCGATTTAGTGCTTAAGTCATTTATCAAACAACAATATAAACCATTCTCTGGTTTTTAGGTCCTCAGATTTGCTGCTTTTCTTTGCTTCACGATTATAAACATGATTTTGGACTGTAGGTTGGACAAAACAAGCAATGGTTTTTTTTTTTGTTTTCCAAAAAACTAAATGCAGAAAACGCTAGAATTTAAAGTCCTCATTGACATGCAGTGTTTCCAGTGTCAACATTTCATTACAGAGGAAACTTGTCACAAAGTTACAGATAAAATGCATCACTTAAAACACTAAAAAGACCAATAACACAAGAAAATTAGAAGCAAATGTGTCTCAGCTCACGGTTTCTTTACCTGCCTTTTGACAATAAATCTGTGATGGAAATGGATCGAACATTTATTACGAGGCCTCTGATCCTCTGAAAGTCTTGTTTTTTTCTTTCTGATGGTGAAACTTTCTCGCCTCCTGTCAGGTTGTGCTAATTACATGCTGTTTAGGTCTTGAACAAACCAACAAGAAATAATGATTAAACCTTCAACCTGCCTGAATCTGATGTCTTTTTATTCCAGGCTTGACAAATCAGTGATGACAAGCAGATAATAATCTAAAACCCTGATCGCTCATCAGCTGTATTTGTCTGTCTGAGCGCCCGGGCTGCAAATGACACACCAAGAATATTTTCTTTTCCCACAAATGTGTCAGTGAAATCCTGCAGAAACTTTTCCAGTTAGTTTTATGGAAAAATCTGGATCATCTGTCAACAATATCTTTCTTTGCCTCCGTCGTCCCTGTAAAAAATGGAGAGACTGAATGAGGGAACGTCTTCAGCATGCATGTACATACATGAACTAAATGTCGTAATACTGCCGTAATCCTGAAAATGATATTTTGATTTAATAAAGAAAACTACAAAAATCCAAACTTTTCTGTCTGATTTTTAAATTACCTTATTTACTGTAATGAAAATTAAGTATTGATCTGCTGAACATAAACTAAATATTTTTCTTGTATTATATTCAAGTTAACACTTGCATTTCTTGGTTGTTTTTGCATTTCCTCTTAAATACTTTATTCATTTTAATGTATTTTTTAATAAATTAGAGGTTTTGTTGTTTTTTTATTCACGCATATATTTAAATCCACACTGAAATGGCAATTTAAGATTATTAAAGTAATACAACTGGGAAAAATCACGTGTTGAATTGTAAGTGTTATAATTTGTATATAATATAATGTATATTGTACATAATATTTATGTATTTTGTGCTGAAAATGAGATAACAGTGGACAGGTTGTTTTCTATTTCTGAATTTTTTCTGAATTTTTACAAACCAAACAATCAATAAATCAAATGACAAAATAACCAGCAGATTAATCAATACTGAAAATGATCATTAGTTGCAGTGCAATACAAAATAGATCAAAATGTGCTCCACCTCGACCATCACCAACAGTCAAATCCTGTTTTTACATGAAAACATGAGCGATAATAGTACAACAATCACTGGGGACATTCTTCTGCACTTAGTACTTTTATCTTCAATACTTAAAGTACATTTTCCAGATTATAAAAACAAATATTTTCACTCCTCAGAACCAAGCAAAGGGAAGCAGCTTTCAGTTTCTATGATCCCCACCTCAGGAACTCAGGCCTTAGTAAACATCACTGTTTACTGTGGCGCTCCGATAATAGAGCTACAGAACTTTCTTTTAATTTATAACTTTTTATACACATGCTTTTATTATCTTTGAATGCATCTTCTCTTAAGCTTTAACTATTCTAACTATTCTTGTGCTTTTATTATCTTTTACAGACACTTCTAATGTTCCTGTGTCTTGTTTCTACTGTATCTTAAGTCCCTGTAAAGCACTTTGAACTGCCTTGTGTCTGATTGGTGCTATATAAATAAAACTACCTTGTGTTGTATATCATAGTTATGTATCTCTGTTTTGATAATAGATAAAAAGTATGTGTCAGAAGTGGGATTCGAACCCACGCCTCCATTCGGAGACCAGAATACCCGTTTCAGCGGAAGGAGCTCATCCTTGAGTCTGGCGCCTTAGACCACTCGGCCATCCTGACACGGTGATAGTCAGTGTCATCAGTTTGACTTTTATTTTATAGACCACAGTTCTATCTACTTGTTAAACGGGTTGTTGTATTTGTAACAGGTCGAACTTGTAATTGTTTTGTATCCGTGTTTCATAGTCTAAATGTTTTAAGTTTTACTTCCTCTTCACGCACTTATAACGGTTTTAAGCCCTGCGCATGCGCAGAGTGACAGCCGTAACTTCCGGTGCATCTACGCACGGCGGCCATATTTGCTGCACCTCCATCGTTCAAGGGTATCTGAAGGCACCAGGCTAGACAACATGTACCGGTTTTCTAAAGCTGCACTTAACCTCACCGGTAAGGAAACAGGGCTTTCATTCAAATTCATGTTGTCTGCATGTAATTAAACCAGGCGACAGTTTAATGACAGCCGACTGCAAGTTTGCCTGGCCTGTCTTTGAGTCGGTGACCGCGGTTAACGTGCTAACGTTCACTGCTAGCTAGCTAACATTAGCAACTCATGCTAGACTGACTTAAAATACTGCTATTGTGGAATTAATTACCTGTAATTATCTTCTGTGAGTTAAACATGTTCTTTTTTCAGTTGTGAGTCAAACCATTTCTTGAAGTAGCCCTCTGAATATGTTCATTTTGGTTCTATCTGACACACTGACCTGTTTTAACTTTGTGATAACGATGAGCTAACTCGTATGTAATGATGGAAATGTGCATTATTATTAAGGTCAATTAAAGTTATTGAAAATGCATTAGTAACTTCATATAATAGGCTGCTCTAAACTGTGTTAAGCTGCCTGATAAAGGAAGGGCAAATAAGGACAAACAGACATCTGGCTAACTTTATATATTTTAGAAAACGCTCCAAGAAAAGTGTCAAATATGACCAATAACAGCTTTAGGTGGTTTTCTAGATCATGTTTTGGTCCCTAAACGTTGTTGTTCCATTTAAAATTAGACGATACAATGTGAAAGAGGTTATTTAAGGCCATCCTGTGTCCACATTGTTCAAGTATTCAAAGTGTTTATTGTCATGTGCACAGTAAGGAAACATGTTTCCCTGTACAATGACATTCTTACATTGGTATCCACAATGAATGCCAAAGAATTTAAGGATAAATAGCTGAAAAGGTAAATAGATAAAAGGCAGCATGTGGAAAAAATATATAATAGAATATAAACTGTGCAAAAATGAATAGTGCAACATCAGCTAGTGTGTTATGAACTAGTGTGTAACTATGAGTACAAAAGTATACACAATTGAGATTAGGTCAGCTTTGATTCAGGTACAGCAGGTGAGAACAAATGGAAAACAAGTCATGGATGTAGGATAGTGACCAGGACAAGACCTGATTGCACCCTAAATTGTGCCTTTATTATATGTTTGTATTCCGTTTTTTGAAAGCTTGTGTAAATTAAACTCTATTCAAAGAAACTACTAAATGCCACAAACAGCAATGTTAGTGTTAGCCATCACTACAAGCGTTGTGCTCTGTTGTCGCTCAGGTCGGGCGATGCGACAGGCGAGGCAGGTGAGGCATGGATCCACCGCCGAGGACGAGTTCCACACCAAGTACGGCACCAGCATGATGGTTGGCGGAGCGGTCTTCTGCACGGCTGTGTGGGCATACGTAAGTACTGCTGCCCCTTTTGTGTATCACACATTTATATGCATGACCTGAACCGGCGGACAAAACTCAGTATTTTAATGTCAGAAATCAATGCTGCACAAACCTCCAGAGTTTTAGTGTTTGCAAAAAGTGGAAATAAATGTTAAATCTTAAAGTGTACACTGATCAAAACATACTTTCCAAATAGATCACTGAGGATGACAGCCGAGTTTAAAATATAACTTTATCAACTATAAAGTTCCCACCAGTGACTTTATGGGAGAAGAATTTGCTTTTGGACACGATGAGTTGCTGTCAAACTACATAAGGATATAAAACACCAGGGTTGGGTCAGATTATTTTTAGATGTTGTCACTCAGTGGATAGAAATTATGCTGCATTTTTTGTAATAACTAACATAATCTATTGATTGCAAAAAAAAATTTTATCTAATATTATTACTTCTGGATTAGTTCACATGCAGACATCGACAGTTTTACACCCAATACTGAAAACATGGACGGTGCCATGAAAATTTAACTTTACAAATTACTAGTTAATTTTTTTTAAGAATTGCCCTATTTTTAAGACAATCAAATTCAATAAAGCAATCAATGACAATTTAACTACAATTGTATTTTTTTTTTTTTTTAATGTAATCTGGGCTGATTATCATTATTTTGTGTCTGTCTGACTATGTAATTCTGATTACATTCAATCCGTTACTACCCACTCCTATAAAACGTACACCGTGCAATGTTGGATGTCATGGTGCACTGGGGCTACTAGTACAAGTGCAGGAAAATGGTTAAATTTGTTGTTGTTCCTACTGTGGCACCAGGGCACAGCAGACATTAACACTAGTTAGTAACATTAGTTACCAATGTTTGTTTGGACTGTGGACCACTGGAGGGCGAACTGAGCAGGTTTACAGAGTAGTCTGAGTGTTTTACCACAATAAAAGTTTTAATCTTTGATAAAGAGTTTTTTTATTTGTATGTAGACTTTGATTTATGTATTGTTTCTGCAGTCTTTGGATTTTTAGTTGAATTTCTTTGCAATAATTAGATCTTAAAGTCTTTTTAATTATGTGAGAAACACTGTTGTCGCTCAAAAAGCTCTTAAAGATTAAAAAAAAAGTGACTTTGCTCTTGAAAAACTAGTTTTGTGTCTTGTCCAGGTGCTCACTCAGACTGGCATCGTCTGGAATATGTCACCTGTTGGGAAGGTCACACCCAAACCCTGGAGGGTGGCAGAGGAGGAGTGAAGAGCCGCCATGACAGACCTGGACCCCACCTGATATTAAAAACAATAAACCTTTTGGTTGTACAGATGAAAAGTGAATATCTGCGCGTTCAGACAGTGAATGCCTCTGTTTATTCCAACATGTTTCTTTGTCCAAATAAATTAAGTGTGATTCTACTGATCAGCGTTTTCATCTTTAAAACTGTGTGAACTGTCCAGTGAACATTTTCCACCACAGTGGTCGGTAAGTTTCTGGTTCCACGAGTTGGTTAAAGTTGAAGTATTGGCAACACAATGTGCTTTTTCTGAAGAAAAGTGACCCCTTTAATCTGACATTATTACTGCAATCAATTTGTGAAGTAAAGACTTCCCAATCCACAAGCTACACAGCAGTATATAAAGTAATTAACATGAACTCCTCCTTTACCAGCTGCAGCATTTTAGTGATGAATCCATCAAAAATTATAATCCAGTAATATAATAATCATTGTTCTGTAATGAGCCATTCTGCATGAGTACTTTTGGTGCTTTAAATGTATCTTGGTATTAATAGTTAGAACAGAGTATTTCTACACTGTGGTATTGTTGTATCCCTTCCTTGTATATTATATTGATAACTGCAGCCAGTAAAGGTGAAGCTCATTTATGCATATTTTATACGTTTCTTTAGTATATACTGCTGGGGATCAATACATTATTGATGCAATTATATAGTAATTTGTTAGAGATGTTTAATCTGAAGCTGCAAAGTAACCAGAGGTGATAAATGTAGCTGTATGAAGTAGCAAATAGGAATATTCAAGTACAAGTACCTCAAATTGTGCTGAAGTACTTCAGTAAATGTACTACATGTGAGCTGCGACGTCACCAGGAGAGGATGTTTACGTCAGAGGACACGCAGCAACCGTATCCAATAGAATGCGACGCTGTCCTTCATCTGTAGCCAATCAGAACAGAGAAGTGCCGGGCTGTAGCCAATGAGCACCCGGGGGGTGTGACCCTCCCCGCCCCGCCGGTGTCCCTCCGCTCCGCGCTAAGGTCACTGCTGTCATTCGGTAGCTAACCAGCCGAAGGAAGCGGAGGAGACCCAGCGAGGAAGGTGCAGGGAAGACCCAGCAAAACAAGCAACATGTCTCTGTCTAACAAACTCACCCTGGACAAGGTGGACGTCAAAGGGAAGCGGGTTATTATGAGGTGAGCGTTAACCGCATAACGTTAGCTTACGCGGCTAATTAGAAACGGGATTAATTGATGTTAGCTAGCTAGCTGACATTTTGGAGCTGTTCCGGGCAGCAGAACTCTCCCCCATGTGGTGTTAAACTGCCTGAATCTCTCACAGTGTTGATGTGTGGACTTAAAAGTGATGGTTGGCGGCGTGTGAGTGGGTTCAGCCCGCTGGACGGAGGGCAGGAAGTGAACTTGACCATGTTACGTGCCTCTGAGGAGATGCTGCATGGATGCAACCGACTGCATCCGTGCTGAAGCGTTAGTCACACCTTTAAAATAACAGCACACCAACATCACTGCAACAATACAACGTCTTGATAACATTAAACTGTTTTGGCACGCTGCATATGATGATTAATGACAAATACCATGTCTATGTAAGCTCTAGGTGATCTTCAAAGTGTCTGAGCAACATCTAAAAGCTCCAAAAACGATTGATTCATGGTTAAAAAGAAAAAAAAAAAAGAAGAAAAAATGGAGAAAATCAGGAAACATCAAATGCTTCATTCAACCCTTTTATATAAAATCTCAGAAACTAGTTAAGAGCCACAAGTCCAATCTGCTTTTGTCAGACATGCAGCCAGAGTGATATAAAAGCAGAAGCATCCTCACACTGGAGAAGCTGTAGCCACTCAGTGGACGGTGTTCAGGTCGAAGAAATGATCCTAAACGATTAATTGATTGTCCAAATGGTTGCAGATTGATATTCTTTCATTTAATTGGTAAATCTTTTCATCTCTAGTTGATGTCATAACATTTTTGACATTCTTACTTGGTGAACTACTAACTTAATTCCTTAAAAGGGGAAATAGATTAATTTAGTGTTGACCAACTGATTCAGCACTAGTCGACTTAAGCCAGCAAGCTGATTTAGTGCCTTGCTCAAAGGCACGCACAGGTTTTAATCCCTTCCTTTGTAGTCTAAGTACAATCTCCTCAGCTGGGAAGGTGTCCTGCTGCCTGCTGAACTGAACCTAAAGTAGTTTTTGAAAAGTAAAACGGTGCTTTCACTCTAATCTTTAAAACCTGAAATATAGCACAGTTACTTTATCACTGTGAAGTGATGTTTGCAATTTATCTATTTAATTAAGTCTATTTCTACAGACTTAATGGCCCTTGAAACTGACACCCACTGTGGAAATGTCAGAGGGCCATCTCGGTTTGCTCTGCTTGGTGATGCAATGACAGGCGGCGTAGGACAAGGTTCACCGACAGCACCAGCAGCCCCCCGGCTTTCACTGCTCAGTGTTAGAAGGTCAACTTCACTCGCTGAGGGGTTGTTCTTTGGCTAGAGAACAACAATTAGACCATAAGTTACCTCGTGTCACACCCCAGAGCCTTTAAAAGCTTGCCGTTTATGTGTTTTATCAACTTCCGGCCTCAGTAAGAGTATATTGTGTGAGCTGCTGCTCCAGAATTTAAAGAGTGCAGGTTGAGTGTTGCGGCAGAGACCCAGCAGTGCCTGACAGAAATCTGTTCAGAGGCCAGGAGACGACTTCCTGGAGGGATCACATGTGCTCACCCTGCTTCCTATCACGTAGCTCACTAAGACGTCACAGCTATTGTTGTACAGATATTTCTTGAGTTAATCTTAATAAATGGAGCCAGACTGTCTGAAACTGATGATAAATAACAACAGAAGAGAAAGAGGATGTTTTAAAGCCTCCAGCTCGGCTGCAAAATGCTGTTATTTTTGTGTTGTTTTCAGACATTGTGAGTTCTAACTAGCCATCCCACCCAGCAGCTGTCTTGGTCAGGAGGAAAACGTTGATACTTGTCATTTATCTCTCTTCGTGGTTGAAGGTTGCTATTAGCTAACCTGTGCTGTGCTGTGAACCACCGCTGTACTTTGGCTATTTGCCCATTAACGTTTAACTCGCACAGTGAGCTCATTTGTGCCCTCAGAGCGGCTCCTTCTGTGATTTGCAGATTCACGCTCAAGAGCAACAGATGGAGTGACGTAAGAGCGGAAAACTACTGCAGTATTTAGATGATTGAGTATTCTCTGTGTACAGGAGCAGCTGAGCCGTTGAATTGCTGACTGTTGGGTTTCAGGCTAAGACAATGGATGGCTGTTGGTATGGCAGTGGGTACTGTGTGTGTGCACTGTGTGTGTGTGTGTGTGTGCACTGTGTGTGTGTGCAGACTGATCATGTGCCTCAGTGCATCCTCAGACGGAGAGAGGAGGGAGGTTGGTTATGTAACTGCCTGGAGTACGAGGGATGCAGCATGTCCACACGAGCTGCCAGCGTGCAGCGCTGCACGGCTGCCTGCGCTACAGGCTCAGTGGGCAGAGCAACACAAAGACACTAATGCCGCCAGCAAAAAGGCATTGTGGGTAAAAGCCTCCAACTAATGGAAGCGTCTGGACATGTCTGCATTGACTGTCTTTTGTACTGATGCCCAATAATCATACAGGTACCAGAATGCAATGCAGCAACAAGTAGTTTGATGTTTAAGAGGGTGGAGGGGAGGACATTGGATGCATACAGTGGATGCACTTCAGGAATAAACAGGAAAATGTTGTTGAACATTCAAAAAAAGGTTTCAATTTCTGTCCACTAATTTTTTGCAGATTTCTCAGTGTAAGAATTTCTTCCTTGACCAATTTCTCTCCTGTTCCCGTTTTTGTGTCAGATGGATTAAAAAGGTTTATTTGAGTCAACCTGAACATGAACAGCTAACATTACAGTTTTAAGGACTTAATTGAAGCAAACCTAACCTTAATTACTGCTACCCTGCGTATTGTGTTTATCTAACAATATCTAAAGTTTTTGAGGTTTCTTGAGACCTCAGCATAATTATTTCAGAATAAGACATTGAGGGGTGGATATCTTCTGAAAATGGATTCTTACATACACACATTTGAGGTCTGTGTGTACAGTCCACAGATGTAGACTGTATGTTTAATTCACAGCTGAAGAACATCACACATGTGGACTGTTGAAAAGGGAAATCAATTACGACTGTAATGCATTGACCATCTCAGCAGTCTTTATTTCTTTCTGGTAATTGAGTTTTTTTTCTCTTTCAGGGTTGACTTCAATGTTCCCATGAAGGACAAGCAGATCACAAACAATCAGAGGTAAAGTCATTTCTGAAGCATCCCGTCTGCTCTTAAAGTTAAAACCAATAAACATGCAAACAAAGAATTTCCCTCCTCATCATCGACAGTCTGTTACATAAAATGTTTTGAGCACCTAAAAGTACATTTTATACGAGCCTCACAGAACTGTTATTTTTGAAATACAATGTTTGCATCTAATAGCAATGAAATATATGAATAAATAAATGTTTCAATGCAATAATATTTTCAGGGTCAAGGCGGCTGTTCCCAGCATCCAATACTGCTTGGACAACGGGGCCAAATCCGTGGTGCTGATGAGCCATCTGGGGCGTCCTGACGGGAACTTCATGCCTGAGAAATACTCCCTGGAGCCCGTCGCCGCCGAGCTCAAGACCCTGCTGGGGAGGTCAGTGGACGGGCCGGAGTTATAAGCCTTTGATTATTGGTTGATTTGTGGATACGTTTGCTTAGTGGTGGTAACGGTTACGTTTAAAAACTCATATGTATATCAACCAGAAGCACATGTTGAGCAGCTACTCAGTCAGTAAAGATCAGAGAGTCTGTTTACGGTGCAGCCAAACAAACTGAGGCTGTCGGTGCTTCTGATTAGAGTTAAATAATGTCTTTGATCGAGAGAGGACGGGCGATCAGTTATCATTGTGCTCCCTCGTCCTCACTGGTCCTCTGTGGCTCTGCAGGGACGTCACCTTCCTGAAGGACTGTGTGGGTGCGGAGGTGGAGGGCGCCTGCGCTGACCCCACCACCGGCTCCGTCATCCTGCTGGAGAACCTCCGCTTCCACGTCGCAGAGGAGGGAAAGGGCAAGGACCCTGCTGGGAACAAGGTGAGCCTCCAGCAGTTGTTGATGTTTGTGCTCGTATCATCTAAATATCCCAACTCAGCCTCAGATCAATAGATCGTCAATAAAGTAGCTCTGCGGTGGTCGTGGAACACATTTTTCTCTTGATGTACAGAAAGAGTTGTTTCACATGAGCTAGCTGTTGTGCTAAGTGTTGCCAAAATGATTAAGTAAGAGTTTACTGCTCAGTTAGGCTTCTTTTGACTGTAGTGTCCGAGTAAAAATGGTTTTAGTGCAAATTGTGACCATTTAAGTGGCTTTTTGTAGCATTTGGGTGGACAACAACACCTGCTCCACCTTTAGAAGAGAATTAAGAAGAGATTGATTGGGTGCTGTTGGATTATGGCCCTCTAATTAAAACAGAAGAAGGCGGTTTCTTCTTATTACTTTATTTTTCTTCTTGCACTCTCATAACCGAGAGGCTCTGACAACCACGACAATGGCCTCTATTGAAAGCTGCGTGTGTTACTTTGATGAAAGTATCATTTATATTCAATTTCATGCTTAAATACAAATACTATTTTGCTCATAAGATATTGGAAGGACAAAGAACTCCTCTACACTCTGAGGCATAATAATATAGCTACTTTAAGCTCAGTCAGGCAGGTGTAAGGCTCTCTGTGTGCTGTCTCGGCTCTGTCCCCCCTCGAGTCTCTGCCCGGCAGAATTTGCTTGGTCATCTGGAGGAAAACATGCAGCCGCTCCAGCTGCAGTGTCCCTGAAATGGCTGCCTCACCTCACATGATGCCTGCGTCAGGACTGGTGCACCACAGTAAAGAAAAACTGTGAGGCAGTCTGGAGGCTTCAACAGAGGAGCTTCGTAAACAAATAACATGAGCAGTGATGATGAAGCTTAATGCGCCGAGATAAACAGGGTTTGACTGATATACAGACAGATCCAGGCTGAGCACCGTCTTCGGACAGCGTACGAACGTTGGTCCTGGTGGATCGGCAGCTCTGACCTGCTGACATTTATCCTGAAGGTCAGCAGGTTGTCCCGGCTGGACGTGTTGCTTTTCCTGTCCTGGGGGGCCTGGTTGGTATGCGGCCTGTGTGGGTTGGTCTCTACTGTACTGCTGCACTGTATCAGACGGGAACCTTTTATTTTTAGTGCGTTATACAAACATTTCTCCGTGACACAGCTGAGATGAGTGTGTCTCACTCTAACGTGTTAAAGAGGCCGGAGGGTCCTTTGCCTCCATCTTACCAGTAATGTATTGATTTCAATAATTTTCCTGCTCCTATAAATCAGAATCACAATCAGATTTTGTTGAGTACAAGGAGTTTTACTTTGGTTTTTCCGTAGCTCTCATGTACTTACACACAAACCGACAAAAAGGGAGACGAGAACAAGTCAAACAAAGTAAACACATTTAATTTAAGCAACAAAAAAAAAGGAAACATGAATACATTTGACACCAATCAGCATTAATTTTCAACGTGAATGTGAACCTCCACTACATTTAATGAGAACTGACACGCACTGATGTTCAAATCTGGGTTTGAGGAGAGAAGCCAGTGAAGCCTCGAGTCGCCACCTTGTGTTTTTGAAGCCAGAACTGATGGTTCCTCAGAGACTTCCTCTGATTGGTTAGTCAGAAGGTCGACCCGCCCTAAAGCGTTCCCTGCTTTATCGTCTATTTTCCGCTAAATGGGACCATGATTAACTAAATGAACATCATGCTGTGTTGAAGAAGACTGTAAAGCAACTGAGACCATAAACTCATCCCAGCATAGTCGCTCCCTGCTGGACGTTAAGAAGAATGCAGGTTTAAGGCCTCACTTTTCAGACATGGAAGCTACGCTCACTTCTTTTCTACAGTCTATAGTTGCGCCCCACCATCGGTCGGCCCTTTGGGCCAAACAGTACTCCACCACTGACCATGATATATGAATATTGGTCATGAAATATAGAATATGTACAGATTGAAATAGTTCTCTCATAGTGACTTGGTGTCCTCGGTGTCTTGTGGTTGAACTGGGACGTCCTGAATGAGTTGTGGCCCGTTTCATACAGTCGTGACCCACCACAAATAGAATCGAACTCTGTGGGAAACACCGATCTGTGGTGTCGAGCGAAGGGGGAACTGTAGGCTCGTCTGACATTTGAGCGACACTGAAGAGCTCTCTTGACCTTTTCCTGCCCTCCAGTCAAGCAGTCATGACCTTCGCCTGTTAAAGTGCAGCAGGAATCTGATCCACAATGATCACACGTACATGAATAGATGCTCCGAGCTGGTGGAGGCGCTAAGCCAGAGACATTTGCCTCTAATTCTCCCAACAGACTGTTTTTCCAACATTATTTGCTTGGATTAATTTCCACAAAGCAGAGATCAGTCTGACAGAGCCTGAGGCAGTTTGTCATGACGCTTCTCTTTCTACTCTTGTTTTGCACCTTTTTTATTAATTCTGTTATGTCTCTTATAGTCAGGACTGCATGCAGCATATTGAATTACGATGAGCCACAGACTATTCTCATAATCTGAACATTTTAGTTTCACTGACGTCATCGTATCAGCAGCTCAGGAGGCCACCTGTTCGCTGCACCCATCCCAAAAACAGGAATGACAGCCTGTAAGCTTTTATCATTAACTGAGCGTTCATCCACATGTTTTATTTATAATAATTTATCCTGGAAATTCAGAGTTGTTATGCTTGGTTGTATGTATCATCATGATTAAATCACGACGTACGTGTGACTTAAACGTCACTTGAGCTTCCACTGAAGAGAAAAAACATAAATTCAAATTAATGTGGGAATCAACACGCATTAGTTCTGGGTTGGGTTTTTTTTTGCCGATTTTCTGTAACTGTTAAGATTTGTGCTACATTTGGACTGAGACTTTTCAAATCCATATGAAGTTTGCAGCCTTTGCTACAGGTGACTCCATCCTCCTCCTCTTCTTCTTCTCTCACTCTTTCCCATCTTTTTCTCCGTCAGACTAAGGCCTCCCAGGAGGAGATCGACTCCTTCAGGGCGTCTCTGTCCAAACTGGGAGACGTTTACATCAACGACGCCTTCGGCACGGCTCACAGAGCCCACAGGTGAGTCTGGATGCAGCGATGACGATATCATGATGATGATGATGATGATGACGATGAAGAGAAAATCAGAAATGGCTGCTGCTTTTTCACTGGAGTTCTTCTTCCCTCTTCCTCCTCCTCCTCCTCCTCCTCCTCTCCCCAGCTCCATGGTGGGAGTGAATCTGCCGAAGAAGGCGGCCGGTTTCCTGATGAAGAAGGAGCTCGACTACTTTGCCATGGCTCTGGAGAAACCTCAGAGGCCGTTCCTGGCCATCCTCGGAGGGTGAGAACGGTTCTTTTCAACAGTTCATCTTCAGACTGGCGTCAACACAATGGAGGGGCGGGGTCACTTCAGCTGTCCGTCAGACATTAAACACAATCCAGGAAGTCCAGTTTGAGTAGCAGAAGACGTGTTTGATGGAAAACCACTGCAGAGATGTTTATTACACTTTGACAAAGGATTTTATAACTCTGGAGTTGTTAGTTAGATCGAGAGGTAAACGGTAGAAAACTACAGATGTCTGATACGATTCTTTTCCTTTCTGATACCGATTGTTTGTCTCTAATCATCAGGACTGCATGCAGGTTATTGCATTGAGGTTACAGAGTATTGATCCGATACCAATGCAACAAAAAAGAGAGAGACCGAACGGGGCTTGTGGGTGCTCTTCCTCTCCTGTGGTTTGCGAGTCATAACACCTCAGCCTTTTTTAAAGCCCCCAGGTGGCCGTCGAGGGATAGAGACTATAAGCTCATTATGTAATCTGTGGTGTCACAGTACGCCGCTTTCTTTAAGACGCCATCAGGACTGAGTGTGCAGAAAACGAGCAGCCAGAGATGAGTCGTCATGGAAACCCTAAATGTCCATTTCAGGAATATTTTCAGGGCTGATAATGTAGGGGAGAATGAATTATTAAAACATGTTTTATCAGGGATTTTTGTATGATATTACTAAAAAGGAGTTCAGGAGCTAGTTAGAAAATGAAAATAAGTAGACGGGAGAAATGTTGGTTTGTGATCCAGGATTTTAAAGTGGGTTTAAAATGATTTTTTGTTTTTTGCATGTCATGTTACTTTTAACTTTCATTGAAAACCAACATTTTATTTTACATTTGACTCGGTGTGGGAGCCCCGAGCATTAAGACAGCAGATCAGCTGGTTTTTTAACTTGTTTTCCACATGTGTGTCCTTGCTTTTGAACTGAGCTGTTTAGTTTCATGTGAAAAAACAAAGATTGGGTGTAATTTATCTGTAATCAATAAGGAGGAGGTCAGACATGGGTGAAGCAGACTGAGAGGGCACAATAAAAGCAACAAAGTGCTGCCACTGTGGACAGAGTGGGAGATGAAGAGTGTTTCACCATTAGCTGTCTAATAGTCCTGCCTCCTTGCTGTGGTTTTACGTCTCGGCGGTGCTGCAGGTGGTTTTATATTCGTTGAGTTGTGGCCGCACAGTTGGCTGAATAAAGAGGAAACACAGGCTGAAGCTGCTGTAACCGACGCTCAGTTTAACCGAGCTGTCGGAGGCCTCGTGGGATTTAGCCCCTCGCGTCAGAGTCCATTTTAGTGATTGTGCAACTGAGAGGCTCAGCCAGTCACCTTCCTCTGCCTCACAATCATCAATCAATACTGTTAAATGATCAGCCAGTTAACAAGCTCAGCACAGGGTAAGGTCACAGATTAATGTGTCTGAAGACTTATCAGAGGTCAAAACACAACACGACAATATTTTACAGCTCTGGAAAGTTTCCACAGTGGGAACTATTTTCATCAGGTGTGAGGTGAACGGTACTGAGCTGCAACAATAAAATGATCAATCGATTAGCCAGTGAGTGAAGATCTGACGGTGTCATCGTTTTTAAATCACATCTCAAACCTTTGTTAAAGCTTTTTATTATTATACTCCAGCACACTGTTTTATTTCCAACATGTCCGATGTGTTTATTATTATTATTATTGGGTATTTTATACTGATTTATGTTCGTATTATTCTAATTATCTGGTTTTACTCACCTCATTGTTTTCCTGAAATGTTTTAATCGTGGTTCAGCTGTGTTAAGTATGTTGTAGTCAAAGGGCTTTATATGAATCCCAGTTTCTTTATTATTGTTAGTCAACATACTAAAAATTCATGAATTCAAGCTTCTGAAGTGTCAATTTTTGCTGTTTCTTGTCTTAATTGACTTTCAATCAGGCAAAATAAGGTCGCCTTTGGCTTTAGCAAACCATGGTGGGTTTATTTTTCCAATTTATTTACCTTTTAAACTGCAGTTTTATGGACCAGATGATTAATAGAGTTAATAATCATCAGATTAGATAAAATATATATATTATAAGAACTGTTTAAATGGTTGCAGCTCTAAAAAACAAAAAAAGGAAAAATGCGGCGTTTAAGTTACAAAGAAATCGACCAGGAATGTTTGCAAAGACCAAAAGATAAATCTTTAATAAACCATTAAAACCCTGATGAGATATTTATATATAGTATAAAGCAGTGTAATGTGCTACAGTATGTACAAGTCCGTGTGTTTCTTATCTATACTGATGTGCTCCTCCTCTGTCGGTCTTTCAGAGCGAAGGTGAAAGATAAGATCCAGCTGATCAACAACATGTTGGATAAGGTGGATGAGATGATCATCGGCGGCGGCATGGCCTTCACCTTCCTCAAAGTCCTCAACAACATGGAGGTGAGGAAGACGACACTGTCGCAAAAGGAACACTGAGTTTCCCACGTAATGTCTCTAACATACACAAACATTAAAGAACGTACTGCGTGTTTCTTGTTATCCTTGAAGTGGTTTTAGTTCATATTTTCAGAGCGACAATGACTTTATATGTGAAAGTTGTCTGTTCTGGATTTCCAGGACACAATTTTACTGGCACTTGTACTTTTACCCTAAAAACACCAGTGCTGCCATGGCAGTGAAAAAGCCCTTTGACGTCTAAATAGCCAGTTTAAAATCCACATTTTAAAGCAGGTGATGCTTTCTATCAAATGTGAGTTTCTCCTCTCTGATAGGGAGGGATGCACGTACCTTTTTGTGCATTGAACCCTGTGTGACGTTAAAAAACATCGGTATTTAAAGGAAGGTGTTTCACAAGTTGAGTGACGCAATCGAGCTGCTGGACTCGCTGTTGAACGTTGGTGGTGTTCAAACAGACTTGTGAAATGTCTTTGTTTTGTTAGTTTCACAGCAGAGACGGAGAATCACGTTCATGGCCAAAGTCTGACCTCTGACAAAAAGATTTGACGAGAGAACATACTGTCTCGATTGTGTTATCCAGCCAAGTAGATAGTTTTAGGTTTATTTTCCCTCAAGTCTCTTTATAACCCTTAAACTTTGCAATTAGCATCCGAAATCATAATTCTCGAAGTCAAGTCTGAACATACAGACATGATACACATATTTTTAGCTTCAGTGAGACTTTCACTTCCTGAGGGCATCATTTTCTCTGACATTCATCTTGAACTAATGTCCATAAATGTGCATCGAAAAAAGGTGCTCTTAATAAGTGCAGAACTTGCCTGAGAATTATTCTAATTTTAAGTTTTCTTCAGTGTCAAAGTAACTGTAATAGTTGTCTGTACATCCATGGGTGCACTGCAAACAGGAACTGCTAACAGCTAATTCAGCATACTTTTAATGGTGCCAACTAGGTAAAATATAAACAAAATATAGGCTTTGATAAAACAAACTTCATGGCAACACTCCTGTCTGGAGAGTTTCTGTTAAGTAGTTTCTAGAAAGACACTTTTTTTTTCCATTCCTGTGAGCCCCAGAAACTAAATCCCATTCACCTCCATTGTATTGGGTTGCAAAAATCTCAAACACTGATATCTCAAAACATGAACAAATAAAACCAAAAAACTATCTGCATGGAGAGATACGGCTACAGGGGAGTGTGGAAATGTGTTCTTTTGTAATTCGGGTGAAATGACCCTTTAAACAAAAGCTGGTCGAGGTCAAATTTAGGTTATGAACGTGATTCTCAATGTTTGCTGCCTAATCAGAGACGTTTCACAAGTCTGTCTGAACACCACAAACGTTCACTAACCCAGATTTCAACACTAACACGTCTTTTATTGAACATTTATTTCTCCCACTGGTGAGCAGCTGTCGAGCTCCCTAACATGTTTCTTACCTAGTAACAAGTCAAAGGAAGATCCTGATTGGATAGATTTATTTTATTTTCTGAGCTTTATTCTTCCTTTGCAGATAATTTGCAGTGGTGTTGGGAGGGTTGAGAAACATTTGATAGTACTGTCCAAAAAAACAACAACCACAGCATGATGTATGAGTATATTTATTATCTACAGTAGAATTACAGGATATTTTGTGCATTTCATGAGTGACATTCACTAAACAGAATAAGAAAATAGAAAATGTAACCAAAGAGGTCAGATGTAGTCATTTATTTCCTTCATAGTCAACAAAAGCAGACTAAACTATCAGGTCCTGGAAAACAAAGTAAGGGAAATCTTTGGCTTGTAGCTAAAGAAGATTTAAGACGTGACTCAGGGCCAAACTTTAGCACACACGTCCTTAAATTTGGCTTTGGAAAAGTATTTTAATGTTGTTTTTTTTCCCCTCTCCCTCGCCAGATCGGTACCTCCCTGTATGACGAGGAGGGCGCCGCCATCGTCAAGGACCTGATGGCCAAAGCGGAGAAGAACGGCGTCAAGATCACGCTGCCCGTCGACTTCGTCACGGCTGAAAAGTTTGATGAGAACACCCCCACGAGCACCGCAACCGTCGCCGCTGGCATCCCCGTCGGCTGGATGGTGAGGAAGTGTTTATTTAAATGACTGACGGACAGAAGCTCCGGCTCTTTGCCTGTTTTTTGGTAATAATCATCTCGTCTGCAGGGTTTGGACTGTGGACCAGAGAGCTCGAAGCTGTACGCGGCGGCGGTGGGCAGGGCCAAGCAGATCGTGTGGAACGGCCCAGTTGGCGTGTTTGAGTGGGACAACTTTGCCAAAGGGACGAAGAACCTGATGGACAAAGTGGTGGAGGTGACCAAAGCCAACTGCATCACAATTATCGGTGAGGAAGACGAGCGGCTTTTTGATTGTTTGTTTGAGTCTGTCAGTTTGTTCATTAGTTCAAATCCTCGGTCCAGAAAACTGTCAGGATGTTGGGATACTAAAAACACTATACTGTAAGAATTATTACGTTATCGTACCAAAATATCTTCTGTGTGCTTTTTGGTACCTACTAATACAGCAGGTCTACTGTCTGGTAGAGTTTTACTTGGACTCAAACCATCATGCCTTCCCAGGTCAAACTGAGGCGGATTCTTCCTTTATCTGATTATTATGGTCTTTTTGATATATATTTTTCTATATTTTGATATTTATTGTCTTTGTTTTGTCCCCTGTGTGATTATCTGAAATGGTCGAAGAGCAATGAGACTGTGTACGTGTGTGTACGTGTGTGTGTGTGTGCGTACACTGTATCTATGACATTATGAACGTGTCTGCCTTTGTGTCCAGGTGGGGGCGACACCGCCACCTGCTGCGCCAAGTGGGACACAGAAGACAAGGTCAGCCATGTGAGCACAGGAGGCGGCGCCAGCCTGGAGCTGCTGGAGGGTGAGTGAGGATGATGATGATGATGACGATGAAGAACAAACAGACACCTTAAATGACCTGAAGTCGTCACATTGTTAGATGATGATGATGAGTTTGTGTTTACTCTCTTTGTGTCCTCAGGTAAAGTCCTGCCTGGTGTGGACGCACTGAGCAGCGTCTAAACTTCCCATCAGCCCACTGGTGTGTGTGTGTGTGTGTGTGTATGTGTATAAAAGTGTGTGTGTGTGTATGAGAGATGGGTCACTACTCCGCTGGACTCCTGTTTACTCCTGAAACCTCCTCACCGCACACGCACACCAAAAAACAAACAAACCTGCTTTACCGGCCATTTAATCTCATAATCAGTCTTTATTCGTTAAGTTGCGACTCACGGGAGAATAATTTCTTTTGCCTCCGGTGTATCGACGCGGTTTGTACCGAGCAGAGCCTCCTGCCTTACTTCAACATGCCGAAGAAGCTCCTCCAGTCAAACTATCAAAGACAGAAAAGGATCAAGTGGCTCGTTAAGGTGGAAACTGTTCAGATGTCGACCTGCTGAATGGACGATGATTCAGCTCACCCCTTAAACACTGGCTACTGTGTGTGTGTGTGTGTGTGTGTGTGTTACTGCGCCACTTTGGCATAGCCACCCACTGCACCCCCCTCAGTGTGTAAACATACAGTATATATATATATATATATAGAGAGAGAGATAAATGGTTAATGTGGTGTGTGTGCGCCTGTGTTTTCTGTCTGTTCACGCTAACGTCGGCTCTGGTCGTTGGTTTCTGGGTGTAAAACCGAATAATAAAACCGTCTCTGTGTAAAAACCTTTCTGTGACTGTTTGGTCTGTCATGGAAAACCTGGAAAAGTCATGGAATTAGTGAAAGTTTTGGAAAAGCGGTGAGATTTTGTTGTGTGTACATTAATTGTGTGCAGATCAATAGATGTAACAGATCGATAGGTTACTGTTTAATCGACTAAATAAAAATTCTATTAAACTAATATTACTAAAAGCCAAATACAAATATGACATGTTGTAGTAAAGCTACATACTTTTTAATAATATTGGGTATTTTCATCAATACTTATTCATATTCTATAGTGAGCTTTTTATGTAAAATGCAGATTTTTACAGCAGGCAGTCACATTTGATACGTTTTCTGAACTCTTCATTTATTTAATTGCATCAAATAAGAAAAACATTTATTATTTCTGATCTGAAGGAAACGCTCAAAAACCTCACAGTGATGACTCAGTCATGGTTGCCTGGCAACACGTGGATCGATTTCCTCCTGGTTGCCATAGCAGCAATGAAACACCTGATAATGTGTTATATTATTATAAAAATGAAGCTGGTTTAAAATTCAATACGATTTTAAGAAGGTTGTTGAGTATTTTTAAGTATTTCTACTATTTTATTTCTCACTCAGCAGCAGATGCAGAAAAGCAAAAGAAGCATCTGTGACAACAACACGAGTGCATTTATCTATTTTTTATTCTTCTCCGTCACCATCAAAGTATCTTCTTCATCATGTTCTTCTTGGACCACAAAAGCTCTTGTGTCTCGGTGGTATTCTTGCTCATTTGGTGTCTCCATCATGAATTCGCTCTGTTCAGGACAATGGGATGGATGTTTCCACACTAGGTGGCGTCCTCGGCTCCCGTCACACTCAAGCTTTCACCAGCGTTTTCTTCACACAGCAGGAATCAATAAAGAAGTACTTTTACAGAGTACAGAGTGTGGGCCGGTGTTTTCTGGTAGCTGACGTCCACATCAGGTGTAGTCCCCGTTTTGATTCTCGTAATCTGGTTCATCTGCTACAAAACAGGGTGGATGAGAAGTTAATTTGAGCCGCACAGATTATTTTCTCAGTTAACCCTTTGATGCACAACATGGGTCCAAAGTGTGCTAAATCTTTGCAATAAATTAATTTCATCATTCAGTATTCCAGGTATTCCTCAATTAACTTGTTTTTGATCATAATACATCCTTCTTTTATTTTTTCCTTTCTTACTTTTTTAATAAAAACACTTTTTGTATCACTACCCTTCTAATGCACAGCATGGGTCCAAAATGACCCATACCTATTTACTATGGTAGTTCATGTATGGCTCAGTGTTTCTATACTATATCTTATATATCTTATAATGATGGAATAAATGTATTCCATCATTTAGTATTCCAAGGATTCAGTAAATATTCTTTTTTGTGTTTAGCACAAATCATCATATTTACTTTTCCTTTCTTACTTCATGAACTAGCATAGCTTTTGTATGACTACATCAAGTTTACACACATGAATTTACTATGGTATTTGGTGGGAACCTTTGAAATTTGTACATGTTTGCAATTCGTAGTGTTCACTGTGGACAACTATTGGCCTGCCACATGTCACTGCTCAGCACAGCTCCCTTTGTACATCTGATACATGTAAGTCTTGTTTTACAATTATTGTAATCTTTGATTGTGATTGATTGGCCACAATAAAAGGCCACTCTGAAATGTCCAGTTTTATCACACAGCACAATGCCACAGATGTCGCACATTTTGTCGTGCTGACTGCAGGAATGTCCACCAGAGCTGTTGCCCGTGAATTGAATGTTCATTTCTCTACCATAAGCCGTCTCCAAAGGCGCAGACCACGTGTAACCACACCAGCCCAGGACCTCCACATCCAGCATGTTCACCTCCAAGATGGTCTGAGACCAGCCACCCGGACAGCTGCTGCAACAATAGGTTTGCATAACCAAAGAATTTCTGCACAAACTGTAGTTGTCTCAGGGAAGCTCATCTGCATGTTGGTCGTCCTCATCGGGGTCTCGACCTGACTGCAGTTCGTAGTCGTAACGGACTTGAGTGGGCAAATGCTCACATTCGATGGCGTCTGGCACGTTGGAGAGGTTCTCTTCATGGATGAATCCTAGTTTTCACTGTTCAGGGCAGATGGCAGACAGCGTGTGTGGCGTCGTGTGGGTGAGCGGTTTGCTTGATGGCATTTTGAATGCACAGAGATACCGTGACGAGATCCTGAGGCCCATTGTTGTGCCATTCATCCACGACCATCACCTCCTGTTGCAGCATGATGATGCACGGCCACACGTTGCAAGGATCTGTACACAATTCCTGGAGGCTGAAAACATCCCAGTTCTTGCATGGCCAGCATACTCACCAGACATGTCACCCATTGAGCATGTTTGGGAAGCTCTGGATCGGCGTCTACGACAGCATGTTCCAGTTCCTGCCAATATCCAGCAACTTGGCACTTTGAAGAGGAGTGGACCACAATCAACAACCTGATCAACTCTATGCAAAGGAGATGTGTTGCACTGCGTGAGGCAAATGGTGGTCACACCAGATACTGACTGGTTTTCTGACCCCCCCATAAAGCAAAACTGCACATTTCAGAGTGGCCTTTTGTTGTGGCCAGCCTGAGGCTCACCTGTGTTTGGTCACATTCACCACATCACAATAGTTACACTACAGAGACAGTTCAGTTCAATAGCCATCAGTGGTATGTGTGTGTGTGACAAAATGACAAATAAACATGTTTAAAATGTTAAATGTATAATTGCTTGGCCCAAACCACTGCTAAAGTGGTTATTTGAAGCAAATTATTGTTATAGTATGAAGTCATTTGATTTAAAATCATACTTAGATAAACGGGTCCTTTTTGACCCATGTGTGTAAACTTGATGTAAAAATACAAAAACCTATTTTTGTTCATAAAATAAGAAAGGAAAATGGATAATAGATAGATAGATAGATACTTTAATAATCCTTAACAGGAAATTACAAATACAAATGACCTGTATTAATCAAAAACAAGATATTAAAAAATACTTGGAATATTCAATCATAAAATAAATTGATTTCAAAAGACACAGCAAAGAGACACTCACAAATGAATGTGGGTCATTTTGGACCCATGTTGTGTATTAGAAGGGGTGTGCATATGTTGTGCATCAAAGGGTTAATCTATTAATCCCATCACACTTTTCCTGAGAGGACGTCGACTCAACAATCCAAAGATATTCAGTTTAAAACGACATAAACCTGAGAAAAGCAGCAAATCTTCACATTTGAGAGGCTTTTTAACTCGATTTAAATGATTAATCAGCTATGAAATCCTGATCCACTAATCGATTTAATGGGCTAAATGTTGCAGCTCTGCTCGGGCTCATTCAGTCTGTAGGGTCGTTTCTTGCTCAGGTAGGTTACACGATGTCTTCTGCTTGAGTAGAAGAAGAAACATAACTTAATATATATCATCTAAGTTATAATATAACTTAGATGAATAAATGTTTACGACACTCACCGTCTTCTTGCTCCTTCACACTCAGGCCCAGAAACTCACTGTTCACGTAGTCGTCGTCGTCTGTTTGGCCAAACAGCAGATTTAGTGAGTGGAGCTTTAGCGCCTGATATTGATCACCACCTCGTGTTGTGTATGAGCTTACCTTCTTTCATTGGCAATGTTATGTTTGCATAGACACCCTGAGTCTCTATAGAAACAAGAAGAAGAACAAAGCTGTAGACATGGAGAAAGTCTTTTTAATTCACTGTATACAGCATATTTAGGGGGAAACATGTCAAAACACTCACCAGTTGTCGTTTTATTAAGCTCTTCGTTTTCATACACTGAGATCGGGAGTGGATCTCTGTAAAAATATGAGCACAACAAAAATGATTCGGTTTTATTTCATCTTTCATTTAGTTTTATTCTGTTTTCTGATTTGCCACCTCTATAGTTAAGCTTAGCTAAGTTCATGTTCAAAACATATCTATTTAAAAGAGCTACCTCACACTAAATCCACTTTATTACAAGAACTCTGGTCCCAGTCTAAAGAGTTCATTGCTGTGATAATTATTTAGTCTTTTCTTAGACAAAATCCAGTAATTCTGTCCACTACATCAAAAACTACGGTGGCCCTGAAAGCCAAATGCACAGAACTTTAAAAAAAAACACATACAAATAGATAAAATACAAGCAAATTAATTAATTCACAAAATATCTAAAAGAAGAAAGAAGAAAAAACATTTAAAAAATACTGAATAGCAGAATTATTTGCTTAGAAGTATTTGCTTAAATAGCCAATACATTGCCTGTATTTTTATATTTTTCATTTTCAATGAGCAAGTGTCTGAAAAGAGCTTAAACACTCACACATATGTAGGCTCCATGCTTCCTGTTTGAGCTGCAGGGACACGAAACACATCAAGGATGCAGCAATAATACATTTAAATAATCATAAATATGTGTGGAAAAATTACAAATACTTGAAAATAAATGAATGTATTTATTGTGGATTATATAAGCAAACTTACCATCAGAGATATTTTGATAGTCTGACGCTTCATCAATTTCAGCTGTAATACATGTGATGGATTTATGCACAATAATGTTTTGTCATGTTGTTCAGTAAACAGTGAAAGTCTTAATAATAGAATTACACTCGAACGTGATGAGCTCACCTGGAGAAACGTCCTCATGAGTTTCACTAAAAAACATGTAAAGTCGTAGATTTAGTTAGTTAGTTAGTTTAGTTAAGATGTTTTTGGATTATGTCACATTATAGAAAAGCAGTGCTAATCTAAGATGAGAACAGGACACTGGACTCATTGAGTGAAAATTTCTGGCCTTCGCGATGATGTCATGCAAACAAAAGTAGAAACCCTCCATGGTTTTATAGATTTCTATTCAAGGATTGTATCATTATTAAATAACAGTGGCTTCACATACATTTTCTATGAAGGCTTTTCAATGAAGTGTGTTTCAAGTACAACTGGCAAACTCAGCCCAGAGTGAAAAGTAGATTTATCACTGTGATGACTCCATCTGGATCGAAATATTTCTGACCTCGTCCACTTAAATTGCGAGGACGAGTTCACCTCCAGTGAGCCTACTGACAAGGCAAAGAAGTCGTGAAGAAGTCACAGATTTACAAACGTCATCAATGGAGATCGGCTGTGATCGGTTCACTCCTTCGTCAGATGGATGTCATTATTTACATGCTCGTCCTGCGATGTTACTGCGCTCATTCACAGGTTTTGAGGCCTCACAGATTCCCCTGAATATCGATCTCACACATGAACCCCATGCAGGAAACGTTCCTGAACATTTCAGAGTGCATCTGTGAAAGGAGCTTGATTGAGTTGCTGTGAGCTGAATTAATAAGAGACAGAGATACTCACATCGTGGTAGAAATGATCTGACTGCCTCTGGTGACTGCAAAATAAAACAGCAAAAAGGCAGAATATGGTCATTAAACGTGGCTCATGAAATAAAGGTGGGCAGATAAAACAAGCAGACAGTACCTGAGCCTGTGGTTTGATTTACTTTACCTGTTTTTGATTGGATCACAGCAAACAGACTCCCCCCACGTTGGCTGTGAAGACGGCAAATGAAGTCATTTAAATGTGCTCTATAATTAAACAATCATTTTAACAAACCTTCATTTTACTGCTTTATTTTCTCGTCCAAATATGTTTCTTTACAATCTGACGGACCTCTTTAGTATAGTAATAGTTACAGACTCATATTTTGAGTGCAAAAAACACACAGATTGCACCATAAACAAAGTAAAGATGAAGCTGACTACGTTATTATTATGATTATTTTCAAAAACACACCACAATAATATTGTTATCTTGAATTCTCTTGGTCAAAGCTGGAGCAAACACTTGATACTCACAACATCTGCGGGTTGTATATTTGATGCTCCTCGTGAATGACCTCTGCAGGAGACACACAGCAGTGAGATAAAAGTTACCAGTTAAAAGAGTGAAAACTAGAAACCAGAAGGTTTGTTGATTTGTGGATGTCCGTTGTGGTTTCTGACTGATCAGCCTGGCGGTGCTTCAGATAAAACGCCTGATGGATCATCAGAAGTGAGGTGTGTTTCCATCCACCTGCTTTTATGTGCTTTTTAAATATTCTTATGAGAAACTGAGCTGAAACACTGGAAAATCAAAAAAACAGAATAAAACAACCTGCAGTGATGCGTATCGAGCTCTATTATCTCTACATCTCCTCTCATCCCTCTCTATGATGGCAGCCTTTTCACCTTGTTGTTTTTATCTATATAACGCAGTGAGAAACATTCAGTGACAACAAACATTAGTCATTAGTTTTCCTACAACACAGCAGTTAAAGTGTGATCGATGTTTTCATGGCGACTCTTTCAGTCCTGTGCCGTTAAATACTGCACTGTGAAATGAACTCTGTCATGTGGCTAAAGGTAAAAACTAAACGTGGTGTTCAGGCGACCCCCCCCCCCCTCTCGCTGTTCTTCTCTCGTCAGTGTGGCTCCGTCTAGTTCTTGAAAATGAAGCTAAAGAGTCTAAGCGTGTAGTCGATGGGGGAGAGATGAGGCGGCTGTGGCTCAGAGGAAGAGTGAGGCGGCCATCAAGACTTCGACATGCTGGTAAAACACTGACGCCCCACTTGCTCAGTGTGCTTGTCTCACTACTTGTCTACATTACTGCACACAGTTATATGCACTATTTCATGTTTTATGTCTCAGATTCTCATCTTTAATTCTTCTTTTCATATCACATGAGGTCGCATAAGAACTTTGTTGCCATTCAGTACTTTAAGAGCGTAAACTTTCACTCATGCCCCCCCCCCCCCCGCTCTACTGATAATAACAGACGACCCACTTCACCCAGACTGAAAAAGCAATTGAAAAAGTTCAGTGTGAATGAAGTTGAAACGACAGTGGACTACACTACAGAGAGCTCCACGCACTGTAGCTTAAAAAAAAAAAGTTTGACAACACATGAAGCAGCATTTAGAAAAGATGCTGTGAAGCAGGGAAGCACACGTACAGACGACAGCGGAAACTGTTCTCAGGGGCCACTAAAAAGAGATGAACACGGTTTACCACCAATAAAACATACATTTTAGCTCATTTTCCATCACCAGTCATGGATATCCAACATCAATAAGTTAATGAGCCACAAACAATGGCCACGATCCACATGTCTGAGCCGTGTTCATCACTTTGTAGTGTCTACATGCGGCACATGTTGTGTAATTGGTGAACATGTTTCTTACTGTAAGTTGCACAGATCACACACACACACACACACACACGGGTCCGGCCTCTGAGAAGCGTACTTACTGGATTTCCTTTTGCATCTCAGACAAAGAAGTGACAGCAGAATCAGCGTCACCACTGACAAGACCGCCAGGTCTGCAGCCACCGGACTGGAGCTTCCTACCATACCTGAAGACACACAAGACACAGAGACGAGCAGCTCTCAGAGTGCACTGATACGCTGATTCAGTCCAGTTAAACCACTGAGAACCAGCTCAAATGTTTAAGTCATTAACAGAAGTTATTCCGGTTATATTAATTATTACTGGTCACCAATCAGCACATAGGTTCTCTGTCATGGGTGAAGAGGCTGCTGTTTTCCTGTTAACAACCACAGGATGTGGTTTGGCCAAACCAAAAGTGAATCATAACTTGCCGCTTGTAGATGTAACTTAACATACATACGCTGCCATTTAAGAAGCATCACAAACCCCCACAATGAGAATACAGTAGGTCTAGTAAGTGTAGGACTTCAGCAGTCACAGCTAAAATAGACGGTTTCTGGTCTGTTAAAGAGTCCGGTTTTACTTGAATGGTTTGGCTGAATCTAGGTTAAATAAAGACTGAATATTCACATTAGCTCAGACTGAGCGTGACCTCGCTGTTCACCCCAAAACATTTTTCTTTTTCACCATGTGTCTTTTTCAAGCAGCTGCTACATCAACATGTTTTGAAGAGGCTTAACTTACCCAGAATTAACAGCAAATTAGTCCTGTAAGACTTCCTCCCTCCGCTCTATTAGCTCGACGCTCAGTTCTGTTTAAAATCAGATGCAGGGAGTTCCCATTAGTATAGAGTTTCTACCTGGCCTGGTGTGTCCTGTCCATGCCTAAAAACATAGGAATGATGCTTGTGTGTGTGTGTGTGTGTGTGTGTGTGTGTGTGTGTGTGTGTGTCAGATGTAGTTGTTGGTTTTGCTCTTGGCTTCTGTCCACTGTTCTTTATCTTCCTGCACATATTTATACCTTAAAATGATAATCTGTTATCTGATGAATTGAAAAAAAAAAAAATCTCTATAAATAAAAAGAGAGCTCTATGCAACGGATGAATTGATATGAATTACACACATTTAATCAAGATTTAAAATGCTGATTAATGTGATAAAATGATTCCACAGGTTGGTCTAAATGACATTAAATCCAAATATAAAAGCACAATGAAGGCTCAGTCATGTCAGCATCTAAAATTTAAACCTGTTCAGACCCTAAAAGGTTCTCTGGTTCTTCAGCTTAGTTTAGTTTAGTTGATGAAGGTTTTCATCTGACTATGAAGCACCTTTAAAGATAAACCACCAGCCATAGTTCCCCTGTGACGACGAGCCAGAGAACCACTTATAGTGGTTTGCAGGCGTCAGTGATACAAAAATGTCTTTTGAACAAACTGTGTGAACTTATCGTCTCATTAGCGGCTGAGCTAAGCTAACTCTCTCACTTGGAGAGCTCTTTTCCCTCTTACTAACTCTTTATTGAATTTAATAATGTACAATCCATAGAGTTAAATGCCCGGCTCAGTACACAGAGAACATGGAGAGTTACTGTGACTCACTAGCACCAGCCCAGCTGGCTAATAAGTGGTTAACTTGCCAGCTTCAGTAGTTAACAACCACCTACAGTATTTGACTAGAATGTAATTGGTTTAAAGGTATTCACTCGCTTAATAATACATATTAAGCACATCTGAACACTGCAGGTTCTTTCTCTATGTTCATGTGCATGAAATCACAGTTTATTACCGCCTCAGTTCAAAATCCTAACATTCCCTGACTCTGGACAATGCACTCTAAATAGGTCTGGACTCCGATTGGTTTCTCCAGGACGTTAACGCTGTAGATAGAAGTTTATTTTTGGCCTTTCAGCATATTAAAAGTACTCTGAGAGAAAACCTCCGCTTGGCTCTGTTTTCAGGCTTTAGAAGATCTAGCCTGTGACTGGTCATCTCGGAGAGAGAAAGCGGTCCTATTGGCTGTTCTACGAACACCAACGTGTGCGCTCGTCCCTTCAGATGTCGGTGGAAGCCTGATTTAATAATCCTGCATAAATATCATAGCTCTTCCAGCTTTGACAACAACTGTCTACGCTGCAAAGCAACACAAGAAGGATCATAAGCACAATAAAAATGATGAGATGAAGAGAAACTTCACGACCAAGCTGCTAAATTCATTTTCCTGTAATATCTGAATGTGATTCTGCGATTTGTTGTAGCATGAATGTCACGTAACGTTATTATCAGACCTCTTGTGTAACATCCATGTGTTGTGTAGGCTACAGTGAGTCAAGCTATAAGTTATACGACGGCATGAGGATGACAATTATGATTGAGACTGAAGCTGCTAACTTAATATTCCTGTTAGCTTGTGTACGTAGATTTATTATGAAAGAGGCCGATGATGGTTGTGTTGAATGTTGCTAATAGTTTAGCCTCCTGCTAACTGTAGTAACCAGTTCATGTAGCCCATGTTAGCTAACATTAGAGCCTTGATCATCATCAGCAGTGTATCATCTCAAAGGGCTTCACAGGTCCACAAGATTACCGAGAAAACATCACGTTTATTCTCATAGAGTCCTTCAGCTTTAACACTTCTCTGTGTGGTTTTGGCTTCACGTCTTCAGTGTCAGTTTCTCGAGAGCATCATATTTTCCTTTTGTGTGTGTCTCTGTATTTTGAAGCTTTCCAGAGGTAAAAAAAAAGAAAAGAAAACAAAAGATAACAGTACTGAGACAGATAATATGTCTATAGTATTGATTTATCCATTACAGGCTATGGAAATATTATTTCAGACTGACTGAATATTAGAAACAATATAGTTACCCAGTATAATTCAACAGGCCCACAAACTAAATGTGTCAAAATTACCATAAAGTGAAATTAACGCCTCTCTAAAACTGTTTAAACAAAAGTTAAATATTATAACTTTCATGAAAGGAGTATTTACTGCTGGACTGTTGAATCAAACTGCATTAATTTTAGTGAGCTGTAATAAACTGGCAGCAGAGTGTATTTAAAAACAAATTAAATCTCATAATACAACTGAAAATGAACATCTTTGCAAACATAAAAACTGCATCTTAATACGTACATTACACACGTCTGTCTTTTATTCTTTATTATTCTATTATTCTTCAGCACACACCATTTAGCCTTTTAACACCTGCATGTGACCCATAAAATCTTTAAATCTCATAATTCTTACTGTGTACCCTCATAAGTACCTTATAAATATTAAGCAGTATTTAAAAACATCTTACAGTGTTATTTCTAAAGCTTATTTTGTATTTTTTATATATTGCACTTATGAAACTAAAATAGTTTTAAAAGTGTCTCCTGTACTTCCTGCTGGTCAGCTGTGTGTACACTGTAAATATTCATGTATGTACATATTTAAAAAGTACTTAGTGTCATTTTTTGTGTATTGAAAGGAAATTTGTCACTGCCTTATTTCATTAACTGCCCACACACAAAGTACTCTGTTCAGTATAAATAAAGACTTTACACTTAAAGTCTTTGCTGGATTCAATGAAAATTAATCAACAAATCAATGACAATTAACAAATAAACAAACTATGTTTCCATTCCTTAAATGTTTAGACTCATGTTTTGCATGTTTGAACAATCTTAATATTTTAAGAACAGCTGTCAGGTAAATGCAGTGGATGTAAATGCATGTTCCTCTGAAATGTAGAAGAATAAAGTAGCTTATAGTAAAAAAAATAAATAAAAATGTTAAGCACAAGTACCTTCAAATTGTTCTTAAGTGTACTTTCCTTATTTGTGGGGTATTCGTGCTGACCCAAATAAAATATTTAATTTGAAAAAATGGCTTAAAGTCATCATTGTGTCCCTCTGGTCACATGTGTTTGTCTATTTATCTGCCCACAAGTGCTGCAAGCAGAACTCAATCAATCCAACTTCAGGTCAAACATTCACGTTCAGGAAAATGTTAACTAGAACAAAAACATGATACTTTAAATCACATTTAAACATTTAGATTTCTTATATGATGTGTTTTACCTTCTGTGATCCAGCTGCCGTCATTATTCTCCAGTTTTTGACAGCAGTAGCAACACAAGCTGTGCTTCCTCTTTCAACACCTCGCCACATCCGTCACGCTCGAGGCAAAGAAGATCTCCCCGAAGCACACATCTACAGCCTCTGTGCGGTTAGAAGTGGACACGAAAACATCACTCTGATCCAGCACTTGCACAGTTAAATTCAAGTAACAACCTAACCCCCATGTTTGGTCCAAGTTGAGTTAAGACCAGAATCTTTTTTTATGTCTGAACTCACCATAATAGTAAACCATAGACATGCATCATTTGTGTTAAAAAAAAAAAAAAAAAGCATTAAAAACTCAGAAGAAGAACTAGAAAACAGGCTGCAGCTAGTTAAAACTAACTTGTGAGAAGGATTTATCGTTTAGCTAGTTAGCTAGCTAGAGTTTATCACACCTAATAACTCATAACCTTTAAATCTTAATGGAGGGAACGAGCAACATGCATGTCTTCTTTTATAGGCTAACGAGCTAAGTGCTAACTAGCCTAGTGTAGAATAGTAGCCTCTGGAATATGTGTGATTTTATGTGGTTAAACTACCTTTAAATCACATATTTTAATGCAAACACCAAAAATGATATATTGCAATATGTTTTTTACACTTGGCTGAGGTGGAAATATTTCTTTACGTGACGAAAGCAACAGACTCAGTGAATAAATCAGCATCTGACTGAACCACCGACTGCTTATCTAGATTATAATCTTTTTCACCTTATTGATCTTAGTTTTGTTTTGTCTCTTTACTACTTCTGTGGCTGGTGGTGGCCTCCAGTCACGGGCGCGGTTGATATACTGTGATATGGATTTTGGTTTGTGTTATATTTCTCTCTGGAAAAAACTCTCTCAGTGCTCCAACAGATAATAGATCCTCTCCTTTTCTTGTTTTTTGTGGTTTCAGTAACCTAAATGTTCTTAATAAATATGGCAAATAACCCACACTGTTAAAAATTAGGACTCGAAAGAAACTTTAATTGTTAAAGTTGTGGTTGAAACAACACAGAATGTGATGTGAAGATTCTCCCACGGGGCTGATGGGTGATTTGAGGTGTTTCATTCCTTCTCCTTGTCCTCTCCATGGGTAATAACATAACACAGGTTCTTGTAATCCAGGTTGCCGGAAACATCCAGGGGAAAGTTTGTGAACATCTGGTTTACCTAAAGGAAGGGACGTCCAGTAAGAAATGGGATTAGAGAGATTTTGAAGTTTGATTATAATGACCAAAATGTTATAATCATAATGACAATCATATTAAAACACTGAAATAGTGAATCACAATTTAGTTCCAATTTAAAACCCCAACATTGTGGTTTGATGCTAAATGTGTTGCCTGAGAAGATTGATACCACTCTCATACCTGAGCAGTAAATATGAAGCTACAACCAGGAGGCAGTTAGCTTAGCTTAGCATAGCTTAGCTTAGCATAAAGTCTGGAAACAGCTAGCCTGACTCTCTCCATTCTCTCAAAAGATCACTAATTAAGAAAAGAAGATATATATTTTTGCAGTGCTACATTTTTGGAGCGGTTTATAAGTGAAACCAGATACAAACAAACTGCGTATAGTTGCTTTAAAATCAACCAAAGCGATTGCAATAATTTTAATGTATGGATTATGTAATTTAATATAGATGTGCAACTGCTTTATAGTTCAGTCAGATGTCAAGAAGATGTTGTTCATAAGAAATTCCTGATATCTTGGACTTTGAATTACAAGACAGAGGCTGTGCATTACCTCATCCTCAGTGAACTTGTCTGCCTGTGACATAAGGTGATATTTGATGCTGTGAAAGGAAAATGATAATTTGTTACTTTAGATGTACATGCTTGTCAACATGTTAGCACTAACAGTGGTGACAATGGTAGAAAATGCTTACTCCTCTCCTCTCAGGAAGCCTTTTCCTTCAGGATCAAAGATCTTGAAAGCATTAAGAATGGTTTCCTCTGGGTCAGTTCCTAAATGATGAAAGGTGTTTCACAAATACAGCTTTAATACCAAAAAGGTGGTGTAATGGTACTGGTGAACGAAAATGAGGGTGAAGTATGTTCTTCTGTAAGCAAGCACCATGCTCTGGTTAGCCCAGTTTAGCAGGGGTTCAATTTAAGATGAGTTCAGATCAAGAGACAACTTTTATAGGCATCCAATATAAATAATCCAGCTGTAGGTCACAGATATCCTTACTAACCTTTGAGCTTCTCGCCAAACATCGCCAGGAAGATGGTAAAGTTGATAGGACCAGAAGCCTCCTTCATCATCTCATCCAGCTCATCATTGCCAACATTGAGACGACCTACACCAGGGCAGACACCGTGGTCAGATCGAACTATCTGCTGCTACGCTGAAAATCATGACTTCCAACCTCACGGTGAGAGACTCCAGGAAGAAATAGTCCCCCCACATAACCCACATAAAACCTAAGAATTGTTATAAATCTTTACATTTCTTCAAAGATTAAACAAAACAGATATGACACGCTAATATAGCAAACTTTAGAGGTGCAGCTAGTTGTTTCCCCTGTCTTCATGCTTAAAAAGAAAAGAAAAATAAACATAACTTTTTAAAATGTCTTTATAAACTGACTTCTTTGCAAAAGTGTATATCAATTTCAGTTCGACCAGCAGCCCATTGGACCCAGGACTCAAACCCTGATTAGTACAGTGAGCTTCAATAGAGGCAGCCCACCCAGAGCAGCATATGTGTCTCTCAGGTCGCTTTTGTCAATGAAACCATCTCGGTTCTGGTCCATGATGGTGAAGGCCTGGAGAGAAAGAAACACGATCGAGATCTCATTGTTTACTTGAACCAAACACTACAGCAGTTTATTTCATTATTCAACACACCTGCAACCTGCAGCCTGATAGTTCATGGCTGAAAAACATTAACCTGCTGTCGTCATTGTCTTTATTACCTAATTTTCACCGCTGCTGAGCCAATATTCAGGAAATAGACTAGAGCTGACACTGTAATAACCACAGGTACTGGTGGAAGACTTTACTAACTCAATGAATTAATGCTCTATCAGGTAATGGAGCTGTATTTTAACTATTTAGTTTAATCTATAACCATGATTTATATTCTGCACCATAATCATCTGTTATGGAAAATGTCTGCAAACAACATTCAATAGATAAAAAACAAACAAACATTAATTTGCTTTCCATATCAGCCTCACTGGGTATGAACTGGAGTCAGGATGTTGTTAGCCTAGCTTAGCATAAAGGCTGAAAGCAGAGGGTAAAAGCTGTATGACTATAAATATTTATTTATTTTTATCAATAAGTGTGACAAGTGTCTTAAACTCTGCAGCTGGTGTGAAAACCTAAAGCAGGTGTCTACTTTACACATTTATGGCTACTAAAAATGTAGCAGACGTTAGCTCACCTCCTTGAACTCCTGGATCTGTGACTGCTCAAACATGCTGAACACGTTGGAGCCCGCCTCGGCCGTCTTCTTCTTCACCTTCTTCGGTGCCTGATGGGAGAATTTTAGAGATAACGGTCGTATATCAAAGTGAGACGCGCTGCCGTTAGTGTTTTAGTGTTTTTGACGCCTTCATTTGACGGCCGCTTTTTAACCCTGTTGCTATGGCAACCACACCCGGCAGAGTTCCACAGTTGGCATTATAACGTCGGCCATTTTGTCTCTTAGCTTCTCCCTAGCTTCAATTGTTGCAGCGTTATCTGTTTGTACTCCTTTTAATTCAGCTTTTTTTCTGAACTGTGACTGTGTGATTGAGTAGAATTCAGTTTTTCTCTCCGATCTGCTTACTACGAACCAAGCTAGCCGCTATGCTAGCTGTCTGGCGCTAATGTGTTGTTAGATAGCTGTTACTGCTTGGCTAACTGCTGTGTAGCCTATTTTGTTGTACTTCCTATGAGAACTTACTGTCGATCTGTTCCTGGGGATCATTTGGCACAAAATAACATTTACTAAAATGTTAGTAATTCATTTTTTTAATACCTTTAGTTTGATCCTTGTTTCAATAAAAACCACAAACTCACTCTGCCGTCTGTCTTTTATTGGACGGGTGTTAATCTCGCTGCATAGCGTGAAAAGACAGTGCTCCAACGAGGGCATTTAGCTTTATCTATTTATGTATCTGGCTTAATTTCAACGGCAGCGACATGTAAGAGTCACCAGACGATTAAAACCCACTGCTGTAAGTTTATTTTACTGATTTACTTAAACTCAATTTTAAGGAATTTGCACTTTGCAGATTCATATTACTAATATAAAATGTAATCAATGTATACTGTATAGTATGACATATTATTATAAACTTAAATTAGATAAGCCTTATTTAGCAGAATATAAAGTAATTCAAATTAATTACCCCTTTATCAGCTGCAATATTAAGTAGATGCATCAATAGTTATGATCCAATAATATAATATTTGTTATTCTGAAAAGGGCCATTCTGCATAATAAGTTACTTTACTGTACACTGTGGTATTACTACATACTATACTTTTACTTGAAAAAGATCAGTATTTCTTCCACCACTGCAGATTTTATATCAACACCTAATAAGAAATGTTTACAGTGTTTAGCTTTATGTATGCCTGAATTAGATTTTAGTAATGCTGCACCTCAGTCCTTATGTGTGGTCTGTTGGGTTTAAAGTTTCAGACATAAACTGGTCAGTCTTTCCGAGTCCATGTGCCACCAACCCAAGAGGAGAGGCCTGCACGAGCAAGGCGAGGAGACAAATAAAGGAGGATGTGAAGGAGAAGAAGGAGAAGGAGAGCAGTCTTACCATGGTGAGGAGTTTCTTCTTAACTTCCTGAGAGATAATGTCCAAGTCTCCCTCTGCTGTTTTATAGCATCAGCCACCTGGGCTAAGTTTAGACAATGGGTGGGTGGATCAAAATCCCAGGTATTCCTGCCATATAGAGACCGAACACCTCACACCCACCTTCATCATCCATAAAACTGCTATTGTTATCCATTGTATTGTCGAGGGGGGGGTGTCACCAAGGGGCAGGGATCGGCCACGGACAAATGCTCATACCTGAAGCTTCATCCAGGCTAATCATAGCTCACAGTAGCGCTCACATTAGCTCTAATAAAATAATACCTCGGGGGGTTTAAAGAGGCTTTAAACATTAGAGTGACCTTTGCAGGCAATTAAACGGTTTCATCTTGCTTGACTTTTTCTGTTTAGGGTTTGAAATTCAGATTCAAGTTCAGTGTGAATCGTAGAGCAGCTCAGATAAATGTACTTTATTTACATTATAGCGTGAATCAGGGTGCGGAGACTTGAGTAACTGAAGCGAGTAGGTTTTTTTGTAAAAACAAATGATTCACTGTCTGATTCTGTCGCACAACATGTGGCCATGCAACCTTGAAACGTTTCAAATGTTTTGGATGAATGATACTGAATGTCATCTAAAACAGGTGTATATTTTGATACTCATATTATGTAGTGTATGGTTTCTATGTGGTGTGTGTGCATGTGTGACCCCCTTTCCCCTCCAGACCCAGTCACATGACCTTCCCCGTCCACCTGCTCACCTGTTCCCATTTATACTCACCAGCCCTGCAGTATTTAACCCGTTTGCACTCATTCCACGCCAGATTGTTAAAGTTGCCTTTGAGCCTTTGTTTTCGAACCAGCGGTACCTGAACCAGCCTACCTGTAAGCCTATATATAGATCATAGGTGATACACATTCATTGGCATTAAGGGAAGTGATGCTCTAGATTTAGCCAAATGGTCCTGAGATGGTACAACTGTGTAAAATGGGTCAACAACATGGCCGCTGTATCCATGGTAACTAGTGAGACCTGAAGTCTGTAGCCTATTTTTTCTTTCAAGGAAGTGTAATATAGGAATAAAGCAATATCTTATCTTATCTTATCTTATATCTTATAAGCACGATAACCACAAGCAAACAAACATAGACATGTATAAGGATAAATAGTTTCCACGTAGAGGATCAAACAAATGATGAAATGAGTAAAGTGAGTAAAGTCCTTTACTTAATGTCACCTATGTAACAAATAGAAAGCGGGCCAAAGGGATGGCAAAAAAAAAAGGGTGAAAACACAGGAAATTGTAACAGCTGTTGACACAGTTGTGGTATTGGCTGTCAAGTATGAGCTGATGGCCCTTTTAAAGAAAACCTGTCAATAAACCAAGTTTAACCATGTAAGACATTTCCTTAGAGACATTATCTATATATTTTTATTATTATTCTTTATTCTTAATTCTTTACATTAATAGTTTACATGGGAATATTCACCTTTTTCACCTCAACACAAACACAAGACAAAACAACAAGGCTACACTTTGACCCTGAGATCCTATCAGTCAAACAACATACTGACAACCTGTGTGTTTGCACATTCATTATTCATTCATTATTCATATTCATATCATGTGCAATTTATTTATATAGTGCAGTTTAACAATCTCCTTTCACATTTGGCTTAAATTTCCTCGGATTAATAACGTTTATCTTATCTTATCTTACTTCCTGGTTTGTTTAAGTTTACACTAGCAAATAAACATTTTTCTTTAATTCATTTATAAAACAACATGGTAATAGTTTCTGATTTCTCCATTTATTTACTCATTATTATGACATTCGGACTTTTATTACGATTCCCATGCGTTGACGTGATGACGTCGACTTCTAATGGCGCGTCACAGCACGTACGAGAGCGAACCCCTTCACGGGCCTGTTCTGGACCGCTAACCGACAGCTTCGAATCAAATATTCAAATTATTCTTTATTTAAAAGTTTGACTTTATGTAATTAAAGTCCGGGGGTCGTTTTTACTTCTGCTTTCGCTCTGAGGGCGGCGTGTGTTCCTGCAGCTGCCTCCGCCCCACCTTCCGCTCCTGCGTTGTTTGTTTTATTTTTATTTTTTTGTTGTTTTTTTTAAATTATTATCATTATTTTTAAATTAACGGTCAGTGTAGCGCTGTGGCTCGTGCCGTCACCCGCTGGCTCGTGCCGACGGTTGGCTCGCCGCGCGCATGCAGCAGAATGGCTCCGGCGGGTCTAACGGCTCTGACGGCTGCAGCAGGGACCGGCAGCCTCCGTCCTTCAGCCCGCTGCCCGCCGCCACGACGCGGGTCAGGAGGTTCATCCAGGAGCGGCGGACGCTGCCGCTGCCCAGAGTGATGGTGGTGTTCTCGGCCGCGGGGGACACCGAGAAACCGGGCGATGCCATGTCCGGCTCGGACTCTGCGGAGGACGATTTCCGAAAGCCGGCCTCCCCAGCACCGAGCTTCACCCTGGGCAAGCCGCTCCGGTCCTCCCTGAGCACCCAGGAGCAGGAGGTAGGCCGCCGTACAGGTCTGTTTTTACGGGGGAAAACCGCTTGAAACCAGCACAGAACAAGCTAGCAAACACCAGTGTTTAGCTTCAAACACAGCACACATTAGCACTTAGATGTCCACGTAAAAATAGGATTCATTCCTCCAGTAAATAACAGAGAAGTGTTCAAAATAGCGACAGTAACGTTAGAAATGTCAGTGATTGTACTTTTATTATGTGGAATAATTAAAAAAGTATTAATACTACACTGTGAAACATTTTTATACAAGTCTTCTATTGAAAGTTACTCTCTAAGTAAAAGTGTGTAAGCAGGAAAATTTATTTAAACTTGCAAAAAAAGTGCAGAAAAATGTCCCCATGACTGCTGCACCATGTTCCACCATGACATTATTGTTCTTCATGCATTCATGTAAAAGCAGAATTTCACTGAGTTGCTTGTGGTGGAGCTCATTTTGAACTATTTTGTTTAAGACTGCTTCTAATTGACTATGATTTTGTTAATATAATTTATTATTTAACTGTTAAATATTCTCAAATAGTGAGAAATAGAAGTAGAAACACTCACACAACCGCCCCCACGCCACCACATGAAGATCCAAGTTGGACCGAAATGTTGTCAGTGTTAAAACATTTCAGTGGTGTGGAGCGAGTGTGCAGGCATTTCTTCTTCTTTTTCACTGATGCTGTCCGCTCCTGGCCCTGCACTCCCACGACAACAATTTTGCTTCAACAAATAGTGCAAAATGCCATCACAGCGGCCCAGAGGCCAAATTGACTCCTTCACAATGCAACAGTCCAAATGTTAAAGATATTAAAAGAAATTACCACTCGCATTTGTATGAAAAATCACTTTACTTGCCAATAGTAGACCGATCAATTGATTAACCGACTAATTGCTTCCAGTGTACTTGTACATTTTTGCCTTTTCACATGTTGCAAAGTAACTAAAGCTGTCAAATAAATGTGGAGAAATAAAATGTATATTATATGATATTTCCCTCTAAATGTCTGAAATGTAGTTGTGTAGAAGTAGTGACATTAAAAGAAAAGACCAAAGTAAAGTACAAGTACCTCTAATTTGTACTAGATCCCACTCCTTGAGTAAATGTACGAGTACATAGTCAGTTAAACTGAGTCATTGTCATATTCGCCGTGTTTATCTTTCCATTTATAGTGCCCAACACTAGTAATATTGGTACAGCACAGTATGAATGCTGTGTGTGGCTATTAATACAGGGGTCAGGGGTTGGTTGAGCTGATAATTGGCTGGCAGTTGTGTAACATGACTTGTGTTAATGAGTGAGCATCAACATATGGCTACAGCAGAATAATCCTCTTATTTCTGTGGTCGGACACGTACCTCCTCACACAGGCTGCTCACAGCTCATTGAATAATCCAAAGAGGTATTAAATGAGCATTTTTTTTAAAATTCACTTTGGTCTGGCTGATCTTAGTGGATGCAGTCTATGAAACAACAACAACAACAACATAGGCACTTGTTTGTATGGTCATACCACAGTGCATCCTAGTGGTTATATAGCTAATTGCCCTTCAAGTCCTATAATTTGTGAGGAGGAAGAATCCAGCACACTGTCAAACACTTACACTTTATTATTGATCAGTTCAGACTATCATCAGGTGACATTATTATAGACAAAGTACTGTATGTATATGTGCCCACAGCTCGTGGAAAAGCCACCAATCAGACGGCACCATCAGTACAAATTAAGGTAAAATAGATAAACAAACAAGGTTAAAAGAGAAACTACTGTCTGTGACTACATACTAATAGAACAATTGCATGTACATGTAAGGAACCAAATAGGTGCATATAAAAAATAACATTAGCAGAATTTGATAATATTATGAGAAAACCACTGTAGGCTGTTTGCGGCAGCCGGCTGAGAAGATCCACTGGACCAATTCCAAAACTTTTTCTACCTAACAGTAATTTCTAACCCAGATTTAAAAATACCAGAGTTATCTTTTAACAGGTATTTGTTTATAGTAAAACAGCCTCAATGTTACATGTTCTGCCTGTCAAAATAAGTATTGTTCAAGCAGTAAATGTTCATGTTACAGTTTCCAGAGGTCATCTCTCTGAATGTCGGCGGCACATACTTCACCACACGCCTGTCCACGCTGCGGCGGTTCGAGGACACCATGCTGGCCGCCATGTTCAGCGGGCGACATTACATCCCACGTGACGCAGAGGGACGATACTTCATCGATCGGGACGGGACCTATTTTGGGTGAGTAGCGCTAACTATCAACTATAAACAATAGATTTGCTATTGATTCATTAGAGGAACAAAAGAAGACGACATCATTGTCACAATGATTTAATATAGTTGGATTTAGGAAGAGAGAGCAGGAGGTGTGCACAAATTTATTATTATTTTTAACTCTCACACTCTGCAATCTGAAAGTGGTTTTAAATCTGCTGATGGCAACTCATTATATTCTGACAGGTATCCATGAGTCAGGTATTCTATGAAACAAATTGGTCCCTCTGCCTTCTACTGCTGTAAACTACTTTACATATCTGTTTCTGTGCAGCTGCACTTTTCTTACCGTTGAGTCTCGGCTGGCATGTATGCCTAAAGCAATATATATTTGTGATGATATTAAAACTGGGTGATAGACGTAGTTTCTGAAGCGGTCTGTGGCAATGTGGAGTCTGAAAACCATCTGAAAAAAATAATGAGCTGTGTGGGTTGTCCCTCTATCATGAACCTCATCAGAGTTTTAACTCAACTCAGATCTGTAACTTTTCCATGAGGCTCTAAAGCAGGACAAATGAAATTCTATGTAATTAGATATACAAATTAGAATTAAGAGAATAGTTTTTGTGCAAAACAAGTGTAATGCCTGCAGCACAAAACAATTAACAGGGTACAAAGAGTTGCATATCACACACAATCAACGTTAAGGATATGCAGAGGAGGCAGAATAAACAGACACAATAGAGTCTCCAGCCATGTTAGATATGTGAGGCTGCACATGTGTGTCACGCTCCAGCTGCGGTCCGGTTTTGTGCCGGCCCCGGTGCAGCTTCATAACCTCCTAGGAGCGTTTCAGGAGCGGAGCATTTGGCTGATTAGTTGACTTGCGCAAATTTTGTTGATTTGGTCATTTTCCCTTGATTTTTGTGCTTCGAACACGAGCAAACAGGCTACTTTTCTCATTTTGTCTGTTGCAGTTGTGTTTATTGTAGGTATTTCCTACTTTGTTGTGCTGTGGCCTACAGACAGCAGGTCAAAGTGAAACTGAAAGAGGTCTCTTATTTTGAAAACTGATCGGACTCTCTGTGCCATTTCTGTGTCTGACTTCCTGCCCAGCTCGTGTGCTCTGTACTCCTTGACGCAGCCAGTCCGCATCTTCCATCAAAAATAGGCTGGGTGTGTATTTTTACAGTAGCAGAGTGGAGAGCAGCTTCTGGGATGCTTCTGAAAAATGGCGCTTTGAGTGTAATCACAAGCTAGAGAGCCTACGATCAGCTGCGGCGGTCGCGTCATGGCCACAATGCAATGCAGGCGTGCTCGGTGGAATATAGCCAATAGGCACGATGCTGGTTGCTTTGCGCTACGTGCTAACAACCGCAATGCTAAGATGCTCACAAGCAGACTGGATTGAAGATATGACCATAAAAACATCCCTTTTTGACCAGATTTCACAGCAGTCCATCCTATAAATGTTGAAACATTTCAGTCAAAACCACAAATGTCAACCCCGTGGTGGCGCTAGAGGAAAAGTCAGTAGGCTTCATCCTCTGGGGACTATAAATGTCTGTACAAGAAGATATTTCAGCCTGAAACTAAGAGGACCGACACAACCATCCCTAAAAAGCAAATGCTTTAAATATGAATGTGACAGCAAGCAGAGTGAAGATGTGGGACTTATGTAAGAAGTGTGTATTAAAGATTTAAACACAAAGAGTCAGGTCAGGGACGATATGAAACTACTTAAAGTAATAAAATAAAGTAAAACTTCAGAGGGGGCGGCCCACTGCAGATGTACTCGAACACTCAGGGAGAATCTTTTCATCTGGGATACTTACTCCGTGTTTTTGACTCTATTGTCTTGCTGTAAAATAAATCTTCTTGCTAAGCTGCTGTTGTGTGAGTCACTGCAGCAGTTTTTACTCCAAGAGTTCTCTGTATTATTCTGCGTTCATTTCATCCTCTGTTGTCGTCACAATCCCTCCAGGTTCTGCTGCAGAGAAGCAAAACCAAATCAGTCAACTTTATTGGCCAAGCGTGTTGATCTAGACAGGCATTTTCTCAATATACCTACACACAGTGCTGAGAACAACACAGGAAGGCTCAAATAAAGACATACAGCTAAATAAAGATAAGAAGACATGAACATACTGAGTGTACATGCTACAAGGTATGGAAATAACACGTGGCAAAAGTACACACACTCATTACTCAAGCAGAAGTACAGATACTTTAAAAAAAGTACAGTTAAAATTAGAAGTACTGATTCAGCTTCTTTGCTCAAGTTGAAGTGAAAAAATACCAGATCTGAAATGTGCTGAAGTATAAAAGTAAAAAGTACATTTCTTACGTTTCTCTTAAATTAGGCCGCTGATGGGGAACATCTTGCTGCTTTGAATCTGCTCCTGTTTGTTAGATTAAATATTTCATTTAAAAACAGAAATATATACAAAGTATTTTCAGGTTTGTGCTGGATGTTTGATTGAAACTGGGATACAGTGATCCACGACTAAAACCGAATGTAGGTCAGGGGCCTCCCTCCTTCCCCTCCACATCCATCACCGTTGTTCGGACTATAGCTGAACTCACCTTAAAGACTGCTCCGTGGACGGCAGTGACGTGATCAGTGATGTGATATGACGAAATCTGTCATATAAAACACACACACAGACTCACAAGGTGAAAACAAAACCAACCGCCACTTTTGCAGTTGATAAATATATAAATTGTTAGTCGCAGCCCCAAAGGCAAGCAAAAGACGTTTGTATGTATATATGTGAGAAGACTGAAGTTAGATAGTTTCAGCGGCACAAACTTGTCTCCTTTCTGCAAAAATTGCAGTTTTAAATCCAAAGTAGGTCATTGGTGTGATTCATGTAGATCAGACGAGTGTTCTGAAAGTGTCTGCGAGGGCAGACTTGTGGTGAATGAAATGAGAACCACACCTTCTGAATTGTCAATTGGCATCTCAAACACGGAGAAGAGACGTAGCAGCAGATAACAGCAGGAAAAGGGGAAATGGAGAAGTTGTTTCCTCTTTATTGGGGTAGTGGTATAATCAGAATCAGAATTACTTTAATAATCCCCAGGATGCTGAAAGCACCAGTGATAAAGGCCTATTTTCTATCGATCTGTTTAGTACCACCAGTCACTTCAATGATCCTGCCATCAACTGTTTTGCCCTCTTACGTCACAGCCGAGTTGAGTTTAAACCAGGATTCGTTGGGTAGAATACACACAGTTTTGTGTGGATTTGTTCTAGTGATGCTGTTTCCATTCAAAGGGACATCCTGAACTTTCTCCGGGAAGGCGAGCTTCCTCACAGGGACCGAGTGCGAGCGGTGCACAGAGAGGCTCAGTACTACTCCATCGGCCCGCTGCTGGACAGCCTGGAGGACACTCAGCCGCTCACGGGGGAGAAAGTCCGACAAGCTTTCCTCGACCTGCTGCCCTACTACAAAGGTATCTGGATATACCTCACAGGCTGAGATGAGCACGGCCGTTAATGTCCATGCACTAATGGTTTCACAGTCTGACACCGTGGACTGTGGAGTCGGTGCAGTCAGCTGTGGGCGACAACTTGAGCTCAGCTTACTTTTAGCCTCTATCTGGTCACATTTTGGCAAATTAGCTGTTAGCTGGTCCTGTTTGTACCCACAAATGTACAGACAACTGTCACCAGGGCTGGGTGTCGTTTGAAAAATGAGAATACCAGTATCAATACCAGCACCAATACCAGCGCAAATACCAGCACCAATACCAGCATCAATATCAGTGCCAATACCAACCCATATACCAGTACTAATAGCAGCACCAATGCTAATACCAGTGCCAGTATTAGTACTAATAGTAGCACCAATACCAGCCCCAAAACCAGTACCAGGGCCTTTAAAGTGATACAGGTAAAGGAGTTCTGGTACTGGATTACTTTGGTCGATACCTTGAAGGTATTGAGTACTAACACTCATCCCGAACTATCGCCGGATTATTTTATCATTTTGATGCTGAAGAAAACTTAAATAAGATGATTCTCAAGCAAGAGTTATAAGAAGCGTATTTGTTTCTGGATGTTGTTTTGGCACATGACTTGCCTCTGAACTAAATAATTACAGTCTTAGTAGCCTGATAGAATCCAGTTACAGTTCACATCTTCACGTGTTTGCAGCATGAATTCAGTAGTTCAGTAGGCTTTGGCAGTACACTGTTAATTAACACGACTTAAATTAACAGATAGAGGGCACAATGTGGGATCTGAGCCATCGGTAATGTTACCTGTGCTTTTCCTGCTCTGGCAAGTCAACATTTCTGCTGTAAAAAGGGTCAACAAAGAGTGGTGGATCAACTAAACACTCTGTTGTTTGGTAGCATTTGATCTAAAACGACAGCGTTTGTAGCCACAGTTAAAAATAGCTCAAAGTTAAAGTTCAAATTGAGTTCTCGTTTGCTCAGAGGGCAGAAACAGAGTTGTGTGGCAGCGTAATTAATGTTGACAGCCTGTTTTGATCTCACACCAACGATGAGAAAAGGAGCACATGCAAACACAGAGCTGGGCTGGCTGTCGGTGGGTCACCCCCACCGTACACGGGACACACAGGCTCTTCAGTTTGGGAATTGTTTCACATATTTGTACATGTTTTACACCAGATTAGGTCAGTATTGTTAATACGCAAGTCGAGCTTTGATTTACGTACAACAAAACACAGCAGCTGAAAAACAGGAATAAATATTAATTTGAGCAAATTAGAGATGATTTAACATTCCCTATCAAGACTTTTTCAAATTCGCTGCTTTATAGGGTCTCTTTCAAGGAGGAACGGGAGCCGCCTGAGCCTGTCAGGACTGGAAAATGTTATGGTCTCAGCCAAATCTCTTAACAGAATCATCTTAAAGATTTATGTTTTATTGCTGCAGTCTGACTCTTCAGCTTTTGATCCCCTGAAGCCGATGTGGGAACGGTAACATTCAGGTCAACAGATCAGACCAAGACTTGCATGAGTCATCCTGAAACGTACTAAAGTACTTCTTTTACACCTACCTCCCTCCAGAGAACATTTGTTATAAATGTAAAATCTCTTTAATTCAGACACCAAATCTTTGTTAATAATTCTTGTGTTTCTGGCTCAAAGGTGTGTCCTGCTGTGACCTCAGCATGTGGATATCATACATATCAGCTGTTCTTCCTCTGGAGAAATAAACTCTTCATAAATCATAAATCAAGAAATTCTTCTTCACAGTCTTTGTTACAAAAACGTCCTTGTCATTGGAAGACATTTTCTGATTCTGTCTGTTTGTACTTTTTATTTGTTTATTTCCCGTCATAGCTCAGTACATATAATTCACTTTTTATACACAGCAGCGTTTGATGTATTGCGTTTTTTTTTCAGTTACTGATGTTGATGTTGTTTATGTTTTTGCTAAATCTGAAAATCAATATAAAACAGTATTATTAAGTGTGATGTGTTTTCATTTCAGACAATCTGGAGCGTATTGTGGAGATTGCCAAACTGAGGGCGATGCAGAAAAAGGCCCGGTTCGCCAAGTTGAAGATCTGCGTCTACAAAGAGGAGATGCCAATCACGCCCTACGAGCGGCCTCTCTTTAACTCTCTGCGCTTTGAGCGCTCGGACAGCGAGGCCAAGCTCTTCGAGCACCACTGCGAGGTGGACGTCTCCTTCGGACCTTGGGAGGCGGTGGCAGACGTGTACGACCTGCTGCACTGCATCGTCAGCGACCTGGCCGAGCGCGGCATCACCGCCGAGCAGCAGTGCATCGGCGTCTGTGACAAGCACCTTATCAACCATTACTACTGCAAGAGGCCCATCTATGAGTTTAAGATCACGTGGTGGTGAAGCCAGAGGCCGATCGGACCAAAAAGCAAAAAGGGCGGATCCTCCATTTTTACAACAACTCGGCCGGTATTGGTTTTTGTATTAAAGTTGCCAATATTTTGTGCTGATGTCTTAAAATGTGACCCTTTAAATCATCCTCCAACACATTCTGTGTTTCCCCCAAATACTTTTCTTTTCTTTCACTTGCACATAAAACACTTTTCAGTGAAATCCACTAAAAAAAAAAAACTACTTAGTAACATAACACCATTGAAAGTCCTGTTTTTGCTGCCCTCCAGTGGTTTAGGTGGTGACGTACAGGTGTATTTCAGGTTGGGTGTGGTCCTATCTGACCACAGCCGTCGGTGGTCAAGAAAGAGGTGAAACAGGCCGAAAACCACCAATCAGAGAGGGCAGAGAAATGCTGCTGTCAGCACTCAAAGGCCTCTACAGGTCTACAGTTAAGACATTTAGGGCTCATGTCATATGTGACATGTCTGCAGTGACTGTTAGACTGTGAGTGCTGCACTAAACCCATTTGAACCCCCAACAAAAAAAGTGGGTGTCACGACCGTCTGTCTCATTTAAAAGCCAATTCTGCCCATTGTGGTTTTCATTATTTACTAAATTGACTGATTTATCAGTGAACTGCTGCTTTTCCCTGATCTGGATTCAAAGCCGGAGCTGACAACGGGAGACCCTGTAAAAAGTCAATCTTAAATATTGTAAGTAAGTAAACTGAAGTGAAATATGTATTTTTTAGGACTTTAAGTTTTATTTCAGGGTGCAGAATAACTGAGCCTGTTCCTTTTGGATAAACAGAGTATATTTTAATTATGCAACCTCCTGAAGAGTGTGTTTTTAAAGATTTGAGGTTAAAGGTTGGGTGGTGTCCATCTTTGTTTTACTTTGTTACTTAGCATCACCAGGTAACTGGGTAGCAGGAGATGAAAGGTAGCGACGTTTGTTGCACACTAATGCAAAGAGACGCTTTTGTTCAATCAAACAACTTAAATAACTATTCTTAGTTCGCGTAAACTTCCATTCCACCTTTTTCAACATTGTGAAATTCACCGAAGCTGCGATTTAGAGTCAAAGCTGAAGTTAAATGTTGTTTCCTGTTGTACTTGAGAAAAGTTTGAGCACCTTGTGATTGTAACCAATATCTATATTTTGTTTTACCTCAAGTGGAAGATAAACGTACTAGTTAGCGGCTATAGGAAGGGACAGCAGCACCGGTTCATTTATCCTCACTAAGGAAGCCAACATGCTTATTTTGTTTGATGTATTTTAACAGATAATGGAGAGATGCTACATTCTTCCTCTGAAGCACTGTTGTTCTGGATTCACAGTTGTGTTTGCGATGATTTGAATGTTTTTATATTGTTATTTATTTCTGTTAGCTTCTAGGAAGCTATAGTTCTATATTTGGGTTAAGTTTGTTTGTAGTGACCGAGATGTGTCATTTTTATTATTTATGGTAAAAATAAAAAATAACTGTTTAACGCTTTTGTAAAGTGTCTCTTTTATTCAGAAAACCCTCTTGAATTCCACCAATTTTACACTGAAAGGATAACTTTTTTTTTTTTTAAACCTGTGCCCTATTTTATTTACACATTTTAGGTTGCCGGTCTGCTTTAGGTGGCTCCTCTAATAAACACAGGGGAGATAACAAATTTTATTCAAACTCTATCAAGCCTAACTCTTAACACCATTCATCTTCATCATCGTTTGGGGTCCCACAGAAACAACAAGTGTCCGGTGTGTAGGACGGTGCTGTGAGTGGAAGCCCAACTGGACTCAGACGTGATGAAGGTGATCAGAAGCTCCAGCTCAGAAAATGTGACGAAAACATAGTAAGTGTCCTCAGGGGTGCCTCACCACTGGAGAAAACATGACGCAGCTCCTTCCAGCCCCTCTAGTGGAGAAAATGTGATGTATGGTGCTGAAGGATGCCCCTCCACTGGAGAAAACATGTCACATGGTCTCCTAAGGTGTCTCAACAGGGGAGAAAACATGTTGCAGTGTCCTTTTAGTGGAGAAAACATGTTGCAGGCCCCTCTAGTGGAGAAAACATGTCTTTTAGACTTCCCCTTTTATTCTTTAGCCCCCTTCCCAGCCTGCGTCCAGCCCTGACAGTCCTGATGAAGCAGACTGTCTGCCTGATTAACTCTTAATAATTAATAACTAAGGATGTTTTATTTCCCACTTTAGCTCTGTTGTTTATTTGCTCATGAATATTTAATGTGGCTGTATTATTTCTGGGGCTTGAAGGCTGTATTCTTTAAACACAATAGACACTGAACACTGAAGTAGTAACAGCCTATAATCATACCTTTAACATGCAGGAGTGTTCTCTCTTATCACCACTCATTTCTCCGCCTCTCTCCCTCCCTCCCTCCCTCTCTCTCTCTCTCTCTCTCTCTCCCACTGTTTACCTACGTCTCTCTCCCAGCTGAGGGGTGGAGGCTGACGGCCGATGTCTTTTCCAGTGGAGAGGGATGGAGGAAACAGGGAATTAGTGGCTATCCTTCAGTCTTTTTTTTTCGCAGACGGCGACTTGATAATCACAACCTGCAACCTCAGCGCAGCATTTTTCATTTTCATGGGAACAAAACGGCTTAAAATGACCCGGGGAGTGAACGTTGATCTGCTGCACAAGGTATGCACCTTTCCTTCAGCTGTTCCCGGCAGCGATACTGATGGTAGCTTATTAAATGTCATCATGTGTTGTATGGGGGACGGTGGGGGTGGATAGTTACATAACAGTGCCAGCAGAATCAGAGATTAATTAAGAGGATAATAAGCACGCAGGAAAACACACGCATCTAGATATGAGCAGGAATATTAGCAGCAGAGCATCCCCGGTGTTCTGCTGTGGCTTGATGGAGGAAAAGCAGCCGGTTAGATGGAGGAAAACTGGAAGGTGTTGGAGAAAATGTTCCAGGCTGTGAGAGCCTGCAGGCCTCACATCACCACAGGACCAGCAGGGCTGCTGGGGGAGCCACGCTGCTGCAAAGAAAACCACCCAGCCTGTCAGTATTAGTGTCCTTATTATCATCATCTTATCATTATTATTATTATTATCATCATCATGATTATCACTATCTGGATCAACCCCCCTCCTCGTCTCCATGGCAACGGGAAATCTCCAGCCTGTTTGTTTGCTCTCCGCTTCCTGCAGTAGCACCTGATGCCAGCAAGAAAAACCCCAAAACAAACAGTAATTTGTCCTGGTTCTGCAATAAAGCAATCCTGTTATTGTGCAGGAGAAGATTTGACTTCCCAGTAAGCACAAAGTTGATCTCTCCATCGACGGGATGCAAGACAGTAAAGCCGGTCACTGAGGAGATAGCTGTCCTGTAAGAGCAGCTAATCCAGGTTTATTCTCTGGAAGAAGAAAGTTACCGTCAAATCTTGTGGGTTAAAGACAGAGGATGTAATTATTCTGTCTTTGTCATCTGACCATGAAGGACGTTATAGACCCATTTTAAGAGGAGGAGTTGAACTATGTACATTAACTGAAGTATTTCCACTGGACTGAAGTGTTTGTACTTGCTTGTGCTTCATGCGTCTGCTCCTCTACGTAGTTTTAAGTTCCTCAGCACACAAAACATGTGAAAATGCACAAATACAGCTGAAATAATTGGTCAATTAATCAAATGACAGGAAATTAATTGGCAATTGTTTTGATAATCGTTTCAGTTATTTTCAGTTTCAGTTTATTTCATGGTTCCAGCTCACAGACGTGACGACCCTTCACCTTTAAATCATTTTGATCATTTTGATTCATCTTTAATCATGCTGAGGGTCGGATTGATCACTTTGAGTCGCTGGGAAGACATTTCCTCAAACAATCAATCAGCTAATGGAGAAAATGATCAGCAGATTAATCCAGAGTGAAATTATCATTAGCTGCAGTCTGATACAAAATAGATCAAAATGATCTAATGATTGAATATATAACGGAACGACAGAGTACTTTTACTTTTAATACTTCATTAACTACATTTTCCTGATTATACTTCCATACTGCAGGACAGAGTATTTATTTAAGGTACCAGTACTGCCTATTCTTACACCAGTTTCACACTCGTCATACCTGAAATACAAGTGGATTTAATCAATTAAACTTTTATCTAATCAGGTAGTTGAGATCTTAACAACCATGATCGACAAAGTATTAATAAAAACACAAGATAACAAAGCTTTAAATTACCCAGAAGTACGAACGTGTCCAGCTGTAGGACAGTTTGCATGTCGCACCATTTAAAATGTCAGATTAATAAATAAAGATGTGGGTTATATGGACAACTGTTCACTGTCATAGTTACCAAACGAGATGTGAGGTGAAATAGTTTGAGATAATTCAAATATCAGCATCAGAGGCACAAAGGACTCATAAAAACTACAAGCTAGTTTGTATGTGATGATACACTTGCTAATTAATGTGAAAATGATAACTGGATCCAACGTTGTGTTCTCTTCTCTATTCAACCACGTAATCTCAAATCAATCCACTTAATCTGTAGGCTGCAATCTCAATTAAATATGTAATCTCAATTAAATAAGGATAATCTCCATAATTGTAATAAAATCAGCAATTTAAAGCCAATTATTCTACAATTCAACTTGCTGTCTTTCAATAGATGCAGTTTTCTTCTGATAAAACCTGTTACAAGGTGATAAAATCTTGCTGTTTTTTCTCCCATAACAATCGTTTCATCTTTAATAAGAAACACTATTCCAGAACTTCTTTCATTTATATTGTAACTTCTGCTGCAGACCTTTGCAGATCGTGGTTGTGAAGGATCATCTTAAAGGCTTTAAACCCCGTTCGTGATCCCCTCACTGCTACAGTCTCAGGTTAATTTTCTTACCGATGAGAGAACATCTGACTCCCTTTCCTCAAAGGTTTAAGGTTACTTTATTGTCTCCCATAGAGGATCTGGGATTAAGGGAATTGCTGCACCAAACTTCACAATAAAAGCACATTAAATAAGAAGACCTGCAAACATTCGCCGTAGACAAACAACCGAGCCCAAACCTTCACCGTACTAAGTATCTTATCCTTAAACCATAATGATATAATGTAAAATGTGGCTCTAGGGACAGAACCGTATTGGTGAGTGTTATTGTGGCTGAATGCAGCCTGAAACGAATCCTGCCGACACGACTTAGGGCTGGAAAAATGGTACATAAATCATGATGTCAAGGATCTCTAAATAATTTTATTTATTTACGTCTGTCTTTTTGTTATGCCTCCTCACTTATAAAACCGGCTGCATGTCACTGATGCTCAAAACAGGAATATGAAGATCTGCACGTACTAATATATTATATTATATTATATTAGGTAATGTTTGTTGTTTGTTTGTTAACCCCCTAAACAGACTTCTTTATTGCTTTTACACTGTCAATTTAATGCTAAAAGCTGATGTAAAAAAAAACAGGTATGGCTTTAAAATGTGGTTTATAACTTTAAATGTTAATTCAAATACTCGCAATGATGCTTTTTAGGCCATTAATGACGACAAAGTCTGGTTGTGGAAAATCCCTTTTGGTGGTGACTTCGCCAGCTCTGCAGCAGGCGGTTCGACCATTTAAAAGAGACGCTGTAATCCCCCCACAGAGCCATTTAGCCTTGATTAATGACTTTCTAACAGTTACTACTGGAAACGTGGTGACATTTGATGCATTTTGTTGCCAAGTCAAACTCAACACTTCCCAGACAGATGTTTCAAATTAAAAGCCTCCAGGCGAGGAATCCCATCCTGTCCTCATTTTATTGTGAAACATCTGCAGTTTTTCTTTTTGTTTTTTTTTATGTATTATTTTTGTTGCACCACCCAAATCACAAAAAAACCTATCTTGTCACTCACCCTTTGTAAACGTGATTCAGGGTCCCCCTTTTTTCTACATAAACCTTTCACACGTGATGCTTTGCGGCCTGCATGATCTTTGATATCATATATAAGCGTAGCAGGACACTCTTGCTAATTTGCTGTATTTTTGAGAATCAGTAGTTAAATGAGGCTAGTTTTCACCACACTCACTTGAGATCTGAAGAATTAAAAAGAAGATTTATGAGGATTTGAAAATTATTTGTACATGATGCCTCCATACTGCCTGTGCTCAGCTGCTTGTGTACCTAAAAATAGCATGCGTCCTCATGCGTCCTCGTATGTCCTCGTGTGTCCTCAGCTCGATTTTGGCCACATCTGGATCTACCTGGTGAACAACATCCCCTATGCAGCAGACAGATTGAAAAAGAAAGAGCTAGAAACTAAATCATGAGTAAAAACGAGTGTCTTCTGGTGTGTTCACACGTCTTAATAGACTTTTGTTAAGGTCAAGGTTCATTCGACACCAGATGTTACCACATCGTGCTGCAGGCGGAGCATGCTCTTCACCATCGAGTGAAATGGGCCATTTCATGTGCTACAACCTCCAGTAATTTGATTTACTGCAACAAACCATTGCTGAGCAACTCTTACTACGTTTTTTAACCCGATGAAACACGACTGAGTGCAATTCACAGTTTATTTATTGTTTAATGGGCTTGTTTTTTTTATTTTTAGCCTCTAAACACAAAGGCAAAATTGTGGTTTTGAACAGTCTGTTTGCTGTACTTTAAACGTTAGCATGCCAATTAGCCTAAATAACTTACCCTTTTTTCCAAAGCCAAAGAGTTTGATTAGCTAACAACACTATTTTGTAGGTTACATTAGCAGCTCTGTCCTGCACTTAAACCTGAACAAGGCTGCGTTAGAATAAAATAACAGCTAGCTAGCTAATCTGCTAGCAACAGTTATCAGTAAAATGTTGAACTTATAATTTTAAGTTTTTATTTTTTATTTTTTATTTATTAGATTAGCACATGTGCGTTATACTAGTTGCAACTTTTTGATCGATTGAAGGTTAACAGACCGGCACTATTCACAATACTATATGCTAAATGAGTGAAGTGTGTTCTTCCCACTGATATTTTATGCTGCAGTCACAGCACAAAGCTTGTTCTTAAAGCTGGCATCATTCTTCAGCCCACAAATCCAACGTTAGTCCGTCTGTCACACAAAATCTGTCCTACTTTAGCTCTACACGATAACATGTCACAATAGTAAGACCTTGTATCACAGTGGATATAAAAAGATGCAGAATAACAGCATTGATTTCACCATTATAGCAGATAAGGTGCGACATTAGCGTTCCTTTGGAGTCCTGTTTCTTACTACTTACTTCTAAAAAATGTTTGCTCTGTTTTAGCTCTGTTTTGGTCTCCACCATGAGGAAAACATCAGGCTCTTTTTGCTGTAAAAAGCGGTGAAAGTGAACCGAAAAGCCTCAGTGTAAAGATGCTAAAATACTTTGCTGAGGGGAGCTGCAGATTCAGCTGAATATTCTTTGTGGATTCATCACGTTTCACATGCACATTTAATCCGGTGTTACTATTAAGATATCAACTATAGCATCAAAACCATCATTTATTTTATTAGCTTTTATTGTTTCTTTATTGTCAGTACCATCATATCAAACGTGCTTTAAACAAGACTGTATAATAATCATGTTTCTATTCACAGACATTCATCAATTAGAGGAAAATAAAATAAAAAAAAAAACAGATGTTACATGAATGACACCTTCATGCACAAAGCGGATACATTCAGCACATTGTTCTTCCTTAGGGGCCCTGAAAACGAGATGAAACAAGACAAATGTTTTCCAAAACGCCGTGTGGCCTCATCCAGTACATTCCTGCTATATTGTGAGCAACTCGGTAGGCTGAGCTGTGCGTTGCCATGGAAACCGGCGCTGCTCAAGCTCATAATATTCCCCCGTGAATGGAGAGCAGAACGGCTTCAACACAGCCACATTTGTTCCAGTGGTAAAAAAACACACACACACACACACACACACAACTGATGGAGGCTTATATGAGCAACGTGCAGAGTAAAGGGAGATGCGTTCATGTGACAGCCACATCGGACGGATCACATCTGCTAATTCGCCCATAATTCAGGATTTATTTTTAGCAGGCAGTGCACATTAATAGGACGTTTATACGGTGTTTTACATCCTGTCGTGACTGCACCATAAACTTTGAGACTCCGCACTTTATTCAGCTTCCCCTGCAAACCTTTTGGTGGAATTTAAAGATAATATTTCTTTGGTATTTATCTACAGCTGATTTATGGAAGATTTAAAAATTAAGTAAAACACTCGTTTTATCATATGTATTTCCTTTTGGTATATGCTTTTACTGTATTGCAATTAATTGAATGTTAAAGTGTAGAAGCACCTTGGTTTTTTGTCTTTAAAGTACTAAAGTATCTCAAAGACCTCACTTATGGCTATTGGCAGCAATTGCAGGTGTTTTTGGACCTCACGCTAACAGAGATCCAAACAGCGTCTGCTCTGACATCTTTAGTCATTTGTCTTCATCTGAACGTCCAGTTTGTTTCTTGGTTTTTGAAGTTTCTTCATCAGTCATTTCTCTGTTGGCCTGAGGAACCGAGCCAGCAGGCAAGAGGAGACACAGGTGGATTTTCAAAAAAAGGTTTTTAAAATTTATCTAAAGAATGAAGATAATTGGACTAAGTGAGCAAAGGCAGACTAATTGAACACAGAGAGGAACATATATGATGGTTGAGCACACAAACACAAAGACAAACACTAGCAACTAAACTCCAAACTATTTAGACTTTTCAGTACAACTATTTTAACCAGATTAACCAAAACAAACTGATAATGTCCAAAGTTTTACACAAACTCCTTTTCAACTTTCAAACCTTTTCAACACCCCCCCATGATCGGTCAGGCACTTGGTACGGCCGGATTGGCCACTTCCTGTATTTAGTAGTTGGGCTTTTGGGCCGACGTCCTTTTGTCCAGGCCTGCTGAGAAGTTCATCTACCAGCTGCTGCACCACTCTCACTGGTAACTCTAAAATAACAAATAACAAATAGAAACTAAATTACCCCAAACAATAAGGAATAAAATCAGAATGATACATGAAACAAGAGCCGAGTGTCATCTTTTATCTGTCAGCTGCCATGTGAGTGTAATGAGCGTGAGGTCAAACAGTACGCTGCTTCCACCTTCCTTCTCTGGTCGACCGACCAGTTCATGATACTAAATAACGCTGCAGATTCAGTGGGCCAAAGGCTCAGACACCACTGTGTACACAGTAACCCAACATTTAACTGACAGTCTTCAAGATTATCACACTAACAACTGAATTAATTGGCTTTCATGCCTCATTAAACACAGATAATAAAAGGTCAAAAAATTAGTTGCATAAATTCGTCAATCCAATCACATTAAAACGATGTCTTTTAATGTGAAGAGCGACGATAAGCTCCGCCCCCTGTGCTTGTGATTGGTCAGCTCACTTTGTTTCGTATGGTCATTTTAAAATGTCAGAGCTTAAAACACTGAAATGTGATGCTCCTCTATACTTACCAGCCAGGCAGCTTTGATGGATGTCATAAAAATCCTCCTGTTCTCACTCACTAAAAATGCCACGAATATAACCTTGAAATAATTCAGAATGTATATAATAATGATGTTTTGATACGTCTGCCAAACAAAAGGACCAGACACTATGAAGAATGCATAGTTACGTCCATAGATAGGAAGTATTTACATCAAAAGTGCTGCAGTTGGTTGAAGGCTGAAAATACCCGCCCAGGTCTGTCACCCGAACATGTGGAGGCGTGCTGGATGTTTGGCTGCACTAGTTGACCTCTACCTTGTAGTAGAAACATACTTGATTTTCAGAAGCGTTTGTTAGACCTCCCACAAAGCATTTCACTGTTAATTCAGGGTTACACACTCTCCCCATACTGCATGAGTTACTGTGACAAAGTGTAGCTTTTGGCAGCGTGGGTGGTGACACGACTTCCCTCGGCCTCGCCGTAGCCGCACAGTTTCATGCTGAGACTATTTGTACTACTGGAGAATCTGCATCAGCTCGTGTGGTGGTGGTGGTGGTGATGGTGCTGGAAACAATGTAGGAGTAGTACGCCTATTGTTTATGATATTATCTGTGTGCATGCCTTGTTTGTGCAGCTGCCACTCAGTCTGAGAGTGTACGTCCACGTAAAGTCGGCTAAATTTGTGGATGCATCTTTTTTTTTTTCTCCATTTTGGCTCTTTGTCCAGACTAAAACGGCATATCAAAAATATTAGGCTGTGTGGCAGCAAAGTTTAGATGTCTCTAACTTTTTCTGAGATCACACATTTTAAATGTTGATTTAAACGTCATTAAGCTGCATTTATGTTGATTATGTTTGACAACAGTTACACAACGATTTGGTCAGTTTTGCTGTCGTGTTGTTTGAAAAGAGGAAGAGATTGTGCCATTTTTACGTTGTGCAGGCGTTTCATTGTGGGCAGACTTCTCTACAATTTAAAATGACTGATTTTGTCAGTGGAGTTTGGTGGCTTTGAAGAGACTGATGTAACGGCTGTTCCTGGTTAAACAAAGAGGTGTCTTACAGGTCTGTCTCTGTAGGGATCCTCTCCATAATGGTGTCAGACACTTACAATAACACTCTGAGCCTGTCTGTGGCAAAAATAAACACTTTTTGTGGATGTGGTTTGACAGTTACATTACAGTCGCTCTCAGCCCGCTTGTGGCTGCTGGCTGAGACCATCTCCTGGACCAGTTCTGAAACCTTTTGTACCTACCAGTCATTTTGAATCCAAAATGTGTAAAAATAGCAGCCTTGTCCTTATGCACAGTACTTCCACCACTGAACACCTCCGTCATCTGTACTTGCTCTCAATCAAATCAGATACACTCTAATGTTTGCTGTCTACTTTCAGTACTAATAACCACCGCGTTTCTTCTCCCACAGGCTTGAAATCCACCCAGAAACCCCATGGAGCAGGATGTGGAGTGCCCGGCCATCACCAGACCGCAAAAGCTGCCAAAGCAGGCCCGTGATGACCTGCCCAGAAAGCTGGCAGAAATTGACAGGACGAAGAAGGTCCAGCGGTACGTCCAGAAGGACGGGAAGTGCAACGTCCATCACGGGAACGTTAGAGAGACGTACCGCTATCTGACGGACATTTTCACCACGCTGGTAGATCTCAAATGGAGGTTCAACCTCTTCATCTTCGTGTTGGTGTACACGGTGACGTGGCTGTTCTTTGGCTTCATGTGGTGGCTTATTGCTTACCTGCGTGGTGATCTGGAGCATTTAGCGGACAACCAGTGGACTCCATGTGTCAATAACCTCAATGGGTTTGTATCAGCTTTCCTGTTCTCCATTGAGACAGAAACCACCATCGGTTATGGATATAGAGTCATCACGGACAAATGCCCCGAGGGGATTCTTCTGCTTTTAATTCAGTCGGTGCTGGGATCTATCGTGAACGCCTTCATGGTGGGATGCATGTTTGTTAAGATCTCACAGCCCAAGAAGCGAGCTGAGACACTAGTGTTTTCCACCAATGCGGTCATTTCAATGAGAGATGGACGGCTGTGCCTCATGTTCAGAGTCGGAGACCTCCGAAACTCGCACATCGTGGAGGCTTCAATCAGGGCCAAGCTAATCAAGTCTAAGCAGACCAAGGAAGGGGAGTTCATCCCTTTGAACCAGACGGACATAAACGTGGGCTACAACACGGGGGATGACCGGCTCTTCCTCGTGTCGCCGCTCATCATCTGCCACGAGATAAATCAAAACAGCCCCTTCTGGGAGATCTCACCAGCCCACCTGTCCAATGAACAGGTGGAGATCGTTGTGATTCTGGAGGGGATGGTGGAGGCCACGGGTGAGTCATCAGAGTCTAACAGAGATTAATAATGTGTACAGTACTTGTTATTAAACGGATTTAATCCCACATGATATATTATATATAATATTTTTTATACAATCTTATGTAGTTTTCATTTTATAATAAAAACAATACTCATACATACATACAAAAAAAGAGCATATACTGTGAATTTACATGTAAAAAATGTATGTATGTGCACAGAAGAATCACGATTTGTGCTCCTTCAGGGCAGATTCAACATTATTGATTAATTTATATACACATACATACTCATGATCTCTCCTTCAAATTGGAATGACACCATAAAATACAATTAAATACATTTAAATGAAGTAAAATAAAATATGAAGAAATAATTAAAAACTGAATAAATAACTCATATCATAAAGAAAGTAAGGTAATTAACAAAACAACAAAACAAAACCATTTTAAAATATCCAATAATACGTAAGAATCACTGTATAATAATCAATATATCTATGTTAATATGTTGGATCAGATGGCGTTGAGATGCCTGATATCTATTAAAAACTATTAGTATGTGATCATTCTTCTACCATAATAAAATGAGCCGATTACATAATGCTTGAGTGGCGTGTTCTGGAGGACTTTTCCTGCAGACAGCTGAGCCAAAGAGCACTGTGATAAATATCAAAACACAAATAAACCGCATCAGAACGTGATTAAAACTCAGCGCCCTGTGAGACGGGAGTCATGTTTTCTACTTTCAGACTATTTTCAGTGAGAAGAAGTTGTGCTGCATCATAATTTGGAGGAACCTTTAGACATAAGACACATTTAACTCAAGTTTTACCTTTTATTAAAGTTAACTGAAGGTAGCAACTCTTCGCATTAGGTTAACGTTAGCCCATTAAAGGGTAGGTTCACAATTTTTCAAATCTTTCATACTTTTGATGATGCCATCTGCCCAAATGTAAATAAATAAGTCCATAGTGTCAGAAGCTCCTGTGATAGTGCATACTTTTATGAACTAGTCAATATCACAGGGCATGTCTCATAAAATAAAAAACAATGTTAATAAAATGTTTTGAAATGAATAAATAAAACAGTACAATAGAAATATAACAGTAGTTTCTGTACATTAATTTAAACAATTGAAGTTTTGATGTTCATATCAGATTTTGCACATTATATATATTGTACTTATTGCTGTTTTTATTGCCCAAAGCATTATTAACACCACAAACAAATTGACATTCAAACCATCACAGAGATCTGATAGACGGACATCTCAGAACCTGGACCAATAAAATCAAAAACTATGAATAGAAACCATCAGAAGAAAGGGAGAAATATGCAGCCCAAGCTTGACGTGTTTCCATATTTCTGTATACCACAACTTTTAAAGGGGACCTATTATGAAAAATTAACTTTTCGACATAACTATGTTTCCCCGGTGTGTCCACAAATCCTGAAACTATAAGAAAAGACCTTCCTCTGTCTTTTTCTCCATCTTTCAGTAAATGTGTGTAAAAATGCTCCGTTTAGTTTTGGCCCTGCTTGTGATGTCACACAGGCATCCGTTGATCATGTGACCTTGTTTAGCGTTAGCATGTTGCAGCTAAGGCTAAGGGCTAAGGCTAAGGCTAAGGCTAAGGCTAAGCTCAGGCTTGTGGGAGCTGACGGGAGCTAAAACGGAGCATTCAGAAAGAAAGTGAAAATAATGTGTTTTTCGAACATAAGTAAGGAATAATTACATTTATTACATTATTACATTATTGGGAATTAATGGAGGACGTGGAGGCAGAGAACCGTCTGACACGGAGTCCATTAATTCCTGACTATGTACACCTCAAAGTTTATTTCGTAAGCCATAATTTGGGCAAAGCAAGGCAAATTTATTTATGTAGCACCATTCAGACATAAGGCAATTTAAAGTGCTTTACAGGGACATAAAAACAAGACATAGAAACATAAAAAGTGCATGTAAAAGATAATAAAAGCACAAGAAAATATATTTGTTTGACTAATATGTGAAACAATCATCGTCATCTCATTCGGTTCTTATGCAATGGAAACGTTGTTCACTCCTGCAGTAAATAGGACGGATCATAGATACGACTTGGCAACAGGAGATATTTCTAGTCCGCTCGGCTCATGGATCCCTTTGGTTCAGCTGTTAGCCAGAAAGCTAACATTATGCTAGCAAGAGTCACCGTTGACAAACAGTAAATATAACTTTACAGAATGCTTAAAAACAAAAATGGCCAGCTAAGCAGCTATGTCACTGTACAGCAACAGTTTTTCAGGATCACAGACAAAAGCTCCAGATCACAGGCGCTCCTCAGTGAACGGGGATCATTGATCCAAACAGTTCAAAGACATGATCAATGAGTGATCATGTGATCAAAAGTCTCAGTGACTTCAGAGGGGATCAGTCTACTTCCTGCAGCTTGTGTGTCTCCAGCTTGTGGTGATCAGAGGATGAGACGCTGAAGAACAAGCGTTACAATCACTGTTGGAAATAATCTAGCTCGGTAAAGTGCTGCATCAAATTGTACATAGAGGCCTGACTGTTGCTAAGGTTGATCAATTTGTATTATTAATTTAGACGGTGAAGAAACAGTTTCACTTTCAACACCTAGCTGCCAGTCGGAGTCAAGTATTCGTCCAGATTGTGGTATAACAGCATATAAACACGTTCTAGTAGGACCTGAAAATGATCTTAATGTCTCCTTTAATCTGTCGTTGCTTTGTGTCTCCAGGCATGACGTGCCAGGCGAGGAGTTCCTACATCAGCAGTGAGATCAAGTGGGGCTACCGCTTCACCCCAGTCCTGACCCTGGAGGACGGCTTCTACGAGGTGGACTACAACAGCTTCCACGACATCTACGAGACCAACACACCCACCTGCAGTGCCAAAGAGCTTGCCGACATGACCAACCGCACCCGCCTGCCTCTCACCTGGTCGCTGGCCAGTAAGCTGAGCCAGCAGGGGCTGCCGGAGTCCGAGCGGGAGGGTCAGGAGACCAAGACCAGCCTGGACAACCAGGGCAAGAGCCAGCAGCCAGAGAGGAACGGGGACATTGCCAACATAGAGAGCGAGTCCAAAGTGTGATAGACAGACAGACAGACAGACAGAAAGAAAGACAAGACGGCAAGTTTAATAATCGTCCGTATGAGATTATTGTGTGTTTGCGGAGCGCGGCTGAGAGTTTGAGGATCTGAACGAGGACTAATGAGCACAGTAGACCAAGTATCCCTGCACCAAGAACCGCTTCTTCTCAGTGATTCACAGTCTTACCCCAAAAACAACTTAACATCTAGACATGCGGCCCACCGCTGAACTGAAAACCCTCTGCGGCAAGTGCATGTTTCAAATATAATGTGATGTCCTCCTGATGAGATTCCTATTATTTTTTCTATTAAGATATTCCTAGGGGCATTTGCATAAGTATTTTTGTATATACTACGAAATGTTTTGAATTCTTTGTTTTGTTGCGGTATGAATATTTGACAGATGTTTGATACTAATTAATTTAGATTAGTCATGTATATATTCTATGCCTTACTGTATGTATAAAGCCGTCATTATTTGGTTTTTCAGAAATATATTAGCATGTATAAACAGTTTATTTATCTTGTATTGTGTACATACTGTATGATGGCAATGTTAGAAGAAACACATACATCTCAATGGATGCAAACTCTAGTTGAAACCAATGATAATTCCTCCCCCTGAATGATAAATGTTTGTTTAAGGTAGAACTACATGTCTACAATATACGTCCTCTAGAAGCCATGACTTGCTGTTTCGCAGTTCTGTGACTTCAGACAATGGCCCTTTAAAACTGCATTTCGTCACTTTTGCACATTGGAGGCCTCTGCTGGAGAAAGACAGTTGAGCTTTGAGTCTCCAGGAATCCCTCACGTCACCTAACAGTATCAAAAATGAATAAACAATAAATTACATAATATGTTTTTGATGAAGCATTTTTTTTCACTCTTCACATAATTATGTTAAATTAGTCGTTGAACGGTGGATGAAGTGCTGAGATCCTTTACTTAAGTAAAAGAACTAATACTACAGTGTAAAAATACTTAATTACAGTAATTTATTTGTCTTTATTTCTGTATTTTGCCACTTGTGACCCACAAAACATCATCACCCTTGGAAACACACTGGTAACACATAATACATGTACATTCTTTCAAATAAGATTTGAAGTTACACTTTTCAAATATTTTTTTCACTGAAAAGACAACCTGCGACATTAGTTTATCCTAATAAAGAGACTTTTTTTTCTCATCTCCCACGTTTTCTTCGTGTTTCCTGTCAATTAACTACTGCGCAGCTGCAGTTTAAAAGAAATTGCTGCAGCATGCTATGCAGCCATGCTAACCAGTCGCCAGTCCAATCATATGATCAATATATAACGATACACAATTCAATTATATGAGAGTTTATCATGGTTTTGACTTTATTATTTCAAAACAGGAACGCAATGGTCTTTCAGATAACGTCATATAGATTAGATCAAAAAATCAATCTAACAACTGACATTAAAGCACCAAATTAGCTAAGAGAATTATCGGGATCATTTTACTCGCTATCATCGTCTTAATCTGGATTAGTTAAAACCACTAAAAACACTGGTTCACTCTGCAGTTAAGTAAATATGGTAAACAAACCAAAAAAAACCCCAAAATACTGAAGCCAATGAATGAACACACACAAAAAGTAAAGTAAAGTAAAATCAGTAGTAGGTCAGCAGTGTTTCAACAGGCAACCAGACAACACCAAGCTGTTTTTACAGCTACTGTTATACAGTACGTCAGAAAAAGACAAAATAAATCATTCTTTAAAATACATTATACATACTACATATAGTATGTAGAGGTGAAGTCGGCCAAAATACAGTGAATTCTAAAAACACAGTACAAACTTAAAGGACCTCTTCAAGTTAGTTTGATGACAGTGTATGTTTGATTCTTGACAATAACGAGAAAACGTGATCTTGTCAGATTACAGCTCCGTAAAAGACACATCAACAGCTTTAGATTAAAAAAACAAATAGTAAACACAGCAAAAACAAATTGATAATTTTGCAAAACAGGAAGACAAACACATCACTTAAATACAGAAGTTCATACCGGTTATTTCTTTGTGCCAAACCTTTGATCACCTTAACGACCCGCTTTGACTAACAGTACCGCAACGTCTGTGCAAAAATATAAGTTAAATATAAAAACACATGAAAGCCACCTGTAAAGTGAAATGTATTAGAAGGCAGTCATAGCTTAATTTTCTGTCTTTTATAAAGACGTTAGCATTTTAACATTAGCAAGGTGTGGAAAAGCTTAATGCTAACATTAAAAGTTAATCAGCTAACATGCTGTTTAAGATTAGCTCATTTCATATGATGATTCTGTGCATGATAATAAAGTCGCCACACTGATTGATCAAACTAACACAAGTAGCACAAATATTAGCTTCTAAAACAGGCTAGCATCACCTGCGCTTCACGTAACGTTTAGCTAGTTGTATTCATGAATCTAATTTAGCAAAATGTTTCAGTCAAATATATCATACTGCAGGAAAGCATAGCTAGCTAGTTTTTATCTGACAATATATACAGTGGGACTTTTCTCACGCTTGTTGGTAAATTATGGTAGCTAGCTAGCGAGTGACATCTAATATGCTAGCAGGCCGGGAACTAGCTGCTATCGTCAGTCACAAAATCTTTCTATTTTCTATTTACTGTGTAACTTTAGCTTGGTCGCTAATGGGACAATAAGTTGACGCAGTTTATCAAAGAAACATATTCGTACCATCGACTCTATAAAGTGTCTAAAACATGACTTTTGTGTGAGTTTAAACTCCAACAGAGAGGTTTTTAATAAAAGTAGTGTAAAACAAACTAATGAGCCAAATTAGCTTCCTCCTCTTTGGACTCTCTGGCTCTACGTTCCCTTAATAGTCAGCATCATTCAGAGCGAATTTGCATGTAAAAGTTCACCAAAGTAAACACTGATATGAGACATTTGTACCAATTTCCCTTGAAACCGTGAACAAATCCACTGATTGCTGCGATTCCATTGAAATTATCTGACTTTGCTGTTTTAAAGACTGGCGTTAAAGGTGCAGAAGAAACTCAGTAAGATGAAGCTCCAAACTATTCAGGAGATTAGAGCATGTGGGATGTTACTGGAGTGCTCTGGCTGTATGTGATACGCTTTTCCTCCCTTTGCAGACTCACCCTGCAAACACCTGAGGCGTGAGGGGTGGGGGCAGGTTGTCATTGTCCATGTTGGCGTCAATGGCAGAAACTGTGCGCGGAAGTATCTCCAGAGGGTATTTCTCCCGGATGTCGTTCACTTCCCGCTGCACGCCCTCTGGCCAGGACTTGAGCTCGGCCTGCAGGCTCTGAGCAGCCTCCATCAGCGTCTCCTGCCGGCTGCTGAGGCCCGACAGCAGCTCCAGGTTGTGATTGAGCTGAGCCAGGACGGGGTTGGTGGCCGGCACGCCGGGTGCCGGGCCAGTTTGGGGCCAGTCGCCCTCTGAGCTGTTGAACCGTGGTGAGGCTTGGCCGGACATGTAGCGCTCAAATTCCTCTGGGGAAAGGTTGAGAGACTGAGCATCCAACTTCTCAATAAAAGCTGCTGCACAGCACTAAAAAAAGAGCAGAAGCACAAATCTGTTAAAATAATTCCTTGAAAACAGGGAAGCTGCCCAAATTCTGCCGACCAGCACCTCCAAAGCTCACTATTTAGCACATTATACCTTATTTGTTTAATCAAACAAAAATCAAGTGTCAAAAAAACAAAGACAATTTTTTTTGGCTGGTAAAAATTAAATAGTAAATTCCTGGACACATTTTCTTATTTCAAATTCCCTGAAAACTCCACATCTTCTTCACTTGAAGTATTTGTCAATAACAAATAATATTCCTGATTAAATAAGCAATAATCACAGATTTAAATAAACATTTTACATATAAACAATCAAAAATTCTGCAGAAGTATGTGATGCCACCTCTCTCATGTGAAATAATCTGACATTAACTGTTTAAACTTTGTCGTAAAATCCCATTACTCATTGTAAGATTATACGTTTTCAGGCTGACGGAGTGAGTGTTTATCACTGTAGGTAAATATTGGTTGATGCATTTAAATATTACAGCTAAAGTTAACCTGTGGAGGGACAACCAAGAAGCCTCAAAGTGGCTCTAAAGTTGGAGAAGATAGAAGAAAAACCAGACCAGGTTGGTGAAGTAGTATCCGTCCTCGCCGGTCATCAGCCTGCTGGGGTTGCAGAAGCGGGTGATGTACTGGATGTTGGACTGAAGTCGTGGAGGATTAGCCTTGAGCACGATGTAAATGAGCGCAGGGAGAAAGTCGTCAGCTGAGGCCGGCTCATTCTTGGTGATCCTAATAGCGCTGAAGATGTGTTTACTGCAGCGTGTGATGCACCCAAGTTTGTCCCGAGGAACCCTCTTCGAGTCCATCTCAATGATATCTGCGACAGACAAACAGTCAGGGGCTGAAAGGACCAACTTATCCCATTATCATCTTTTTTTAAGTGCCAGAAATTCACTTGTTCCAGCAGCTCAAATTTAAATATTTACTGGTTTCCTTTGAAGGCTTTGACAGTAAATTAAATATCTTTGAGTTTCAGACTGTGAGTCAGCAAAACAGGGAATCTGACGATGTTAATTTTGGCTCTCAGAAACTATGACAGTGATTTTTCTCTTACTTTTAATATTTCTACAATATACAGTTAATAGAACTGAAGACCAATTGGTGGATTAATTGGTAATGAAATTACTGGCTTCCCTCTCATGGTATCTAGCCATGCGGATATTTTAGTTTTAGTTTTATCTTGTTATCTGTCTCTGAGATTTCTGCTTCCACCCCAGTAGTGGGGTGTGTGTGAGACATTGTGCTGCACTTTGTTCTGCTCTAAAGTTATTAACAGTCAGTGAAGTCTCCATTTACCATTTACAGATGATCCAGCACTTAAAGAACACTTTATATTCACCGTGCAGCGTCTGTCCTGACCACTTACACACCAGGAAGTGACTCAGTCTCCCCAATTTAAATGTAAGTTTAGTTACCTTTATTTTTTAATTTGTAGGTTTGTTTTTCTCCTTTATTATCAATATATTTGTATCGTTAAAAGGAAGAGAGAAGTGTTTTCATTTCAGCCGACTGGAGGAATGTGTCGATGTCTTGTTTGACTGGCAGCAGCTGGCAGGCTGAGCACCGGCAGGGGAACGAGAGACAAAGGGAACAAACCTTCGCTGTGGCTTTGCTACCCAAGTGACACTTGCAGGTACATTTACATGCAGTTTAATGTGCTCCAGCTAAGCAGATAATTAGCTAGCTGGCCTGCAAACTGATGTTAGCAATGCACTTCCCCCCGGGGAATGATTGTTTGGTGGCTTGTTCAATAAGCTAAGGTGCAGGACAAGACGTGTGTTCATGTTTGTAAGTTAGATAAGCATTAAAAGATAAGATTGCATTGACAGCAATGTGAGTCGTAGTTCAAAGTCCGTGGCTCTTGTGTTCAGTAGTAGTTCGGTAGGAGAATTTAAAAGATTTGCTTTACAGAGCAGATTAGCAGAAAAACACGCTGCAGGTTCAAGCACTCACTGACCTGTTATCGCTTTGACCACATTCTCAGAGACTTCAGGGATTTCTTCATCCATAGACACACAGAGCATCTGGATGGTCACCCAGTGTAAGGCTCTGCAACACATATTATGTAACGTACACTTCTTTTGTTAGTCTCTTTTCCCCACTGGGAGACAAGAACACATCAGCTGTAACTGTGCAGTTATATGTAAAGAAAACACTGGTAAAAAAGTCTATTGTGTAATCACTCACGCTTCCACTAACCACAAAACTACAACCAGCAAACTCCGGTTGTAAACAAAATGTAATTGTATCCAGTCTGAATACATGTATTGTTCCACTTCATATTGTTACTATAGAAGCATCGCTGCCTGTTTTGAATGCAGGGAGGCCCACCTTATCCTCGTCTGTGTGGCCAGGTCCTTCTTCTCATCATCAGTGGTTTCTGGACAGAACACGCTCTTATACAGACGAGTCATTATGTACTTTTCCACCTGGTCCATCACCTGCTCCACCGAGTCTGAAGAGCCTGGCGAGCAAAGATTCATCAGACTATTGTTAGTTAGAGATATATTAATATAGTGACACCTAAAATCCTGCTTGTGCTGCTATGAAGTGGTTTCTACACTCTCAGGATAGTTGTTGAACCTTTAAAGTGGCTCATCAGGCGGTCAGCCATGCCCTGGTAGAAATCCTGAACGCACTCCGTCAGCTCGTCAGCACTCAGGTCCTGGCAAGACGCATCATACCAGAATATTAATCAGGTCATGAAAGCACAACATCTGTCGTTATAAAGACAATTATTATTATACCACTTGATGAAAAATCAGACCTTCTTGCTCGACATGTTCATAATGAAGGCTCGGCACTGCTTGTGGATCTCCCGGCCGGGTTTCTGGAGGTTTTTCAAGAAGTCCACAAAATCCTTGGACACTTGGTCGGTGTCGAAGCTGGCGTGGCGGCTAATGGACGGGCTGGGCGTCTTGCCCTCTGGGGTTTCTGTTGAGGAAGAACCACATTTAGAAAAAGTTATATTTTGGCTCCATCCCTCTGTTTTGTTCTTTAGTTCTTTATTGTCATATACTGTTAAGACTCCAGCAGTTTCATGATTAATTCTGCTTAATGATTGCTATTTGTCCACTTAAAAAGACATATGCTTAATAACTTATCTGCTATTAATCCTCCTGATTTTATTCTTGCTTTGACCAGTTTTATTTTTGTTTTAACAAACATGGATAAAATATTTCAGGCTGCTGTATGTGGCTCTAAACGTCGTACCTTTCTTGGGAGCGGTGCGGGATGAAGGGCTGAAGAACTTCTTAACGGTGGTCACTTTCCGTGTCTTCTCGTTGGTCTTCTTCTCCTCAAACTTGGAGAAGGGCCCTAGCGAGGCGTGTCCCGGGTGTGGTTGTGGTGGAGCTGCGGACTGGGAGTGGGGCTGCGTCTGCGCTCCGTGACTGCTGGCATACGCTGCCTCCTCCTCTCGCTGCAACCTGGAGCCAAAGACATTTGACAGAACACCAGCAATCAGTGGGGAATTATACCGAACGCAGCGGAGAGGTACCCAGGCAGCGAAGGTGTGTGGTGTCTTTGCCGCAGAAGGCCTCACTTTTCTGCCAGCGCCCAGTCGTCCTGGATCTGTTTCTGCCGCACGCGCTGGTACTCCTCCCGCCAGCACTTGGAGCACAGGCCCTGCCATGCTGCGTTGCCATAGTAACCACATCCCTTTTTGCACAGCAGGTCCGATTGGTCCACATGTATACCCCGTCGCTCCGTCCGCTGACTCATGATGCCGGACAACCTGGAAAAATTTATTCATCACTTATGGATTCATTTGTGTATTTGTATGCGCTGCTGTACTCGTCTCCACGCTGCTGCCTGCTACATATCTAAGTTATTACGCTTAATACGCCCTAATGCATGTCGATCAGGTACTAGACACACAGTCCCCATGTGAATTCTCATATATCTGCTGGAGATGAAACTACGGTTTGCAAACACGTTAGTCAGAGAAACTTTATCAGCAGGTAGTTAAAGGGGCACTCGACGTGAGTTTCAGGACATTGTTTCGCTGTCAGGCTGTTACTGTTGGGAATATTTGTCTAATTTCAATGTGTTCTTATCATTTTACATTATTGTTATTGCTGTCGTACGTAGCAATGTGGTAAAAAAGACTGAATAGCATTCCAGGAAGTGTTTTGAAATCAGTTGAGTGCTTAATGTAGTAAAACTATACATTAAAATAGAGCCACGTTTTAGGTTATTACCCAGCAAGTGTGCAAATAATCAACATACATCAAACTTAGGTAATATCACTACTAAACTACTACTACTGTGATGAAGGAAGTATTCAGATCCTTTACTTTAGTAGAAGTACCAATATCACAGTGTAAAAATACTCTGGTATAAGTAAAAAATATGTTATAATCAGTCAAATGTACTCTGCATCAATACACTGATTGTTTGGTTTGTACAAATTCTGTAAATAGTGAGAAATGCCGACCCAGAGCCCAAAATGGCTCCTTCACAACGCTCGTTCTGTCCAACCAACAGTCCAAACCTCTACATTATTAAAAATGCATTCAAATGATGAAATATGTGAAATAAATGCAGAAAATCTGAAACCATGAAATGTTTCATTCAATTTAACAAAGCTTCATAGTCTATAAACTCTTTATAATCGTGTATAATTTCACCTCAGCGTTAATCTGTTCATTTCATGGTCTTTGCTGCACCTTACTGCTCCCCACTTTATACTTATTTTATCATATCTAACTTGTTTAAATGTCCAGTATTTGTACATTTGGTTTTTGCACCTTAATGATAATCTGTACTTTTATATTTTCTTTACATTAGCGGTCTTTCCTACTTTAAACTGCAGCTGCTGCATGTCAGTTCCCCTCAGGCTGACTAAAGTAATATCTTATCTTATCTTGCATGTGTGTTGTGCAAAAGTCTGACTTAATAAAGTAACTACTGCTGTCAGATGAATGCAGAAGGTAAAAGTACCTCAAATGTTGTACTTAAGTGCAGTATTTTAGTAAATGCATTCCTCTGGGGCCTTGATCGGGATGCAGAGCAGGTTACAGGTGTGTTAGGTATGGGTAAGGTGTGATAGCCTCCAGATCAGCTCCTTATAGAGTATCAATGAACCAGATTCTTACTCCTCATGTTGTGCTGTGTTGATGGTGGCGGAGAGCCCTGCTTAGCCTGAATCTCCCTTTCACTTAAGGTGTGGTTGACTGTGAAGGTCATGCGGCATAATTCAAGCACTTTTTACACTTTATGAACCGTGCAGGGAGTCGTCCTGCCCTGTGTGGAGGCATCTGGCCCTCACAAACCATCACTAATTCCGGGTTTTTCCTTTAATCAGGCACACGTCAGTACGTTAGCACATGAAATAGATGCTCAGTCTTCTCCTTTGGGTTTGACTTAAACATCCACATGTCTACGGCGCTGCTTTGGTACTCACCTATTCTTATTTTCACGGATCAGACCTCCTCCTCCTCCTCCTCTTCCTCTTCTTCTCCTTCGGCTGTGCTTTGTGAGAGGACGAGGCGCACAAGGTCCGGACAACAACGTAGTCGTGACGACAACACGGAAGTCCAACGACCGATTGATTACACGGTGGTTACAAAGGTGTGTTTTGATTTATCATCTCAAAGTGGGACTTGGATTGTTGTTCGGATGAATCGATTTAATCGCGTGTGTTTGCTGCTCCAAACCTTCAAATCTACTTACTTCCGCATTGGCGGCTAATTTTCAAGGAGTAGTTCGTGACGTAACGTAGCAATGTGTCACATGACCAAGAACGAAAACTATCAGACATTTTATTTCCTGATAAATTATCTGTAATCTATAATTTATTGATTTGAAGAGTTGCTGCTGCACTTTAAGACATGGTGTTTCGTTGTTAGGCACATTTTGACTGCTTTAGTGCTCATTTATGTTTTGTAATTGATCTAATAAGCCTAAATGTGGTAAAAAAAAAAATGTATTCAAGTATTGCACTGTACTCTTCTCATGCTATTTTGTACTTCACTACTGCAATTACAAGGTTGCTCTGGCAGTGATTTTTGTTTACATTTTCGCCTTTTGTTCTTCTTCTAAGCTGACAAAACATCAGCAAAAAACTCTGAATTATTGATTTTACATGGGACACACACTTCAAATAAGTCCTGCACTTTCAACCTTTGGCAGGAGAGATAAAAAAAAAAAAAAAAAGAGCGGAGTATGACAAAGAAGACATGACCAATAAATTCACGTTTCACGTCTGTGGGTCAACTTGATGAGATTTTAAGCCTGTAACAGCTAAAAGAGGCTGTACATGAATTAAAGGCGGGTCTGCGACTTGTTTCAGGAGCATGTTTTGTTATACTGATTACAATTCTCATTACAGCCCAACAGAAATCAATAAATAGAAACAAAAACAACAAAAATCTGGTGTCTGAGGCTGTCAAAGGGCTGTAATAAACTTATTCAGTCATTTCACTCGGAACAAATGAAATGGTTTGTGATAAGAGCAGCAAACAAACACATGTTAAAGGTCCCACATTCTGCTAATTGTCAAGCTCATACTTGTTTTTGGAGTTTATGTGGTTTAATGTTCACAAATCATTATTTTTCAGAACAATCCCCGAGCTTTGTTCTCGTCTTCAACGTGCATCAGGGAGCTGGTTGGCGTTTGTGAGTAAACAAAAAAAAAACAATGGTGGACAGCGAGGTGGATTCTGGAGGTTTGTAGTGGACGGGGACAGTCGGCCTGCAGAAGCATGGATGGATGAAGAGAACTGGATACAACGTTGGAGGAGGGGCTCCGTTCATTCTTGTGAAAGTAGCTCAGTGGTGCATGAAGCCAAAAAAGTTCCTGGACGTAACTCCACTAACTTGATTGGGGATAAAATGATTAAAAAGTTAATTTTGCATAATATGGGACCTTTAACTTTAGCTGTTATGTGCTTGTGTGTGTGTGTAATCCTTGTTTCATTTGAGTAAATGGGTCACGGGTCTGTCTATGTGCTGTTCATGCTGATAATTTTGTTCTGACTGGGGTAAATAAACACACAGAGGGTCAAAAACACAGATAAGCAGCAGACCTGCTGCACACACACCATCACACACCGCTCAGGCAGAACGACAGCCGAAGCCATGATCCTGATGGGTCGCACTTTGTGTCTTCCTTCTCAGACCACCGTCCAGGAGCTGTTCTCCGTGGCCCGGGACGCCAGCATCGTCCCTGATATCTCCTTGGATCCCGTCCTCACCACCTTCCTGTCGCTGGACTCCTCTGCGGCCCTGCAGCATCAGTACGCCTTCCTCCAGAGGAGCATGAGCAGCGAGCAGCGGGGTGCGTTCAGACTCCACTTGACCGGAGAGCTGGGGGGCAGCAGCAGGGTCACCTGTGGGGGTGTAGGGGTCGTTGCTCTGGCTCTGTCCATGCTTTTTGACCAGGTCGCCCAACAAGTAGGTGAAACATTTGGGTGTGGTCTCCTCCTTTGTCTGTATGGTGTTGTTAAATACTAAATCCTCTGCAGGGTGTTGGCGAATCTCTTGACGATTATTGGATGGATTGCCACGAAATGTGGTCGAGACAATAATGATCCCCAACAGATTGATCAGAGTTTAGTGTTTTTTTTATTAATGTTTATTTTGTTTTTCATGTTTGTTAAATTAAGATTTAAGTTCAGAATTATATAAATAAAATGCTTTTTCACACCTACTTTTAGTTTTTAGGGTTGTTTTAGAGGACTATTGATCACCCTGATTCTTCTAGCGCCACCAGCAGATTAACTTGTGTGGTTGTGAACTCGCTGAACTTGAACTCAGTCGACCGACTGATGCAGACGTTTGTGGTGAACTGCGTTAATCCCTTAACTTTACATCTAGCACCATCATGTCAATGTGTCCAATACTTTTACCAAATACCTGCAAAATTATTGACATTCCCATCAGCCTCGGCTGTTATTTGAGGTAAAACTAAACTTAAACTAAGATGGTAAAGGTGATTAGCATTATAGCTGTTAGCATTTAGCTCTTTAACATCTCTATGTCAAAGTACAGCCTCACGGAGCAGCTAGTTCTTTCTGCTCTTGCTCTTCCTAAAGCACATTTCTCATTATTTCATCTTGATCATCCACCCAGTTATGTAGGACATCTGTTGTACAGGAGACAGACTAACACATTCATTGTACTGGCACAGTTGATGTATAATTTAACACCAAAGCTTGCTGCTAAAATCTCTCACAGGTTTGGTTTCACAGGCTTGACTCTCCAGCCACTGGGTCTTTCTATTCTATAACAGAGCGAGACACTGCAAAAAGAACTGACACACAGAAATGTCCTGTTGTCCCTCCAGGTCCGAGCACAAGGATCAGCAGATGGGGACATGCCGGCTCAAAGATCCCAGGCTAAGAGGATTTTTGGTATCAGCAGCTCTTCCAGAATCGGCTGGATTATCCACAGGTACCTCCGCCTGATCCCGGGCATCGCCAACAACCAGGAGATGATGGCTGAGACGACAGAGCTCTACGACAACCTGCTGAAACTTGAGCTGATTGATCATTATGAGAGGATGACCACGAAGAAGAGGATGAGTACGGTGTCCATGCAGCAGTGGCTGGCAGGAGCCGCAGTTCACCTACACATCAGAATTCACCAGGTCAGGACAGACAAAGAAACCAAACAAAGTGCACGTTTTCATGTCTGCTGCAGTTTAAATATCTGCTCTGTGGAGGCCCTGAGAGGCCAGTGAGAAAAAAATGATCCATTTTCTAGATCTGATCTAAATAGTTTGACTTCAGAACAGGTTGCCAGGACAAGTTTCTGTTTTTGTTTTAGGTATATTTATTAAACGCAGCCAGTCCTATTTAAAATAGAGAATTACAACAACAAATACTCTGAAAAGTGAGCCTAGAAAATGTTTTTTCCTGCAAAAGGGTTAGAATAAATGCACAAAATATTTTTTGTCAGCTTTCATAGATTGAAAAGAGGAAGAGATAATTCAGATCCGTCACAACACACCACAGTCACAACACCAAGACTAACAACCCCCACGTCTGCGAAGTTAGAATGAATGTTTTTGTCAATGGAGTCTGGTGGCTTTTAACTACAAAAAGGAAAATGTCTCTGTAAGAATCCTCTCCATAATGTCATCAGACACTCAAAATAACAATCTGATCCTGACAGCAGCAAAACAGCCCCTTTTAAAATCACTTCAGCTACCCTTTAAGGTTTGGGAAAGACTGGTAGTGAATGAAAGGGCAAATATTAACTGCAGGCATGTGATGGGAGCAAACTCTACACTCATCCACACACACTTCCTGCATTGCTGACACTGGATATAAATCATGAGCTGCTGAATCATCCAATTATTCTTGTTCCACCAGGCTCGTCTGAAGTCTGTGCCGGTAGGATCTATTGAGTCACTGCTTCTGTCTTATAAGTCCGGGTTCAGTCACCTGGTTCGGGGCTACACAGCCTATCTGCACAGACACATTCAGGAGACTGGAGCTCCGGGACCAGGAGAACCCAGAACCAGGACCGCCACTGGACCAGGACAAAATAACACATTTAGAATAACCAACCAGACCTGCTCAAGCAATTGCCTTTTTAATGCAAGCCTGGTTAGTCCGAGTAACTCAACTGATAAGTTTAATGACACTGCAGCACCTAATTCAACTGCTGATATTAGAAGAAGTAAAACAAATGGATCCAGTGAGGACTTTGGACTTAATGTGTCAAAAGAAAGCAATAAATCCACTGTAGGTGTGATTAACAGAGAGTCACTCAGTGATTCTGCTGGATCTGGCAGAGATGAGGAAGACGGCCTTCTGGGTCTGTTGGTTATCGAGCCGTTGAGGAACGTGAGCCACAAGGTGCAGCATCACCCCTGTGAGTCTCCAGCCATACAACAAGCTCTGGTGACTCGTATTATCAACGCTCAGGACCTGGAGCGCAACAGAAACTTCTTCACGTACCCCGAGAAAGCTTTCTACAGCCTGCTGAGGCAGAGGGACGACTTCGCGCTACTGAGGAGAAACTCTGCTGCCCTAATGAGATATAACAGAACTGGTACTCTGTAAATACAGAAAATACCTGATAAACATTCATATATTCATTCAGTTAATTTGCCCTTGCTGTAATATGAGCCTTTTTGTTACGTTAATACAAATAAATCATTTGCAGAGAACATTTATCTTGGATAATAGAAGGATTTCTTTAAAAGACAACTATTCATGTAAACATATCCCTCTTAAAATGTAAAAATATAGTGGTAGAGTCCTCTAGTGGTAAAACACTGTAACAGTCACAGGTACACACACACACACACACACACACACACACACACACACACAGTAGATCAGTTGTCAGGTATGGATCTTCACTATGTCTTAAACATACCAATATTATAGTGTAGAATAGTGTTCTTCAGTAAAATAATAAAAGTATTATCACAATCAGAGTTTGCAGAATGGCCCATTGCATAAAGGTGAAGCTAATTTCAGCTGCTTTAGATGTTTAATACATAATAATACATTATAATTTAATAACACCTTGGACTTATTTTACTATAGTGTTCATTGTCAGGATTTGTTTGTTGTTTTATTTGAATCTGCAAAGTAACGTGTGATCAATGTTGTTAGATAAATGTAATGGAGTAAAAACTACAACACTGGCCTCCAAATGTAGCATCCTTTTCCTCTTGTGTACTGCTGTGGTTGAAAACAAGCGTTCACACAACAGTCCAGCCTTTGAGTTCACTCACATGGTCGTTTCCAGGTTGTGTGAGAACACAAACAATGTTTTCACCATATTAGTATTTGACGATATAGAATAAACATGATATAATATAGAATAAACATACTTCCTAACATAATATTCTGTTTATTATATTAATTTACTCTACATATAGAGCTTTATATACGTTTATGTTATTTCTTTATACATGTATTCTTTTATAACAGTGCTCCCAGCAGAACAATCTTGAATGTTTTGCTACTTTATGCATATTTTGTTATACTTTTGCAGCCCACTTCTACTTAGGCACGATTTAAAGTGCAGGATTTTTACTTATAGACTTGTTTTACTGTGATATCACTACTTCTACTCATGGAAATCACCTGAATGTTTCACCCACCGCTGCTGAAATGAAGATCATGTGAATTTAAGCCAGCAGGTGACTGACTGACCGCGGGGGGCGCTGTCCGCCTGCAGCCTGCCGTATTTTTTTAGTAGAAGAAGAACGATTGTTTGGTGACACGCGGCGCTGCGTGCCTCCGCCTCAGTTTTAACTTCCGCAAACTAACATGAGCAGGACGAGCCAACGCTACTGTTAGGATATTTATCACAAGGTAAGACTTCTCCCACACTAATCCACTTTTCATCTGTTTTCCAGCTGTTAACATTCAGATACGTTGAGCTGCAGGTTTGTTTCACGGTTGGCAGCGTTGCGCTAAAAGTAGGAAGAAAAGTGTCGTAGCGTCAACTAATAGCCATTAAAACACTTCACGTTGTGATAAAACATCTGAAATAACGATAAACTTCCACCACACGACATTTTGGTGTCGTTTTCCACGCATGTAAGCGAACTATTCGTGTGATTTTAATTGCGCTAACATACGTAGCTGGGCTAGCAAAAAGGCTAACAAGCTAACATCCTAGTGAAAAAGGGGCGTTAGCTAAATTCCCCGAGAGATTTTCTCCTCACCAACTCCTCTAAGTACCCAGTTTAATTTCGTTTTGTAGAAGAAACCTCAAACGGGTTTACTCCAACAATAACTCGCGGTGTTGCTGCACTGTTTGCAGTCACGCTTCTTCATAATGTCCTCGACTTTTGGAGAAAATGTAGTTAAATATCATTAGTAACATGTTGGCTAACGTTAGCTCTCTCGATCCTTCCAGGGTGACTGATGCCACTGAGACGCAGCCAAACTAGTTTAGTATCTTTCTCTGTAACCACACCCACATGTAGTAGGACAATAGGTATCGTCAAGTATCAGGAACACCAGACAATTATCCGAATTATTAGGTTAATTGTGCATGTATTTTATTCATTGTTGCTCAAACAGGCATCAGTACATTATAATAGTAGTTAATTACAACATAGCTGAGAGGAAGATTGCCTCAGCTGAGAAAACAACTTAGATTAGGAAGCTAAAAGAAATGACCTACGTGGAGGAAATGCGTGTTATAAAAGTGTAAGAGAGGGGTTTATTGTTTGGAATACATTTCAAGGAAGTGAGGTGTTTTTCTGTTTCCTCTGTAATCATCACCATGTGTTTGGCATCACATTTGCCTATCAAATAAATTCATCCTAGGGAAATCACTTTGTAGGTTACCAGCATTTACCTGAAAACTGGGCAGTAATAAAATATCTTGGTCTTTGTCAGACTTTGTAAAGGTAATTGGAGATGATATAGTTTATTGCACACACATCAATGTAAGATACACTCTCACACACACATGTATTGTTTTCTGCTTTGTCATTATACTGTGTGAGGAAGGTGTGTTCAGACCCGTTTTGATAACACTGCGGCAGATTATGTGTGGATTATGGTGCATGAAAAACAGCCAGATACAGACGGGAATGTGTCGACAAATTAACGGAAAAACCTAAATGAAGTGTCTTAGAGTGGAGTCGGGCCACCACGAGCCTCCAGAACAGCCTCAGTGCTCCTTTCCAAATCTGTGTAACTCCATCTGCTCCATGTCTCCACTGTATATCCCCTCATTATACATTCAACCATTATTTAATAAAGTAGACTCACTGAGAGACCTGAGTGCAGCAGATAGAAATAAAAACATCACTAAATAGTTTTGAAGGTGAAAGGTTATGTTCTATCATTTCGGTCTCATGGAGATGTTGGTGGAGAGTGTTGACTTTTCAAATTAAAGCGCATTAAACCGCTGCATTACAATAACACCGTGACAGTGTTTGCTGAACAGGTTTTAAGTTTCTGCACATCCAGGGTCACAGGAGGACATTTGTTAAAGTCAACAGCCGGCACATTCAAAGCCACTGCGCTACAGCACGTTTTGTAAAATGCATTTGAATAATTTTTGCAAATTTTCTTACAGACTTGGACAAAATGTCGGATTTGGACTCTGATTCTGACTACAGTGTTGACTGGGAGGAAGTCAGATATCGGATGGGTGGTGTGAGTTATTTACCATGAATCAAAATAAGAGCCATGTTTTTTTTATTTCTGCACATCACTGATAAGCTGTTTTTATTTCCCTCAGAGGCTTCTGGCATATCAGGGAAATGACACAATAGTCGCCCTCCGTCCATCAGGTAAGGGACATTTAATACACCAAGAAAATCAGAGAATTGTGTGTGTCTAATTTAAAACAAATAAAACGTGTTTATACACCAAACCAGCATTGATTCATATTAATATTCACGGCTGTTTTATGGAATACAGCAGTAGAATAAAGGGAAATTGTTATCAGACGTGACTAGATCACACATCACTATCCAGTAATATTTGTACCTGTATTTTAATGGTCAAAAATAGATAAATAAATGCTGTGAAATTCAATAATCAAATTTTACTTATTGAAACACAAAAGAGAAAATAATGGGTTTAAAATGGAGCATCTCTAGCTGGCTGTTACTCGCCATTTGGTTGCAATATTTTCAAAACTGTGAGGTTAAATCCTCTGTGCTGCTCTCAGGTGTGTGAATCTAAGAGGATTTCTTTGTGTTTTTAGACGAGGTTTTCGAACGATGGTGTCGTATCTCCATGAACACCAGAAGAGAAGCTGGACAGCGGATGAAAATTTGTGCCTTCTGGCTTCCCATTCTGCTGCAGCGCGAAGACACCAACATCACGGCCAGCTGGGCTTTACAGATAGGTCTGATAGACTCAAGGTAAGTATTTTATGACGGGGATCTGAGCGTCTTTTAATTTCAGTCTTCAGTGTTTAGACCATTAAAGGGTTTTGTTACTCCCTCCTTCTAGTTGCAGCGGCGACATAAGTCTGAAGCAGCTGCACAGGATAGAAACACTGGAAGCAATCCTCAGAGCCTTGGAGAAAGGAACTGTGAGTTGACGTCTTTAGTAGTTCAGTTCAAAAGTGCTTTTAACCATGGAAGGAGGAACTTAAGTAGGACCTTGGGTATTTACAAAATAGCAGCCTTTGTTTGGGTTTCCACTACGTCTGAAACACACGATGACACAAGTCGTCCTGTTTAGTTTTATTCACTGTTGGGCAAAGTATATAACACAATACCACTTTGTTGTAAACGCTGTTACTTACGTTGACTGTAGCTTAATTTAGAAGCCGTAGAGTTTATTTGTGTTCAGAATGTGGCTGACGTTTTGCTCAATAATCAGATAAATCATTTAGGCTATATACGTAAATTTGAACTTTAAAAAATGTTTTTAATGAACCAAATAAAGCAAAGATTTTTTTTTGTTGCTACAATCAGTTAATACAAGGATCAGTAAAGATACTGTAGTTGAAGCAGAATTATCTTTCCTCTCACATAAATAATGTCAGGGTTTTAGGTATAATAATGCACGAAAACACACAGTGAGAGTATGCAGCTTATCTCAGATGTATAACACTCTATTTATTTTTTTTGCTTTTTGATCTAAATGTCCTGTTTGTTCTCTGTTGCAGACGAAAAAGGAACAAACAAAGCATGTTTTCTGGATAAGTAACATGTTTAACTTGGTAAGTGATTGCTAGCTAGCGCGTGTACTGTCTATTATCTAAACAAAACGTATATCTCCTCCTCGGCTGCTCTTATTTTGAAACATTAGACCAGATGAGCCAGTAGTGTCCATCAGTCGATCGATAGTTGTTCCCAAGTGCTTGAAGTATCAGGAGAGAAAACTTCCCTAGAAACTTCCAGTGTTCCTCCATCTATAAAAATGTTAAGTAATTTAAAAAAAGTGAACAAGTGAATCGTTTTTCCAAGCAACAAAACTTCATGAATAAACATCATCATGTCAATGAGTCAGCAGAGTTAGCTGATCACCTGAGTGTGATTATTATTTATTTATTTTCTGTACCTCTAGCGTTCCCCAGAGGTTTTGGAGGATGCCTTACACTGGTTGGAGCGAACAGGAGAACCTGCTATTCGCCATCGCGTCCTGCAGATCGGCCACGTGCACGCGTGCTTCACAGCCCTGCACCTCATCTTCACAGAGTGTAAGATACACTCACACTGCGTTTCACACACACTGCTGACAAGCTACCCTGACTGGCTTGGGTAGTTAGTGTCCATTTTATTTTATAAACTCTCAAATGGCAAAATTTCAAATATATTACAGCACAGAAACACTCGAGCAGTGTTTGATGAGCTGTGCAAACACTGAAGCCTGTTGAACTTGTGTATTGACAGTTAAAACACACTCCTTTTTCTTTTTCAGTTGCTAAGTTTATTCAGGATATGGGCAACAACCTGGAGAGGACTATGAAGTCGCTGATGGCTCAACCATTGGACTATTATATAGAGGTGAGACACAACAACACGATCTACAGGCCGTCTCTGATATGATGTTTGATCAAACAGGCGCTCATGTGATGTTTATCTGTTAAGTGCAGCTCACCAGTCGCCACATTCTCCAACAATAGGTTACTGTAGGATGCATGTAAAGATTATTTTTGTCACTGATTAATCTGACGGCTTTTTCTTGGTTAATCATTTGTTCTATAAAACATTAGGAAGGAGTGAAAAATGTCTATCACAATATCCTGGAGCACAAGGTGGCTTAGTCCAGATAGTAAAGATTATCAAACAAGTGTCCATATTTTGGATAAAAACTGGCAGCCCTTAAGTCTGCTACCCCCTAAATGTTCTTCTTGTTTCCCTTCCAGAAAAGCGAAGAAATGAAGAAGAAAGGCAATGAGAACTTTAAAAAGGAGCAGTATGACGACGCTGTGAAGTTTTATTCCAAAGCCATCAAATATTAGTAAGTCATTTTCTAATGTTATCTTAAATAGTCATGAAACTTTAATCTGAAATGTTCTAAATGTGTTATTTTAACTGTTGTAACTCTGGGTTTAAATTCATTGTAAGGATAAAAAGTTTTGGAATTGGTCCAGTAGATCACCTCAGCTAGCAGCTGCGAAACAGGCTGATTTTTATTCTAAGCGTCTGACAACATTATGGAAAGGATCCCTACAGAGACAGACCTGGAAGATCCTTTTGGTTTAACCACAAACAGCCATTATATTGCACTTTTCAAGGCCACCAGACTCCATTGACAAAAACAGTAATTTAACCTAACAGAACACAGGAGCTGCTGGTATTCTGCTGCCTTGATCGGTTAGTTTGTTTGTCTTATTGTATCACTTAAGTCTTTTAAAGGGTTAGCTGGATCTGACACAATATTTGTGTAACGTGCAACAACATAAACAAACTAAATCATTGAAGCAGCAACCCTATTTTCTGGTAGGTAAAATTTGTGTTTTTGTGAATGGAGTCTGGTGTGTTTACAGAGAGCAATATAACGTCTGGTTAAACAAAAAGGATGTTACAGGTCTAGGGATCCTTTGCATTATGTTGTCAGACACTTTGAATAACAATCTGAGCCTGTCAGCAGCAAAACAATCTTCTGCACCAATCCCAAAACTTTTTGTATCATTTGGACACTAAAATATGTAAAAACAAGGCCCCAGTTTAAAATATAGTAGATCAGTTTATTGAGTTTGCATGTAATAATTTACTGTAATGAAAGTTTGGACATTAACTGCACAAAGACAGAATCCATTGCTGAGTTATTTATATTAGATTGCATCAGTTTATTAATAAATTGATAAATCTCTGTACTTTTGTAACTGAAGTTCATTTCCTCTTCACCCAGCCCTGACAACCACATCATTTATGGAAACAGAGCCCTGTGCTATATCCGATGTAAAAAATTCCTGTAAGTACCACTTATCTCTGATGTGAGTTCAATATTTGTATGTATTGTAATTAGCTGTGACGATTTAAAAAGCATCACCACAGAACTTAAGATACAATAGAGAGAGGAAGAGAGCTAACGTTGACCTTTTTATGCAGCTTCAGTAACCTTTCACTTCTTGGAAATGAATACCAGGAAGTCAGAGTATGAAATTAACCTGTTGGGTGTTGCCTGAAGATAGAGCTGAGTTTGTATTCAGATGAAACACAAAAAGAAACTGAAGCTGATGTGCCTCTGCCCACTATTGTTATAGGAGTATAACTGCAGGAGATAAACAGCTCACACACAATGAAATCAGGCAAATTCAGTGGACGTTACCCTGATTCAACTACATCATGGTTTATTCTCCAAGTCTGTTTTTGTGCGATAGGAGTGTTTTTAGTCACGATTAGCACGAAGGACTGATTCTGAGTCCCACACAAGGTTTAAGAAATGCTCCAAACTATAACATGAACTTTTGGTTTTCACAGAAAAGCAGCCGGTGATGGAAAACGTGCCACTCTGATAAAACCACTCTGGGCAAAGGTAATTATCTCTTTTATGGTACTGCTAGAAGTTGGGGATGTTACAAAGAAAAACCCTGACAAGAAAATCTCCCTTCAAAGTAAATTTGAGCAATTCCACATATGCCAAGTTGATGCATACATGAGTCAGTTACTTTGACTATAGCCCTATTATCAGTTTCCACTATAGACACATGTAAATATCTGAGCCCAATCTACATTAGGAGATATTCAGCATTAAAGTTCTGATTATTTCTTTTTTTGTAGTGGGGTTGTATGAGCGACTTATCCACAGTGGGTATATTTCCTACATTGATGGCGGTCAAGATGCCCCCAGTTTGGAGAAGCAGGCAGGAGTCCCAAGGCAGAAAAACATATTTTAGCCACCTAAAAAAAATCTATTTATTTAAGCGAATGCTGTTTTTAGAACAGTTTCAAGGCTTTATCTTGCCGTCAGACATCCCTTTATGACGGGAAACTGCAGCTCTTACATCCGTCTGTGCTGTCCTCCAAGCCGCCAAACTCCATTGACAAAATTTGTCATTTTACCTCACAGAACATGAGAGTTGCTGCTAGTTTGTTTGCGTTATTGTTTGACTTTGGTGTATTTAAGAGCTTAGTTTGAATCCAGGTCTTTGTCAATGGAGTCTGGTGGCTTTTGCCTGGTGAGCAGCTTCAGTCTCCTAAAAGGACTGTGTGACAGCAAGGTAAAGCGGTGATAATATCCCAAATATATCGTACACTTGAACTAATTTTGATATTTTCTTAGGTTATAGCTTATATTTTCTGATTCATATTTAGCAGTGTGTCTGAGGTCACGTTATAGGGACCTGCACTGCTTGTTACTGCAGTTTATTCCCGCTATGCTTCATTTCAGTCGGTGAAGAAAACAACAGCTATGAGTCACAAGTTACTTCATGGTTTGTTTGCAGGGTCACTACCGCTACTGTGAGGCCTTGTTCTGCTTGGGAGAGGTCAACATGGCTCTTGAGTCTAACAGCTTAGCCCAGAGTCTCTGTAAGGACGACCACGAGGGAATCAAAGACCTGGAACAGCAGCATGTGAAATTTGTCACTGCAGTGAATCCTTTCAGAGGTATTTTTTACTGTATTTCACTTTCACTGTTGCTTTTTTCCCCCCTTTCCTGTTAAAAAAACACACATTTGTGAAAGATGAAAGATTAGTAAGTGCCTCAACCTAATGTTTCACCTTCTACACAGATAGTGCACACATTATATCTTCCGCTTTACACTGCGTTTAGGAGACTGTGGTGTCGGTAAGCAGCCTGTGTACCACAGCACGGCCACATCTCCTCATTTACATACAGCTCGAAGCTCGAAGAAGGAGGAAAAGTAGTGAACAGGCATTACAGCTTTGCAGGTTTTTTTTATTTTTCTGTTTTTAATTGAATACAAGCAGGTGTATGGTTATTTAAAGATCTAATTAAGACCTAATTATTGCACTACTGTACATTGTAGAGTTAAGACGATGTGTTCAGGGGATTGAAGCTGTAAATTCATGAGGAAAAAATGATGCACATCATACATTTGTGAGTTGTTTTGTTCTGTTCTTTATGGAAAGCGTCTTAAGATAACACTGTTGTGATTTGTCACTATATAAATAAAGATCGATTGATTGATTTATATTAGGTCTGCAGTGGATGACCTAATTAAATTATACTTTGCAACTGTGAGAGAAATTTCCTTCTTTGGCCTCGACATGCTGGAGTCTCCCCAGGTCACGCTCAGGAAAAATGTGAAACCTAAAGTTAAGGGAAGCCCTGTTTTAGTCTCTGGAGCACAGTTTCTGGTTTTTTGGGTTTGTTAGTGCCCTTTGGATAATGAGTCACAGGTGATTGCTGTGCTCCAAACATCTAAAGATAGACTGAGAAATGTGCTGACGGTGACCTGGAAGTTCATACATGGTCTGCGGTAAAGTGTGTGGTCAGAGTTCAGAGACTTCAGAGAGCCAATGGACCGCTCACACATATGTGGTATGTGTGGAATGACCACATTTGGACACGGAGGCCTCGCAGGGTCAAAAGACTGACCACAGGAGGCGTCAGACAGCGTTTACACTGTGTGCTGCTGTGTCTCTTCTCCTTCAATCAACCATCAATAACCACTGATCACAGTCAGAGCTAACCACCATCCAAGATTTCCATCTTATTAGCGATGAGGAAATACTCGTGACTTTAACACTAGTTTTCATGTTTTAATAGTGTTTTTCCTTATATATGTGTGACTTGTTGAGTTGCAAAGTTATGACTTTAAAATCTCAGAATATTCAAATTATTTCTCGTAATCTCCTAAATTTGCCAGTTTCAATCTTGGAGAATTTTTTTGTAACTGTGTGACTTTAATCACAGATTTTTAGCAATGAGGAAAAACTAGTTTTTGGGTTTCAATGTTTTTTTTTTTTTTCTTATAAATTTGTGACTTGTTGAGTTATGACTTTAACATCTCAGCATATTCAAGTTTTTTTTTTTTTTTTTTCCAAGTAACTTTTGAATTTCTGTCTCCTAAATTTGCCAAATCAATCTTAGAGAATATTGGATTTTATTTGGAAACATGTGACTTTAATGATTTCTTTTTTCTGATTATTACCCTTCTTTTTTTTTTTTTAACTACAATTATTGTTAACCTTGATTATTTCTCCTCATGCAAGAAAAACTAACCAGTCAATCTGAGTGAAATCATCCTTTATAGTTTTCTGTCTCTCATAACTTAACGTTTATGTGCTTTGTTTTCAGGTGAACAGTTTAAGAAAACAAACAGTAAAAGGTACGTATGTGCTGCCGTGACACACACTGTGTACAATCATGATTTCTACATGCTGGTAAACGTGTGGCTGACATGTTGTCATTGATACTATATATTTGTGATTTCCTGCAGAGCGGACAGCGCGAACAGAGCAGATGCAAGAGAGTCACAACCCCAGCCGGGAAAACCTGTTTCTTTTAGGATTGGTGCAGTAATAAGCACAGCTGCACACAATAAGGTTGGTGCACCTTTGTCCTTTCAACAGAAACAGGACACTTGAGTTAATTTTATTATTTGTCAAATTTTAATTATGGGTGAAATGGAATTAAAAAAGTCTGTTCCACTCAGGAAAATCAGGGAATTTAATGCTTGTTGTAACGATTAAGTGATTAGTTGTCTAATAAATGATCAATTCTTTTGATAATGAATTAATTGATTTGAGTATGTTTTCTGATTCCAGCTTCTTAAATGTGATGATGATGTATTTATTATATGTTTTTCACCATTTTCTGACATTTTATGGACCAAACAACTAATCAATGATTCCACAAAGTTATCGCCAATGAAAATAATGTTTAGTTGCAGAAAATAAAGATAAAAATGTATCACCAAACCAATATTTGTTTGTGATTTTGCTCTCCAGGTTCTTTCAGGTTGCACATGTTGTGGTTACATGAAATTTTAGTGTCCATTTCTCCTCCTCAGCTCCAGCGAGACAATTTCAAGGGTTTTGTTTTACAAAATGATAAATGATAAGAGGAAGAAGGGGGTCGTCCACCAATCAGAGGATCGGTGGTTCGATCTCCGTCTCCTCTAGTCTGCATGTCAAAGTGTCCCAGTCTCCTCCTCTCCAATGAGATTCCTCCTGTGTGAATGAATGTTAAATTAAGCTGTATGAATTGATCGATTATGAAAATAACCCTCAGTTGGTTATAACCGCAGTCTTGTCCAGCTTTTAGACTCTATCTGACATATTAATGGCCCCGGATCATTTGTTTGTGTTGATGTGTCTTCAGCTGAAGTTTAATGTGACTCACTGTAAATAATTAACTCGTGTGTTGACAGATCTCGCAGGTTAAAGTGGACAAACACACAGGTGAGTTTGTTTCAACGCCTGCTGACACACCTGACACTGTTCTGTCCAACCCACTACAGCGTTCAGTAAAAATCACCACAATAACATTTGATAATTATTTATAATACGGTCCGCACAGGTGCTGGAAATCCTTGAATTTTACTGTGGCGTTTTAAATGTATTTTTAATAAAGTGCTGGTAATTCTTGGATTTGGATTAATAAAATGTTTGAAAAGTTCTTGAATTTGATTTTGGAAAAGGTGCATGAAGCCTGTTATAAACCTAAAAATATATTCTTTGTTTTTTGTTATTTCATTTTTCATTCATTTTTGTTATTTTACATAACTGACTTCTGGGAAATGGTGATTTGAGTTGTTCGCTGTTTTTTGGCATCATTTAGAGCAAACGATGATCTGCAGACTAATCCATAATGGGAATAAGTGTTAGTTGCTTTGTTAGATTATTTTATTGCGTCTCATATAATGTGTGTAAAACTTAATTCACCCAGATTATGAATATTTATATTTATTATAATCTACATGTTTTGTGTTTTTACAATAACTCTATCAGGGTGGATACTCAACCCTTTAAAGCCTGAACCATGAAATAATTGCCAGAAAATTCAAATTTTTTGAAACTGGAGTTTTTATTGAACCTTCTGACAAATTACAAAAGAAAAAAAGTAAAAAAAAAAAAAAAAGTTTTAATTTGTATCAATTATGTATAATTTTTGCTACATCCGGCATTTTTGTGCAATTTATTGCTCACAGTTTGTTTAAAAAAAAAAAAAGAAAAACAACCTATAAAATATAATACACAAAGAAATATCACACTGATGATGTAGAGGTGTATGTATGAAATATGATACACTTGGCATTAAAGGGTTAAAAATCTTTGAATTGAACTTCCTGATACTTGTAGACACCATGTGCGCTGTGTCTGTGCAGCTTTGGTGTTTCTTATCTGTGTGAGTATAGATAGTTGTGATGGATCAGTAGGTTACCTCTCGAGGAAAGACATCTGGAATCACTTTTCACCGTCGTCTGCTCCGGACACATAGTGCAGTGTAGCCTCGACACAGGAAGTCGTGTGTCTCCATTTTATAGACGCTCCGTCTTCACTGCCTCGTACTTTCTGTTGTACTTCACTTCCACTCTGAGTTGAACGAACCGGACTTAATTAATAATCGACTCGTGCCCTGATTGATCAGATCATCACATCAATGATGTTTAAAAACATAATGGCTGATCTTTTCTTTTCAGGGAAAAATGAAAGGACTGCAAAGACAGAGGGCAGCACTAAAGACTCTAAACCGCTGAAAAGGTTAGTGGGAGTACCGTCTCTCATGTCAGTGCTTATTTAGACATATTTATGCTCACTAGGACCCTCAATTCTCTGTTGTTTTAAAAAAAAAAAAATGTAGTTATACATGAAAAGTGCACAGATGTCGAGGAAAGAAGATCTGACAAGTTTGTACTTAGGGTTTTTTTCTTAACTTTGCAGAGGGATGAATATGAGAGGATGTAGTAATTTCTACAATTAATGATAGCTTTACTCTTGGGAAAATATTGTAGTATTGTTTTGATGTAAGATTAATTTGTCTTTATTTATTAATTTATTTTAAATTTTTTATTTACATTTTTACTATCTGCTATTTTATGTTACTTATTTTATGTGTTTTCATGTTGTTTTATTGTTTTTGTTTTAAATAGTTTTTACTTAATTTCTGTTACCACTGTTAGTGTCTCTCTATCTGTTTCTCCATGTATGGAGGTATATACTTATGTTTATTTACCTGTCCAGAAGTGGGCATTAGACCTACTGATTCATGTACGACGTGGACATTTTAATAAACAAAATTTGAGAAAGGAAAAATAAAGTATATAGTAATTTCCATAACATTATTTGAAAAAGTATAATCACTTTAACATTTGCCTCTGTTGGCATCTAATTTAAGAGTCTTTCATATTTAGCTTCCTGTTTTCTTTTTATTCACATGTAGTTATGTCTTATGACTTCATGATGTCTTATAAAGATGCAACAAGCTCTAATGGACGATATTATTAAATAACAGCCTGACAACAATAACTGTATTATTATGTCAAACAGACTAAAGTGAGGAGGACCTGTAGTTAGATGAAGGCCAGCAGGTAGCTGTAGGTGTGTGTGAGAACATGCGATTTCCTGCTAAAAGCTTAAACCACACAAAGTAATGACGTGTAGCTGGTTTAAAACTCTGTGCCTCCAGTGAGTTTTCTTCAAAAAATGGCAAAGGAGCGGGCAAAGAGAGTCCAGCACCAAAGAAGAAAACAAAGAACAGAAGTTCCCCGTCTGAAAATGAGGTACTGCTTTGCTTATGTGTCATTTAACTCAACTGCAGGTTTTTCATGCTGCTGTTTATTTCTGTCTGTGGGTGTGTGTGGTGATTTTAACATTAGTTACCTGCCCTGGTCAGTGATTTTAATCCAGGTCTTCTACCCTATTGTGGCTAATGTGGCTGTTATTAGCAGAGTTAAGAGATTACAGAGTGACATAGACACACTGCTAGTGTGGACTAATGTGTTGGTCTCCTCCTATTTAGTGGCATCTTATTAGTCATGTCAGTATTAAATGAGGTGGCTGACCTGCTGTGATGTTTTTCCTCCTTTCAGACCCAGAAAGTGGATAATAGTAAAGTATCCATGTGCACAATGTTGAGATCTATGGTGCAGGATGCTCACACTGCTCTGACTGACCTCCGCAGCCGCAACGCAGAGCAGGCCTTCAGCCAGGCACTGGCCTTACTGGAAACCAGCACACCCACGGTGAGCCTATCGCTGATGTGTAACCCAGTGCCAAAACTGCTGCACAGCTTGTGTTTTTGTGCAAGCAGCTTCGGAGAATGTTTGCAGAGTATTTATGCACAAGACGTGACGTAATGGTTTGTCTACAAATGTAAACTGAGCTTTAACTGTCTGTCTTTCTACACAAGAAATATAAAACGAGAAAGGGAGTAAATATACAGAAAAGATCAGATTTCAGTGAACACTGGTGGAAATGATGCTGTAACACATTTCATCACAAGCAGCAAAGAGTAGAGGTATCACACCACACTGAAAATCCTGCTGGAATTAGAAAAATAACAAAGAACAAGGTAAGAGACATTAAAAAAACAATGGCGGAGACATAGATGTATACAGTTTTTAGCCTTTCTATTATTGTTTTCTAAATATTTCAGTGACTTGTAGTGGTGTTCGTAGTAAAACTATACAAACATGTTGATCTGTTATATTATTTGTTCACTCTGCACCACCTACACAACAATATGACTTTCTGGTGACGACGTATACCAGTTAAATTCAAAATCATTGGTTTATTTCCAGCTAGAGACCTTCTTCTTCTTTTTCTTCTTCTCTTTCTCCCCAAGTTTCCTCTCCACTGTCAACTGTAACTATTTGTTGTGAAACATTTGTGAATAATGGTTCTCTTTGTACGTTCTCATATGATCTGTGGGATTTTCAGAACAGCATCAAGGTTAAGCATTTTTGCTTTCTCAGGAATTTGGACTTTCCACAGTGGATGTGCTGCTGTTGCTGTACGGCCGTGCGTCGTCCCTGACAGAAATCGGCCAGTCTGAGGTAAATCAGCCTGTTTATGACAATCAGGTTTGAGCATTTCGTGACCGTAAATCCTCCCGTCCATGAATTAGCCTCTGCCTTTATCTGGGGCATTTGGGTCACACACATTTCAGTCTTTGCGCTCTATCGTACATGATGACATCTGTGTGAGTGAGAAAAGTGGACACAAACAGTTCTGATAATTTTTCTCAACTTGTAAAAGGTTTTCTTTATTCCAATCAATACATTTTTTATGCACAACATGAAAACAGAGAAGCATTTTGCAAAACCGCAGCAAGTAAACCGTTTAGAACATATAGTGCAAAATATATAAAGTCATTTCAAGTGTGGTTGCTCTGTTGAACAGGAACTTGGAGAAGCACAAAGACTTCTGGAGAAGATCAAATCATATGAGGAGAGGACCTTTCAGTGTCTGGTTTACTATGCTGTCGGCAGGGTCTATATCAGGGAGAACAGGTGCGGGAGCATCTCGTCTTTGCCGGTGATTCCCACCTTTCTGCCGTTTCAAACTGCCCAACATGTGCGTCTCTTCTTCGAACAGGTTTGCAGTCGCTCTGGAGCAGTTTTCAGATTCTCTGCAGATGGTCAAGAATCAAATAACTCCGGGTAAACTCACGTGGCCTTTAACGAAAGAGATTGTTAAAGAAACGCAGCCAGACTATTTCAAGGTATGTTGTCATTGTACATTTGTGATTTTTAAGTATTTTTTGAAAGATTATTTAGAAGCATGTGTGTTTGAATATAGGACCTCAGATAGTGCCTCCCATTACTATCCATGGTTCAGCTTTGTTGTTATTACACAACACATGATTGCCCAGTGAAATGCATGTTTGCTCCCCACTACAAATACTCAAATATTTGAATTAGAATAGAATAAAACACACAAAAGTATCCATAAAGGAAGAAATAAAAAGTAAATTTAAATCATGACACCTAAATCATCCTTGGCTGAGCCAGTTAGAAATTTCTGATCACCTATATGCAATCCTCTTGAATTTAATTTTTTTAGGAAATTCTGGATAGTTCTATAGAGTTGTGCAGATTTCCTCCCACTCCTGATGCCATTTGTCGACATGAGAAATGCCACGGCTTTTTGAAAGCTGAAATCTACTTCACTGACCCAGATTTTAAGGTAAGCGGCAGCCGTGAAACACAGTCGGCCACCAAGGCGGCGCTTCGGAGAGCAAATTTTAAATCACTGATGGACTTTAATCGTGTGTGTGTGTGTGTGTTTTTCTGTAGGGCTTCATTCAGATATGCTGCTGTCAGCGCTGCATCATTGAGTATCACATCATCTGTTGGAAAAGCCTGAAGGCATCATCTTTCTTTGAAATGAATGACAAGGTACGTTTAGATTTCATAACAGCATTCCTTTTCTTGCTGTTCAATCAAATTGTGTCATACAGCAGCAGGTTTTAGAAGAGGTGGGTGTTGTTTTCACGCTGTTTATCCTCCAGTCCTAAGTTGGATCTTTATGCATTATTTTTGTGTTGCAGGATTTCCTCCTAGAGAAATGTCTGACTCCAAACTGTGTTGGTCAAATCTGTTGTATCAAAATCTTTGGTCCAACAGGCCTGATGAAATGTAAGGTAAGGTCATTCTCTGCAGGTAAAGCCAGCTTTTACAGTCACGCAGCTCATGAATCACTGGATTCATGTTTTTGACCCTGAGTTTTTTTTTTTTCTTTTTCTCTCTTCAGTTTGACGTTGCCATCCCCAAACCGGAGATCCCAAAGAAGCCAAAAGTGAATCAGAAATGTACAAGGTGAGGCTGCAGTCACGTGACAATAACTCCATGAAGATTAGGTTAGGCTAAATAATACGCTGCTATGCAATTCAATATTGTCAATATGGAGTTTTATTTTATTTCTTTGGTTCTTCTGAAGCAAACAGCAAATCATAGATTAACTACAAAGTGACACTTTCAGTTCAAATATTTGTTTGGTGGGAAAAAAATGACCTTAATCACAAATTAGCTAATTTGTCTACATTAAAACATATTTGTTTATAGCTGAGACTTTAGGCTTTCACTTGCTGCAAGTGAGAACATTTTAACGCAAATGATGCCAGAGAAATACGGCAGAGTGAACAGTGGACAGATTCCAAACACATGATCCTCTCCAGACTTACATCTGACAGAAATGATAAAAATCAAACAGGTTACATTGGCTGTAATGTAATGCTTTGGGGTAACCTCGCTGGTCAAAGAGGTCAAAGATTTCTAAGTAACTGCATTTCTCTCTTCTCTTTTCAGTCTGAAGAAGTTAAAATCAAAGGAAGAGCGCAAACTCAAGAGGAAGGAGCATAAGCAGTCATTTCAAGAAAACCAGGTGATCAATGATGAGATTCTGCAGCAGAAGGAAGAATCGGCACCCCAGAGTCAACAGAAAGGTACCTCGCCGAACGCCTCAGTATTTCTATTAATTATTATGGTTTATTGACTTAAATACCCTTTTAGCTGAAGATTTTAGAGATATGAAGATTGGTCAAAAAGTAACTAAAAGATAACTTTGCCACTTTTTTGCGGCAGCCTCTTGTTACTCATCAGCAGACACCAAAATATCTGTAAAAATCTTTTTCTGTCACGTTCCTGTGTCGTCAGCCTGGCTGCTGTACAGAGATCGAGTTCTTCTTCAGACCAGCCAGAACATGGAGCTGCTGAGAGAGGAGCAGGGCCTCAATGTGTCGGCCCTGACCGGCAGGCTGAAGCCCTGGCTGGAGCTGGACTTGTCGAGGGGAAACCAGTTGGCCGGCAGGATACTGAACTGGCAGCAGGAGCCGCTGGAGACTGTGGGTCAGGTTGTGGAGCTGCTGCTGGAGAGGAAGAACCGGGTTTGGGCTCGAATCCTTATTGAAGTCCTCAGTAGCTGTCTGGATATAAATCCTAAACTCAACAAGTGGGCGTGCCAACTCAACAATGCAGGTCAGCATTTATCATGTTACTCTTAAAGGGATAGTTCAGATTATTTGAGGAGGGGTACTTATCCTTTTTTTTTTCTAGTTAATTGTTAGAAGGTTTTTCTCATGTAACATGCTGCAGGAACATGTGTCATAGATGGTATATATGTCACCCTCAAGTCAGCACTCTACTCTCCTGACTCCTGACTCGCTTCGTCTGGACAACTGATCGGTCCAAGGAAAGATCAAGTCCATCTGGGGGCATCCCCTCACATACTTGAAACCAGATATTGCTTGCAGAATCCTAAATATGTGGACGCTTTACTCTGTATTCTTTTTCTCATCTATGCCTGTGATGTTGGACTCCGAGCTCGTAAACCTACATGAACTTCTTGAATGTATCTTGGTGTCCTCTCTTCATTAAGCATCCCTACAGTGGCTAAAATATATTTTTCTGATGCCCCCGTCCACAGCAGCACATTGTTTAGCACACTCACTATGGATAAGAGCTCCACAAAAAACAGAACTAGTCCTTTAAATGGGGGAACTTGAGTTTATTTTAGTCAAAATATATCAGAGTTTTACAAATGGGTCACTTTGACTGGTAGGAAAGTGACACAAACTAAGAAAGAAGAACATTTTCATACAGAAGTCAGATAAAAATTGTGCGACTGACTACATGCTCCTTTCTTCAGGTCTGACTTCTGCCAAATCCTTCATCGAGCGCTACGCAGGACAGCTGGAGGAACTGGACTTGGCTTTTTTGCTCAACTTTGGTCCGTTGCAGGAGGTGATTATAGATAAACTCGGCACTAGGCCGGAGTTTTTTTCAAGCATTGGCTTGACAGTGACTGAATACCTAAAACAGGCCCCACCACATGACATGAGACTCTTTATCTGGACTCTGGAGGAGCATAGAGACGAGTATGTCTCCTGCCACTCTATACTGGATGAGTATTTTGATATGGGTACGTATATTTAACTTTACCACAATTTGATTTAAACCCCAGTTTATTTGTTGTTGTTTTTGCTCTGATTTCCAATTCTTTGTTTTTCAGATGGACATTGTTCAGTCATAAAAAAATCTGATGAAAGTCAAAATGTAAGTCTTGTAAACCTGGTCTTTTATGCACCCAGGAGACTAAATACCTATAGGTTTCTAAGGGGATTCACCTTAAGCCCCCTTAATATCATGCTGAGATTATTTTGACAGAAACAGTGATTGTGTTTTGAGTCTTAAAAAAGATTAAAAATTAAAATATGATTTTTGCTTGAATCTATACCTTTTACATCTGGATAATATGATCTATGAATTATTTATACAATTATTTAAAATCACGTTGTGACACATTTTCCCCTTTTTCTTAACAAACTGCACCTCCTGCGATCTGATTATTGGACTTGGCCTTATTGTCATTCTGATAATATTTCAATTAATTGTTCAGCCCCTTGTGAAATTGAATGTAAGGTGAACTAAAAAGGTTTTTCAGAGCATTTAAATTTAATTTTGGTGAACATTATCGTCCAAAGAGCACCTCGTAAGCTCACTGATTAACCACTTAAATCTGCACGAAAACCAAAGAGCTGTTTTATATTTCCCAAAATGTCGAGTTATTCCTTTTGAAGTCTTGCCTGATCCCTCTTTAATATTTAAGATGTCTTTAAACTTGTAGAATTCTCTGTTTTCATGTCAGAATTCACCTATGAAGAGTCGAGGACGGAAAAAGAAACACAAAGAGCCAAGGGTGGGAAGACGTTGGATTGGTTGTTCTTGGTTTTAAAAGAAAATGGCCGTGTAGCATCAGTCTCAAGTGTTTTCCTCTCATCTTCCCCTCAGGGTTTTTATGTTTTCCCTGAGGACAGGGCCGAAACTCCACGAGAATGGGACCAAGACTTTTTTGAGGATGACTCTTTGTAAGTGGCGCCATTGACACAAATGCTCAGTGTTGTATTGCAACGTTTCCTGTTTGTTTATAACCATTTATAACACTGAGGTCTGGTGTCAACAGATCGTTCCTTCAACCCGCTGATCTGTTCAGTGTTCCCAGTCATCTTCGAGAGCAAGTGGCTTATTTTGAGGGCCAGTACAACAGCACCAGACACAGAGGTCACTATAAAAAGATTTTGGACAACAACCCTGACCCGACAAAAGAGAGTTTGTATGAGTGAGTATGGACGATTCCACTGTCGCCATTTTTTTAAATTTGTTGTGTTGTTTAGAAAGAGATCAAGACTTATTTCATGTTTTAATCTCATATACGGAACCACGCTGTCAAAACCAGACGCCAACCCAACTCTAATTTGTGGATTCAGAAATACAGGAGTTTTTCAACAATGGAGAAAGAATATAAACACAATTTAAGGGTTTTACATGAAGACAAATAATTATTCAAACAGATTATTTTAAACGTGCCAGGAATCGATCTTTAATTTGTAGTACCGTATTTACCGGACTATAGAGCGCATCGGAATATAAGCTGCACCCACAAAATTTTAAAAGAAAAAAATATTTTTACATGTATTAGTCGCACCAGACTATAAGATCTATAGATTAGCCGCATCGTTGTATAAGCCGCAGGGTTCAAACCGTGGGAAAAAAGTAGCGGCTTATAGTCCGGTAAATACGGTAATTAAGTCGGATTTCAACAGGTGAGGCAAATTTGTTTCCATTTTGATAAAGTTCAACAAATTTAACATAATAAATCCCAGTATTTAAGCAAATAAATAGTTAAAGATTAAGAGAGGATGCATTTAAAAGACAATAAAAGCATGCAAATAAATAGTTACAGATTAAAAGAGAGTTAAATGAGTGAGAGGGTGAAATGAAACGGGACCACGGCTCTAGAGGCATGTGAGACACTTCAATAATCACTTCAGGTGCTGGTGACACAATCAAATATGAGCGGTTTGAATTGTTGTTCTGTTCTTAGATCAGTCGCCAAAACGCTCCTTGTGACATGAATGTTTGAACGTCTCCCTCCTGCTGCAGCTACTTTGCTCAGATCTTGGAGGAGCACGGTCCCCTGGTGGCTGAGGATCCTCTGCTGGTGGGTGAGCTGGTAAATTTCCCTCTCGTGGCTCGGCAGAAGATCGAAGAGGCGGGCGGCTTCGAGCCCTTCCTCCTGGAGTCCCTTCGCTTCATAAAGATGAGGAGGTGTATCGGCCTGACCAGGCACGCCGTCTCCCTGCAGCAGGCTGGACACGGACCCAGCCTGGATGAGCTGGACATAATAGATGATCCAGACACAAACTCTCCGTCTCCTGATTATCAGGAGAGTCATGATCCTGCTTTCAAATGCTATCTGGACAGTTCATCTGCTCAGACAGAAGTTTGTCCCATCCTCCCGAGTCCTTATGCATTTGGCTGCATCCCTCCTCTGCCGCTCGGCCAGCTGCATGGAGTTACTCTGCCAGGGCCGGACCCCTTTTCTCCTTGGACAAACGGTGACGGTCAACAGCAAGCCACTTATTTTTTGCCTAATGACTACGAGGAGCTGGACCTTGACCTTTACTCCAGTGAGGTTCAAGATGAAGCTGCTCCGTCTTCAGATGGAGCCGCTTCAGTAACACCCGAGGAAGACATTATGAAGAAGCATGCATCCGTACAGGTTATTACCAACCTCCCACCGGCTTTTTAGATCAACGAGAATGAATTGATGTTGAACTGTAAGTCTGAAGTGCTATTTTTTTTTTGTGTGTGTTATGTTAGACATCTCAGGAGATGATGAGGAGCGTAGCGGTGAACACAGAGCTTCTGGAGCGTTTGGAGAGCTGCCCGGTGAGTTTCAAGGATTCAAGGAACTTTATTTGTCATACCAACACACATTTACACATGGGGAGGTACGAAATTATGTTCTCAGGTCCCGGTTTAAGCCACGATAAATATATAGAATAAAATATAAAAAAAAGAAGTACTGTATAAAGAGCAGTATAAAATAAAATGTACACATCTATTAACATAATCGGAACAAAAATTTTTTTAGTTTTTTGAGGCCGACACTGATTTAGATATTTAGGAGCAGCGATGATGTTGTGAGGGTTTTATTATTTCTACCACTGTTATTGATGCTCCTTATCGGTTTGGTTGAACTCACATCAGTTAGGCGACGAGGAGACTGTAACCTTTCTCACATTTAATGCATCAACCAAACATAAAAGCCATGTTTCCAACACATTTTCTTCACAGTTTTCCAACTGTGTGGGGTTTGACTGATGCTCTTTTAATTACGTCATCCTGTCGCATCTTCTTCCTCTGGAGATTTAGTGCCACCAAGTGTTTATATCGATTAATCTATTCCTAATATTTGCATAACTGAAGTGGATGCAAAGATTTTGTTTTGCTGATTCTCAGGAAATTTGTCTAAAATTTGAGATGAATGGACACTTTTGTTTTTGATACATCCAAAAACCTTGTTTGCCATTTCTGTGCTGCAGTTTCTTTTTATTATCGGCCGACATGTAAGGGATAATAACTGACAGTACGTATGCGTTATCAATAATTTATGGACGACAGGGAGGCTCAGAGTCCATTAGTTCCTGATTACGAACACCTCGAAGGGCCTTGTCCAACTTGTACCATTTTCTCTTGGCAAATAACACTCAATGATAATTTGTACGGTTGACCAACAGTGACCATGATGTGACAACTAACTATCCAGCTATATCCACATCAGTCCTTAAATCAATATCTGGTTTTATATCTGATTGACAAATGCCATGTGTAACGCTACTGACAGCCAGTGTGACGTTAGATGAAGATTTCTGTGATTAAATTAAATTACACTTAAAAAACAGAGGCTCTGACTGTGCCCCTGTTGCTATGGTTACTCATTTAATGCAGCCAATCAGAATCGAGCATTCACTGGTATAAATTCACAACATTTCTAGAATAATCTAACATCGGTCGATATATTGTTTAGTTGACTCCTACTGAGTTTCTTGTTTGACCTTTTTGGCCTTGTTTTCCGCCAGGGCGACCTCAACAAAAAGCAAAAGAGCAACGAGAAGCTGCCGCAGGAGATCAAGAAAATGGAGAACGGCTGCGACCAAGTTAACGTAAGGCACAAAGAAGACCTCGCTGACCTTGAGGAAGACCTGCAGAAGATCATTGCCAATATACAAGTAGGTCCATAGGCAGTTATAATTGGAGTGGATTTGTAAGTGATGAGCAGACTCTGAATGTTATTGGCTGTTTCCTCTCGTCAAGGTGACCAATAAGGAGCAGGCGCTGTTCCAGCAGAAGCTGGAAGAGGAGGTGAAGAAGGACCAGAAGGAGAAGAAAGCCAACCAGGAAGTACTGAAGTCCCTGAAGGTGGAGATGGAGGACTTGGTGGAGGAACAGGGGAGGTAAGACCGCAAATCACATGATCACATGGATCAATATTAGATTTATTTTCTCAATGTGTGCATCTGTTTATTCGGATTAGTGGATGTACTTTGATAAGCCTGTATTTTTGATTCTCTCCATTCTAGTTTTGTTTTTATAGTGTTCTCATTGTATTCAGATGTACCTGGCTGCTATGGCAAGTTAATAAAGTCATTTAGCTATCCATCTGTAATATTACATTACAGCCCAGTAATTTCAAAGCCAAAATATCCAAAAAAAAATAGACTATAGCTTTAAAACTACCAGAATTATCCTGTAAATTTCACTTTTGGTTTTACACACAACTTGAAATTGTGTGTTTCGCTCACTTTGTGGACACGTCCCTGTTTTTCTCTAATGACACACAGTCAGCACGAAGTGTGAACACATTACACATTAAATGTGCATAGAAGGGTTAAGTTAAACTTCTATGAAAATAAAATGCATCAAGTGATCTTTGATCTCTAATTACTTTTATTCATGTTGTCACAGTCTTACCCGAGACATCCGACAGAAGACAACCGACTATGATGTAAAGTTGGCTGATTTCCTGGAGCTGAGGTGAGCGAGAGGTGACGGTGAAGCTCAAACCTAAAACGCCTCGCAGACCTTTTTTGCTCACTTCTTTCCTCGTTGTTTCTTCAGCAATCAGTCAGCGGCCGAGAAGATGAGCCTGGAGGATGAGATCAAGCGCTGTAAGGTTTCCTTGACCTCGGCCACCAGGAGGTCTCACACAGCTCAGGTAGGCCCGAATCACACACATTTCATTTAGGGAGAGAAGCGCTGAACATGGATTATTGTGGAAATGGACCAGTTTAATGTTTGGCAGCTTTTTCCAGTAGTGTAAAATAAAAAAAATAATATTTTAGAGGTTCATTATTACGGTTCTGTATTTCTCTGTAATGCAGCACAGTGTTACTCAAAACAGTCTCAATCATTTTCCATTTATTTTAACTAATTACATTAATATAATAAATGCTGAATTAGATTAATACCTACAACTAGTTGACTTTATTTAATGACTAGTTGGGAGCAATAAAATAAACAATAAAATCTCAGTACCCAGTACAGCTGCACCTCGGCAATAACCATTTCATTTGATTTACACCTTTTGTGAGCAAAAAACGGAGCCTTATTATCTGTGTAAGGGCGTCATTCACAGCTGAGTTGTTGTATTGAATTGCAATAGACTGGCTCTAAACTCAGTGATCAATATATTAGGTAAACCCGTACACTGTGAAGGTTTTAACTGGCTTCACAAGAGGCTTTTCCTGCTTGCTTTGTGTTTGCTGTTGCTGAATTAGCCCTAAATGTCTTTGTCAAATAGGCCACGATAAAATTATAAAATCATTTTCACTGTCAAAATGTCCAGTTACTTTTTAGCCTTTCAAGACCTACATTCTCCCTGCAGTCAGAAACAGTTTGCTCTCCTGCTTGCTGCACACGGAGGCACAATTTAACCACATTATCACTCTATTAAAACAGGTTCTGTTTAGGTTGCTGGCTTCATAAAACATGGCGACAGACATTCGGTACATGAAACTGCCTCCTCTTGGTTCCACAGTGGTCTGAGAATTGAGATTTGCTTTTCTGTGTCCAGGTTGTTGAAACCATCACAGTAAATGACTTGTCTTGCTCCTCCAGCTGTCATTGTTGGAGAGCAGTCGTGATCAGAGTCTGTACGGCCTCTACCGAGAGCTGGAGAACGGCAAGGCTTTGCTGACCAAACTGGATGAAGCCATGCACAGGTAAGAGGAGGAAAACACAGCTTTAAAGCTCTAGTTTTCTCTCAGACCACTTGAATTTAACACGCTGAGAAGTTAAATTACACCAAAAATAAACGAGCTACTGGAGCTTTAGTCAGTCCAGTTGGTGTCTGTGTGTATTTATGTGTGATGTTCATCATTTTTTTCTAGATATCCAACCAAAGAGCTGGAAATGACCAGGAACATCTGGAAAGCCAGCGTCCAGGAAGTGGAAAAGAAGATCTCCACTTCTGAGGTAAATTAGTCATCAGTCCATCGTTTCCTTACGGCGAGAAACCAGCCGAGAGCTGGTGAGAGTCGCCGGCTGGAAACAAGCTAATGATGATGATCATTTTTTAACCCTCCTCCTTCCGACTGCAGTTCTCAGGTGTTTTATTCCAATGTTTAATGAATAAATAAAAACAGAGACCGATGATCTGAAGTCATTAGGAACAAAGTGACTGACACAGTGTGTTAAATTCAAAAGCACCTTCACAGTTTTAATAGATGGAACCATTTACTGAGTTGTTATAAAAAGTTATAGGACCAAGAAGTCAAAAGAAAAAGTAAAACGGAATTTGAATATTTGAACAATTTATTCATTTTCCACAACAAATAACTGTGCAAAAGTTAACATGTGTTCACATGTGCAGCCCAATGCTTCAGGTAAAAAACACTGAAAGAATTAAGACTCGATTACACTCAGAAATAGAAATATCGACATTTTTATCACAATCTTTTATTCACTGTTCATTATTCATTGTGTGTGTGTGTGTGAGTTAAAGCAAGAGTTAATGTTTCACAGACGCAGAACCAGGAGCAGATGGATCAGGTGAAGAACGGCAGGAGAGTCGACAAGCTGCTTCCTCTCAGCACCAACAACCAGCCTGAACCTCCAGCTGCACTCGTAAGTCACCTCACCCATTAAAACCTCACCCAGCACAGCCTCATGTTAGAGACGTGCCCAGTAGGTTTTAGCTGTAATGGAGCATTTTTTCATGAGTTGCTGACTGATGAAATGTAAACTCTCTCCTGTCCTCTGCTAACGTTGCAGCTGTCTGCGGTACTCAAAGACTTCGTCCCTCCGTCTTCGGCCCACAGCTCCCCCCCGCTCACCCAGCAGCCTGCGGCCGCTCCGCCTCAGGCGCACCACAAACCTCCGTTCAGGACGCTGGAGCTTCCACCTGCCACTGTGTTCGACAAGGCGATGGAGCGGCTGTCCACCATGTTCCCCGACTACACAAGGTCACTGAGACAGAAAGTCACCGTCACGTACTGTAGTTTATCCCTGAGATCACTGACAAGTAGATTTTTTTCAGGCTACACTTTATACTAAAATACCAATGATACATTTAAAGGAATCTGGCAGATTTCCTCTTGCAGGGAAAATGTGGGCAATGAAGTGTGTGTGTGTGTGTGTGTGTGTGTGTGTGTGTGTGTGTGTGTGTGTGTGTGTGTGTGTGTGTGTGTGTGTGTGTGTGTGTGTGTGTGTGTGTGTGTGTGTGTGTGTGTGTGCGCGTGCGCGTGCGCGTGCGCGTGTGCGTGTGCGTGTGCGTGCGTGTGTGTGTGTTCAGGTCAGACCTGATGAGGTTTGTTCAGGAGTTGCGTTTATCCAGCGGTGGAAGCCTCAGCAGCATGGCGTTGCAGGATATGGTCGGTGGAGTGACCCAGCTGATCCTGGACCATCAGGTAGGTGGTTTTATTTTATTCACAAGGCGATTTACACCCCTCAAATGGGGACATTTCAAAAACTCAATCGTAGCCGGGGCCTCTCACACCCAGTGACACAGACCAGAGACCTCCAACTACACAACAGGACTCATCCAGACCTGAGAAGTGAGACCAGTCCCCCATTTTACACCAGATATCAAAACCTTGAATCTCTTTGAAACATCAGAGCCAAACGTTCAGTCCAGTTGGAGGAGCCTGTGTGTATTCGTCACATATTCACACAGCCGACTGTCACCATGATTATTTTCGCCGGTGATTCTCGGCAGCTTGACAGATGACTCAGTTTGTTTTCGCAGCGAAGGCATCACCTCCGACTAGGGATGTGCAAAAATACTATTTGAAGATGATTCCGATAGATTTTTAAAAAATAATTTAGCAAATATTCGGCCCATCCCTCCCTCCGACTCATGTTCATACACCACATAAACATTCATAAACTCCTTGTAGGTTAAACTGAAACAAGGGAGTCTGTTTTTGGCAGCTGCAAAGTGTGCAAATTAAAGTTTTTAGAGCGCCGACTAAAACTAAAAAAGTGTCAGTAGGAGCTGGTGTTACTCTGATCTTCTCACCAATATGTGCTTAAATACGTACAACCTTAATTGTAATACGACCCCCACTTTTTTAACAAAATAATCCCTAGAATAAAAAAGAAATATATCTTGTTCATGTTAATCTTGTCCCTGCTCAGATAATATAAATTTAACTAATCCCTAATCAGGGAAAGATATAAATTACATAAACACACTATAAATACACTTTATATATACAGATATACCCATAGCTTGTTAAATTGTCAATAGATACAGATTCACATTGCAGATTGTGTGGAGTAAAGTGATCGTAGTGACAGTAGTGATATATTACGTTGAGTTAACCCTTCAGAGTCTGAGGTAAAATGGCGTTTTTTACTACTTTTCATTTTCCCTTTGTGTTTCCCATTCAAACTGCTTAGCTTGCCTTTCTTTGTGTCTTTCTTTTCAGCACAACCTCACCTATGTGATTCTACAAGTATTTATTTATTTTGACATAATATATGGACACACTGTATGTAAAAGTGCAAAAGAAACACAAAATCCGAGTAGGAACTAGTTGGATCTTTGGAGGAGCGGGGGTCTGCGCGGACACCTCCTCTCGTTCGTCTTCACGCGCAGCATCCACTTCATCCTCTGAAAGGAGTCTTCCTCAGAATCAGAACGTTCTTCCCCAGATTCAGCATCTTCTAACTCGTAGAAGAGCTGTAGTGCGCGACTTCGGCTCTACATACATTTAGTGTTAATCGACAAAATCGACAAAATTCAAACACTTGTAAAAAGTTTGGAGTGTCCGCTTTCCAACAGTCTTTGAATTGAGCACCTGCGTGCCTGTGTCACAGCTTTACGTTTTCAAACGTGCAACATGTGACTTTGACGCCGTGTGGCGGTCCTAGACTCCGAAGGGTTAAAGGGTCTTATTGTGGTTTGGTCCTCTCACCTCTCGCCCTGATTATTCTGTTTTGTTTATTTGTTTGTTTCCTCTCAGGAGAAGCTTGACTCAAACGTCCTGGGACGGGGGAGTCCAGCTCAGAGTGCGACGCCCCCTCTTCCCCCCACGGTGTGGCAGAACCTGGGAGCCCAGAGAGCCCCTCACTCCACCGCAGTAAGTCCACAATCAGCAGAGAGCAAAAGTGCTTCCTGTTACCAAATTTAATCTCACTCACGTTTCATCTGTCAAACCTTTTAATTCTATTGTAGTTATGTTGTAAAATTTTATTTTATTTTAAGTCTAATTTTATTATTTATATATATTTTTTTAATTTCTTATTTTTTGTTTTGTTTCATATTTTATTTTCTAGTCTTGCTCTTCCTGAATTTTATTCCTCTTATTTCTATATTTTTATGTTGATGTATTCATCATCACTTTGTTTTGTCTTTTGATTCTTTTTTTAACCCTTTAACCTTCTGCTCAACCATATGGTAGAGCACATTTTGACTCACTATATCTTATTGAAAACATGTTTTACTTACGACATCTCAACCGTTTGGTAGAGGCCAATATTTCAAAAAATGTGGGGTCTGTTCATAAAAAAACATTGATTTTTGTAATTAGTGCCCCAAGGAAATAAAATATATAAAGAATACATTTTTTCATTGCTTTTTTCTTGGTGAGGATGTTAATCCACTTTTTATTTCACTCCTTTATATTTATTTTACTACTATTACTGTAACCACAGCTGTTAAGTCTATTCTATTGCATCGTTTTTACTTTTGGTCTCAAGTTGTCTTCATGTCCACACTTGTCAGACTTCTGAGAAACACTTTGGACTGAATTAACCTGAACAAAAGGTGGCACACAACTAAAGTTTGATTAATATCAGATTTTATTCAGAGAGAATGTAAATCAGACAAAACAAGAGAACCAAGTTAAAAACTGTGTAGAACAGATACCACGAGGAAACAAGAGAACAGAGGTAGAAATCAAACTTGTGACGGTGTAATGAGCTCTGGATCTGACTGTGTGTGTTTGTGTCTCGATGGCAGCTGAACGTCGAGGATCCTTGTATCATCTGTCACGACGACATGAGTCCAGGAGACATCTGCGTGCTGGAGTGCAGACACAGCTTCCACGACGAGGTGAGCAAAGACTGATGTCAGTCAGAGCGTTAAAGGACACAGGATTAAAGGGTAATTCAGGGATTTTTAAACCTGGGTCCTATTTTTTGGGTTTTTGGTTAGAAAAAGTTTTGGAATAAGTCCAGTAGATCATCTCAGGACTACGATGGCTGCAACATAATCCTTTGCAGCAAGTGCCCCCAATCCACGTACGTCCACTAAAAGTGCTGTTTTTTCCCCTGTAGAGACAGATCTGGAAGGTCCTTTTGGTTTAACCAGAAACAGCTGTTATATCACTCTTCAAACCTACCAAACTCCATTGACAAAAACAGTAATTTTACTTCACAGAACATAGGAGTTCCTGGTCTAGTGCTGCCTCGATGGGTTAGTTTGTTTGTGACTCTGGTGTTTTTAAAGGGTTAGTTCAGATCCAACATAATATTTGTGTAACGCAAAATAACAACCGATCGAGGCAGCAGTAGACCAGCAACTCCTGTGTTCTCTAAGGTAAAATTACTGTTTTTGTCAATGGAGTCTGGTGGCTTCAATGAGACGACTAATATGGCTGTTTCTGGTCAAACATTAAGGATCTTACAGGTCTGTCTCTGTCGGGATTAAACAAACTAAAACTGACCAGGGTGATCGACAGGATCGTGCTCTTCAAACCCACCAGACTCCATTAATAAAAACACAAATTTTACCTTGCAGAATGTTAACCAGTAAAACCACCAAAGTGACTTTTTTTTATAAATGATAGATATCTCATTTCTTTAGTTTGAAGTTTTGCCATAGACGGTAATCTTAGATTATTAGATTTAAAAACTGTAAATGGAGGCTGGTGTGACTCACTGCTACAAAGCTCAACATCTCCATAACGACCAAATGTCAGGTTTAGCAAAAACGTTACATTTTGTTTTGTTATTGGTTAAATTTTAATAATTTTTCTGCCACTTATCAGCAACCAGGTTACATTAGTTCATGATCATTATTATGATGATGATGAATGCTACATGCTACGGAAGCCCTGAGAGACAAGTGAGGGAGGAAAAAAATCTGGTTAACCATTTGAGTCGGCTCTAAATAGATTTCTGTCGTTAAAAACCGTAAGATTATCTTGACAAAATCTTTTGTTATCAGTTGTGAAAAACCTGTTTAGTCAAATTTTTCTAAATGTTGTTGTAATACTCATTTTAGCCACCGGAGGGCAGCAGTATCCTGCATTGTTTAGCTTCTGGTCGGTGGTTCAGGCCCCCGAAGTGCAAATATTACATCAATAAACTTAAAAATGAGCCTTAAATATTTGTAGGCTTTAGAAAAAGGACCAGTACATAATTTTTTTTCTCACTTACCTCTCAGGACTTCTGTAATAACCATAAAAATAATTACAGGAGTTTTTGACTATAAACATTTTTTTGTTGCATCGTGTGGATTTAACAAACATGAGCGCATCTTCTTCCTCACAAAACATTTCTAGAGATTTAAATTCATTGTTTTCATCCAAGCTAATAAGTATTTGTCCTCTGTGTGTGTGTTCAGTGTATCAGGTCGTGGCTGAAGGAGAAGAGCACCTGTCCCACCTGCAGAGATCACGCCTTGCTGCCTGATGATTTCCCCGTGCTGCCCGGCAAGAGACGCCATATCCCCTGAAGTCTTCACCCTCCCCCACACGTCGGTTTTTACCTTTTTATTTTTATTTTTTTTTTAAATCACATATGTCATTAATCTCAAATCACATACTCGAGAGTTTTGTGTATCGTTCAGTCAACAGTTTATACTTCGAATAAACAAAAACGTCTTGTGTTGGAGCTCGTCTCTGTCGTACTTTAGTCGGAAAAGTTTGATAAAACGATCCGAACTCGAGGTCTGTTTACAAACGAGCTTCCAGCTGTTTCACATGGTCGACCTGAAGTGTAGCATTATGGACTATAGACTTCTTTAAGGGAGCTATACAGTGTAATAGCTTTATATTTAGGATATATTTTGTACAGAGGACTATATTGTAATTAGGAACACAGCCGCTGTCTGTTAAAAGCTCTGGAAAAAGTTTGTAAATGGACCTTGAGTCGCAACGGTTTTGTCTAATTGCCTGAATGAGAGCAGATATTTACACTTTGATATGTCCATTTTTTAAAATGATGACTAAAGTAAACTTTGATCTATTGGTCTTCAGTAATATACATTTCAAAATTCACTTTCAAATATGTGCATTTATTCAACTGAAATATAACTTTAAAAAAATCACAAAGGAATTATCTCCACTGAAACACTTTTGGTCACATTTATGAAAGAAAATAAAGTTGTTTTTTTTTTAAGGATAAATCTATTTTTAAACTTGGGATCTATGTTTTACATATTCTATGTTTGAACGACTGGTAGCATCAAAAAGTTTTGGAAATTATTCAGAAGATTGTTGTTAAATCTTTTGGTTCAAAGCCACCAGACTCCATTGACAAAAATGCTAATTTTACCTCACAGAACACAGGAGGTGCTGGTTTATTTGGTGTGACTTCAGAGTTTTAACATGTTAGTTCTGATCCGACCGTAAGTGTGGAAAACACCAAAGTCACACTTTAACACAAACAAACTTCGCAGTCAAGGCAGCAGTAGATCAGCAACTCACATGTTCTGTAGCGTAAAATTACTGTCTTTTTTCAATGGAGTCTGGTGGCTTTGAAGAGACTGATGTCACAGCTGTTTCTGATTAAACCAAAAGGATCTTCCAGGTCTCTCTCTGAAGGGATCCTTTCTGTAATGTTGTCAGACACTTAGAATAACAATCGGAGCAGTCAGTGGCAAAAACAAGCACTTTTACTGGGCGTGGTTGCCTTAAAGGATCACATTACAACCATTGTAGCTCGTTCTAGGCTGCTGGCTGAGGTGACCTACTGGACCATTTCCAAAATGTTTTGTATCTACCAGTCATGTAGATGTTAAAAACTAAATTATATATATAGGTCCCAAGTTTAAAATAAGTCAGATACTTCATTAGCAAAGCCACTGTAGGTGAACATTATTTCTTCCTCATGATAAAAGAGTTCAGATCTCTGCGGGGACTCGGTACAGGGGATCGTGTGTTTGTGGTTTCAGTCCTGTGTGTTGCTGTGAACTTATCTCAGCGCCGATGGGACGTCCAGGTTCAGACTCTGCAGAGCTTCAGAGGGAAGTTCTCCGTGATCAGGTGATCATCGTGAAGCACGATGACGATGTTGACTTCAAACTCTGACCGGAGAGAAACAAACACATCGTCACATCACGGGAACAGCAGCGCTTCTCACTGGACATCTCAAATATACCACTGTCACACAAATGGACTGATCTATCAATCAACATATCAATACCCCTGATGCTTACAAGCAAAATAAGATATCACACCTGGTTTTAACCCCGAGCTGTGTTGTCATAGTGATATAAATATATACACATATATATTTGTGACCCATTTTTTTAAAAACATGTAACTAACAGATCAAGTTAATCAATTTAACAGTCGTAGTCCAGCAACTCTGCAAAATAAAATAGCTGGTTTTGTCAATGGGGTCTGGTGGGTTTCTCTGCTAACGTCCACAGCAGTACTTTACTGAGTGTCTGTGTAGGTAAGGCACCAATCTACTGTTGGTAATATGACTGTGGACAAATGACTCACAGTACAATCTCACTTCAAAAAGTCCAAACTATCCCTTTAAGACAGACTGTGAGGCTTCACTGACCGACTTTGAAGTTGGTGGTCTCCAGTGTGGGGCAGGTGAACAGTCTGGGGAACACCATGTAAATAGGAATAGAGAGGCTGTGGCACACGTCGCCTTCAGCTATCTGGATGTTCTGGATCTCCGTGGCGTCTCTGGCGTATCCTTCGGCACAACCTGAAGAAAACACAGCGGCCGTTCAGAAAACCAGCGACTGAAAGCTTAGTCCAGCGTCGCTCTGTCCTCTCTGGCAGCGAGGACTCACCGCAGGTCTCCACGCGCACAAGCTGCAGTTCAATACTCTTAATGGGAACGTCCGAGTTCTCCACCACCACCTCTCCAGTCAGCGGCTGGCTGATCACACAGTTGGTGGCGTCTAGATGGCCCCGGATCAGAAACTTTGGCACTGAACTCCTCTGAAGACAGAAAGAGAGCAAGTTCATCCTCTCAGAACAGACTTAAATGAAACAAAATGAAGCAAGGTTTTGAGGTTTGGGGCTATTTTGCTTTCGTAACATGTTTTCTTTCAGCATAGTGGAAAGAAAACATGCAGAATACATATTTAGGTGTTTATGTTAGCGCACATTTGCTCTAATTTCATGTTTTTAAAAGGGTAAATATCTGGAATTAGTCCAGTAGATCGCCGTCAAAGGACGAGCAAACAATGGCTGTAATGTAATACTTAAAGACAACAAGTTCTATTAAGTAAAATTACTGATTTTGTCAATGGAGTCTGGTGTCTCTGAACTGAGCAATGTTATGGCTGTTTCTGGTTAAACATTAAGGATCTTACAGATCTGTCTCTGTAGAAATTCTTTCCATAATGTTGTCCAACACTAAGAACAACAATCTGAGCCCATCAGTGGTGAAAACAAGAACATTTAGTGGACGTACTTTGAGCGCAAAGGATTACATTACAGCCTATTTCTCAGCTGCCGACTGAGGCGATCTAGTGGAGCAATTCCAAGACTTTTTGTCCCTACCAGTCACCATAAACAAGTTTTTACAGGATGGTTTGTTCACATCCACAGCCTGATTTATAAAACATTTTATTCCTAAAAACATGGTGAAAACTGTGTTGACAGTATTTTCTGATGATATCCAAACTTTCCTTTGTAAAAAATCTTTGGCTCTTATGTCAATAAAATAATTTTGAGTGCATATTTAATTAGATAATGCCTCATTTGTACATTTAAACATTAAATTTTAGAGAACTTGTACTTAAAAAAAATAATTGTTTTACTGTAAGTGATCAGCTGGGAAGTTTCATCTGTACGTTACACGTGTTCGTTGCGGTTTCTCTCACCTCACGGACGTTCTGCAGGGTGTCTGGAGTGATGGTGAAGTTGACTGGAGTGGGGACAACTTTAGCTTTCTGCGGCTGGAAATCAAACAGAGCTACAGATTCAACTCAGTTCAACACGTACTATTACATATTCTATCATTAGATTATTATTCCTCATCATTCCTGTAAAAGCAGGATTTAAAAAAAAAAAGTTGTTCACTGCAGAGATCCAAGTGTGGGGAAACCTTTTTTCATCAGTTTGTAAAAATTCTGAAAATAGTGAGAAATGCCGTCACAACGACCCAGAATGCACCTTCACAATGCGTGTTTGTGTCCAATCAACAATCCAAACCTTAAAGTTACATTAAAAGTACATTAAAATGAGTAAATCATTTAAAAGAACCACTGTTAGATCGCTCTCTTCAAAGCCACCAGACTCCATTGACAAAAACAGTACTTTTATCTCACAGGAGTTGCTGGTTTAGTTGTTGTGACTCTTGTGTTTTAACATGTTATTTCAGATCTGAACTAACACTTTAAAACACCAAAGTCACAGAATCTCACTGATATATTACATAATATAACCAATCGAGGCAGCAGTAGACCAGCAACTCCTGTGTTCTGAGAGATAAAAACACTGTTTCTGTCAATGAAGTCTGGTGGCTTTGAAGAGAGTGATACAACAGCTGCTTCTGGTTAAACCAAAAGGATCTTCCTGGTCTCTCTCTGTAGGGATCCTTTCAATATTGCTGTCAGACTCATTTTAAAAATACTGGACAGTCTACACAATCCTGAAGGCTCATGCAAGACAAACGCCAAGTGGAAACAAAAGCTTTCCTAAAGCTGTAAACGCTCCTGTTTACATGATCAAACCCACCTGACAGTGCACAATGAACTCACAGTTCCTGCTCAGGTCTTTGGCCAGCAGTGAGCGCTTCATGTCACAGCGGAGGGTGTACTGAGGGGAGCAAAAACAGGACTGGAGGTTTAATCAAACGTAATTCAACTTACTGACATAAATATCCAGAATGTGGACTGTGCCATGTCCAAACAATAAATTCAGAAAAGAATGTGAAGCTCAGATAAATTTAAGGACGTTTTCCCAACTAAGCGGTTTGTGAAACGTAGTGACCAGGCAGTAACCCTCACCTGGATGTTGACAAAGACACCGTGGTAGGTCTCGTACAGCATTTTGTTGCTTTTTGCGTTCAGCGGGAACTCAAAGGGGATCTCAGTCTTGCCTCCTGGGACTTTTCCTGCCTTGGCCACCTCGATGGTGCTGCTGATCAGCTGGATGGGCTGCAACATCAGAAAATGATTCATCTGATTAATATTAGCAACACTTTTTTTGACTACAATGTTTAGACTTAATTATCAGTAAGTTGTCAGGTTATTTTCCACCTTTACAGGCTGACAAAGGCACCTGAATGTAGCTTTGTTGGCCAGATTTGTCAAATTCACTCTGCTCAAAAAACACATTAAAGGAAGACGGCTTTGAAAACGGGACAAATGCTTGTAACATGTTCATGTAACATATAATAAACTGTTGAAGAATCACCTCCTTTTGTCGAAAACCTAAATAATTTTGAGGATTTGCATTTTATTGCTACCTACAGATCCTCCACTTTTTTGAAAAGGAAATAAAAACCCCTGATTTAGAATAATGAAAATATTTATCAATGATTCAAAAAGTACCAAAGGTAACATTGACAAACTCTACAAAAGCTTTACTCTACCGAACAGGAATTAGACAGCGCTGAGAAAAAGAAGAAACATAGTAATTTCAGAAGAAATGGACATTTTTTATGTTTTTTAGGAGACAAAACAAAACGATGAATGGAGAGTGTAATTAAATGATTATTATTAATTGATAATGAAAATAATCGTGTATTGCTGCAGTGTATGGTTTATAACATTTATCTCCATAATGGTAAGGATTACTGCCCATTGTTTTCATTAGCAGTTAATATGTTAATGATCTTTCTAGTTAAGTAACTCATTAATTCAGTCTAAAGTCCATCAGTAGTCCCCAGACTCCAGAGTGTTGTCTTAAAATGTCTTGTTTTATCCTAAAAATCCTGAAGTTAATCAGTTTACAATAATATGAAACAGAGAACTTTGGACAATCATCACATCTCCTTCTTCTGTCTTTAGACTGATTTAATCTAATGTCTCTGTGAGGATCAGTGAGGTTTGGTCTGATCCGTAGTAAAGCATCAGTTCAGACTGCTTAAATTATTAAGTTCACCTTAACGGAGTTGTAGAAAGCCTCGAAGACGCCGACGCTCTTGGAGCTCAGCTGCAGGTTCACCAGTCCCTCCATGCTCAGAGAGATGCCGTGGTGCTGCAGCGCCTCCTTACACACCAGCACGACGACACCGGCCACCGATTCCTGCACACAAAACAGCACCGCTGAGGTCCTGACTGCTGTGGAGACGGTCAACAGTCACCATCTTAATATCTTAAACTCTGATGCAGTCACACTATGAGGCGTCATGAACGATCTGCCTTTGCCCCAACAGAGAGGCCAAGTCCCACCCCTTCCAGTGGACGACCATGGGGCCTTATTTCAGGAAAAAAAGCCTTCTGAACTCGGAAAATGAAGATCAGGCGGCAAAAAAAAGTCAGACGGTTTCCAGCAGCCCTCAAAGATTTTACAGGAAGTCACAGAAATATTTACGTCCTGTTAGATTCATCACTTTTAATTTGTTAATCGAAGCCACAGTTCTAGCTGAGAGTCAGTAAATCATATTTTATACAGTAAGTCTAGCCTACCTAGAAAATGAATGGTTTGAGGCCCTAACTAGCATTAACTTAAGCTACCCAGTGCCAATAAAACTACGATGTAGAGGAAGTAGAGGAGTCTGGTTGTTCTTTGGCTTCACGAAGGAAAAAGGACCAGAAGTCACTGGATAAAACATATCAGGTAAGATAACTTTACATTTGTGTGTGGAGCACTGCAGCGTTAACTTGCAGGTGATGTTTATCGTTTGACATGAGAAGACTAAATGGTACTTTATTATCTTTACGACAAACTGCAGCTTTCTTGACTTGCAAAATTATCTTTTAAATTGACAAACATCATATGTGTAATTCATTCCTCTAGCTGTTGACTACTTTACATATTGTTTCAGAAAGAAAGTCCCAAGAGGCCCTACAGATGGGGAAGGACTTTGCCTCTTTATTTGATCACAGCTTCAGTACCAATATTACACTGAAGTCTGTGATCTTCTTGTTATATAAACGTATGAACAAATACCAAAATATCTGCAGTAAACTACAGTGATTTCAGCAGCTAAACCGGCCTGGACCTCTCATCAGTCTAACTCTAGTTACTACAGGTTTGTGTTTCAGTTGCAGAAGCTTTAGTTGCATTAGTAGCAGCATCAAAAGCAGCAGCAGTGTAGATTGTAATAGTACCATTAGTAGCAGTGATAGACATTGTACTGGAAGCAGTAACAGCAGTAGTAGTAGTAGTAGTAACAGCAGTAGTAGTAGTAGTAGTAGTAGTAACAGAGGAAGTATCATTAGTTTGATGCCAATGCTAAAGTTTTACTGTGTATTTTGACAGCTTGTTTAGTCCACAGTGTACAGTCTGTCTGTGACACGGTGACAGATTTTGTCGTAACACCCCCGCTAATAAGCTGCCGGTCACGTGCGGACAGGAAAACGCCTCCTAGCTAGTTAGCTAGCTAATGTTAGCTAGTGAAGGTAAAAAAGACGTAATTCTCTTACTGACAGTTTTCTAACTTTCAGCAGACCAAAGCAGGCAGGTTACCGTTAGCTAAACATGACACAGAAGCAGCTTGTTAGCTAGCTAGCTAACACACTTAACTTACCCCTTCATGGTAAACTTTGTTCGCTCTTTTCAGTCTTATATCCAAAGTGACGCTCATCTCTGACCTTCACACATCAGACAGGCATTTAAAGAGCTGGTTCCCGGTTCTTTGTAGTTCATAAAACAAGAAAATAAAGTGTTTTTTTTAATTTAAATCTAATCTCCAGGTGTGTGTGTCCAGTTGGCTGCAACAACAACAACACCACTTCCGGTTCAAAACCGTCAGCATAAAAGAGGCATTTTGAATCCTTCAAAATAAAAGCATCATTTCATGCAGATAATTTTTGTTTTATGAGATTTTATCCTTCAGCCAAATCCAGTGTGAGTGAGTAGAACATAATTTATAAGAACATAAAAGTATTACTATAAATTGGTGTTTAATAAATTCACAAGATTAGGACTGACATAAGAAAAGATTAAACAAAACAGATAAAATAGGACAGAAGACAATATAGAAACTATTAGAGCAATTAAAGACAAGATTATGATGTAAAAGGACAATGGTGTGATAAATAGCAGCAGAGTCTAGTCAATGTGATCAGCGTACACTTGAAAAACGTATCACGTAAGTGACAAGTCCTTAATTAAAGAGCATAGTCTTGACCTGCTTGATATGTCAGGAGACAACTTTTGTTGTGATTTGGTGCTAAATAAATAAAACTGACTTGACTTTGTGTGTTTTCTGTATCAATTTATACAGTCTGAATACTGGAACTACTTTCTACTTTAAAAAATAGTTCCAATAAAACTTGTTAATGTAATTTGTCAATGCTTTTACCTCTATTGTATTGGGCAGAAGAGAAAATCTCATAAACGATAAAGTGAAAACATCCGAGTGGCTAAATACCATCTGAGGTAAGCAAGAAAACATGTTTATTATTTCGTTCTAGTTTTTTGTATTTGTACATATCTGACCAACATTATATATTAAAATACTCCTGCTAGTCTGTACTATATCCTAAAGGGTTCACTGACAATCATGTGCCATTTGTGCTTTAATGTTTCTTCTCATAGATTCAGTTCTACCATAACACACTGATCTGTATTGGTTTTATATATGGTGTTCTTTCAAGCTTTGGCTGGTTCTTAATAATGTTCCTGTAGAAAACAGTTCCCTCTCTGTATCCGGCAACTAAAGACCAGTTGTGCTTTGGACTGAAATATTGTTTTGACCAGATACAGCTCGAGCTCACTGGCTGCTCCGTCACTGTTGCCACAACAGAAACCGACAGCTGAAGACGAGTGGTGGCCGAACCTGTTGTGTCCTTCAAACGACTCCGTCCATCCATCCATCTCTATATTCATGGTGACTGAGAAAGAAACACCACGGGAATTTAAAGCATAACTTAATAAAGAAACCTTTATTTACAAAACAAAGGAATCATTATTTGTATTAGCCTTTAAATTCTACATTATATCCCTGTTTGTACCACCATAGCCAGTGTATCATTATACCATTAGAAGCTATTTATCTAAGTAAAGCTTACAATTGTTTCCAGGAATCATGTCCATTCTGATTTATTTCATAAAAAATGTGTTGTACAGATTCAGTAACATGTGTTATAGGCATTATTAATTATTATTAAAAAACATTCATACCTCTCATAGCTCTCGTTTAGCTTAGCTTAGCTTAGCTTAGCCCACAGGCTGGACTCAGTAGGAAAATGTTAGTTTTTACATCTGTGAGAATTGAAACATACAACTTTCATACATTCATTCTGATTAACTACATGTATGTTCTTGTTGGTTGTGTTTGTTATTTAAATGTTCAACAACCACTGAGTGAGGTGCTGCTCCGTGCTAAGCTAGGCTAAAAACATCTGGCTCCTCTGATTTCTGGGCACAAAAACATCAAAAAGTTGTTCTTATTAGACTGTTTGTTTTTTTTTTTACTTTAAACAAATAAGATGTTAATTAGTGAGCTTTAGAGGTGCTGGTAATGTCTTGAATTAATTACTATAAACAACTATTTTCATAAGTGATTGATTGATACTTTTTTTTTTAAAGGCCAAAACTAATTCCTGCTTCTTAAACATGAATATTTTTTCCTCCTCTTTGACAGTAATGTGAATTATTTTTGGCTGGTGGACAGAACAACAAATTCGAGGACGTTACCTTGACCTTTGGAAAACACTGTTTTTCTGACACCTTATGGACCAAACAACTTATCAATTAATTGAGAAAATTAGTTGCAGCCCTATACCTGTCCAGGCCTCACTACCATATCACAGTCACACACACATAAAAACACATATTTTCCTCTATTCTTTTTTATAGTCCTCCTCCAGCTTCAGCTTCTCTGTGTTGTTGCTGAGGAAAGCTGCATCGTTGCTCACTTGAACCTTGTCAAAAAAGTTGAAATCTGCCACATAGCGGCCACTCGTGGTGCTGAACAGCACCGGTTTGAACTCGTAGCCCCAGAGGATCTCCTGGGGAACGTAGGAGGTGCGGCTCTGGCACGTGGCCGCCGTCGACTCCATGGTGGCGTTGAGTGTGACGAGCAGCTCAAACTCACGAGTGTGCAGGTTCTCCGCGTTCAGCCCTGTCAGCGGGCTGTGCTCATCCAGAACGTGGTAGAAGGTAAGCGGGAGGATGAGGAACGGGCACTCGCCGCTGGAGTCCATGTAGAAGTCCACCGAGCTCTGGTGGACTTGAGTCTTCTCGCCCTCCTCGGTCACGTTGGAGTGGAGGAGCTTTCCTGTGAGCTGGCACTGGATCAGGAGGCTCTTCCTCATGTTGGCCACCCTCACCATCAGACACAGCTTGCCTTTGCGCCGGCAGATCACCGCCGACTGGCTGAACTTGATGGTCTCTGCTCGCTTCTTGGGCCGGGCCAGCTTGGCGAGAAAGGCGCCGGTGACAAAGATCTCAGCCAGGCCGGTGATGACGAGCTGAACCACCAGAGTGAAGATGGCCAGAGGGCACTCCTCCGAGATGTAACGAAAACCGTAACCAATGGTGGTCTGAGACTCCAGCGAGAACAGGAAGGCCCCGGTGAGGGTCTTCACGTTCTCCACGCAGGCCGTGTGGTTGGCGTCCACGCCGGCCTCAAAGTCTCCGTTGCCCATGCCAATGAAGTAAAAGATGACCCCGAAGATGAACCAAGTCATGACGAAGGTGGAGGCAAACAGAGTGAGTTTGTAGCGCCACTTCATGTCCACCACCGTGGTCCAGATGTCGTGCAGGTACAGCTTGACCATTCCCTCCACGTTGTCAATCCGCACATTGTTGTGGCCGTCTTTGGACACAATCCTTCGCTGGACCTCCGCCCTCCTGCTGGCCATGTTGATCTGTTTCAATAAAAACTGACTTCTGAGGGTTCAGTCTGGTTCTGCCAATGAAAGAGCGGACAAAAAAAACCAAAGAAATATGTGATCAAACTGTAATTTAAAGTTAGATTTTTAACGTGTGAGGCGTCTGAACTTAAAGAGTCCTGAAAGCTTTTATATAATCTAGATATTAGTCTGCGTCCACACCCTGATTCTCTTTTTTTCAACCCCTCAGTCATAATGTTATTTAACCGATGCCTTACCTGTAAAGATCTAGTTATTTATAATATTATTGCATTTCTAATTCATTAGGCTGACTCTTGAATAATAATTCACAGGGTTTGAAGTGTCCCAGTTGGCTAGTAGCACTGGGGGAAGTGTGGTTTTGGCTCCTGTGTTTAATGTTTCTTCCTTTTTTCTTGTATATAGTAAAGTAGAGCTCTTAAACTATTTACAATAGTATCATAATTAAAAATAAGTCCCACTTTACCAGTTTTCACCCTGTTACTTTCCACTGCTCCTTCTGGTGGTTAACACAGACACAGAGTTGAAAGTTAACCTTGTAGTAAACCATTGCAGGAAGTCCCAAGAACACTTTCTGTATCTTTAAATAATCATTGATTCCTTGATAAACCTGACAGTGTGTTTCATACTCACATCCTGCCGCCGTGCTGAAAAGTCTCAGGTGTTTGCCTTCGCTCGTCTCACACAATCTGTAAGATGAAGCTGCTGGAGAACATCTAGTTCAGTGTCTTCTTTCTCCCATTGTCCCGAGCTGTGAGCACTGAACTTTGGCACAGTCGTATTCAGGGAAGAACAGAAAACAGAGACAAAAGCCGAGCCGTCAGCTCTGATCTGCGTGTGGGTTGGCTTTTACTCCCCCGCCTCCTCTACCTGTCGACAGGTGGGAAACTTTGAGCAACAAGTTTGTTTCTGCTGCTTTTATGGTTGTTGTTGCTTTACACACACACACACACACGCCCTGATTTACTGCCATCAGTGCGATACTGTGGCTCTCTGAAGGACATTATGACTTCTTGGGACACTCTTGGTGTCAGTACAAACAAATGGGGGCGTGATTCAATTCTGGTCTGACACCATAAAAAAAAACTAGGACAGAAGAAGAAAACATCTGGTGAGTAAATGAGTGTGAGAGCAGCGTCGGGGACGAGGAAACATATACATTCAAAGAAGATTAAGGGCGAACATACGATATAGAAATGAATGCTCCTAAACTACAGACGACCGAAACAACCATAATAAATAAATAAGTCAATCAGTGACTCAATAGATTAATTAATATGCCATTAAAAGCACTACGAAACATAATGAAAATTAATATAGGCCTTAATTAATAAACAAATGTGATATATTTCTGTTTTAATATGCTTTTGTATTCATTTACTTTCCTTTTTAAAATAAATTAATTTCTAAATTTATCTAGTCATTATTTTCCCCATTGCACTCCCTCAATTCATTTACCCAGTTTCCCATCAATCAATGTGTTATCAATATATTTTTGCAATGTGAAAACATAAAACAAAATCTATTTTTATATTCCTGGTCTTAGATTAAGATTTATTTAGCAGTTGAAGTATCACATGAAGCATAAGAGACACTTTTAAACTGTAGAGAACATCAGTGTGTTCAAGCACTGAAGGAAGTTGAAGTGTTACTTTATATTTTGTGGAATGTTTCTTTAAATGTCGACCAGTGGTTGTTCAACGTTATGACCTTGAGTCACCCTCCTTAGCTTTGTTATTAACCTCATTATTACCCCCATGGCTGGATGTGTGTGTGTGTGTGTGTGTGTGTGTGTGTGTGTGTGTGAGACTAAGGTATGAGCTAACAAATGGATATAAGAAACACTAGACCTCCATCTAGTGGACACAAAATATAAAGCATTTTCTCTTTTAGGCTGCAGTTAATTTTAGTTTGAGAGGTAAACATGAATAAAATAGTCGAACACAGAACGACCATCAGATATTTATTTACAGTGCTCAGTGTATTAGGTACACATAATATAACATTTTCCTGTATGTCCCCCTGCTTGGCATTTATTAGCAGCATTTAAGGAAATTATAACATAGTTGTACGCAGATATTCGGTTATTTTCATGAGTTTATTAATGTAGAGTATTTGTAAACTATTGTAACTTCTCCTGTGAAAACATATTTTAAATTATTACAACTTAATTTCACGATATTGTCATTCATTATCTGTTAGTACAGCAGCCTCCACTTGTGGGTGCCCACAGGAGGAGTTACAGTTCTGTAGTAATCTGTTTAAAATGACATTATAGTGTGTTACAGGGCATTTGTTAATGTTTATATGCTGTTTATAAACACTAAAGAGGGGAACTCAAAGAATAACTCCAGTATTTTTAAACTATGGCCCTATTTATATATAATTTGGGTTAGAAATGACAAAAGGTACAAAAAGTTTTGGCACTGGTCCAGTAGATCAGCTGAGCCATCAGCCGAGAACAGACTTTAATGTAATAATTTGGGGCAACTTTATCCAATCAAAGTACGTCCACTAAAAGTTCTTGTTTTTGTCACCGACAGGCTCAGATTTTTATTCTGTTGTCTGATAACATTATAGGAAGGATCCCTACAGAGACAGACCAGTAAGATCCTTCCTGTTTAACCAGAAACAGCCGTTATATCGCTTGTTTCAAAGCCACCAGGTTCCATTGACAAAAACAGTAATTTTACCTCACAGAACACGGGATTTGCTAATCTATTACTTTTACTTTTTACTCTGTTACACTTTAGTTTAGATCTGAACTAATTATCTAAAACAACAAAGTCACACAATAACACAAACCAACCAACCAATCAAGGCAGCGCTTGACCAGAAACTCCTGTGTTCTGTGAGGTAAAATTACTGTTTTTGTCAATGGAGTCTGGTAGCTTTGAACCAAGCGATATAAATGTCGTTTCTAGTTAAACAAAAAGGATCTTACAGGTCTCTCTCCATAGGGATCCTTTCTGTAATGTTGTCAGACACTTTGAATAACAATCTGAGCCGGTCAGTGGCAAAAACAAACACTTTTAGTGGACCTACTTTGCCCAGGTTTAAAAATACTGTTAGAGTTATCCTCTAAAAGTAAAGTGGTGCCAAATATGCATAAGTCTGCTTCAGCCTCTGTTTTAATGGCTGCTTTAGCTCACTGCTGACCTTTATTGTTCACTACACTTCGTCCACATTAAGGCGGATGACATTTTTCTTCTCCTCTTCATTTCAGCCCTCCATCCAGACAGAAAGTGATTCGTGTGTGCACATGAAAAGGATGAAAAGTGGCTGCTAGTTGCATCAAGAGTGGAAGAGAGAAGTTCACATCCTGCTTGCTGTCTCGCCTCCGCACAGCTGGCCAATCACGGCGTGAAGTGGGTGTGAATGCCGGATTGTTTGTTTCTGAAAGTGACAGAAATTGTTGGACACAGCCCCCGTCTAATCAGACACGGGAACTGTGAGGAGGGAGGGGGTTTACAGAGCTAGTCAACCATCCGACGAGCACTTAAAGCCCTGCTGACAGCTGCAGGAAGCTACAATGTCCAGTTCTCCCTTCAATACCCCCAAAATGTCACGTTTAGAGTTTGGATGGCACTGCAGAAAGGGTTATTCCTCCAGGGAACATGTACGTTTTCAATAAATTTGTCTGAATTATGTTCTAAAATAAAAATCTAAATCAAAGGGAGTGTTGATGTCCCACAGGCCTCTATGAGGAGATGTAAATAAATAAGAGGGTGACGTCATTCATGCCGTCACAGGTCTACTGTGGTGGAGGGGTCGCAGTGGTGGCCTTCAGGATGCCTCGCAGCACCTTGTAGTTGTTGAGTGGCTGGTTCTCTTTGGGGGGGTAACAGGGGCCGCGATCTGTTGCGAAGGAATAAGGGAACCGCAGCACCCAAACACCGTCAGGCGGCAACACCAAGTCTGTCTGCTCTGGATGAAAAACTGGGCAGGGAGGAGGGCCGGGCTGCACCTGAGAACACACGAAGACAGTGCTGTGAGGGTTAATGTGACGTTTTTATTAAAAATACATTCGTTCATACATTTCTGACATCCGTGCCTCCCCAACCCAGGAAGTATTCTGCTGCGATGGAGCCAGTGAGTCAGCTGTTAGCTACAACTTGAAGCCCATTCATTTAGCTAATACTTACACAGACTACAACCTCTCCTGACTCTGCTCCTGCTTTTTATTTAAGTAAAACATCCTTGGGTTTCTTGCAAGGCGCTATATAAATCCAAGCTATTATTATAATTATAAACTGACACCACTAAAAGTCTGTCGAATTCACCGTGAGCAGCTCCTTATTGTAATGTACCCATGGATGTACAGAAATACTGATCTCTTTAAATCTTGGCCTTATTATTTTTTTTATACATATTTTGGGTTCAAAATGACAGCAGCAAGCGTGCTGCAAAGGCTGTGATGTAATCCTTTGGGCCTTTGTGTAACCCACAATAACACAAACAGACAGCGGTAGACCAGCCACTCCAATCTTACAGGTTTATCTCTGCAGGGATCCTTTCCATAATGCTGTCAGACACTTAGAATAACTGTCTGAGCCTGTCGGTGGCAAAACAAGCTGTTTTAGTGGACGTGCTTTGCTCGAACACTGTTGCCCCAAAGGATTACATCACAGCCATTGTGGCCCGCTTTGTAGAGGTGATCCTCTGGACCAACGTTTTGCACCTACGAGTCATTTACACTCCAAAATATGTTAAATTATGGACCAGGGTTTCTTTTAAAATCATGATAATCCTCAGGGAAATTGTGGAGTTATGAAAAAGGTGTTTTTTCTGATTTCTGTAGGGGACTTATGCAGCTCTCCTCTCTCTAGATAGATAGATAGATAGATAGATAGAACTTTATTGATCCCAGACTGGGAAATTAGTTGACATGAAATTGATGCTTACTAGTGTCACTGAGTGTCTGGTAGTTATTATCCTAAGTTCCTAAGAATAACACTGAGTCACAGGAGTGATGTGTGGCTGCAGTTTGTGTCTCATAAATAAAAGACGGAGGCATGCAGCATGAGCAGCGAGCATCATGCTGCCTACAGAGATAAAACGTCTAAATTATGTTCTATTAGAAAAAGATGCTCAGTCAAAAATGTAAAAATCAAAATACAGAATGAAGAAATAGAGGTCAGTCTTAATGACCTTTTTAATATCACACATAATACAATTTAATATGTTTAGTTTCATATCTAAATGATGGAAAACTCTTATCATATTACAATATTCATGCTCTTTCAAGTAGTAAATAACTAGGAATAATTAGGACTTACTTCTAATGATATAATTCATTAGACTGATGCCAGCTGGATCCAAATAAGGGGCATAAATCAGACGGATGGATTAACCAGCTACTGTAGTGAGCGGTGGTGACAGTGTTTCATGGTGCTGAACGAAGCTCCACAAAAAAAAGGCAAAAATCGATTAACAGCCTCCTACGACACGATGCGCTGTCTAAACAACACCGTCTGCTTCCCGAGAGGAAATATATAACTGAAATATATGACTTCTGTAAATGAAACTCAACAGTTTTTATTCCCCTCTTTTAATAAAACAACTTTCAATTTTAAGACCTGAAATCAGAGGCTCATATTTAACTTTTCGATTTGACTGGTTTTAAGATAAAACTCCAGATCTCTGAGCCTCTTCACTATTACTTTTTACTGACAGGCAACACTTGTAAAAGAGGGCATCTATTTCTCAGTGTAAATAAAGGTTATATACAGGAAATACTTGCAACTGTTGTAGTTTAGTTTACAGAACCCTGGACACGGATGATGTGAATGTCTGTGAGCCAGTAAAAATGACCAATACAACAAATGCTTTTGCATAAGAAAAGCACACAACACAGGAAGTCAGCAGGGAAATGGTCGTGCCCTCTATCGCCTCTTAATTTAACTCATGTGTTCTTTAACACTTTGCTTTTGCTGTTTTATGTTGTTTGTGCACTTTGTATAAGCACTATAAGGAATATAATATTTTTTAAACTGTTTGACTGATGGTACTAATTGGCCAAAATCCATATTGTCAGTTAACAGTTAAGTATTAAAATCCCCAGTCTTGAACAAAGAAGAAACAGAAGAAGAGGAGGCAGATTCGCCTGCTTACCTGAGGGTTGAGGGTGACCTCCAGCGGGGAGTCAGGCACCACAATGTAAAGGCGAGTCAGCTGGGCGTAGTGAGGCTTCAGGCTGCGGCCCTGGGAAGGTGACGGGATGTAGAGCGGCATGTCAGTGTTTAACACCCTGGTGGCGGGATCTTTGGCGCCCCCTGGCCCCAGCACCTTCACTATTTTATCAGGGCCGCAGCTAATGAAGCGCCGTCCTCTGCTGTCTTCATACTCAAACCCCACAAAGACCCGAGCCATGTCATCCCTCCTGCGACTCCTGCCGAGCCCTCCGGTGCTCCCTCGCTTCCCCACCAGGGTCTTGTTGGGGACCGGCCATGAGGAGGTGCCTCCGTCCAGAGGCTCCGTGAGTCCAGTGTCCTCCTCCGAACGAGAGCGAATCACCAAGTCCCACGGCAAGAGGAAGGAGGAGCCCGGTAGGAAGCCTGGCTGTTCCAGACCGGTGTGGCAGTTGTACGACTTGGCTGGGCCCAGTTTGACCAGAGACCAGCTGGAGAACTTGGGCAGCAGGCCTTTGGGGCAGCCGGAGTGCATCATTCCCGGGAGGTACTCCACAGTGGAGGGCTGGCGGTCGACAAGGCTCGGCCTCTTCTGCTGAACTTGGGTTTCAGTTCCATCCCCGTCCCCGTAGGGCCCCAGGCTGTCGGTGGACTGGCCCAGACTGAGGGCCAGGCTGAGGCTGGTGTCTCCGGGTGTATGGCTCTGGGCTGTGCTGGGCTCCTTCAGCCTCTCCGCCTCTCCAGACCCCGAGGCCTCAGACGGGAGCCGCTGAGCTTGGTTGCAGGCTGGAGCCGGGTCAGGAGTGCTGGGCTGGAACACCGGAAACTCGATCTTCTCCAGCTTCCCGCAGCATTTCTCCTCCAGCATCTATTCAGGAAGAACATGTTACAGATCAGGTGCAGCAAAGACATGAAAACTCATTTTTGAGGTACAGTTGGGCAAAATGTTGATATAACTGTGTTTCACATTTTATTTAGTTTATTTAGGTTTCAGATCATTTTTCAGCTCTCTTTGCTGCTCTCACTCTCACGGCCCTTTTTGGTCGCAGCAGAAAACCAATGTCAGAGAAAAAGCTCTAAAAACCAACTGTACACGACCCACTCAGCAGTAAACAGCAGTCAGACCCAGTCAGAGACCAGCTGGTGAACACGGGGGAGCATTCAGCTGCTAAAGAGTCAGACACTTCTCTCAGAAATAGCTGGAGACCAAGAGCAGAATTTAAAGACAGTGAATATCGAACTTCAGTTCATCAAAAGTTGCATTTACAGTTTTTTCGCTTATACCCACAGCAATCAATGTATGGCTTTTTTATTTTCCTGTGTACACACAATGTCACGCAAGAGATCACTGGACCACTCTGTATAAATAAGGGTTGAATGAATGAATACACATTGAGAAGAAAGAAATTTGTCAGCCGACAGAGATTTTTCTATTCTGGTTATAACGTGGTAAAGGTTCCTCTTAAGGCCAGTGTAGACTAAATCAAACAGCAGGACTTGTGTTTAAAGGATTTCTGCATCAATGGAATGAAGTATGAAATCAATATTCTTTGGCCCTCTGAAGACAAAGAAAAGGGCGCCATGTCCGCTCAGGCTCCAGGAGGTGCAGTGAAATGACAGATAAGAGCGTAGCACCAAGGGAGGATGTGTGGGAGTGCAGTGTGAGGCCTGACCTGGTAGAAGTCATAGTTGGCCGCCTGGACGTCGAATGGATCCTCACGAGGAGCCTGTTTCCTGCCACAGTTACAGGAGCTGGTGGAGCGCCCCCTGCTGTTGTGGTTGAGGATGGGCGGGTTGCGATCCATGTCTGGCTTCTCCCCTAAAGACATGAATGTCAGATATCATACGTCTGTGTTGTTGGTTTCATCTTAACTCCTTATATTTCACCCATACATGTACATTAAAGGTGATTGTATGAGGGTGTTTATCCACAGTCAGTGTATTCCCTTCAGGAGATGGTGGTCAGCACACCCCCGGTTTGGAGAGGCAGGCAGGACGCTAAGAAATGTTCGCAGTTTTTGTTTAACATTACTGTCAAATACAGACGTGCTGACCGCCACCTACTGTAGGTAACACACACCCACACTTCAAATCCGAACCGTGGCTTTAAAAACATTCAGAACTTTCTGCTTACGAGTGTTAAACTCTCAGTTTTGTCTCCCTCTACTAATGAACACGTTTGCCTGATGCAGCAGGTAAATAAAGCAGTAGAAAGTGTTCACCTGGCTGAGGCAGCAGGTGGAACTTGTGAACACAGTGTTGGTCAGTCAGGCTCCGCTCCTCACACAGCTGGTGGCCGTTGCTCCAGAACTTGTAGCAGTCCTCGTGGAGCTGCAGGGCGTAGCGTTGGAAAGCCACGCCTCGGGCATGCTGGCTGTACACCCGCAGGGCCTGCGCCAGCTGGTTTTTGTGCACCGTAGTGGTGTAGTTATGGGGCAGGTTGGACTGGTAAGCGCTGTGAGCCAGTGGCAGCGCTTTCTGGCACCTGTTCTCAGAGAACTTTGTGTCAGCATCAAGAAAGCCCTCCAGAACCTTCAGCTGGCCTTGCACTTTTGCAGCTAGCTCTGCTATTTCTTCATCTGCGTTGCTAATTAGGACTTGGTGGAGTCTGGAGGCGACCTGGACCCATTTGGAGTAGGTCGGCAGCTCAAAGTGTGAAGGCTGTGGGTTGCGGCCGACGCTGTCGTCAAAGCCTTTCTTGGTCAGCACGAGCTCCACGTGCTGCCAGAGGAATTCCTTCAAGCTGCAGTCCACCAGCTGACCGCCCATCGACATGCCAACCAGGTCTCCGCCGAAGCCGGACTGCCGCGCCGAACGCCGCATCTGCTGATAACGCCTCGGCCCCGACACGGACGTGGTGGAGTCCTGCTCGCACAAGATGCAGTTGGACCGTAGCTGGCCGAGCAGGGCGCCCACAGGGTCCTCGTCTGCTGCTGGTATCACGTAGACGAACGCTTGGTTGGCGGGCACAGTGAACAAGCAGTTGCTGCTTTGGTTCGTCAGGACTCTGCTCTTGCGGAAGATGCGATAGATTTGGTCCTCCAGGGCGTGCTGCAGCCTCCTCCGGGGAGAGTGCTTCTTGGGCTTGTCGGGGTTTCCTCCAGACTCTGAGCCGTTTGCAGACACCTTTGGAACACCAGACAGAGAAGGTGTCATGTTATTATTACTCATATGTTCATTATTGTCATATTGATCATTATTAGTCATATTCCTATTATCAGTACAACAGATAATATTATTATTACTATGCTTGTTGCTTGCTACACGGACCCCTCGCCATTGTGGCCTGATGCTCGCTCATGTGGAGATTCAATCATCCTTAATTTTGGATTCTTGAGTCGTTGGTCTTGACTTTTGATATGAACTGGCACAATATAAATAAAGATTATTTGATTGAATGAGCTCTTTTGCACCAGATTTTGCCTTCTTCCAGTGCTGGTTCTCAGTAATCCTATTTCCTGACTCCCAGACAGAACCACAGAAAGACTTTTGGCCTGTTGCTGGAGGTTTTTTCTCAACAGGTGTTTGATGCTGTTGGACAGCTACTGATCAATCACTGTTATTAACTTTTCTGCATGTCGTTCTAACATATTTGTCATATTTTTGGAGTGTATTTTATGTGTGTAAATTAATTGTTTTGCTTATGTTTGCATGCCTGCTGTCTCAAATTGCCCTTTGAGGTATTTTGGAAGCATCTAGGGGGCTTATAGGGGGCAGATGCCTGCTCTGCCACAGCCTTAAATGCCCCAGCAGAAGACATGGTGAATATAAAAGTAGGGTGACATCAATAACCAGACCTTCAGAGTGCCGTTCATCTGGAAGACGAAGAGCAGGCGCGGAGGGCAGGGCCGACAGTTCACCTTCCACTCTTTGGACACCGGGCAGTCTTTGATGGCGGCCCGGATCAGGGGCAGCACCTTCTGTCGCAGGGCGTCCAGGGCTCTGAAGAGCCGGTCGTAGGTCACGTCGAAGGTCTGGTTCGGGTGGACGAGCAGGAGGACGTGGCACACGGAGAACATGTAGAGCAGGTGGAGGCAGTGCTGTCGGTCCAGGCCTTTCCAGAAGTCGTGGGCGTCGGAGTGGCCGGTGCCGGCGCTCAGAGACCGGCAGGCGCGCAGCAGCTGCCGGCTGTCGCACACGGAGGAGAGCAGCAGGTACAGGACCCGGTTCTCCTGGTTGTAGAAAGCCTGGATGTGGCTGTCCGCGGTGCCGCCGCCGTCCTCCGCCTCGCCGAACAGCGAGAAGACGTGTTTGTCGGCCAGAGTGTTGATGAGGGACTCCTTCAGCGGCCCCGGCTGCATGGTGCTTTTACCGAAGATACCGACCACACACAGGCCGTCGTCCCGGTAAGCAGCGTCCTCCAGGAGCCCCGCCTGAAGCAGGGCCCCCATGCTCAAAGGGGAGGCCATGTTTGCTTCCTTCATGGTGAAAATCGGGGGAATAAAAACAACGACGCACTCACTTCCGGGTTTGCAAACTAAAATGTCCGTGTAGATACAAGGGCTGCTTTACTGTGGAGGTCCAGTTCCGCCAATGTAACGATAAAAGAAACCTTCAAGTATTACAAAGAAAAACTCAATAATAATAATGACTTAGTGTCTTAAAATATTTTGCAATAATGATTTTGTATTTCAAAATGATGATAAACTTTCCCAAAATAATGAAGCAATATCTCAAACTCTCTATTAAGTCCTGCATTAAGTAAAGTAACATGATGTTGACTTAATGAATGAAAACACAGAAAGGTTTTTTTTCTATATAACACACAGTTTGTAATTTAAGATGAAACTTTCAAAAGAACAAACAACAAAACAATATAGGTTATTAAGTTTACACTTAAAAACCTCTGAATGAAAAAATCAAGTAAACAAATCAGACATACCATTTCCCATAGTCTTGACTATTGATGAGTTCAATCAAGACAAATAAGGTAGAACCAATTATTTGTACAATGCCATGGTTTTATATATTCATATTTTGTCTGTATATTCATTTGTAGGATCTATTTATGATTCATATCATACTGTCTGGATTATTTATTCATCTCTGTACACTTTGGTTCTCCAAGCGTCCTTATACAAAGCATAAAAGATACAGTCCCTGAATTGTAGTTTAGTTTTTGCCAGCATGAAACAAAACGAGGTTAGACAAGAAAAACTGTGGGAATTAGGGCAGAGTCACCTCTAAAAGCTCCACATTCAACTTGAAGAAAGAACACAGACATTATATAGATCTCTTCTGGGCACACACACCCGGCAGACTGTCATCACAAAATAATATTTAGTTAAAGATCCCATTCAGAAATGTTTTAAGACTTATAAAAAACAATCTCTGTATGGAATCTTCACTGAAGACTAGTACCAAGTACCAAGACAACAAAATGCAGTTTACCACCAGACCAGAAGTCCAGAGTAGACTAATGCACAAGAATATGGTGGTAAGATATAAAACACAGTGAACATATGAATATGAATACAAGATATATACATTATATATATACAGTGCAGGTTTAAGTGCGTGTAATGGAAATAGTGAGACATTATGTACAGAAAAATGTCTTAAACTCATGTTTACGGTGGATGTAAAAGGAGCCTTCAACTGTTGAATTCTACATGTCAAGGCTGCAACTAATGAATATTTTCATTTTCAATAAATCTATTGATTTTCTTTTCCTTTCATGAAATGTTTATAAAATGTCAGGAGAGTCCAAGGTGACGCGTTCAAGCGTCTTCTTTTGTCTCACCAACAGTCTAAAACGCAAAGATATTCAGTTTACAGTGAAACAAATCAGAGAAAAGCAGCAAATTCTCACATTTGAGAAGTGGCACTGAAGCATTTTTGGCATTTTTGAATTAAACGATGAATTGATCAAATTTGTTGCCAAATTATTTTCAGTCTGTCAGTTGACTAATTGATTTATTGTGTCGGCATTACTGCACAAACATCATTCTGCACAGATAATTGTGGAAAATAGTAAAAGATACAGCAGACCACTGTGTCTGCATTTATTTGATGACACATTTTAAGCCATTGTATAAATGGAATTTAAATTTCAGAGCTGCGGATACCTCTAATTAGATTCCCCATATAACTCAATGGTTTATTCTTAATGATAGATTATAATTATAGTTATCTTGAATGGAAGCCTTGATTGGTCGTAATGCATTAGAGATATCTTTAATATAAATATAAATGTCAGGCAAACTCCACTTTTTGGTCCTTATGAAGAACATTCAATGAAATAATAATGAATAAAGTAGAGGACAGTGATACAAACAGGAGGAGATATGAAAATATACATGAACAATGTAAACAAGAGGAAGTATAAAATAAGGACACAGGGGAGAATATAACAAAGGGGAGAATATAAAAAGTATTCCTACAATAGATGTTTTTCAAGTGAGTATGATATTTGTTTAGTCGTGATAAAAATACATTTATGATATAACAGTTTTTATCACCATAAAAAAAAACCAGTCATCCGTCATAAGGTCCACAAAGGGGTCTCAGACGTCAGCAATACGTGCGCGGTCACGTCCTCCGTGTAAACCGCTACGTCCTCTGTGACGTCACCGCCCTCTGATGAGCCGAAATCCCTGATAACGCGGCGGTGCGCGCTCCCGCTCAGCTCTGAATGGGGGCTCAGTCAGTCCAGCTCCTGACACCGAGTCCACTGGTGTAACCGCACACGGCCACGGTCCCGCTCCTCCAGCCCGGCCCGCGGCTCTCTCACACCCCGGCAGTCATCGGCTCTGCTCCCCCCCGGTTCTCCACATTCACTCAGGTAGCCCGGTCCTGCACCGACAGCCCAAACTACTTCGCCTTGGTGTCCTGACTCTTCTCCTCTCAGCCCGGCAAGTTTAGTGTAGCCTACCTACTACTGACGGGCGGAGCTGTCTCTGTCTGTCCAGGAATGAGAAATGATGGCCGGCTCTGCAGCAGAGGAGAAAACCTTCCGACGGTTCCTGGAGCTCTTTCTCCGGGAGATGAGAATGCCTCTGCAGGAGAGCGACCCGGTGCCGATGCGCCCCTTGTCGGACCTGGTGACTGAGGACGAGGTGGAGGGGGAAAGCCTCGACCTGTGCCTCCAACACCTCTACAAATAGTTAAGTGTGCACTTTCTCTCACTGCATCTTATTGTTTGTGCGCGTTTGATGCCAGAATATGACCTTAACCCACTGTGGCAGCTGAAACACCGTGTTTTATTATTTCTAGTAATATTATAGGGGGCGGGGGGGGCGGCACATCAAATAAGGATCCCCGCTACCTGCTTCATGCTGGGTGTGTCCAACAACAAGTTTAGACACTTTAAAGAAATTATAAGGAAATTAAAGCTTGAGCACATGTTAAAAAATGACAGATGACGCGCTGCATATATATAGATATATATAGGGTGTATGCATATTTATCATGTGTAATATAGATATGTATCACAGGAGGAAATACAGATATAGATACATATATCTATATCTGTATCTCCGTCTTTTTTAATGCCATAATCGTGCGCAAGTGGTGACAGGGCTGCAGGTCTACAAAGAGGTGAACCCCTGGATTTGCGTAACAGGAGGACGTCATTGTGGTGTAGGAGGGGGAGGAAGCCATCGCCATCACTGCTGAGCGCATCTTCATGCAGGCTAAAAATATCCTCACCGGTCACGTTATTAGCCCCAATCGTTGGACTGGTTGCAACACTTAAAAATCCCAAACTGGGGGGGAAAAAAAACCAATATATATATATATGTTTTATAATAATGCTGCTTTCTGGACATGTCAGTCAAACCTGCTCATGGCATTCTGCACAGCGTTGTTTTGCTCATGAAGGAGGGAAGGAAAGGAGAGCGTGCATCATTTTAAGCGTGACAGCCACTGAATCTGAAGTGTTTAAGGCAAAGTTTGGCAGGAAGAGTAAAACTGAGGGAGCTCTGGCCTCGGCGCTGCTGCCTGGCCTGGTTTCGAATCCAAAATAGGTGCAGAAACTGTGCTGGGAAGAGCAGGACGGAAGGAGGACTCATCTAGGGCACTAAATGGCAAGGGTGGGGGAGTGTGTGTGTGTGTGTGTGTGTGTGTGTTGGGGGGGCTGGCTGCTGCTTGCACTTGTGTCCAAAAGCGACTTTAACTGGGAGGATTTGATCCAATCCCCCCCCACCCACCCTTTAGGCACACATGTACAGAGGTACAGATGGGGAGCATGTGTTGGTGGCAGGACGAGCACATGCAGCCCGTCAGGTGGAGAGCTGGATCTGATCTGTTGGAGCAGATCAGGATCAGTTCACCACACATTCATATCAGAGAATTAATCATTCTGTTTTCTATTCTGAGGTCCGGCTAGAACACGTTTGTGCGGTTTGAACATTATTGTTCTCGTACCAGCTGTTTCCAGCTTCTGTCCATTAGAAATGTTCTTCGTTCTCACCTTCAACGTCTTCATGTTACCTGGAGCTGGTGAAACAACAGTGGCAGACAGCGATGGGGGACTCATGAGGGTTTCAGTGGGCGGGGACAGTCGGCCTGCTGAGGGGCTGGAGGAGGTCACATGATCAAAAGATCCCCTTATGACGTCATAAAGGGAGCCAAATCTAAACGGCGTGTTTTCACACATATTTACTGAAAGTCTGAGCAGGAGAAAAAGAGAGAGGACAGGCTTTTGTGATAGTTTGGCGGTCTGTAGACACATTTCCCATTGTTGTCCGTCTGGTAGTACGTCTGTCGGGAGCAGTAGTGCCGAGAAGAAGCCGGTTCAGTTTTTAGTTGGGGGGGGGGTATATCTGAAGAATGTTCGAATAGTATTTTTGCTTGAAATGCAGCACCAGAATGCTTAATCTATAACGCTTTGTTACACGTCTTTGGTGAATACATGACTCTGATTGGTCAATTATGGCATTTTACAGTATTTCTGTATAGCAGACTGTTGCTATGGTAACAGTTCTGATAGCTGATAAGCAATAAAATGATTTTTGAATCAATTAAATCGCGTTTAGGTCGGCATTTTGTGTCAAATGTCTGTAGTGTGAAGCCGTGTAATAAGCAGGATGACGTTCAGCGAGTGGTGTAGTCGTTGCTATTCGAACCCCCCGATGGTCATTTGGCAATAACGACCGTCGCTTGGTGAACGTCATCCATGACGCTGTGCCACATTTTATGGATATAGCGCTTGGCTGTAGAGCAATTTTGATCATATTTTGTTTAATTGTTCGGTGCTATTGCACAGCTTACCACACACTCACACACTCACACACATACACGCCTATTTACCGTAGATAACAAATCAGTGCTCACATTTTATCAGCAGGTGCAACTTTTAACTTAAAGGAGTAGTTCAGTGTGAGAGGAGAGGCTGGATGTCACTTCTGTGTGTCTGTGCTCAGTGAGCAGAAGGTTGTGCTTAGCTTAGCTTAGCATAAAGACGAGGGGTAAACCTTTAAAATTCACTCATTTACACGTTGCATTGTGTTTATCACCATGAAACTTCTCCAGCAGATTATTTGAATTACACGTTTCTGAGATTTTATGTTTGAATATGCAAATGAGATGCTGTCTAATTAAATATGTGCTAATTTGCACACATTTCCGGAACAGAAATCTGCCCGCTGGATGATGCCAGGTTCAACATTTGTGTTTCATTTTGTTCACATATTACAGCCAAAAGTTTTGATATCTTTCTTTAAATATCTCCCAAAATTAGAAAATACCATCATCTTCATCATCGTCTTTTAAAAAAAAATATTTTAACATATTTTTAAATAAAATGCTACGTAAAAAAGGCTGAGAATTGGAAAGAAGTGGAGATTTCTGGCTCATAGTGTTGAGAAAATGGCCTTTAAAGATGTGAATTCAGGAGAAATCTACAGACAAAATGTAGTAAAATAGACACCTAAATGTGGATTTTGGACATTTTCTTTCCAGTAGTCAGAAAGAAGATTTCTTTCTAAGATTTATTTTATGAAAATAACACAATATCTTGTGTAAAATTATCTGCCTGTAATGTCAGCGCAGCGTGGCACAGTAGTACCGAACTGAGCTGTAACAGTCTCACTGTTTCCCCGTAAAATAATGAAGTGTGAAATCACTCAGACTTGTGAAAATTTGTCAAACTGTCATCTGTTTGACTGCGAGGGACCCCTCCGCCATCACCTCCCTCACCCCCTCACCATCTGGGGTCTCTCACTGTGAATGACTTCAGGAAAACAGACCCCCCCCCGGAGCCACCCCACACTGTACGTTAGGGTGCAGAAATATGACGATACACACCACGAGATGACACAGATTTGTTACAGTATTTGCATATTTTTGGTTGTAGTGGCGAAAACAGACTTTCCCCGGTGGATATTTTGTCTATTTTGTATAGAAATTCATGTGAAACTAACTAACTAAACATTTACTCATGTTTAAATACAAGTTATACATACTTGTACTTGAGTATTTCCATTTTTTGGCAACTTTACACTCCTCCTGCACCACATCTAAGAGGAAAATGTTTTTTTTTTACGTCACTACAATTACCTGAAAGTAAAGCATGTAAAACATTAGTTACTTATAAGACGACTAACCAATTTATTAAATATGTTAGAGATGAAGTATTTAAAGTTCCACCTCAACCAGCTACTACGATAAAATGTTACTATCCTGTTAAAGCACCAACAATAATAAAACATCCTCTAATGTAATATAGATAATAATGCCATAAAAGGAGGAATCTAGCATTATATATGATTACGTACAGGACTTTTACCTGTAATTAAGTATATTTTACAATGTGGAATTTCTGCTTTTGCTTAATTAAAGGATCTGAGTGCCTCTTTCACTAGTGGAGAATACAAAAATAGGTTTTTTTAACAACTCTCTGGGCTCCCTGACAACTACAAGGCTTTTGATGCTGAACAAAGCTGAAACAAGGCAGAAACATGTGATTACACAACGACTGAGTGTTGTAATTTGTTAGTGGACAGCTCTCCAAAGCACGAGTGTGTGATTCTGAGTGTCGGTGCCGCTCCTGACCGGGTTTGGCTGAAGGCTGAAGTCGCCACAGTCATTTAAAGGGAGTCTGTCCAATCTGGAGTTGTAAAATGGTTGTTAGCCAAAATAACTGCAGCTCTCTGGTTGGTAAAACATCCCTGTGTCTCTTTTCTAACATCTAATACACTAATACACTACATTTGGCTGCTCTGAGTTTATGGATCCCTCTTTGGCCTCTCTCCATGGAGCTGTTTACCTTAAAGGGATAGTTTGGATTTTCTTAAGTGGGGTTGGATGAAGTACTTCCATAGTCAGTGTATTACCTACAGATGGTGGTCGGCACACCCCCAGTTTGGAGAAGCAGGCAGCAGCACCCGCACAGATGCCAAGCAATTCACTGCTGCGGATGGGGGCAGCAGAACAACACCTCTCAGTCACCTAAAAAAAAGATCAATATCAGTTTAAGTGCATGCTATATTTAGAATATTTTTGCTGCTCTATATTGGCGTCAGCTTGCAGAACACAGATCGCCTGCTGCTGTGATAAACAACATGTTAATTTAAATCAGAGCTAACCATTTAAACTACAAAGACACACAACAACACAAGCAAACAAACGGATTGAGGCAGCAGTAGACTTGCAACTTGGTAAAATTACTGTTTTTGTCAATGGAGTCTGGTGACTTTGAATAGAGTGAAGAGAAGTAGTCTCCAATTTAAAGCAGTGAAAATATTCTAAATATACTATACATGTAAAGTGACGTTGACCTTTTTACGTGGTACTTTTTTAGGTGGCTAAAATATGAATTTCTGCTGACCCTATCCACATTGGTCATCATCCCTGTCATGAGTCCTGTCTGCATCTCCAAACTGTGGGCATGCTGACTGCCATCTGACGTAATACACTGACAATGGGTGACTACCCCATACAACCTCACTTTGAAAAATCCATACTATCCCTTTAAGAGACCTTACCATGAGCTAGATGTTCAGCTGCTAACAAAGTCAACAGGGACACTCATTTTTTATCTGCTTTGTGTACACAGCTGAGTTTTGATGTGATGCTACAGGAAAGTCACAGGTTCACTAAAATCATGAGGAATCATCTTCTGAGGAACAAGAATATCCCACACTGAAAAACAAGAGCACCAGTCATTCCAGCAAATGGCCAAAAATGACATAAGTGAGAAAGTATGACTCTTGTCCGTCGAGAGTGAAGGGAGGAAGTAGTGTGACATTATTATAGAGCCACAGAGTCTGCAGAGGGTTGGATGTGTGAAGAGGTCGAGGTCAAGGGCGAAATCATTGAGGACGTGTGTGGGGAATGAGTAGACTGTATGTGAGTGTGTTAACAGAGACAGGTGATAACCAGCTTTATAATACCAGTTAACCAGTTAACCAGCATCACCAGTCTTAGTTCTAGTGAAGACGGTAACCTAAAGAGAGACAGAGACCTCAGGACAACAACTAGCGATATGCAGGTTGGCAGCTAGCTAGTTTTCTCGCCCTGGACGAACTCTGAAATTATGACTTCAATACAACGTGACGTGCAACATGTGTTATGTGAGTGTTTTTTGATGTATTAAAATGTTTTGGTACATCAGTAACCAAATTCTGGAGGTTGATTGTGCTCATTTAAGTTGGAGGAATATTAACGAAACATTTAATGTCAGTCAGGCCAGTTAATGGAGTTGTCTTAACATCGGACCTTTTCAGATCTTATGCAGCCGACTGATTGCAGTGCTGTCTGGTTTAAAGTGTTTTAACAAGTAAAATGAGCCGCTGCGGTGTTTGTTTGGAGTCAAACCTGTAAACTCCTTTCCTCGCTACAGGACTTACAGGGAACGCAGATCATGTATCAACTCTCATTCAGAGCTGACACACGATCTAATGTATCACTTATGCTCCCCATTAACGGCGCCTGCTGCCAGCTTAAGCTCTGTTCTTTGTGCGTTTTGTCTCACAAGTCCACAGGGAAAATGTACATGTGACAGCGTCTGATGTGCGCGCTCGTTTGACACTTCTTTGCATCATATACGTCAGTCGTCATGGTAACAACCCAGGCGTCCTTGTACAGAGTAATAATGATGTTTTAGTCAGTCTGAGTGCAGGAGGGAGCAGGCTAACTGGCAGTTTGATAACAGTGCTGCAGACAACAGTACATCAGTTTCTTTGTGTTATTTTGCTGCTTAGTTATGCTTTCATTATGCTAATATACTGTGGTAACCACCCCATTAATGTGTGTGGTTGGCTTAATGAGTGTGGGCAATGTTGCAAATCATCGAGAAGGACTTGTGCCAAACACTAAGCTGCATATTATTAGAAATATTTTGAAATGAGTGCAGATGTGATACCCGAGCTTCAGTACAGATACTTTTTTGATTTTACCTCATAGAACATAAGCATTGCTGCTCTACTGCTGTCTCGATCTGTTAGTTTGTGTTATTATGTGGCGTTTTAAAGAGTGAGTTCAGATCAAAACTAACATGTTAAAACACCAAAGTCACAGCAAACAGAGCAGCAACTCCTGTGCTCTGCGAGGTAAAATTACTGTTTTTGTCAATAGAGTCTGGTGGTTTTGAACCAAGTCCTTTAACGGCTGTTTGTGGTTAAACCAAAAGGATCTTACAGGTTTATCTCGGCCTCGGTGGTTCATGCATGAGAACTTTTCCTGCAGCCCTTGAGGCAGACTGATGGCATGAGTGTGTGTATGTATTTGTGTGGTGGCCAGCATCCTACATGGCCGTCTACTGTAGCTGTGCTGCGAGTGTAATGATAGTTGGAGGCAGCAGCTCTGGTGATTCATCCCAACATGTCATTAGTTTGTCTCTGGGTTGAACAGCTAATAATAGACTTCTGCAAGAAGAGAGATCCCCTCTGTGTGAGAGTGTGTGTTAATATGGGGTGGGTGAAGCACTTGGTGTGCTAGAACGAGTTTGGGGGTGTGGACACAGCTTGTGTGTGTCTCTGTGTGTGTGTGTTAAAATGACGCCAGTTAGGTTTTAATCCGTTTTCCTCCAGGCAGCTGGGAGAGTCGCATCTGAACACAGTGTGGTTTGGTGTGTGTGTGTGTGTGTGTGTGTGTGTGTGTGTGTGTGTGTGTGTGTGTGTGTGTGTGTGTGTGTGTGTGTGTGTGTGTGTGTGTGTGTGTGTGGAGGGTTTACTCACAAGTATGACTTAAATCATGATGCCGTGTGAATAAAACAAGCAGACATATATAGAAGAATCCAGGTTGTAGGCAGAAGTCGACGAGCTGCCAACACTGCGGTGACACCTCATATTGAGACCCTATAACACAAAAGGAGTCAGATCCTGGAGAGTGGCTGTATGATGACATAAAGACATCAAACACGACTAAAATAAAGATTATAACCTATAAACCTTTCAGTTAAATGTCTCCTCTTCGCTTTGCTGTTATCAGCTGCTCCAACAAAAATCTTGAGATGTTGGGATAATCTGAAAGCTTCTGCTCCATGAAATCAATTTTACTTTCCTAAATTGCCATCATAATTAAATCGTCATGACCTGATCGCTTTCTGAGCAGCTTTCCAACAAAAGGTCAACCAGAGGTCATGTGTATCTCTTGCTAGCATGGTGCTACATTGCCAATTTTTGTGAAATTGTGCGTTTTTCTCATTACATAACGAGGTAATTATGATAATTCAAATCATATCAAGGACGTCACTGTGGATGGATACTGGTGTTATTTTTTTCCCTAAAGCCTGTCTCACACAGTTTCAGACTAGTCCTCAATGCCATGTGAAACAGAACAGACAGGCAGGACATAATGTTGGCGGGAATTTGATTTGAACGCTGAAAAGCGTGTTGGGGCACACATGAAGACACATGAAGCCCATTTAATGCTAAAGCAGTCCACTGTAAAATGCCTTGTGGATAATCAGGAGCTGTTATGGATACCAAAGAGTCATTTCTAGCCAGCGGGCTCATAACCACGGCATTTTGATGTGGCGAACACCTGAAGACACACTGATGCAGCACGCTGTCGCTAGCTAGCTAACAAATGAATCTTAGCTCTGAGCCGCTAACAGTTTAAGACTGATTGGGTGGATGTCATGATATTATTGGCTGAAACTGGTTGGCTCAAACCTACATAAGCACACATCAGGAAGAAAACATGATTGGATTTTGATATAAGAATACAAAGAAATATTTTTTTTGGCATATATTGTTAAATAGATGCACAATATGTGATCTAAAAAGTTTTTTTTTTTTATATTTCATCTCCTCTTTAAAGCTTCACTTTCATCCTTTCAGATTTCATTAACACCTCTGAAAGGCACCGAGGACAATTAGAAGAAATAGTTCTTTTTTAGATGGCAAACCCATTAAAGGCCTTGTGGGGGTTTTATTGTTCATGAGCCTTAAGCAGGGAGACATTAACACAACAATGGATCAGATTCTATTAGATGGGATTAAGGAAAGAATTTGGGTTGCTTAAAAAAAAATACTTAACATTACATAACGTGCTAAAAAATGATAAGAAACCTTATATTATCCATGGCCTCTGTCCAGTTATGCTGCAGACCAGCTAATCTCCTGTCAGGGAGTTTTTTAGTCCAGTTAAAAGCATTTTGTGGCCCAATGGAGGGTGTTTTGTTTGTATCACGTATGAGGTTGTGGGTTCATAGAGTGACAATTGGTGACAGGAACCATAGAAGCAAACATAGGAACACTGCATGATTTAAAATAAGTGTTTTATGGAGAAGTAAGTGCACTTTTGCACACCTGTTAGACCTCAAGGACGCTCACAATGTGTTTTGGCTGAGAAAAACATGTCAGTTTTGTTTGTTTACATCTCCACAGGATACCTTTAAGTTTAACAGCAGGTTTTCAGAGTACCTAGTTTGAGTCGCAGTGGGGACCTACACGCCATCCGCCATTTCTCTCCTCATTTCCTCTCACCTCTTATAGTCTAATTAAAGGAAATGAGTATATTGGTGATCAGTGTTGCCCCCAAAATGCTGCTGCATTTGTGTTCATCCAGAATAAAGAAAATTCTCAGGATAGACTGACGTCGCTTCCTGTTTGTACTGACTGGTGCGGATTTAAGTGACCCTCGACACACACAGACACACAGACACACAGACAGACACACACACACACACACACAGACAGACAGGCGCACACACACACACACAGACACAAAGAGTTGATAGATAGTAATTGATGGGAGAGCCTTTCTAGACCTCATTAAACAGAAATGTCTCCCACAGCTGTAAAGACCTAGGGGGTAGATCCGGCTTCCTCCGGCACACATGACACACTCACGTATGCACACACACACACACACACACACACACACACACACACACACACACACACACACACACATACACACACAATTAGAAGAGTAGGCTGTGTTAGAGGAGCTGCTGGTGACAGATTTATTAAAGGATAAACCACAGACTGTAAAACCATGCACAGGATGACATCATGGCTACCATTTTAGCACAAATCACCTGTATTTTATCACATGCAGTTTTGTTCTTGTCCTCCATTGTTTTTCCTCTTCTTCTTTTAAAATGACTGACTGATAGTTTTACCCATGAAAAAAAACACACTCTGCCTGCTGATTTGTCACACTAAATTAAATGGAAACTTTAGAGTGGACGACTTTAGAGCTGAAATATTCAGTTGTTTTATTCGATCAATAGAAAATGAATTGGCAGCTATTTTGACCATCAATTAATTGTTTCAGTTAAGCAAAAATGCAAGTGATTTCTGATTTTAGCGGAAACTATAATCTAGGCTTGGCCTAGTCTCAGTGTTCAGTTCAGCACCACGGACAGCAGCCGTTCAATCACCGCCATGTTCACGGTCATGTTGAGTCTGTGCGAAATATGAGCTTTCAACTGGAAGAAACAGTCTTACTGGTAAAAACAAGCAAACACAGCAGCTAATTTAGTAACATGATTAAGGTATTAGGTATTAAAATCAACATTTATCACACACACACAACATCAAACAATATCTGCTGAAGTTTATTTAATTCTTAATTTAAAACTAACTGAAGTTAGTTCGCTCAACCACTTACTGATCTGAAAACTCACCAGGACCTTTTCCTCCCATCTATCTCCTGTCTTATTGCCTCAGTACGTCAATCAATCTTTACTCATACAGCGTCAATTCACAACAGTGTAATCTCAAGACGCTTTCCATAAAGAGCAGGTCTAGACCAAACTCTTTAATTAGGAGAGAGACTCAACGATTCAGGAATTCAAAATTAAGGATTCAAGAATGTACAGTTACAGGATGATTATTTACTTAAGCTGAAACACCTTCGTCACGCATAGGGTTTGCCTGCTCCTACTTATTGACGAGCGCTGACACGTCTTGTGTTGCAGCTTGGCTTGTTGAACAAGCTTCCAAACAAGCATCTGCTGCTAACATCACATAGTGAATTAGCTGGTTAGCTGCAGCTTGTTGAGCAGCGTAAAAATATACTTCAATACCAACAACTTTATCGATCCCATTGGGGGCAGTTTGTTTCACACAGGATCATACAAACAAACATGATACAGGACAGCTAAATATGGAAAAATATAATATTGATAAATACACTTAACAAAATAAAAAGATCCAACTAAAAAGTTATGGGAAAAAGTCAACATTGGTTTGTTTAGATGCTAACTGATGTCTTTATTCCTCAATAACCACTGCTAACAAACATCTGTCTGTCCTCGGCTTGTAAGCAAACCACGTTTGATACAGATGTTTGACTGCAAGACGATCAACCGCGTCAACATTCAGCGGCTATTGAACTATTATTAGTCGTGGTCTAGTTCAAGGTCGAGTCTGCTTTGTCTGGAACAAGCAAACCCCTCAAGGGCTTTATTAATGAGGACTTCCCTCAGGCCATCCTGCAGAAGTAGGATGCTGCACAGGAGAGAGGAAATACTGCCAATACAGGAGCGTGTAGCAGCATTAATGTCCACCTGCCCACACACTCTTATCACTCCTACACTCCAGTGGCTGTGTTCACACATAGCTGCTGAATCTCAAAATTAAGGACCATTTCATCTGTAGTAACATAGAGCAACAGTACAGAACAAAGACCATTTAATTAATGAGCAATAAATACACTTTGAGTGGTAAAATAACATTAAATCTGATGACAAATGAAAGCAGTCTGTACAAAGCTGATGCTGATTAATGATGAAATACATAATAATGAATAGCAAACTAATTAAATAGGAGCAAGAGATGTATTTCTTAATGGGAGGTTTCAAAGGTCCTATATTACGCTCATTATAAAGTTAATACTTGTAATTGGAGGTCCTACTAGAACAGGTTTTACAAACCACATTATTTTTCTCAGCCCAGACGTGGCTGCTGTAGATGTTTTCAGCCTCTGAACGCTCTGTTTTACAACAACAGAACAGTCGTTTTCAGTGGGCGGAGGACAGTCGGCCTGCTGAAGGCGTGGAGGAGGTCACATGATCAACAGATCCTCCGATGACATCACAAGGGTAGCCAAATCTTAATGCTGTGTTTTCACACATTTTTCCAGCATAGTCTCACAGTTTTAGCATCTCCAGACACACTAGGGACACACATTTATGTTGAAAAGACATTAAGTAAGTACCTTTTGCATAATATGGGACCTTTAATATTGTGTGATTGTAATCATCCCCTTGACCTCGTGCCCCATAATCGCAGCCTCCAAATAACTACTGTTGTTGTGTTTTTAGCACACTTGTTGTTTTTGTTCTGGAATAATTAAGTTCATGTCTAGACAGGCAGCTTTTGCTTTAAGAGGCATCTCAGTGTTTGCATGTGCCCTACTTTGTTTCCTGTGAATTTACTCTGCCCACAATTTGACTTCTCTATCAAAGAAAATACTCATGCAGTCCTGCATTTGCTTTTATGAGTAGTAGTCTGGAGACTGTGGTGTCTCTTATGAATCTGTTGTAATTTGAAACTGGTTAATATGTCTTAGTTACAGAGGAGCATGTTTTATCACTCACACGATCCCCCTGGAATAATAACTGTGTCCGATGTCCCATTTGTGCTCCAGTTTGTCATTTTTTATGATTCTGTTTTGACCACAAAGGTTCTCGTGTGGGAGGACACTGTTGGAAAGTCACAAATCATGTTGTCCCTCAAGACATTTGCTAATAGGGAGACTGCTGGAGGTGTGAGGAGGGAGACTTGTAGTAAGCTTCCTAAGCAGAGAACAGAGAAAATGGCTGCAGTGGAGTAAAGCCACTCAAATTCTGAGCAAAGCCCAGATTATAGTTTCCGCATCCATGGCAGCGAGGGTCAGTGTGACGTCAATTTTGTCCATGGAAACCTAAATTAGTTTACATGCTGACTCTGTAGAAAACAACGTCGTACATGAAGGAGACTCCTCCACATGGGCCTCCAGGTAACTGTGCAGCACTCAGAGCGTAAGAGGTTGTTCAGAGCTGACAGACAGCACGGCTACGACTATGTACTGACACACCACTACAGACACACACAGGGGGAGCCTCTCGGAGAGATGCTTGCAGAGCTACAACACAGATGCCCACACAGGGACTCTCTCAAAGGGCCATTAATGCACTTCTAGTGACTGTCAAAGCTCCAGCAGACTCCTTGCCATTCCAGCAGAGAAAAGGAGAGCCTGACAGCAGCTTTTCATGGCTGGTTCACTCTGACTACCTGCTCTACGTCGCTCCACACCTCCTACAGTCATTGCATTTATTAATATATGCTGTCAGGGACAATTCTAGCTTGGTTTGAGGGTGTAGTTACCCTCAAAGTACCAGGAAAGTGCTACAGATGGTTGTGCCTGGTCTTGTTGAGCTTCGTGCAACCATTTATTAGAAATGTCAGGTGGGAAAGTGGCGAGGGGTTCTCATTCTGTTCGCCTGCACAGAGAAGGGTGGTGTGAACCTGGAAGGTGGTATTTCCTTGAAGCTTGATGTACGTTTTGGGACATTTTATGCTTGGATTAGGGAGTCAATAGTAGAAACATGACAGGAAGTGGGGGAGAGACAGAGTGAATCACAAGCAAAAAATGTCTCACATTGTGCTTAATAGTAGCCCCAAGCTTTTCATTTCATAAAAGAGGGCCATTAGCCTTCAACCACCAGAATGAAGCTGTATTTACGAGGCAGGGTCCATGGCAATATTTTCCCCTTTCTGGTTTGATTTAGACATCTAAAGTCAGGGCTAGACCAGACCCAGCAGATGCTTTAATAACAAGGTACCGAGAGGAATTAGGAGTAGACGAATGTGCTGTGTGTATGACCGTAGCAACGGTCCAGAAAAAAGCTGCAGTCCAGATCTGAAAATGGATTTTATCTGCAGTGAGCAAATGTTAGACGATTTTGTCACCTTACACCAGACGAATCAGACCATCCTCTGACGTCCCACATGTACCATCTCAGAATGAAGTGACCTCCTTTTTGGTGCTGAACTAGTTTCAAAGACAATGGATACAGCTCTCATCACATTCAGGGTATATAAAACAGCATCAGACACATCCGCCACTTGTGTGATAGCTGCCTCTCTCTCCTCATCACAGGGCTTTGCTGCCAAGCTTTAAATGAAAGTCAACACACTCTCCGGCACAGAAAGTGTGTTTGCATGGAATTTTTGAAAGTCCTAGTTTTTCATGCCACCATCTGTCTGTCCACTGGCTTTTCACTGTTTAATCAGAGCAATATGAAGCCAGGAGATTTGGTCCCCCTAGAGATATACATCCTCTGAGGCTTCTGGGAAGTAACTGTACGGCTTTCTAGAGCACCTCTGAAAATTGGAGCCGTTTGAGTCCATTCGTCAGCCTCTGCTCTCCTTTAAGGGGCTTTTCTGTGACTTTGAGGTATCCTGTCTTAGAAAAACACCGGCCTGGTAATGCGTACAAAACAAACTTGCATTGTGAGGGATCAGTGATCAGTGTTTATCCTCAACATGTTTTCAGTGTTTTAACTACATCCATGCTCATGCTTGGTTTGCCAGTTTTTTCTCAGTACAGTCATCCAAACAACCTCCTCTCCTCTTTGCCTCCTGGCTCTGGTCCGGGCTATCCCAGCCTTTGAAATTAGTTGCAGAAGTAATCCCTTAATCAGAGTGTCTCGCTGGGATTACCACAGAGGGCATCACTTACTGCCCTGCACCACCACTGGCAGTTGTTTAGCCTGCAGCATTTGATTTACACACCATCCTCCAGCGAGTGCAGCCACGAAACAATTATGTTAAACAACATGTATTAACGGGACTTTTTCCTACTGCAAAGAACACTTTGTTTTGTGCCGTGAAGCCATTAGAACAGAAGTAGTTTCCTTGTCTATTATTACTGCTAGCAGTCCAGTTGCATTGTGGGTAACTCCACTGCCAACAGTGCCAGGTTTTAAAAAGGAAGAAGAACACGTGGAGTAAATAGATGATGTCTCTGCTTCTGCTGCATTGATTTTGATCCATTTTTGCCAATTTAAATCTGAAAATATTATAGGAACATGGTGCTAAAGCTGAAGTAGTCTCATAATGCTCCATTATTCAGTCTGACTTTGCCTGTTTGTTGGTTTTCTGTCTCTGTTTTGGTCAAAAGAAATGTTTTTCCATAACTAATCATGTCTGACTTCTTAGCTTCGACCAACTAAATGATGTCGTGATGTTTTTAGCCACACTAGCGGCTAGAGACTTCAATGTGTTAGATGATCAACACAATTGATGGTGGAATTGATCGGATTACTGAAATGTTGTGCAAACATTCATTCATAAGCGCAACCAAGAGGTTTACGTCCTTTACGTCCTTCTCAGGATTAATTTAAATAACTTCATGTCATCTTTCAACGTTTAATTTAACGCCATCATCTGGTCAGAATTTTAATTTGTTGTCTACAACCAAATACCTGCAAAACTAATGACATTCCCATCAGCCTCCGCTGTACTTTTTGTTTAATGCTAATGAACAAATGTTAGCAAGCTAACAAACCCAAGTTAGCATTGTCATTAGCAGCTGATCTATGTGCACCATGTTTGGTCAACTGTTTACATGGGAGGAGATTTTAATCACAACAACTGAGTGACATGCGCAAAATGATGAATACATCATGCATTTGTTTATCGAATGTTTGCTTGTTCATTCGTTGTACATTTTTTTCTAAGAATTTGTTTGAACAGGTTGTTATTTCTAATTTTTCTACCATCATATCGTCCAATAATAGTCAGTTCTCAAGAGTTTGTATTAAAAACTAACTCTCCGCAGAGGTGAAATGGAGAAATGTACATCCCCACGTATTAACGTCAAGATGGAGGCTATTCATTAAAAAAAAAAAACGCAGCCAGAAAGTAACCAAGTGAAATCATACACGTGGTACATAGCTGTGGATTCTTAGTCTTTGTAAAACACAACAATATGATTTGGGACGTCAGGGTTGTTAAAATCAGTTACGCTGATACTTCTGCTCTGTGTGGATGTACAGTCAGGTGTTCAATTATTTGTCTCTTTTAACTTGAGAGTCAAGACTGTCCCAGCATGCACTGTGGAAAAGACAGGGACACGTCCAGTCCATCACAGAGCTGAGAAACACTCACAGTCATGAACATTTTAGAGTCTCCTGTTCACCAGAGCTGCGGGAGGAAAGCAGGGAACCCAGAGGCAAACGATGCAAATATGGAGAGAACATGCAAACTCGACCGGAACTAAAAACTAGAGCCCTCTTGTCATGTGCAACAAGCCATTATGCTGCTTCAATAAGACACACAAGCTTCAGTGAACAAATCTTACTTCTTAAAAGGGACACTTCACTGATTTTACATTAAGTTCAGCCATGATATCATCTGGGTTGGCTCTTTTTGGGAGTGGAGACTACAGATATTTAGTTAAGAGAGCCAAAGTCATGACGGCTATGCTTTCTGGCAGTCCGTTTACAGTTCATGGTTTATAACTCGGTTACACTGGACTGTAAAAGATGGAGAATCACCGATCTTTCCAGCAGTGGCTCACACTGATGTCTCTAAAACAGGCGCCTTAATTAATTTCAGCTCTGGAGAGGCCCCATTTTTGGAAGTGCAATGACCTTCAAAAAATGTTGCACTGTCCTCCTTTCTCTCTTGAAGCGTTATGGAAAGACACTTTTGCAGAAGCCTTTCCAGCCTGCTGCTGCTGCTGCCGCTGCTCCGGAGCGCTGGGTGTCTTTGTTCACACAAGGTGCCTATAATTCAGATGATGAGTCATATGTTTGTGGCAGATGAACTGAATGCAAAGCAGTTCAGCTCACACTATAGACCCTGTCTGACCTTGAGAAATGTATTTGAAAGCTGCTGAAGAGGCGAGAGAGGGGCAAGTTCAGTGTAAAGCAGCCATACAAGTACGACACACCAAGGGCATAAAGTGTGATTATATTGTCGGATTTGATCATGGTTAAGACTTTAGGATTATCTAACTAGAATTAAATGCATTGTGGGCTTTATTCTGCATTCATGGAAGGCTGTTTAAGGAGCAATAAGTGGCTCATAAATTCCATAATTAAAGTGGGAAAGTTCCATGTAGTTGTTTTTAGAAATGTTTTTCTTTGTGTCGACTAATTGATTAATTGCTCATCAGACTTCCGTTATAGTGCAAATTATTTTCTGTAAAGATGACATTTCAAAAGAGTGGAGTATTAATATGCTCTGGACATTTAATAGTCGTCTGTTTGATATTCATTTTGTTTTAGTGGACGTTTTGACCTGATGACGCCAAAGAAAATGTCACCAAATACATGAGGATTCACCTTGGACTGGGATATCCACAGCTAATTTCATGGTTATAGGGTTATATTTATGGTTATTAAGTGTTAGTGCTGGACTAAAGGTCACATCATCACGTTTTAATGTTGTAAAATTGCTTGTTTTTTTTATCTTAATTAGTACATTTGGTTATTTCAGTCGGCACACGCGCAGGATGGGCGGTGGTGAAAGTTAAAACATGGAATCAGCTGCAGCCACAGAAAAGAAAAGAAAGAAATGAGAAAGAAAATTGTTCACAACTGAAAACTAAATCTAACAATAATGAAATAAACTCACGTGTCAAAAGCAACACCAATCAAATGCTAGGACATAAAATACAGGCTGTTTCAGTGCTGGTCAGGAAAAACATTTAAACTTCTCCGAAATGCCTCTCTAAAATAGAGATTACATAAGAAATGAGCTGCTTAAAATTGTCCATGATCTTAATTACAACGTAAGGATTTTACATTGCATTCAAGTTTAAGTATTATGGCCTTGAGGGTGCTTTTATTTAGGAGGTTTAACAACAGCTGTTTCCTGAGCCATGGGTGCCACGCCAGTGTGCAGGGAGCGGTTCACAATCACCAGCATTTCATCCTCTAGAGCAGTTTAATACTCTGTTAAAACAGATGGCGAGGGTAGGATCAAGTCGGCACGTTGGGGCTTGAAGTGATATTTCCCTTTTGACAGCCTTGAAGGAAATCTTGTGCTCTGGGCGATGCCAGAGAATATCGAGGTATGATAAATGATGAATGAGTCAATCACAGGTGTTTTTCCTCAACGTGGCTGCAGCAGAGACGTTGAACAGAGCAGGGGAGAGAACAAATAAATCTTTAAAGGATAAAGCTGCACATATATTCTATAATTCATTACTGTCAACAAATCCTCAGAGAAGACCAAAACCATCAATGAATTTATCTGAATAACACGTTTTTCCTGATGAAAAGGGCTTTTTTCCTTGGCAGTGTTGTGCCTCCGTTCTATCGTGATAAACACACCAAATCTGCAGCTGAAAATAGTACCCAACAAAAACACTACTTACTCCTGTTTAGTGGTGCTTTTGCACCTTTCAGCTCACAGAGTTGCAAAGTCGGGGGAGCTATTTAGTTTTTCCGATAGATAATGTTACGTGACTCCGTAGACTGTATAAGAGAAGTGGATGTAGCCACCATGACATCACCCACTGGTTTGTGGGCCGCTGTTTTGAAGCTTTGAGTTTGGCTTTACGGGCGTCACCATCTTGGTTTTTCGGAGCCAGAAGTGACGTAAATTCGAAGAAGTCCACCTCTTATTGGTTAGTCACAGCATAGTCCTGCCCTAAATCCTCTTTATTGTCTTATATTGTATGCATTATTGTCTATTTTCCTCTAAATGGGTCCATAATTGACTAAATGGACATCATGCTGTGACTTGATTTTACTGACTAAGACCATAAACTCAGTATGAAAACGTTTACTGAGGTAATAAATACAAAATACATCAGGTGACATGACCTGATTAGCACAATGGGACAGACTGTATATAAGAAGTAGACGTAGCCACTGTGACTTCACATCGTTTTGAGGCCTCGAGTTTGGCATTTTCAAAATCACCATCTTGGTTTTGAATCCAGAAGTGACATTCATTCCCTCACCAAACCTCTTCTTATTAGTTAATCACAGGGCAGCATACACTGCTTTGTCATCTATTTTATTCTAAATGGCACCATAATTTACTAAATGAACATCATGCTGGGTTGAAGAAGACTTGAAACTAGCGACTGAGACCATAAACTCATTAGGAAAGTGTTTACTGAGGTGATAAATCAAACGAGAAGTAGGTTTATTCTCCTGTAGACTTCCATACAATCTGGCTTCTGTTTGGAGCCAGTGGAGTCGCCCCCTGCTGTCCATTTAGTCACTTCAGCATTAGCTTAGGGACAGAAAAGAAAAGAGAACAAAGAAAGGGAGAAAACAGCTGTAGTTTGGCTAGTTTGTGTGAGGGAGTTGTTGTTGTTGTTGGTAAATCAGTCACGACACTTATTCTGCTCAAGATGTGGCCTCACAAACGCTTCACTGCTCGCATTAGTTACACAGACAACACCATCGTTTATGTGGAATCAGCTCAATTAACGGAGCTTCCAGAGATAGTTCAGGTCTGGTCATGATGTGGCTCCCCTATAGGCTCTCACCAATCCACCAATGATCCAGCTGGTGCATTACATAATACTGCCTCAAGGCTTTGTGCAGAGCAGCACTGGGCCTGCTCAAAAAAACCTCAGAAGGAATTTCATACAAGTTCCCCAGTCTATCCGTGGAGGCTACGCTGAGACTGAAAGCTTATCTGGAAATTGACGACACTTAGCTACAACGGATACGCGACCGTTTCAAGCGCATGACACATGCAGAGCTTTACGCCTCATTTTTCCTGCAGTGTGTCACCTCTTAAGTCTCCACTTACTGTCATGTCTTATGGAAATATGGAAATAGTAGCACCGCTGCCTACACAACAGCCCCAGATGTAGTGAAGGTTGTTAAAGGAGCTCTGTGGCCGTGGAGGTCTTTCTAATTTTATGACACATTAGACACGCCTCTCTGCAGCCAACATTGTGCACTTCATCGTAAGTGGAACACGGCATTACAAATGCATACGGCAGCACTCTGTGACGTCTGCAGTCACAGTTGCTCCATCATTTCCACACCGAAGTGCACAGCGTTACGTCAGCAGAGCTCCGGAAAAACATCTAGAGGTGTACTTAGGTTGCAAGGTGGAAGTGCTGAGAGGCAAAAACACCACACACCTGTTCCTGACATTGCTTGTTTTTCTTCAGCTGTAGAAGGGTTTTTTCTTGTAATGTGTTCAGAGAGACAACATATGTGTACAGAGCCACTTTCGTTCCACAGTCATGCACCAGAAGTCGTCACGTTTATGGCTTATTTCATGCTCAAGTGCAGTGTTGTAGTGTTTACGCTCATTCTGTTAGCGTCAACAACTGCAGCTCCACTGAGTCAACAATAAATAAAACATCTTGTGATGATCTGTATCTTGTTTTTACTGTCGACAAATCAGATGGAAAGAGCGAAACCAACAATGAATTGATGCCACTAACAAGTGCAGTCTGTGTCGCCAAAGTCTGATTCCTGTGAGCCACAAAGCTCCATTGTTGTCCAAAAAACAGATCAGATCAATGAACCACATTGTTGCCCTGGTCAACTTGTTCCTTCATGACCATGAAGACACACACACTGTAGTTTATTTCAGTTCAATACATCGTCCTGTCTATACGACAGAAATACACACGGGAACTCTTTCCTCGACAGCTTTATAAAACTCCCAAAAATCCCATTTTAGAAGATGGGAAATTAGATAAATGACTTAAATGTACTACATGTATTTTTTAACTGGTTATAAAACAGATAGAGTTTAATGCAGATGCCTCTATACGACCTACTCAAGCTAACAAGACCAGCAGCAAGAAGACTGGCGAAACTGTTTTTATTTTATGATAATTATTGTGGTTCAGTTCCATGTTTCTCACTAATTGTAAAAGTGGCTGCACAAGTTAAGATGGTCCTTAAAATACGAGTTAAGGTTAAAATGTTCACTTACATATTTAAGATTCAAAATTCAAAACTCCTTTATTGTCATTGACATATATACGTTCTGTATGTATGTACATGAGCGTACATGTATGTATGGAAAACGTGAGGATGAGCGGCGCACTTCTTTATCGTCGCTGTCAGCACCCACATCAGGATCCCAGCGAGTTTTATGTCTTTTATTGGATTCCACCAGAAGTTTAATCTTTTTCTCCCTGAACAATTTGTATTTTTATGTCTTCTTTTCTTCCATTTTTTGTGAACTTTGGTCCAACTTTGCGAGACGATAAAAGGTGAGGTGATCACAAACAAATGGTCTCCATGGAAACTGTCCAGTTTTACTGCTGTAAAATCTTTCAATGCAGTGAACTTTTTTTGAACTAAGGAAACCTTTTAAGGGATTCTATGCAACACCCTTAAACTGAGGAGAAGCTTTAATAATCATACATAAGGTGTTTTGTGCACCCTGCCCCTGGTTTCCTTTATCACATTTAGTCATAAATGTAGACGCGGCCTTCATCTCCTCCATAGAAATGTCTTCATCTGCTCCACCACTCTCTACACTCTCGTCCTCAGAAAAACACAACAATGTGTTAATATTAAAAAAAATAACAGTTGAAAATGAGCCAATTTCAATGCATTTGTATCCACAGCTTTTCATATTATTGTATAAAAAGCCTTAAAAGAAACCCTAAAGATGTAAAAAAAAGACGTACTTCTTGATTTTCAGCAGTTAAGATGCAGCTTCAGTGGATTCCTGCCACACATTAGAAGACAGAAAGACTAAAGCAACAGACTTAAGCGCCACATGGTGTGTGTGTGGACTGAGGAGACAAATGAATTCATCAAAGTCATTTGAAAGCCATCTTAAGGGAGAAGCAGCAGTAAAATGCTGTGATTTAAGGGTTTCTGGCGCTCTCTTTGTGTTATGTAATCCTGTTATGCCCTCTTGAGAATACTGTGTTCACATAACAGTAGTTCAGATTTTCTTTGGACCACATTTTGGAAAATTGGATGAAAAAAAAAAAGTGAGAATGAAAATAACCAGTGGATTTTCTCTCCCTGTTGGTAGTAAAGGCTCTGCTCTATCCCTGGTTTGATATGAGGAATGCCTGGTATAAGGGGCCGGCGCCCAAAACAACATATCAACAGAGCCGTGTGAGTTCCAGTGGATCCGCACTCTCACCTCCACTTGGCACAGAAAAGCTTCAATATTTAGAATAATGAAGTGGGAGCTCGTTCTGTGGGTTTGGCAACAGGACGACTGACACCATTGACTGTCAGTCACTCGCTTTTGCGTTGCTATGGAAACAACCTTGTTGCTCCACTCGGGGGCTAATTCTGCAGAAACGAACAAGCTTGTAGAAGAAAAAAAAATAAATAAATAAATGAGAAAAAAAAAAAAAAAACATGGCTGCATGCATGAGTCATCTGCTAACACATACACTCTCCAGTTTTATCAGCCTGTCAGAGCTCCCTTCACCATTGTAGCTAAACACAGCCGCCGCAGAGACCGAACGAGAGAACAAAAGCAGCACCAGACTACGGTTAAGGCCACAGTAATCACCCCTGACTAAAGCATACCGCTATATCCAACCGGGGGAGGGGGGCTATGTGGTGAGAATTCAAGGGAAAACATCACAAGCAGAGATAGCTGATTAATTTAAAGAATTAATCAGAATTAATTTAAAGAATTAATCAGCTATTCTAAAAATCTAATTCCATTTTTTCCCCACAATATTTTTATTCAACCATTAAAGCTCCACCTGCCTGTCGGTGTTGTGAGTTGGGGCTAATTTTAGGGAGTGCATTTTGGCCTTACAGTCCATCTGTATTAAGGTTTAGGGTCAGAAAAAAAAGCCCAAGCTCAACCCTGGAGGTTAATTTTTCAACACAGTGTGAGCTTTCTGCTTTTCTCTGTCATATCATTGTAAACTAGATATAATATAATCAGTCAGTATTGAAAAAAATGAATGGTGTATTTTCTTAAGCTTTTGGTGATAAGACGTGTGTTTGCCGTACTTCTAATTTGGTAAAAGTTTAACTTACATTCAGTGCTACATCACACGTTTTCTTGCTCTGATCGGTTGGAGGTCTTTCCAATTGTGTCCAGAGGCATTTTGGTTCTTTGCTCATTGACAGCAGCCCCTTGGGAGTTGAACATGAAGTGAGAAGCTCTAGGTGTGGTGACTTCAGGCTACTCAAACCAAAACTATCCAAACAGAAAACTGCAGTTAACATGCACAATAATTCCAACTGCAGAAGCTGTTTCTGCTTTAGCCTGTTGCTATAATATACTTAAATACCAGCCTGTTCACATTCCCAGGGTGTCAAATACCACTGCTTTTTCACCCTGTTTGGCCTCTGACGCACAAGTCACCCATTAGTGTCTGCATGAAGCGCTAAAGGACGGTGTAGTGTTTTCCAGCAGTAGAAGTCCACATGTGGAGGTGGAGTTGGAGTAGGATGGCTCGAACACCAGACTATCACCTTCTCCTAAATCCCACCAAGTAGTTTTAGTGTCTAAACTGAACCAAACTGCTATAATTTCAGAAAGCCAACCACCAGTGTTTTTTACTTTTTCCATGTCGACAAAAGTCCGTTATGACTGCAGTGACATTAGATGGTCGGGGCGTCGATATCACGTCTGATATCACGGCAGCACCCAGAGGGGTTGACAAACCGTCGATATTTGACACCTTGGGAATAAGAACAGATTTAAACCAGCAAACCAGTCATGTGCAGCACACATGGGATGGACACAATAACAGGAACACCCGTACTATCCAATCCAGAGCAGTGGTGTTGTGATAAACATCACCTCAGTACAGCTATTATTGCCGTGGTTTTGTTGAGACTGACATAGCGGCGTTGGTTCTCTGAAATGTTCCTGTGGTTTTGTTGAACTGGATTATTTGAGCCATGTCTCTATATACGTTATTTTCAGATATTCACCCTGAAACGTGTCGCGCATTTAATTAGAATTAAGAGATAAACAGAAGAGCGCATTGTGAAATAGAGTACAGCAGCAGCTACAGTGAGATGGTGGTTTTGTGAAAAAAGCCTCTATTTTACATCACTATTTATTTTTTTGATGAACCAGTCGAACCATCGCTGGTCGATTCTCTGACGGTCATGTTGTTGCAGTGTGATGGTGTGAACTGAGATTAAGCTTCCCTTTAATCCTCCTCCGCTCCACATGACCTCACTGTGATGCACAAGCCACAGGGAGCTGTCATTGGTGCGCCATGCGTTCTCCTGTGTGACCTGCAGCCAATCAGAGCGCCTCAGCTCAGCATCCACCCCCACGGGGCAGCCAGTGGTGGAACGAGTGAGGAGAGAGAGAGAGAGAGAGAGAGAGAGGAAAATGTTTCTATGAATGGAAACATGGAGGAGAGGACACTTGTGATGAAGAAACCCAAATACTGACAGAGAGACCCTCCCCACCCCTCATCTCTTCATCCCTATCGTCTTGTCTTTCATCGTTTACACACTCTCACGCCTCATACATGTCTGCTCATTATTATAGCATGTAATGTAATGTAGCACTGGACTACCTGGGTAACAGAAATACCATAAGACAATATGATATTTTATATAATCCAATTTAAAGGATAGGCTCACATTTTTCAAGTCTGGGTTTTAAAGATATGCTCACGTTGATCAGGTCCTTTCCTAATTAATGATTTCTGATGTGACGAGGGATGAAATCCACTTCGTTCAGGGAAAAAGAATACTAAAGTAAAGGATTTTCAGATAATCAGCAGAAGAAAATGCAAATTTATGCACGTTTCCATGCATGCGGCTATTAGGAGTCAGTTCAGCGAGATGAGAAGAAGGTAGAAAGCTGATTCTCCAGCCAGGTGCCATCACACTATAGATGTTTAAAGAGAACTGGATACAGCGTTAGAGACGTTTATTCCCTGGAAAACTGCTCAGTGGTACATGAAGCCAACAAGCCACTTTCTGCTTTAAAGAAATTACCAACGTACTGTGTGTGGTCTATGGGCCTCATAGAGGTAGCAGGCTAACATCCGGTTTAGTCCACCGCTAACTAGAATACGAATAAAATGGCATAATCGTGTCTAAATGTTATCGGACCAAATGAATCAAATCTGATGGTAGAATGAGTCGTTTTGCGGGGGGGCTGTGGCACTCAAACATTATCCACCGCTTTCACAGTGTAATTCTGTGGAGGATTTATTCACATGACGGGTGCCATTGTTGTAACTGCACTGTTTGGCCGCCATGTCAGAGTGGCTCCAAAGCCTGGTGCACTTCCTGGGGGCTTGGATTATATAATTGCAGAAGGAGACGGTGAAATGAGATGATGTAGTTAAAAGTGCACCAGTCAAACGTCAAATGGTAGAGAAAAAAAGACATTTGTTTCATGTGCTAATCTGATGAAGGTTACAGTCTTATCGCTCCACACATATCTGATGTTGGCTGACATTCTTTGTATCTCCATTGGATTTTAACATCACAAGCTTCATGTACGTTATAATATATTCAATGAATGTGTTTTCTTTTTATCGATACACTAACTTTTTTGCAGTACTTAGTTTTTGATTTTTCCTTTCTCCACTGTATAAAAACAGTTATAATCTCTTCAGGCTCTTTTTAAGCGTACGAGTATTTATTATTATATTGTGTGTCCTTTTCAGTTTTGTTACACACACTAAAGGTACATTTGTGATTGTTTTAAGGTCAAACCCCCAACATAAAAAAGTAAAATGAAATAAAACTGACACAGGGTTAAAGAAACCTCTTGTTAATGTGTAAATGTAACCCAGTGATGCGGTTTTTAACCCTGCAGTCTTGTTTAGGAGAATCGTCTGACCTGATGGTGGCACCAGACCAAGACGTCTGCAAAGTGTTGATTTAATTCATGCAGTGACTTTGGAAAGAACTGTTCTACTCCTTGATCCACCCTTAAAGAAGGAGAACAACATATTTCACAAACACAGCTGCCACATTTTCAAGGAGAGGTTTACCCAGGAGGTTACTATGGTTACTGCTTCACGGAGGCATGCTTTAACTACTTTGCTCCTGATGTTTCTAGCCCTTGACCCAGTTTGAGGGCAAAATTAAGGACCCGATAAAAAAGAAGTTTCTAAGGGAGGGGAGGAATTACAAGACTGGATACACATATCTCTGGTCCAGATAACCTTATTTCTGATGAAAACAGGCTGGATTTCAAGCAATTACATCTAAGAAAGACACTTTTAACTTAAAGGAGATTTCCAGGATATTTAAACCTGGGCTCTATTTTGGTTTATGAATTAGTAATACATAAAACCTCTGGAATTGGTCCAGTTGATCACCTCAGTCTGCATCTGCAAAACAGGTTACAATGGCTGTAATGAAATCCTTTGCCGCAACTTGACCCAATCAAAGAACGTCCACTAAAAGTGTTTTTTTTTTGCCACTGACAGGATCAGATTGTTATTGTAAGTGTGCTCTCTTCAAAACTGCCAAACTTCATTGAAAAAAACACTAATTTTACACACAATAACACACAGTCTCGTGCTTTGCGAGGTAAAATTACTGTTTTTTTCAGTGGAGGCTGGTGGTGATGTTTCTGGTTAAACAAAAAGGACCTTACAGGTCTATCTCTGTATGAATCATTTCCATAATGTTGTCAAACACTTAACCGTCTGAGTCTGTCAGTGGCAAAAACCAACACGTATTTAGATCAGGCGCACTTGCCCAAAAGGATTACATTACAGCCATTGTACCTCATTTAAAAAAATATATATAAAAATAGGGTCCAGTCTTAAAGATACTGGAGTTCTCCTTTAACTCAGTCAGCCACGCCACAGGCGCACCTATCAATACCTCCACAACCTCCACCTCGCTACGTGAAGGTCACTCGACTTGCTGCATCGACACATTGGCTGTTGTAAATCATGAGGTGTGGAAACCGGGCTATCCAGATTGCATGTTAATTCCAGGAGAGAACTGGTTTTACTGTCCCTGAGTCTTTATTGTTGAATTATTCATGTGGGAAATGAGGCCTGCCACAATGTCGGGGGGGAAAAAAGTGACAAATTCGATATATTTGGACACAACGTTAGGATTAAAATGAGCAACTGCCTTTTTAATACGTTTAACTATTTCTGTAACATGATCATCAGTGAAGTTATTTGTAGTTTCTTAGGTTTCCATGGAGAGAGGAATATTCCCTGTTGTGTTTCAACGTAACATTTTACCCTTTTCCAACACGACAGCATAGACTGAGCAGTAATGAAGAAAGGAGGGAAACTGTCACCACAAACATGCAAAAATTTCAGTGCTAATTAGCAAGTGTTAGCATGCTAACACGCTAAATATGGTAACAATTAAGCCTGTTAAATGTCAGCAAAATAACACTGTTAGCATACAGACATTAACATTAAGCTGGAGACGTACACCAGTTAATAACCATGATTACCTCTATTTTCTTTTAGTTTTGGGGAAGTATTTTCTGAATGAGACTCATTATCTTCCACCTGTTGATTAACCAATCAAGACACACCCTCAAATGAAAGTCCCCTGAAGGTCAGAATCAGGTTTTCTCCCCTGAAACCAAAACACACTCTCAATCAAAACTTCACATTACTCCTTCCTGAAGTATTTGTACTTATTGTACTTTGCACTGAAGTATTTGTATCACAGTTGTCCAGAACAGCCGTGAATTAATGATAATTTGAAGCGAGTTTAATGACGAACTCCTTCATGAAGAAACTAACGCCAGCTCGGGTTTATTCTCAACTTAATTTGAATGTGAGTGAGAGCATCCAGAAGTTGGGTTACCATGGTTACCTGCATCTGGAGGTGACCTAGTTATGTTGGTGACTCACATACAAAAAGCCTTCAGTCCTTCAAACGACCCCCTCTTCCTCCTCCTCCTCCTCCTCCTCCTCCCCCTCCTGTTAACCTTAAGACAGACACACCTCCTCCAGCACAGATCCAACACACGCAGCTCTGGCCAGATGTAGTCGATCTGCGCTCAGACAGAGCTGTTATATCATTTCAACATTATTCAGAGCTAAATACTGGCACCAGCTCGCTCCAGCCACAGGAAGTCCTGAATCAAGGCTGTTAAAAAGCTTGTTTTAATTGTTCTATCATTATGTCGATACTGAATATTACTTATATTTAAAATGTCAACTTTTCTTGAGCTGTGTGACAATTAATTTTCCAGATAATCAAGTGGGATTTGTCCTTTCTTATGCCAACACAAGATATTATATAATCTATCTGCAGACATTCACTTTTTTTCCCACTTTGGTCCACATTTAAATGGCTTGACAACTATTGGATGGATATTCATGGTCCCCAGATGATACAGCCTGCTGATTGGGGATCCTCTGATTCTGAATTTAGCGCTACCATGAGGTTTACGTTTAATGTTTAACGTTAGCATTTAGCATATTCAAGTCCAGCACACGTACAGCCTAACACAGCGGTCTTAGTCTAGCTTTAACATGAACATTTCTGATAAGGACGCAATAAATTAGTTTTTTAAAGAACTGCAATCAGGATATTTAGTACATTTAACAACTTAGAGTTAAGAAAATAAACGTGTCAGCGCTCTGGATTGGATAAACAACTGTATATCACAGAGACTCTGTTTTTGAGGACATTTCTGTGCTGCAGTTTTTTGTTTCTTGGTGTAATTTCTAACAGCTCCCTCAATAAATATATACATGAATAAAGAAATACATACATTTTGACTTGACTTTGACTTGATTCCTTACCAGCAGACATATACGCTGATACAAATGTCTGTGATAAGCTAAAATAAGCTGATAATATGTGACATGATGATGTCTCAGTCTGTTCTGTACTGGAAAGGAAAAGCACACATCTGTTAAGGCTCAAGAGAAGCAAAACCATCAGGATGTTTGTTCCATCCAGCACGTTCATACCGTGGACCCACTGTGTGTCTATACATACTGTACTTTATGGTCACCGTTGATCTCCACAGAGGATTACTGTGATTACCTCTCTGATCCATTCATAACTGTGCCGTCTCTCCTCCCTACAGTAACTGTCCATGCTCCCTGGCTGCAGCCCTCGCCCGAGCCACAGCAGACAGCCTCCTGCAGACTGACCTCTCCATCCACCACCTCAATAAGACTGTAGAAGATGGAGCTGACCCGTTACCACGTGAGTCCCCCGGGAGCCCACGAGACCGCTGTCTCCCTCTCTCACTCACATATATAGATGCACAGACAAATTAGGTCTCTCACTCACTTCATCCCACACACATACACAGGCATAAAACCACCAGGGCTTTGTCCCAGTTCTCCCCCGCAAAGCTGCGTTAAGTGGTATTTGACCGCTAGAGGGCAGAAAGTTGACTCCAAAACATACTCCGCTATGAGTCGGGGTAGTCTACATCCACCGTAGATCTAACGGATGCTTCTTCTGATCATATTTCCACTATAGTGGTAGTTATGTGTGTATTATAATCATCAGCTGCACTAAACATTACATTTAGTTCGACTGATATTGACTGAACACTTCAATTTGCAACTTCTATTACAGGAAATATGGCAAGCAAACATATCAAAATTAATTATATTCTGTCTGCTAATCCTGCACTAATCAGCATTTTTACATAAGCATGATTATGTGTGTTCCTATTGATTAACTATAGTTTGCTGTACACAGTCCTGCTGGAAATACCCACAAGAGCACCTAATGTGTGTTAATCCTCTGCTGAAAATAGTTCCCAACAAATGCACTATTTACGCCTGTTTGAGTAACGTTAGTGCCCAGCTGTTTTAGGACATTACATTTCTATTTGTGACCTGTTTTTGTGAAGATTCATGTCTTCATCAGGAGCCAGTGGGCAGACAGGACGGGGAAGTCAGGAAGTATTGAGAGGCCGACTAGCACATCATTGGTTTTTGGTCTTGGGATTTGTTTCCAATGATGAAAACAGAATATTTACTGGTAGTTCGATAACGGTACCCAACAGTACCTTTTTTACAGCACTTTACTCTCTCTGTAGTTGTAATTTCAGCTGTAAAAAGGTAATCCAAACTCCTCGATTTGGACATTTTATACACATCACACAGACTAAAATCCCTCCCTGCAGCGAGTGTTGTCTCCATCAGGTTTTGAAAAGTGTAACAACACTTGCGCCCACTTTCGGCTCGTGATTGCTGTGACCATGTTGGACTCAAACAAGCTGTGGGGGCGACGTAGTCTCGCCCTCACTGTCTCTCTCTAACCTACTCAGGCCTGCTCTCTCACTCAGAGGAGCTCTCAAGTGCTAAAAGTTGTCACAGATTGATTTAAGGTGACTTGGCACTTTGTAGTACAGATGTAATTCATTCGATAGTCTTGAAACTGCAGCTTTCAGCACCTGAACTGAATTTCCAGCCTTGAATTTTAAGATGTCAAATGTTAGGGAGAAATATCCTCACAGAAATTAATAAATTCTGCTGTAACTTGTACATATCATCGTAAACTGAAAGCTTAATGACAGACGCAGAATTTGTGGTGAGCCACCTTTGTCGCCACACTTTATGCACCAAACATTTTTGGTTATCTGGGCTTAATGTGCATTGCCAAAAACACTCGGTGAATAAAGCATGATGCACTGGAGAAGACTTGTGTGACCTGTTTTAATTTTGATGGATGTGCATGGGAGCTCAAACTGTTGTGCACCTCGCTGCGTGTGCTTTCTCAGAGTAAGACCGCCTTGTGTTGCATAACAGCCGATCACATCCTGTTTGATGTTGCTTCACTGGACTCGACTGTGTTATTTTCTTCCTTCAGCTATTTGCAAGGTGTTATGGGAGGCTTTTGATGCCAGACGCACTGCTTGAAACATCTTCCTTCAGGAGAAAGACGGGGTAGAGGCTGAACAGTCAGCTCACAAAGTATAGTTTAGTATTGGGGTTTGACGTGTGCATGCTTTTTTTAGGAGGTGGAGGGGCGATGGTGAGGGGAGGGGAGGAAATGGGACACAGTGTAGCCTGGTCTCTCTCTCTGTCTCAGTGATGCCATATTTGGGAGAGCAGAGTGAAAGAGAGGACAACGGCAAAGACAGGATAGACTATTACACCTGCAGCTAACATTAGTAGGTCAAGCCCATGTGTTGGTTATTACAGACAGCTGATGCCACTTCCGGGCTTGCCTCTGTTTCACTAACTTCTGTAACTCAGTGCAACCTCTCAATGACAGTTTCTGCTATCTGCCTTTCTAAACTTAAACCTATTAGTTAAAAAATACACTTTTTAATGTGATTTCCACAGAAATATCTGGCCCCTGTGTGTCTAGAGACCCTCAAGCTATGAGGAAAGACCATCCTCTCTCTCTTCTCCTCCTGTTCCATTGCAGGAGCCTAAATGCAGTTTACTGATGTTTAACTGGCTCACATTTAATATTTTAAGTTCATATGTGAAATAACAGTTACAGTGGCACATTAATAGTTTGTGGATAATTCAAAATGCATAAAATCTTTTTGGAATAAGTTACTGCTGCTTTATCTGCACACCTTTTAATTGCTTTATGATACTCGTGCGATAACTTGTCTGAGTTTGGGAGCCATACTGTTTTTTGATCGCTTTGAAAATGGATAATTTTTCTGTCTAAGTGAAGAGTTGAAAGTAATGTGTTTTTGAACCTTATAGCATGTAGAAGTATTCTAGAAGGACCCCAAAATAAAAGCATGAACCTGAATATGTCTCATTTAAAGCAACATAATGCAACTATATTACTTCAGCCGTGAGTCCGGTGGGACGTCACAGATATGAGGAGGTGAATTAGCTGAGGTTGACTGTACAGCAGAAGAGGTTGACAAAGTTTCTATGGACATTTTGATTATTATGACTTTTTATGCCTCAGGTTGTCCGTTTGTCTGTCCGTCTGTTTGTCCCATTCTCGTCAACACGATATCTCAGGAACGCCACGAACGTCTGAGTGATTAGATTTTGCTGCTCAAAGGTCAAGATCACTGCAATAACTCTAGAATTCATACGCTAATTATGACATTTCACACAAACGTCTAATAGGATAAAATGAGGCGGTGATGACATTTTATATCCCTGACGTTAAAAGGTCAAAGGTCAGCTTAACTGTAACGTTTTTATGTGGAACAAAAACACTTTTCTGTCCGTTATTCACTCAGAAACAGACGAGTCAGTTGTGACCATGTTTCACATTTGGTTGGATTCTGAGCCAGTGACACTAATCTGTCTGGACAGACATGGATGTGAACTTCAACTTGACTGGTTGGAGCAGACAAACAACCGCATGGCGGTGATTCTGGTTTCCCCAGGTCACTGTGGGAATCCATAGTAACCGATGTGAATTCAAACAGGCGGCAGCTTCAAGCTACAAAGAGCTATGATGTAGTTACCTTGTGGATGATAAAGAAGCTCTTTGACTGATTCTGTGTGTGTGTGTGTGTGTGTGTGTGTGTGTGTGTAGAGATTGAGTCTGTGAAGCTGGCCCGCCTGGTGTTTAATAGACTGTTTGAGATGTGCTGCATCTGGCTGAAGGAGCTGCCCTTCCGCCGCCGCCCACAGCCGTACTACGAAACCTCCATCCACGCCATCAAGAACATGAGGCGCAAGATGGAGGACAAACACGTCATCATCCCCGACTTCAACACGCTCTTCAACGTACAGGTAAACACACCTTTCCTATGCACAAACTGGCTGTTATAGCACCGTTATCTGGCCTGTTGATGTAAAAGCCTTTTAAAAGACTTTATGGTGCCAATACCACAGTGTAGAAATATTACTGTGGTAAAAGTACAAAACACCAGCACAAAATTATACTGCAAACTGTAAGTATGTTCAGTGTTCATGATTGAACATCATAAACTCTGCTGTAAAGAATTTTTAAATAAAAAAGTAATCACTTAAGTCTAAATTGATCTAAAGTAAGGCAATAAAGTAAGTTATTTGCCCTTTCCACAAAACTGAATCAGCTGGTGCCAAAAATCCTCCCACTCACCAATAAATTGCACAAATGAGTTACAGGTTTAGATTTTTCAGGGCGACAAAAACACTTGTCAAGTTTGACTGCCAACAATTACGTTTCAGAAGAAGAAGAAGAAGAAGAAGAAAAGGAAGAAAGATTATTTGTGTAGCACTTATCAAAACCAACATAACTAAGTGCTTTACTACGAACACACAACATTAAGTAAGGGATCATGTACAGCGGGCGGCGTCTTCTTACTAACACTCAGAGGAGGATGTGCAGAAAAGGGACATTACGTGCAATATCATGGATACAATCATAGAACAGTAGATTTGATATTGTACATAAATCACTACATGTGACCTTACTGTTAACCTTGTTTGTATTTCTGGCATTTTATGTATTTAGTTGTTTATGGATATCTATTTCAAAATTCTTCTTATTCTTATTATATTCTTCTTATCTAATCTGAGGTAGCCTTCCTTATATTTAGTCAGCAGTATTTGCAGGTGTTTTTTTGTCTTTCATTTTCCTTTTTGTCAGACTGTTAATGCATTTAAGTTACTGTTTAGTCTTAATGTAAGGAGCTGTCAAATATTTTGAGTCATGACGTTTAATACGAACTGCAGAGCTGTAGCGTTAACGGGTGTCTGTGACTGCTCCTGTCTGTCAGGATCAAGAAGAACAGGCTTACTTTGCTGTGTTTGACGGTCACGGCGGCGTGGATGCTGCCATTTATGCTGCCAACCACCTCCATGTCAACTTGGCTCACCAGGAATCCATCAGCCAGGACCCGAGCGATGCGCTCTGCAGAGCCTTCAAAGTCACAGACGAACGCTTTGTGAAGAAGGCCTCACGGGAGGTAAACACACCTGCAAGCAACCAAAGCCCATTCATAATTATTAATATTTTACGCTGATCAGTACAGAGAACTGACCTGTGTAAACCTGAGGGTTTTCACACATTTACAGCCTAAAGTTGGAAGTCTATCATACGTGTAATCATATTTGTGCATTTATTTTCCTCCCAATCACAAATATATGTTGATGTTTTCACCACATTAGCTACCCCACAGTGTTTCCATGCACCTCTGGGTATACACACAGTACATACCCCTCCTGCATGACATAGTAGTGACGTGCGTCTGTGCTTGGCAGACCCTGCGTTGCGGCACAACAGGCGTGGTGACGTTCCTGCGGGGTCGGACGTTGTATGTGGCCTGGCTGGGAGACTCCCAGGTTATCCTGGTTAGGAAGGGACAGGTTGTGGAGCTGATGAAACCCCACAAACCAGACAGAGAGGTAACACACACTTCCTCACTCGCTACAATCATTTACATATTTAAAAAAATCACTATATGCATTTGTAAAGAGGTTTATGCTGCATTTTAACTCATAACCTGGGCTTTACATGAAACAATGGCTCATTTATATGTAAATAACAAACTACTCCACAAACACCTGTACTATAAATTAAAATACAAGTAATTCTACCATACCTGATAAGGCTGAAGCTACAGCTAGCTAGCGTAGCTTAGCATAAAGACTTGAAACAGGGGGAAACAGCTAGCCTGGCTCTGTGCGAAGGTAACAAAATTAATTTATCAGCACTTTTGACCACTTAATATGTAGTTTTTGTAATTTGTACAAAAAAGTAAGTGTAAAAATGACAGTTTAGCATTTTTTTCTGAGGATACATACCAAACTGCTTCTGGGCTCTGAGCAGTTGCCAAGCAACCAGCAGGGCAACCAGGAAGTTACTGGTCAAGAAACTGTCTTTACTTCTCATTTAATTAGATAAATTAAATAGAACCTGTTTATTTGTGAGCTTTAGAGATGGGTTTTGTTACTGTTTGACAGGCTAGTGTTTTTCCTTCTGTGTCCTGTCTTCATGCTAAGCTAAGCTAACTAGCTGCTGTCTTTTCCAAAATGTTGAACTATTCCTTTAAAGTGTACAGACATTAATATCCATTATATTCAACATACCCCCTTCAAAAAACACTATTAACAACAAATTAGTTATTCTTACTGTGTTCTTGTAAAATCTGCATTATAAGAATTACTTTAAGTTTCAGTTATTTCAAGTTATTCAGTGTCAGGATTGTTTTGTACTGTGTGACAGCTATGCTTCATGTGTGTCTGCAGGATGAGAAGCAGAGGATCGAGGCTCTGGGAGGCTGTGTGATCTGGTTTGGCACATGGAGGGTTAACGGCAGTCTGTCTGTATCCAGAGCAATAGGTAAAGTGTTCAGCTCAGTCCGATACTCGGTACACCTCATGTTGTTTATAGTCATACACTTTTTCTGATTACCTTCAGTAGACGGCAGTCTGCATGTCCCCAGTTTGGAGAAGCAGGCAGAAGTCCATTAAGCAATGTACTGCTATGGACGTGGGCAGCAGCAAAATGTATTTTAGCCACCTAAAAAAAAACCAAACATCACTTAAAGTGTACACTATATTTAGAATATTTTCATCGCTTTACATTGCCATCAGCCTGCCCTGTGATGTGAAGCTGTGTTCTCTCTCTTTGGTCTCTTGATAGCTGCTGCCAGACTCCACTGATAAAAATAATAATTTTACCTTGCATAACATTTACTGTCTACCGAGTTACTAGTCTACTGCTGCCTCAATCGCAGAACTAACATCTTAGTTTGGATTCAAATTGACCATTTAAACCACAAAAGTCACACAAAAACAGACAAAAACAAACAAGACGTTCAAGCAGCAGTAGACCAAACTCCCATTTTCTGTAATGTAAAATTAGTGTTTTTTTCAATGCAGTCTGGTGGCTTTGAAGCGAACAAAGAGGGAGAGAGAGAAAGCGCCTTCAGTTTGGAAAGAGCTGTCAGATGGCAATTTAAAGCAGTGAAAATATTTTGAATAAATCATACACTTAAACTGATTCTTAGTGGCTAGAATACATTTCTCCTGCCTGCTCCTCCAAACTGGACAACAACTGTCAAAGTACCTCATACAACCCCACTTAAGAAAATCCAAACTGTCCCCTTAAAGTCAACACAAAAGCACAGATGTGCTGCTAACAGAATAACTTGTTACCTGTGTTGGCAGGCGACTCGGAGCACAAGCCCTACATCTGTGGGGACGCAGACCATAGTGTCTTCCCATTGGACGGTTCAGAAGACTACCTGATTCTGGCCTGTGATGGCTTCTGGGACACAGTGAGTCCAGATGAGGCGGTGCGGGTGGTCAGCGACCACCTCCAGGAGAACACCGGAGACACCACCATGGTGGCCCACAAGCTGGTGGCCTCAGCCCGTGATGCAGGCTCTAGTGATAATATCACCGTCATAGTGGTCTTCTTGCGGGACCCACGCTCCCCGCCACCCACCAGCACAGACGAGGAGGAGGAGGGCGTGGTGGAGGGAGACGTCGAGGCGGAGGAGGTAGCAGAGGTGGAGGAGGAGGAACAGGAAGAGGAGGAGGAGGAAGATGAAGCAGTCAGGGTAGGGCGCGATGGCGGTGAGGGAGGCAGCACTGCGGACATCGGGGGGAAGGGTCGCGGAGGCTGGCCCCTGCAGCAGTGCTCTGCTCCCGCTGACCTCGGCTATGAAGACCGAACGGACTCGTTCACGGACAGAACTAGCCTCAGCCTGCTGGGGCCGTCGCTGGAGGGCCGCATCTCCTTGACCCATGGCTCACAGCAACCCTGCTCCGACTTTAGCCCCGACCTCTTCACAGCCTCCCACATCTACCGAGAAGAACGCCCTCTGAGGCGCAGGTCCTGTATCCCCTTTCAGGAGCAGAGCATCTCTAGCTTCACGGACCCACTGTGGCCCCAGACAGCCATGCTGTTAGGCCAGACAGTGAGGCGAAGCTGCAGGCTCGGTTATGGTAGTCGCCGGTGGGGCCGGAGGAGGCCAGGCACATCCAAGGAGCTGCTAGGCCTGTTGCCATCTGGCCACCTGCTGCCACACACGCAGCGCTACTCCAACCGGAGGCCTGGGGTGGCAGTGCCTCAGCTGCCCCATGATGCCACCATCTGAAGAGGTGACCCAAACCAAACCATTTCCTTCATTCATTCAGTCCTGCTCCCTGCCCCTCAGCCCGCCCGCCCACCTCTGCCTTCAACAACACATCTTTCTTTGATAGTAGGTAGTTGAGGCTCCTGCAGTCGTTGTGTGATTATTGAATCTCTGTCGGAGGAGTGGTGCTCTCTGTCCTGTTTCCAAACGTAACCTGGCCCACAAAACATAAGTCCTGCTCCTTAGTGCTGTAGTTAAAGCCAAAAGTGCATCCTCTCCATTGTGACCACTCATCAGTCAACATGAAGCCAGAGCTGGAAGTGCAAGTTAATGAGATGTGTTCAGACTGAGCGTGAAGTGAATCTTAGAGGCTGTGTGACTTCCTGAATGAGGATAAGGAAGGCGGTTTAGAGGGAAATAACATCAACATAAACCAGGTCTATTTCATAATTAGTTGTCTTGACCCTGACACATAACGCACTTTTCAGTGGGTGCTGTTAGCTAGCTGGGGCTTCAGTCTGTACTGGACCACTCGCTGATAAGGGACCCAAAATATCTCTTACATTCAGTCTGAATGCACGTTTATGTTTAATTTATATGCTTGGTTGCTCCACGCTCTCTGCAGTGTTGTCGTAGGACAAATTTGTGGCTCTCAGGTACATACAAAAACAAAACTTATTTAGCTTGCACAAAAAACAAAAATACTTAGCCAAAACTATACACCTGAACGTTACACCCATATGAGATGGATGAAAATGTCGTTCCAAAACCATGAGCGTATTATTACAACAGCCTGCATTCTTCTTTGAAGGCTTTCCTCGAGATTTTGGCTGCAGTGATTCTCTTTTAGCCACAACAGCATCAGCGAGGTCGAAGGTGGTACCCGTAGCAATATATCCTCCAATTATTGCTTTTAAATATAAACTCAAAAATGTACTTTAAACTTGTAACACAGTGTAAGTAAAAGTAAAAAAAAAGATAAGTGTTCCTTAAATTACAACAAAGGCAGATTTTACAAAGTTTCCAACGACCTCAAACATTTAGTCGCCAGTCTGTACTGTAATTTCTTGCTACTTACCGGATGATAATTACGCCACTACACAGGCATGCTTGTTAAGCTGATATCAGCTGAAAATACTGGCCATGCAGATTAATTGGTCGAGCTGTATGTGAAAAGAGAACGAGACCTCCTCAAACTCTTCCCACAAAGCTTGAAAAATACTCTAAAAGATCATTATAGCTGTAGAATAGCACTATGAGTCTCCTTTATTGGAGTTACGGGGGCCCTGAAATCTTTGAAAAGCAGGCCTAGACAAAAAGTACACCAAATACTTTAATGTATTATCACCTAATGAACATTTTTCTGTGTCCAAGAGAAGTGACGGCCCTGTAGCAGCGCCAGCAAAGAGAAAGAAGTTTGACCGTGAGCTCACTCAGCTTCATCTTTTCTCTTTGCTTCCACTAAAGGTGGAGGTGACACCCATCATCTTTTGCCGTCTTGCTGTGGAGAAAGTCGAGCGGCCGATCCATTAAATTAAGCTCTAATGGCCCAGCTTGCCTTTTTGTCCACTTTAGCAATCCTTTGGTGGCAGATGAGTTCATAGAGGAGACCCGGAACAATTGTCGCTCTGGGTTTCAAGGACTGGTGGCACATGCTGTTCTTCCCCTTCTCCCGTAGGGTCGATGACCCCGCCATTATCCAACCACAATTTGTCTACAGATAAAAGCACTTAACACCGGATTACAAAAGATTAGCAGTCACTTACCTGAATAAATGCTTCATGTAACGGCCCAGTATTCCAGATGGGGATATACTCTCGGATGTTTTTTTGTTTTTGGAGGGGTATTTAGAAATATATTTTTGTTATAGCTGTTGTTTGGCCACATTATATTAGTTTTTGCAAGTATTCCAAATGTATTTACTTTTACCCAAAACTCGTTGAACAGAAGTATTTTCCAGCAGGCTTGATAAGCGCACAAAGCATTTAATGTCGGGCCAGATTAGAGCTGCAGAACACGTGCCTTCCATATGTGTTACTAAAGCCACCTTCCTTTACACACATATTCACTAATTACTAAATTCATGCATTAATATCACCGTTGAGGACAAGTCTGGCTTCATTAGGTTGATACCACTCGTGAATATAAAGCCAACAGTTGATTAGCTTAGCTTAGCATAAAGACAGAGAGCTGGTGGGAACAGCTAGCTTCATATTTAGCGTACGGACAAGAGGGTGGTATCGAACTTCTCATCAAGAAAGTGAATTCGTATATTTCCCCAAAATGTCCTTTAAGATTCATAATGACATGAAGAGAATCTGCACATGTGTGTTCCTCAGTAGCCTGAGGTATCAGAGCAGAGTTTCCTATCTGTAAATACGATTGTGGCGTTAACAGGCCCTCCCCGACAACACTGCACAGCAAACATCCCGGTCATCTCCAACAGTAAGACAGCTCCAGCTGTCAGAGCAGTCCACTGAGGCCGGCCACGGCCCCACAGCGCCTTTATAATTGGATCTTTCTCTGATCTGATCTAGTTTCTTCAATGGAGTGCCCCCCTCTCTGCTGACAGTGCTGCACATCAGTTATGTTCGCAAGTCATAATGTTCACCAACACCTGGCTAACACATAAAAGCCAGTTTTCCATCGACATCCCTGCCAAGTATGGTCGGGAGTCCATTCTAAAGACTTGATGCTAATTCATAATCACAATTAACAAACAAATATGTAATCACCAAATAATAATCCTACTTATTTATATTATAAAATATAATAGTACCCAGTGAACTTGGTGAGACTCATCTGTGGACGAGTTTTGCTTTAAATGTGTAACTTTCTGTCAAACACACACACAATAGCATTACTGTGTCTAACCGTACTTGATGACTATAAGTTAACCACACAGTTGCTCTGAAAATTGTGAAATCAGAGGTGAAACCTGACCCACATTCCCCCAAAGTCAGTCACTTTGAAACCACTAAAAATACCCCCGTGCCCATTAAAATGCTTAAAACCCTTCGGTTGCCTCATACTGCCATGTATTTAATATTAAACTGACTGTTCTCTAAGCCCCAGCCCTTCGTTTAGTTGTTACGCCTGTCTTGCTTTTCGTTCTTATTCAACACGTGTCGTTTGCATTGAAAACAGCGTTTTCCAATTCGAAGTGATCCCACTAAATCCGACGCACTGCACCTTTAAAGTCATTATTAAGGTTACAAGAGAAAAGACTTTGCGAGGAGATAAACATCCACAAATCAGAGCTCTGAGATTAAGCTAGTAGCATCCAGTCCACAGTAGACGGCCCAGTTCTGAAGGGGGCCTTTACCTGTAACCCCCCAGTTAATGATATCCTGCTTGGCTACTGTAGGTAGTAGGTCAACGTCTGCAGTAACATTGGAGCTGATAAACATGGCTTAATCCACTTTTTACACTTTTGTTGTGGAAAAAAACAAAAACAAAACATGTCCCTTTAAATTTTGGTTGCCAAGCTAGGATCAGACATTTGCTGTTTGGGTGTGTCATTTACCAAAAGGTCATTTGGACACGTTAATTACTCCCCATTCTTTGGTTGATGCAGTGAATTTCCAGTTGTCCGGATGTTAGACGTGACCACGTTCTGTAAACCTTTCCTGGCCCAGTCACTGGCGGATGAATCCCCCCCAAAGGTGGGATACCTAAAACCTGGTTCTGGTTTGTCATCCTCGACACAAAGGGCCATCATCTCCCCCTTTTTTCGGCCTTGCTGTTAGATGGGGACTCACCCTGTTTCATTTCACTCTCCTGTGACCGTCCTGTGGACTGACTGGCGAAGAGCATCAGACTGTCAGTGGAGCAGAATGTACCTCACGTCCCAGAGCGTCCTCAGAGACTCGGTGAAGTGGGTCGACACGAGGTGGTGTTTCTTTGGGAGATTCTTCTTTCCGGGGGCATCTTATCTACGAGGAATGTACTGTTGAGACACTCAACAAACTAAAGCCACTGGATCCCTCTGTGGGAGTATCACCAGAAGTGTTAGTTGATACGCGAAGACGATGGATGAAGCATCAGAAAACAACCGAAATCACAGTCATTTGAAATATTCACTTAGACACGGATGTGTATGTATATTATGAGTACTAATTGTGAGTTGAGTGAGTGCTGGAGGAGTGTACATATAATAATTCTGTCTTGTAAATCAGTGATTTTAAACCATGCTCCACGCGGCCCCTCTGTCGGGTCAGATGTTGACTTTAAAACGGTCAGATGCTGGACTGCCCCGATTCTCCCGCTACCAGACTGAGGTGGAAGTTAGGATGCGATGTGACGTCCGTCTATAAACCTGCCTTCAAGAGCTGCTAACGTATAAAAAGGTGTTGAACCAGTCTGGCTGTCACTGGAGAGTTGTAGTGTCCCATTGTGGCCAAGCTGCTCTTTCACCCTGCTTTCTTACCCTGACATGGATAAAAAAAATAATAAAAAAATCCAGGGAAAACATTCATAAAGATGTTAATTATCGGCTTAAAATACTGTAACTCCAATCTGCAGCTTCGATTTAAAATGTTTTATCAGTACCAGCCTTAAGAGAAACATCTTGCCAATCAAATTATATCAGTAGTTTGTAGGTTTTCGTTCTCACTCTGCAGGTGTTAGATGATTAGCACGGCGCTGATTAGAGGAACACGTGAGTGAGCTGAGCTGCTGTGGTGTTTGGGTGAAATTGGAGTTTGGAGCCACTAGTCTTTAGATAGCAGATTAGACCTTTTGCACAGATGTCTCAGGGCGCTAAACTCTGGGGACGCTAAGGAAGAGAGTATTAGGGCCAGAAATAAGGGAAAAAATATTTTGGTTTGAGAATAAAAGTTGAAATTTCAAGAATAAAGTCGAACTTTCAGGCCGTGGCAGGCAAAGAAAAAAATTATATCATTTTTTGCATTTTGAGAAAATTGTTGAGAGTAAACGAAACATTTTAAGATTAAAGTCCGTCTGTTGAGAATAAATCAAACTACCAGCGTTGGTACATATAAGTTTGACTTTAATCTTGAAATGTCATCTTTATTCTCAACATTTCGACTTTATTATTAAAGACTTCTTTCTCTGATGTATTTTTCCTTTTAACTGGCACTAATACTGAAAGTTCAACTCTATTTTCAACATGCAAAACAAAAAAAATCCTCCTCCTCTCACTTATTTTTTTCCTCATGCGCGGCCCAAACGCTCTTCAGTGAGAAGCAGACCTGCCACAGAGAAAGACATTTCTCAGGATCTTGTTATAATGACAAAGTTTATTTAAAAAAATCATTCTGTGTGGGTTTAAGCTGTCATCCAGTAGTCAAATGTCAAAGATGGAGCGTGTTCTCAGTCAGCAGCTCTGAAGCTGTGAGGACCGTGAGATGATTAAAGATGCTGACAATCACTTATTTCTGTAGTGCAGTGGTAAAAACACTACTTTTACTTTTTCTCTTTATAATTTATTGAAAAACAAGACGCAAACAAGATTAAACTAGTGGCACAGCGGTGCTAACACGCTCACAACCAGCTGATGTTTAGCAGCTATGATGCTAACCACAGTCACCGTGGCAACAGGTGACGCTGAGGCTGATGGGAATGCCAATGGCTTTGACCTGATTGGTGGCACTAGAGGCATCGCCTGAGTTATAAACAGTTCAGCCTCAGGGGAAGATGAATGTTTGGACCAAATTTCATGGCAATCCATAGAAAAGTTCTCGAAGAATTTCACTCAAAACCACAAATGTCGACTTCATGGTGGCGCGAGAGGGAAAAAAAAATCAGGTGACCACCAAAGTCTTTCAGGGTAATCTCAGTCAGGACCTAATGGGACCAATTAATCCCCAGAGAATAAGAATATAATATTTTTGGGGACTTTGTAGAAAACTTCTCTCATTTTAAGACGGTTTTAGTTCTTCCAGTGAGGTTTTTTTTTTTTCATCACAACAACATACCTGGTCTTTTGTCATTATAACAAGATGTGTCTGGTCGTGTTTTCTGTGATCGGTGGCAGCAGGAAAACTGCTCTGTTCAGCATGTTCAGCATCTGTGCGGTGCAGCGGTAGTTTTCTGTGCACCGTGATTCACTGTTGATTTTCCTCACACCACTGATGTTGTTTCACAGCAGGTGTCTCAGCGTTGACGTGAAGCTCGGCGCTGCGCTCTCCGCCTCTCTGGAGGGCAGAGACGCACCACAACAGCTCTCAGTGACAAGGATCCGTGGGTTGCTTTCACCAAAACCTTCACCAGAACCCTGTGAATTAGTTATACAGTGTTACTCATCGTACTGCAAACCGCCAGAAGCCGTCACTGTATGAGCAATAAAAATGTTTACCACCATTCCTCTACCTAAGCTCGAGAAACCCACATTTCCTCCCTCACTCACGCTCTGCTTGCACTAAAGGTTCCTCTGAGAGGGATGTTTCCCTCCCCTGGTGATGAAAGCAAGCAGAAGTTCAGCTCTGCTCTCCCATAATCACTGTCTAACTATAGGGCCCTCCATGAATCTGCACTGTGTGTCTATGTACACAAAAAAGCTTTTTCTTTTTCTCTGTAAGCAATAATGACGTTGCATTAAAAGGCTCTCTGAGGGTTTGTCTTCTGCTGAAGGACGCAGCTAAATGTAGTCCTGTCAGCCATACTTGAAAGGTCACAAAGCATAAATGCTGAGTTCCTGAAGTCAGTTTCCCGTTCATTTTCTCCATAGAGAATAGGATTACGAGCCTTAATCTGCTGCCTGTGTTAAGGTCCACCTAACACACTCCTACACGTCTGCGGCCGGCTCGTTTTCTAGTTCAAACTGACGTAAATGATCCACGGAAAAATGAACGTGAAGCTTTCTTCTGTAAAGAGCAGATGAGATAAAGGAGGCAGGACATTTCAGTTGTGTCAGCGCTCCTCAGCGGCTTGTGTACAGTCGACAGCCTGGAGTTTGGACTGCTCTCACCTGTGCACTCTGTTCAGATGTGTGTGTATGTGGTGCGGGGGGGGGTCACTGAGGGCTGTGATTGGTCCAGGTTAGCAGCCCTCTCCTTCTTATGGTCCAGGCTTGAAGACAAACCCCATGATTGGCTCTTCTTCAACATGCAGGTTAGATTAAAAAACAAAAAAAAACAGTAAAACACACATGAGTACCTGTATTATCTGTGTTCCTGTAGTATATAAATATGTGTACTGTAACTGGTGACTAAATATCATGTATATAAAGATTAGAACAAGTCTTTGGCTGGCGGCTTTTCTTTCCCAAAGAGTTTTTCCTCTCATGTGCAGAAGCTTTTTATCTGCTCTGACATCACTACAAACTCCATTTAATTACCCAGAATCCTTTTAGTCGACTGTGTGTGGACAACATGGCTGATTTCACACATCAAAATACAACGAAAGCCATCTGTACTGAGGTCATTATAGTTAACTAAAACTTAACTAAAGAGGTGGTGTGAATAGAAGAGAATAGTAGAATAAAAACAAAATACAGGTAATGTCTTAAGTTTTAGTCTTTGTCAGTTTGTCAGTTCAGAACTGGTATTATAATGCAGATATCCCCCATATTATAATAAAAGCTAATCTGAAGCAAGCAGACCTAACCTGAAACTGAACTGAAAAAACAAAACAAGATTTTAAAATAAAAACTACTGAAAAATTCAAAACTATAACAACTGTAGTAAATTAGATGACTGACTGACTCTTATAGGAATATTTTCATTTTGCTTATTCTCTTTCTTCTCGAGTGTCAAAAACATGGCCAGTGGTGCAAAAGTACAATTTTGAGGTACAATACTTCTTTACTCCAGTATTTCCACTCCACCACATTTCAGAGGGAAATATTGCACCTTTTACTCCACTGCATTTATCTGACAGCTGAATTTCCCTTTTAAATTAAAGGGATTGTACATTAAAAAAATGTGATTTGCTCATAAAAAACAAAACAAAGCAGTGTCCACTTTCTCTCAGCATTCAGATGTTTGAGTTGATCTCACTGATCCAAACTAACTTGTCAGATAGTTCTAAACCACAAGTGTTATTATGAATTATTATTATTAATTATTAATAATAATGTACCCCAAACTCTTCCGTTACCAATTATATTTCAGTAAAACTAAACTAAAAAGTAGCTGTGAAAAAACATTTTAGTAAACTGAAATAAAATAAAAACATTATATAGAAAACAATAATAATTTTTTATTAAGACTTTAAAGAGGTTAAATGGTCTAATATTTTATAAAAAGCAAAGATTAGAGGACGATTTATGATCTACCAGCTCCCCACATGTGTCTCCTCCTCTGAGGTGACGACAGACGGGATATTTTTCTGGCTCCAGGTATCGACTTTAGATACTGACAAGCAGCAGCATCCCTCCAGACAGCTGTGTCTGATGTTAGTCTAAAGAGCCATCTGTGTGAAAGTGAAATATAAAGAAAGGTTAGCATGCCAACCCTTTAATTCGGTTTGGTCAAACAGGCTCCGGCATTATGAAAATCACACAGAAGAGGGGTCAGCAGGAAGTCATTTGTCGTCTGTTGAGTCTCAGCAGTGAATAATAGGGAACCTGAACAAGCTGTTTTCATGTAGCGGAGTGAAATGCCAGAAGCCACACAGAGTGAGGAGCGCTGTGATGCTGTAACAGGGCTTTCATGTGGAACAGTGCTGTCTGCTGTTACATAAACAGCTTTACAAAAGTGAGCAGTCCTCCACATTCTCTCTATAAAAAGACTCATCACTTCACCCCACTCGTAATCTGGCTTTATTCTCTCCATCCCAGCAGTTTGAGGGGAACAGGGCGATGAAATCCACAGAGGAGGAGAGAGCAGGAGGGTTCTTCCTCCAGAGTGGAAACAAGGAGGCTGGATCCACTGTGGGGGAGTGTGTTATATTTACTGTGTGTTCTTCAGGTAGCCTCAGGTAGAGACGCATTCACAGTCTCACCACTAATCAGACGTTGTGTGCGTGCGTGAGAAGCGAGGCCGAGGCATCACAGAGCTCACAGCTACAGGATCAATGTCCCTGAATGTCATCAGCAGGTTAAAGTGTGCTCTCTCCTGCCAGCGGAATTAGGAAGACGCTAACTAGCTTAACTTAATCCAGAAACTAGCAGTAGACGGTAAACTGACTCGTTCAGCTGCAGTCAGTGATGTGGAGGACAGGTGGGTTCAAACAAAGGATCGTCTGATCTGAGAAATAAGCTGTTAATGAAGTTTCCATGCGACTGCGGAGTATTACTTTGTTTCAGCTCAATGTAAAGTCACATAGAGCCACATTTCTGTCAGAAATAATAAGTTTATGATCACATTGATCACGACTTTAACTGCTGAGATCTGGTGATGCAGCATCATCACTATAAATCAACCTGATGGGAAAGAGAGAGGAGCCCTCAGACGACCACACGGGTTGGAAACAAACCCTCAGGTAGAAGAAGCATTCAGATCCGTTACTGAAGTAAAAGTACTAATATGACACTGAAAGTACTCCAATACAAGTAGTGCTGCAGTAGAATTATCCCAGTTAGTGTTTTCCTGTTATATTTTATTTTTATATATAAGTATAAAGTTGGATAAATGGAAATACTCTTGTAAAAATAAAAATTAGACGCATCAGCTGAGAACAGAAAACAGACTGTGGTGACTTATGATCTTAAAACATTTTATTTATTACACAATAAAGGAAATGTGCACATCAAATAAGCACAAGTGCATTCTGGGAACATCCAAAATAAAAGCAGCTTTTGACACAACAAACACAAATAGGAGAAAATGCTAATAAATGGCTGCCGCTGGTTTCGACGCCTCCATCATGTGCAGGAACGTATGCAGCAGCAGCAGCAGCAGCAGCAGCGACTGAGGAAGAGTCATAAAGCACATGATCGAGTGGCCTGGAGCTGCAGAGGCGAGTCCATTTCCAACATCACTTCACCCAAGTGGATGATTTCAGTTTGACTCGACATGTCTTGGTGCAAAAAAGGGACGTCCTCTGCCTCCGTCAGTCCAGCCAGTTAAGCCATGCACGGTCAGGCACATGTACAGCAAGCTCCAGTTCTGTATACACTAAGAGATTTACAACGTAAACTAATGCCTGTGTTCAATAATATGATCTCACTGACCCAAACATTAGATATGGCTCAGTGATGAGGGAAGAGTTCACTTCAGAGTCAACCAACAGTCTTACAAAGTGCAGAAAAGTCTCTGTGAGCACGATTTCTCCCAGCGATGTGCACCGTTCGCCAGCGGCCTTCAACATGTGTTTGCAATGTTCGTACTGAGGTGAAGAATTGTAGGTCCTTGTAGGAAAGCCAGTAAAAGCCATCAGTGCAGTAAAAACGCTAATTCTTAAACCTTTGCCGTCAACATCTTTAAGAGTAAAGAGGACCTTCAGTGCACTACTTTCAGCTAAATGACCAAAAACACTTTCTCTCTCTTACTGCTTGTTTAACTGCTTTACTTGTCCAGGTTTGGAGACGTTTCTCTCTGCTTCCTCGCCAACACTCTAAAGCTAAATGGAATTTGTGGCACTCACTGCATGGAAAAATGGCTGATGAAAAATTAATCAGAAACATCTCTTTCTAGAAACAATGTCGCTGTTGCTGTGGGTGATCCACAAAACACAGTGAGCAGCTTTCAGTGGAAATACTTTGTAGTGAAGGAAGAGGCCCCGCAGACAGCATGTGTGTGTGTGTGTGTGTGTGTGTGTGTGTATACACTCTACAGTAACAGGACATCGTTAATGGAGACATGCTGCTGTTGATCTTCTCAAATCATTTTTCAGAGCTCCACACTAAACTAAATTACTAGCAAACAATTTCTTATAATCCAGTCTTCTTTTGAGTGAACAAAACCCACCTTCTCAAATGTGAATATTTTCTTACTTTTGTATGATAGTTCATCTTACATCTACGGGTTTTGGACATCTGTTCGGACAAAACAAGACATTTGTATAAGACATTTTAAACATTTAAATGAGAAAATCGGTACATTAAAATCAATAATGAAAAGAATCATTAGTTGCAGCCCTACATTCAGCTCTGAAACCTCAAAATCTGGACAAACAGAACAAAAACCACCTGAGATACCACTGCAGGGAGGAGACAATGCTTCTTTCTTCATATTTTAAAAAGGTGAATTAACCCTTTAAAAACATTTTGACATGTGACATTATGGAAAGCACAGGTGTACATGATAAAAATAATGATGGTTAAATTCCATTCAGCTGCTTCAGTTTCAGAGCCATCGTTAAAGTTATCAGTAACACCTGTTTTTCCTGCTGTAAAAAGGCTTTTTGTGTCCATGATGAAGGTGAAACTCTACCTCCACGCCAACATAGTTCTCAGATTTTTACTTTGAGAAGAGCCAGGCTAGCTGTTTCCCCCCGTTTCCAGTCATTATGCTAAGCTAAGCTTCGCTAACCTGCTGCAGGATGAAACTTTGCATTTGTAGCCGTTCGATGAAAGAATACAGCCAGAAGTGAGTTAGCTTAGCTTAGCTTAGCATAAAGGCAAGAGACTGAAAGAAACCATTAACCCGTCAAATGGTAAGAAAACATACATGGCAGCATCTTCTATCTTAGTTCTATCTTATTCATTTAATCTGCACAAAACTAATTTCTTGGCTGGGACCAGAAACTTCCTGGTTGCTCCACTGGTTGCCTGGTAACTGCTCAGTGGCAAGAAATAGTTTGGTACATGACCTCCGTAAAAAACGCCAAATGGTCCTTCAGATGTAACTAGAAAACTAGATATAATGTGTTTACAAGTGCTGATACATGGATTTTATTTTCATTTCCTTTGGGCAGAGCCATGCTAGCCGTTCCCCCCGTTTCCAGTCTTTATGCTAAGCTAAGCTAAGCTAAGCTAAGCCAGCTGCAGGCTGATGCTTTATATTTGCCATACAGACAGGAGTGGTACCAAATTCTCATCTAACTAACTAAGAATAAGAATCTCTCCCCAAACTGTCCCTTTAAATGAACAGTTTTAATAATAAATTGCAGTGAGGTGACTTCCATCGAGCATCTTGCACGTGTAGCTCCAGCTTCAGTGACTAGCAGATGCTTTAGCAGAAACCTCTGCTCAGACAGTTACGATTGGCAGCATGCTTCAAAGTTTCAGCCCACAGACATCAGCGTGGCAGCAGTTTTAAAATCAGTGTGATTCAGTGATCGCTTAACCTTTTTAAATGTCATATAAAAGACAGATGCCGTGGCGGCTGCTGTTATTAACGAGAGGAGACATTTACATAAAGAAAAGCTCATTTAGCGATAAAGGTTCACCTCGGCGTTAAAAGAAAGCTTCTATGCAGTCGACAAGCTGTAGTGCAACTAAAACTGAGAGTTTAAAGAGTGAACAAAGTCTTTTTAGCACCAGCGCTGGGAGGTGCAGGGGTGAAGGAAGTTGAGTAGGTGTGGAGACTAAAGCCCAGACAGGCTGAATTAAACATCGACAGCAAACTGTTATAAAACACTGGACTCTTATTGACAGGATACAGATTATTTACAGTTCATCCTCAGACTCTTGCAAATATGTTGTAGATTTGGCGGGTTTACAAAAGCATTTATACACAGAGAAGGTGAGCTGAAAGTTAATTAAGTGACGAAATGCCCTGCAGACCAAGGTGAAATGTAGTGGTTCAGGTTTTTAGAGCTCGAGTCATTACATAAATGGTTGTGGTACTCGTGGTTTCCTTTACGTGTAATGACGCCTGAGGGATGCAACAGGGTAAGAACATCAAAGTGCCGAGATCATCTTTGAGCCCAGTTTTGCTGAAATGACTGATATGTTGGTTCTCTTACAAAGGAGCAGTTTTGTTGTATTCACACACTGTTGGTGACTTAGATATTATGCAGACATCGGAACAGTTACGTAACAACTAAAAGAGGCCGTCGTCTCCATTACTTCTGTCATGGTGTCATTCTGAATATATTCAGCTGTTGCGTCGTCGTCGTCGCTTCATGCATAACAAGCAGTTTCTACTCTACAGATCTGTGTGTAATTAGCTCGTGTGTCGTCTCCGGTGGTTATTGCGTCGCCGTGTGGCCGCCGAGGATAAAGTTTCCAGGTGTGACGGGCGCAGAGGGAATCACCTGTCAGCAGGCAGACACGTGTCGTCAGACAGAAGCTGCTCTCCTGGAAGAGGGAAGAGGAGAAATAACTCATCTGAAGCGATGCTCCTCCTGTGTCTACATCTAGTCTGTGCTGGAAACAAAAGCATCTGTAGGAGTCATGGAAAACACCAAATGTCTATTAAATAGTTTCCCCTCATCTATGTGGAGCTTTTCAGCATATTTTAGTTTAAGGAGCGTGTTTCAATCCTGCTGAGTGCAATTAACGGAAATACTGGGAAAAAATAGTTTTTAGCATCGGCTGAAGTGGACGAGTTGTTGTTGTTGTTGCATGAATACAGATAAAAAGCAACACCCTTGGTGAACAATTCATGACGTACATGAAGTGTCTGTACATCAGGTCTGGGGTGGGATATGAAAAAAAACTAAATGTCTTGTGCCCTTATTGCACATTAAATAGCATTTCTGTTTGAACTAAATTTTGGATGGAAACTTGACCGATGTTTTGGTTTTCTGGCCTGCAAATTCACCGTTTCGGTTCACTATCATCGCTCTTATATTTGGCTGCAGCAGCAGACAGCTTTTTCAGGAAAGGGGCTCAATATAAAATATTATCATCATTACAGCAGAGCAAAATAAGGAGCCACAGAGGCTGCATGTGAGGTGAATGAATGGATCGAAGACAGGATTTTCACCCTGGAGACTGAGGTTCACGTTCCGTGTGAAACAACATGTTGAAATCTTAATTTCAGACTTAAAATATCATCCTTGGTCCAGTTTTTAGTCAAACTTCAGTTAGATTTCAGCAACAAAATTAGGAACATGATATAAAAAGGAAAAAAAGCTTTGTGATACATTTCCAAACTACTTCAATTATGTAAAAGAACTACATACAACTTTTTTCCCTTCCAGCTCTCAGGAGGATGAACACCAGCGTGTAAAAAGCTTGAAATCTCCCCCAGTTTACGACCAGCTGAAATACTCTTATCACATAATCTCAGCGTACAGGTTACAGCACAAGAATACAGCAAGTGATTTGATGTGTCACAGAAATACGAGATGTTCAAGACATAGCTGAAATCCCAGTGCTGTTATGACCGACCTGTTGCTTAAAATGGAACCTGCACAGACCGTCACACAGTCTGTGCAAGATGGGCCTATTAATTCATCCGTCTGTGTGTGACAGTGTGATATTCATTTTGAGGCGTGTCAGATGGTGAGATGAAGATGAGGCGAATCGTAGCATTAGATAGAGAGAAAAAAGGGGTCCTGTGGTAGAAAATGACTGCATATGTATGTACATGAACCACTGTTGTGATATTCAGCCTCAAAAAAGGCTCAACAAGCTTTGACGTCAGAAGGTTCAGACTGCAGGTCTGCTCGTACAGACCAGGAGACCTTGGAGTGTCTCAGTTCCTTCAGAGGTTTGCTTTGTTGTTTAGAGAAGATTCACGCACCTTTTTTGCAACCTTGTTTTCTTGTATATTTGGATTAATGAGAATGATCAAACAAAAGTGTTGTTGTTTTGCTCCCTGGTCGGTCCTTTAACAAATATACTCATTTTAAGACGATGGGCGCTGATCAGAGCTTTTTTATTCATCATCAGGTGCAAACAGAGAAACGTCTCCGTCTCTACTCTGCTCATCCGTCTGTGCTGCTCTCGTGTTGAAAATGTAGCAAAACACTGAACAAGCTTTGGTCATAGCGCAGGCACTTAATGAAATGACTTAAAAAAGAGGAGTGTGTGGATCCCATTGGGCAAAATGGAAGGCCAATTCTGCAGAGTTTGAGGTAAATGTTTTTTAGCAGAAGAATAACATTCCAGTAACTCGCTGACGTTTTCTGCGTGTCTCTGCGTGTCTCTCTGTACACTCCAAAATCATGTAAAGATTGTGAGCCTTTGTCTGGCACAGCCCAAAACCACACAGTGTTACGGGGCTTCACCTGTTGTTGCTGTTGTTTGGCCGTGATGTGGTGTGTGGGGGCTACCTGTGCAGGGAGGAGTCTGGTTGTCGTAGCGAGAGTTGTTGCTCTGCAGGGCCTCGTCCTCGGTGTCGCTGTCGCTGCTCGTTGCTGCCACCAGGACAGACGGCGACTGATCTACAGACGAGACAGGATGAGTCCATCAGACATTTGACACTTAGACTTTTAACTTTAAAAGGACAAATTAAAGATAAAATACAGATTCAGAATCAAAACAGCTTTTGTTGATGACAGTTTGGCACTGCTCCGCCATCAGGCTGCAGCTTTCCAGCTTCCTTTCAGATGGACAAGGATTGTTCCAAAACAACAGTATACTTAAACTTTATCTCCACTTCTACAGACAAAGTGTTTGGCTCTGTCCAAGAAGAACAAGATCCACTTAATGTTCACTAATTAGCATTTTATATCTGGTTTGTTTATCCTGTGCAAAACTCAAAGAGTAAAAACCACAATTCACACTTTTATGGATGCTGAAGTGTCCCAGCCAAGAAACTGTCCAGGACATAACACCCCATAAAACAGAAGATTGTCGTTTTTACACTCCAGTTTTTGTCTGTAATAAAGTACCAAGATATGAGGTGTTGATTAGAGAGCTTTAGAGATGCTGGTGGGTTAATTTGGTTTCCAGGCTAGCGGTTTCCCCCGTTTCTAGTCATTATGCTAACAAGCTAACTGGCTGCAGATGTATATTTAACTAACAGACATGAGAGTGGCATCAACTTTCTTATCCAACCTTCTGCCACAAAGCAAATGAGCATTTTTCCAAAATGCTGGACTATTCCTTTAATATTAAGTTGCTGTGAGACTGGTTACATTTTTTTTCCTCATCTTTTTGAGGGTGGTACATAGAGGGTGAACCGACCTTCATTTGACAGTGGCTGTGCACAGGGTCCCTCCAGCAAGGACTGATGGGAGTTCCCTGAGCTCTCAGCTTCACAGTCCAACATGGCTGCCCTGCAGGTAGGAAGAAATGGAAGCGTCTTTGTGAGGAGGGAGGCGGAAAGATGCAGATGAGGAGAGCTCTCTGGTGGAGTGTGACTAACACAGCTATCTGCTACATGGCTACGAGACTCACCCTAAGGTCCTGCTGCCGCTGTTCTTGCTGGTAGTCATGTAGCTCGGCCCTCCCAAGGAGAAGATGTCGTCCCTGGACCCCGAGGCCACGTACAGCTGCTGCTCCACCGAGTACTGCTGCTTGGAGGTGGAGGCCTGCTCTGATGAGGAGCTGCCCAGAGACACAAGGGGACCCTGGCTGCCGTCGGCCTTCAGCACTCCTGGGACAGAGACGGGAGCAAAGTCACAGGATGGAAAAACTGGGTCTTGTTCCGTTTGTGGTGTTTTTAAGTTAAATCGAGACAAAAAACTAACTTAATGAGATGAAATACGATCCATTAAGCTCAGCTGGAGAAATACTGTAGATACATAAGTCTGTAGTGTTGAATGCACTGACAATACACGGTTTAATACAGCTGCAACTAATTTTCATCGATTAATCGTTTGTTTTTGGTTCAAAAAATGTTCAGTTTTGCAGAGTTCACAGTGATGTCTCCAAATATTTTTCTATAAAACAGTCCAAAACTAAAAAGATACTCATTTTACAGCGATACAAAACGGAGAAAACCTGCAAATCTTCACATTTACGGAGCTGGAACGAGAATCTTAGACATTTATGCCTAAATTAGCCTCCTTAGGAGGTATGAGTTTAGTTTCTCCTGAGGTTGACACAGGAATAAAATCAGGACGGGGGGGGGGCAGGATGTTTTATGGCAATCTGCCCACTTGACCCGTTTTATATTCTGTGTGAAAATTAAACATTTTGGCCTGAGGGCAGCACTAGAAGATGTGTCCAGAGAGGGTTCATCCTCTGGAGAGCATAAACATAGTCCTTTAATTTTATGGCAGATCGCCTTTCAGATTGTCAATGTTTGATCATTTGGTCACCAAAACCAGGATACATCATTACATGAATGAATGTACGTGAATCTCTCTGAATTAAACAAGAAGCCAAATTCAGATCTTTATACAACTGATAAAATCAAAAAACACCAAATACTACAATCAATACATATCAGTATAATTTGACAGTGTTTTAGGGAGGAGTTTATTCATGTGGCATTTAAGGTTCAGATTTGAATGCCTGTTGCCCCATAATAATCATAAGAGACGCTTAAGGAAGCTATTTTGTTCTTGACTGAATGTAAAACAGCAAAATGACCTCAGTCACCTTGGACTTAATAATAATCATCATCATCATCATGAAGAGGGCCTGTGTGAACTGTTCAGGAAACTGGACTTTATCTTGTATTCACTTCTATACAAGATGAATTATATTTATTCGACATGGACATTGTTTTCATTCGATAAGACCTGCAGCTCTGCAGGTGGTAAAAAGCCGTTTGAAACTACAGAGGAACATGTGAGGAAGGCGCTCCAACAGTGTGATAAACGGGCAATAACTGTCAAAACACCACCAGTAGTAAAAACTCAATATTCAGCGCTTGTTCACGGGGACAATCAATGTGTGAACCTTGGTTGTAAACACTGGTTGAAGTATTGACACAGTGAAACAAATGTTAGTGAGGAGGAGTAGAGTACGTAGCGCTCAAACAACCTACAGTCCAGCCACTAGAGCTTCGGGTACTATTTTAAGTCACGCTGGAGCAGCACACTGGAGGGTATGAGCAAGGTAAAGTAGAGGTTATTTGGAGCAGTGTATGTTCAACTCCACCAGGAAAATACTTCGAGCACATACCTGATCCAGTCAAACACATTTTGTTACGCCACCTAAAATACCAACATTTACACCACGCTCACTGTTGCTGCTTTGAAACCGTTTGAGGATACTATTGGGTGCTCTAACAAAATAAGGAGCTGCGCATTAAAGTTGTTGTAATCATTTTTTCATTTATACTGCTGGTTGTCCACTGATGTATGGGTGTAAAGGTTTATCTCAAAATGCAGATAAAAATGTGTAATATGAGAGGTGTCGCTTTATTACATGTTATATTCAGTGTTGTAGTTTTTACACTCCTAACCTTTACTGTTTTGGTCTCACTGCTCTCATCAGTTGTTTCCAGCTGCTATTTTCAGCAAAATAATAAAGGATCTAAAAGTGTACACTACCTTCCCTGCAACAAACAGCAGACAGACAAAGTTAGCGACTAGCTGATGAATGTAACGGAGCTTTTAGCCGCTAAAGAGCCAGATATGTTCCTGTTGGGGTTTCTCTAATGACTCCAAATGAATGCTTGAGCTTTTTAAATAGGCAGTTGTTTGCCAACAAGCTCCCAAAATAAAATGTACCTAATAATATTATATCTCTGTTGTATTTACACTTTATTCTGCTGGAAAGTTGGAAAACTACTGACCCTCCGCAACTCCCAGCCCCTCTTTAAGATGCAGGCTGAGCTCTGTGGCCATGTCAGCTCCTCGCAGGTCCTTCTCCATCTCCTCCGGACTCCTCCTCTTCATAACCAGAGAGCTGCCGCTGTCCAGGACAGGAGACAGAGATTTCCTGGCTGCACACAGACGACAGAAAATGCACAGACAAATGAGTAACTAGCTCAAATCTATGGACACAATAACTTGTGACAGTTGAGATAGAAAAAAAGATATTAACTCTGGTAGCATGAGTCCTGTGAGCCTCGTCATCTGTACTGTAGTCAAAATACATCCACTGGGGCTCCTGCCTCAGTACCTAATTTCAAACCAAAGTACAGAACAGATGAACTGCTCTAAAGGAGCCTCCAATCAGCCAGCCCAGGATCATTTTTCTACGGAGAAAATTCAACCTGGAAATCCAGAGAGGCAGCAGAAAGTGATACGTGGTTTAGATAATGATGATTACAGCAACGTTCAGAATTTGAACCAGGAGCTGACTTCTCTTATAAACTGTGGATGCAGGCGGTGTCAGGTTGGTTGGAGCTGCAGAGGCAACAAATACTGACCTTCAATTTTGCCTTGATGGAAAAAATGTAGGAACAAAGACCAACAGATTTCTTTATTCTAGTTGCAGCAGTACTAAGCTGCACAGGGCTTTCATGTTAAGTTTAATTTAAGTGAACTCTGACACACAATCGTGCTGCTGACGACAAGCAAAAGTTATTTATACCCCATTTTCCATCTCTTTTGAAAATATGGTATGACTGCTCCTTCAGAAATCAGTAGTCTTTTAGCTTATTCATTTTCTAAGCCACATAGTGCATCCTAGTGACTTTGGTGAACAAATCTGACACAGATATCCATGGATCCATTAGTTAAACCGTTTTAAAATGTTACAACATTTGTTTTCAATTTCTAATGCGATCCTTAAATAATAATAATCTAAATCACCTCTTGAAAAAGAAAGATCATGAGAATTATGGAGTCTGTCTGATGGGGGTAGTTAGATCATGAGAAGATATTCAGTTTGGGCTGATCTCTTACTAGGTTTGTGGACACTTCATGAAGTAGTATAGCAGATTAACATTGTTAATGTTAGCAGAGTCTCAGTCCTCACCAGGGCGGCAGGACCTGGACCGAGCCGCAGCTGCTCTCCCCAGCAGGTCCAGCTCGGCAGCCTTACGACACGCCGACAGCTCAGAATCAGCGTGGTGAGAGGGTACCTCCTCCACGCTGAAGCCCCCCGATGGGCCAGGCCTGGGCTCTCCAGATGCCCGGGCCTCCAGCACTTGACTCTTGACATCAGACATCTTGCTGCGGACCTCAGCCATCTGAGCCTTGAGGCGGATCAGGACCCCCGAGTCCGGAGCGGACCGTCGTACCACCTGAGGCCGCCGCTCTCGTTCTTTCCTGGAGTGAGGATGAGCTGGAGGAGACGAGGAAGAGGAACAAGAAATTAAACACTGAGAACAGCTGAAGAAAATAATTGTTTTGTCAATTTTTAATGTTAATGTCAATTTTTAATGTTAATGTTCATTTTGTGCGTTGGTGCGTTGTATCTGTTCTCCCTCCCTCTCTCCCCTGTTTTTGTCTTTTTCTTCTTGTTTTAAACTTGTTTTAAATCCTCGTCTTTGTTTGGCCTCTTTGTTCAGCACTCTTGTTTTATTGCTCCCTAATTGTCCTGTTTTTCCTCGTCTGTCAAAGCACTTTGCAAACTATTTGTATAAGCACCTTTTAAAAACAAATGTATTATTGCCATTACACTAGAAAAGCACATGGCACAGGACATGAAGATTACATAAAGCAGCCAGCACTAAATCACTGGAGGGAAATTAAATGAACAATGTATTGGTCTTTTCTCAAAGTGAAGAGTGCAAAAAGCAAGATGAACCTCCGTCAGCTGTAGGTGCTTTCAAACTGGGATTTGTTTCCATTTTGGAAGGACCCCGCGTGTGAGTTTGAGTATTGATTCTCAGTTTAGCTCGAATGGTTTGTTGATCCTGAGTTTACAGACCTTGGGTGTGCAGGAGAGACACAGGAGGCCGAGGCTGAAGGCCCCACAGAGAGTCCACGCTGCTGCGCTCCTTCAGGTCCAGCAGCTGGATCAGGATGACCGGGTCGATCTCCAGGAGGCTGTTGGTGCCTGGCCCGACAGCACCACCGGCAGCAGCTCCGCTACTACTGGCACTGCGAGCAGCGGCGGCAGCACTGCGATGTAAGGAGCGCACACTGGAGCTGGACCCACCTGCAGATCAGGCAGAAGACGTCATGACTTTGGCCGAAATTTAAGGAATCGTTTCTTTCTTTAAAAAAAAGAGGTTACATGTGTAGACAGTGTTGATAAGACTGATGCTGCACTAGAAAAATAAAAACAATAAGAATGAAAAGTGTTTGGAGCCTGTATGTTCATTTATTATAGTGTTTAATGACAAACACATCACATCTGTTGATAATATATTTATTAATTGAACAGATCAGGTGACAAATGCAATAATGATTATACTGACAACATTTAAGATTTTCATTTTACCGCTGTATAATTTAAATACTTATACTGATAATCTTTAAATAGTCAAAAATCATTGTGCTGTATTGTTTTTCCATATCACGCAGTCCTATTAGCATCTGTCTGTAAACTTTCACTGGAATCCATGTTTCATGTTTGTATTACAAAACTTTACAGAGGCAGTGAGTCATGTTGTTATCTGGCTGACTGGCCGGTTTTCAGCTGTCTGGATCACTTTATCATCAGTAAATGTTTTCTGGGCAAGTTAGAAAATGAGAGAATTTAGGGTGGCTGTACATTGCTAAACTGACTTATTATCATTACTACTACTGCTGCTGCAGCAGCCAAAGAACGTGCAGCAACATTTTGCTGATCTCAACATCTAACAGAGGCAACACGCACAACCTCCACACATGTACACACACACACACACACAGTGTTTCTATATCAGCACGCTTCGAGGGTTACAGTGCACCAACAATGACTCATCCTCTTCATGCCTTTCAACACCAACACAGTCAAACACACTGAAGGAGCTGCTTTGAGGCCCACCATCGTATCACTATGTTCTGATAGTGCAGCTGTCAAACAGCCATTATTTGAGAGTTTACAGAATCAAATGTTCTTGTGCTGAGGCTTTGATTTGCCTCAACTGAAGAGGGAACTGAATATTTCATGGTTACAGCTTCATAAATGTGAAGAATTATTAGTTTTGCCTGCTATTATGTTCCGATATCAAAAACCAAATGATTAATGGAGAAATTAAGTGGCAGGGCGATTATTAATTGCAGTCCTACTGTTGCCCACTGGTAAAACAAACACTTAAAACACTGAACCCTAAAAGATTTTAGTTTAAACATGACCAGAAAAGTTAACAGCAGCTTAGCACATTAAAATTTATGCAAAGCTTTATTGGCTGTATTCACATCCCTACTGCTGTACTAGAGATTTATCTGCACATGCACAATGAGGGTGAACACCGTCCCGGTAAAACTCATCGCTGGCACAAGCTCAGTGTCTACATGTATCAGAAGGTTGAATTCAAGGCTTTTTAATCCATCGTTCATGGAGTGGATTTTAGATCAGGAATACAGCATTCAATAAATTATTCTTCAAGACCTTCCTAAACAGGATCCTAAACAACGTAGTCATGAATTTTGGGCTTCATACAGACATTCAGAGAGTCTGTACCATGGAAACTATTATCTGAGGTTATTTAATCCTTGGTAAATTGTGAAAATTTCCAAACATTTTCCATAAATTTCAGTATTTGAGCTACAGTATCTGCTAAAACAACATAACCTTCTCCTACGCTACAGGGGTAACAACTGCCAACTGTGGGATTCACATATACAATGAATCATGGAAAATAAGGTTATATTGGAGTATGAATTATACCTGTGGCTCCGGCCAGGTCATCAGGAAGCTCTCCCTCTTCTGTCTCCAGGTTCCCCATGAAGTCTACGTCATTCTCTCCTGACCTGTAAACACAAACAAACACGAACATGTCGTAAACTATTCAGTAACAGCAAAGGACCGGAGGCCTTCACTCTGTAATCACTGCTTTACAAGAGTCACTGCAAAGTACAAAAATGATTTGAGTTTGTGGGATGTCAACAACACGTTATTCAGGATGACACGATGAGGAAATGTTCCCACTAGTCAATGAACTTTAATGTTAGAAGTATAGTGGGTCATGAGTTGTGCCTGGATTATAAAACGATAACATGTAAGCTCTGAAGTCTTAACTCCACATTTACAAAGTAAGCTTAAAGATCTTAAGATCTTGTCCTTAAATCCGAAATAGTCAGATTGGTAATAGTGGACATCAAATCCTCCACCATCGTCCTGTCGGTCAGCTCTTCTTACTCTGGTCATGTGACCAGCGAAATCTGACTCCTCTTAATCTAACGGAGCAGAAAGTTGCAGTTTTTAACCAGAGAGTCCGTCATCTTTCTAAGCATTGATAATACACTTTGTACCGTACAAAATATTAGTAAAGTGTTTTTTTATTTGATAAACGTGGGCGCTGACATGCAGAAATGAACTAAATGAGTTCTATTCCTATAAATAAAAGCAATAAAAGCAAACTGACAGTGGGGCCGGTGGGTAAATAATGTCATCGGCTATTATAATCTGTGTGTGCCTGAACACCCTGTAACACTGACGACCTGGCAAGCCTTCACGTTACATTTAGAGAATATGAGAGATTCTTCTCACATGGTTTCCTCATCTATGTCGTTCTCCTCGGTGTTGCTGGTTGCTGTGGAGCTCCCCGAGGTGCTGCTGCCGTCCAGCGGGTTCACCTCCTCCTCTGTCAGACAGTCCACCTCCAAGTCACCATCCGAGAGCTCCTGGACAACACGACGACACCACAATCACACTGAGCTCATGGTTTTGTTTAAGACATCACTCCGTTCATTCAGGAGTAACTTTTTCCTGTTTAATAAATCGGTAAAATAGTAGTGACGAGGTATCAAAGTTTTGATAAATATTTTCTGTGAAGCCACTTTATTGCCTCTGCAGGAGAATAAGTCATGTTTCCCCAGTTTGCTCCTCCTCATGCACAACTTAAATTGACCATTCAAGAAGGTAAACAGTAAGAGCAGCAGCTGCTCCCTCAGTCTGGTGCAGTAAACTCCAGCCTTACATTCAAGTCATCGAGCTGGGTCCTCTCTTCTTCGTCGCCTTTTTTAGTGTTGGACAAAGTGGACTGGATGTCGTCGTCACTCTTCACCGAGCGAGGGTCTCTTTCAGAGGTTGTGGTGCCTGCAGCGAGCCTCAGGTCAGGGGGTGAAGAGCTGCGAGACGTCTGACGGCGAAACAGCTCAATAGCCAACCTCTGAAATCAGAAAGATCACAATGATCCAGCAGCTGGATGGACTTCTAAAAGCTCTTCTTAATTAAAAGGTCTGAAAACTAAAAAAATCTTTCAATAGTGATAGAAACAATACACAAACACAGTACCTCCTTAAGGTTGTTGATCTGCTGGATGTAGCCGGTCTGGGCCGACTCCAGCTGGCTGATGTACCAGTACTGGTCTCTGCACTTCTGGAAGAAAGTGGGTGAGCGAACCTGGTACCTGTGCAGCACAAACACGACAACCGATCACACTCTGATACCCTACGATAGCAGAGCTGCTTTGATGTGGGGTGTGTGTGTGTGTGTTTGTTTGTGTGAGCCCACCGGAGGACCAGTGTGTCGGTCTGCATGTTCAGGTAGCCCTCGCTGGCCAGCAGGTCCAGTCTGAAGAAGCGGTTGTAGCCCCAGCATTCACCAACCTCAAAGTCAGAGGCAAACTCCCGAATGATGTTCTTGGTTGGGTCGCTGGAGGCCTGATGGACCATCTCCACACGGTACTCATACCTACACACAAACAAAGACAACATCACTACACAGGGAAATACACAACGAGAAAGTGTGTAGAGAAGTGAGAGTATCTAACCTTTTCCATGTCATTGTGAAAAAAGCACAGATTGACTCATTTGACTCGTTTGCCAATACTGAAAACTTTACATGCTACTGAACCCTCTTTTCATGCAGGTTACCAGTATTCTCCTACTTCTGAGTCATCTTATGCCCAGTTGAAGCCAAAGACCACAGACTTATTAAGAAATAAGCCATACTTTGATGTTTCAGGGAGTCCAGCAGACAGTTCCAAGAACACGGACAGGTAGTTTCCACGGACCACACCATTTCCGTCCTGAGGGAACAAGTTATTAACAGTTACTAACACACAGATATGTGCGCTGGTTTGGGAACGTTTCAAAGAACTTCTGATAGTGTTCAACCAGTCATCATCACGTGGAGATAAACACAAACGCTCAGCTAATAACCACTGATTACAACTAAGCTCTGTAGCCATGTCCATGGTAGGCAAGGAAAGAAGAAGTAGTAGCAGAATATGTAACGTGCATTTATTTGTTTTCAATTAATATGTTAACTCTATAGTTAACTAAGCCAAGCTAAACTCCTCTTGTACTCAAGCAGACAACAACTATTACAGAGGCCAAATACAATGGTTATTAATACCCTAATTATTTATCCCAGCTGCAGAGAGAATCACTCTTTTGTTTGGAATAGGCTTGTATTAGATACAAGTCTTTTTTTTCTAATATTCCCTGTTTTAGTAAGTATATTCTTACATTTTAAAGAGGAATCTTAACTTCTGAAGAGCTCAGTTTGAGTTGGTTGAAATGTAAACTCTACAGTCCCTACATGTTTACCTACTGATGTGATAAATCAATAATAAATGTGACGTATAACCCCAAATAATTCAATCTGTTGTGACCAACAAATGAAAATCAATGCACCATAATGCAGATGCTGAAGGTCGAACATAGTCAGGCATTAATGGAAGCCATCGAAGTGGAAGGGAAACTCACCGGGTAGACTTTGAGTCTCCAGCAGAGCCCAGATATCTGTAGAGGAGGGCTGTAGACCGGATCAGCCCGCTGCCTCAGGGTGCTACAGACACAAATATCAACACACTCAAACCTGGTGGACACAACCTGGCAACTGTAACATGACAAGGTTTTTCTATTTCAAGCACTTTTTTTGTTATTTTCAACAAAGTGACAGCAGCAGCTCTGTTCATCCTGTAAACTTTTTAATGCATTAAAAACGCTCCTCGTCCTTTTCGTCAACCACCAAAACCCTCTGATTTTGCTTTCTCAGTCATTTTTTCTCCTCTATGTTCATTTCAGATACTGATTCTGATACAGAAAAAGTTTTCAGATTGGACCAGTCTGTTAAACTCAGCCCTACTTTGTTGCAGTTTGGCCATTAGTGGATTGGTTGGCTGCCGAGGTCTTACTGAACTGGCTAATTGGATTTTATAAAATCATATATCATAACTTCTGGCATCTGGAGTACATCTCTACTCTAGATACAATACATGCAGATGAGTGGATGGATACATAAAGGACGGATGGATAAATTAAGGGAGGAAAGATTGATTGATCCATCCAAAAGAGTTTAAAGTGGTTATGAACAGCAACATTTGAATGCATGAAGTCCTCCGTCCTCCCTGAAAAACAAACTTTCAAAAAAAAAAAGTAAACAAAAATCCCTCAACATGTTTCTACTTTGACAATGTCATGAGTTTGAGTTTGTTTGAGTTTTCTGTTGCTTCCATATTTGCAGACAGCTCCTCTATTTTTAGATTATTTACCAAGACGCACAGCTGACATTACCTGAAGTTAACCAGAACAAAAGTGCTGGAGTCGTAGGCAGGAACCAGCTCACTGAAAGCACACAGAGGAAGGCTGATTACAAACACACACTGAATAAAGTTCTAGTTTACTGACACTGTCAGGCAGCTCATCCATAGACAAACATTCCTAAATACATTAAACACAACTGAATACTCTGCAGCATCCTCGCTGTCTATCAATATATAAGTTTAATCATGATATGCAGACATGACACCATTCGATGAAAGCAGTTAGCTTTGTTTGTGTTTGTGATCTAAAATTAACCTGTTAGAATACAGACAGTAAGAAAAGTCCTCATTACATGTTACTAATCTGCAATCCTTTCTTTCAACTCCATGAAGCAGAAATTCATGTTTTTGCATTTTGAAATACTGTGCTTAATGAGTCAGTAATCAATTTGTTGATCAGAAAATCATTTGACAACCATGTTGATAATCGTTTGTTCATTTATCATGAAAAAATGCTTAACATTCCTCTCGTGTTTCAATATTCTTGGGTTTTGGACAAAATTGGTACTTTTATCTTATTATAGACTTTTTTATCTAAATAATTAATAAGATCAATGATATCTGTTAAATGAGCGATTACCTGGTGAAGTCTGGAGGGACCGGCGTGGTGACGAAGGACTGCATGGGTTTCCGATGGACCTGCTGGAACATGAGCAGGATCTCTGGGCTCTTTGAAATCAGTTCACTCTTACTGCAGGAGTGAAGCTGTTCAACACACAAACATCAACACATCAATGACGGCAGGATGAAGGAAAACTAGTTTAGTGTGAATAATACCTGAGCTTCTGTCAGGAACAGCTGTGTGGATCTGAACCACTGAAGGATTTGTAATCACAGCATTTCTGCATGAGCTGAATGTTTTGATAGATTGTTTAAGGAGGAGGCCACAGTTAATCAGCGGGTTTAAGATAGATGCTCCTATGTTTGCCATGAGAAGACCAAAACCAACAATGCTTTAGTCCACCTCTAAATAATTTGGCTGTGGCTCTCAGCTCCATTGGTTACTACTAAAAACACAAGGCTTTAAAAACAAGTCATGAATACATACTAAATTAAAAAAAATAAATAAATACATTTCAGCTGGGAACTAGTTTTTAGCAAACATCAAACAGGAGTAAATACTGTATATATTGGGACTATTATTAGCCACAGATTGATACACATTTGATGCTCTAGTGAGTATTTACAGCAGCAGGATTCTGTCTTTGGTACAGACTCAGATTAAAGTATCGGGCCCATGTTCACAGTAATGAGGGAACAATAGTTGCGCACTGAGTGCAGAAAACCTCAGATCCATGAGTCATGCCTGCTGGTCCAGTTGGTAAAATGACAGGAAAGAAATGCTGCATTAAAGCAGTATGAAAGAAGTTGCTTACAGTGAGGAACCCACACAGACAACTGTTATTGTTTTGATTTCACAGCTTGCAACTTTACTGTATGGTTCACTGCTCTTATCAGGCTCTAGCAGCTGACAAACAAACCGAACACTTCCGCCCCTTCGCCAGTCCAGGGAGCAAACCAGGCTAAAAAGAGACTCAATAGTGGACTTACATGAATCAGCTGGACACAAACATGAGCTTCACTGAGAGATAATCCAGGTCTGCTGGATGTGTAAATAACAACTTTAGCAATAACAACTTTAAAAGCAGCTCATGCTGAATTTGCCAGCTTGTAGTTCTTTCTGCCCCCTGAAAATAGAGCCAATTGGTATTAAAATAGTTACAACACAGCTGTTTAAACTATTAAAGTGCATTGCTTTGATGGCAGGAAACACGACACAAACACGACACAATACTCTACGGCCTTAAACTGTAGCGTTGAGTCAGTCGTCAGTTTTACAGCACTAACAAAACAATGATTTAAGCAGTCTAGCTACATGAATGGCAGCTCTGAGCCGCTGCAGACTACCAACCTGATGCTCCACCTCCTGCAGGAGGGACTCCAGCAGCTCCGTCTCCTGGGTCAAAGATGTCTTTTGGCCTGGAGGGGAGGAGCACATTTCTATTTTCAGTTCACTTGTGCTGAACGTCATTCCTGATGGAGGCTGGCAAGTGTGAGTGGTTGGGCGTAAAGGTTGCGTATGTGGGCGCTGAGTGCATGCATCCACTCAGTCCAGATAAATATTTCATAATGTATATTACCCATAGCTATAAAAGGTGCTTTCAGCAGGGAGTCTGCATATTTTGTTAGGTTTGTGAGGTTACGGTCTCAACCTTAAGATGCATTGTAGTGCCAGCTAAGGTGCATCAACAAGAGCCCTTTTCAGCCAGAGAATACGTAACTCTGCTGCTTCATCTAGCTATTGGGAGCTGGTTTGGCTTTGACTTTAACTTTAATATCACTTAAAGCTTTATTCAGGCATGAAATAGAAGCCACAACACTCAGCTGACACTCATACCTTGAAGAATGGACACTGGCCTTAATAAAGCGACTAAAAAAGGAAGACTAGGACAGCACTCCGATTAGACTTTTTATATTGCTTTGTTGGGATGTGCTGGTTGGGGTCACTTGTAATTAACCTCACATGTGTATACTGACTGTGAAACTGCTGGAACATGCTGAGGAAGGACATTTTGAACAAAACGTCAGTGTGATAATATGTAATACATCTAATCAGAATGCTGTCCTAGTCCTCAGAGCCACATGTTGGCACAGTATTTGATATAATTTGACTTATTTTAAGACGCTAAGTGAAGTCCCATTTACTCGATGCTGCATGTAAAGCATTTTGCTTTACAACAACTTTGAAACGGGTCTTTCAGAGTGTTTTTATTTTACTTTGAGTGTAAGATATGATATTGTATATGTGATGGTCATTACTTCAAGTGAGCAAAGATGTGCATTTGAAAACTGCCATCATTTTCATGTAAAACTGATTTTTGGCACTTACTGGGACATTAATCCAAAATGTTGAATTTATTTTGTGAAGGGGGGAGTGACAGAATACAGACACTGACCCAAAGGAAGGCGTCTAGGATCCATCGACTGGATGAGTTTCAGTATCCTGATCTCAATGAGGAATGTAATGTTTCTCTTTATAGTCTCTCCTTTTTTTTACTCAGCTAAAACTATTAGTTCCTTACTTGTTGTGATATTCTTGGGGTGCCTAACTTGCCTTTTTGTTTGTTGCAAGTTTATTTAATAGCATATAATTGGCTTACATTACATTTGATTTGAATTTAAACTCAAGTGTGTTTCACCTCTTTAGGTTAATTTCTGGTTTAATAAAAGTCATTGTTAAGATTTTAAGAGCTGATAAATACTAATGTGGCCAGAATAAAGAAGCACTAGTCACTGAGGAAAATGACACCTAAATAAAACCATGAAAGGCACTACTCAGGTTTTAGGAGCGTCTTTGTGAGCTGCTTTGTGACAGCGATGTGTCCACATGTCCTACCCATGAGGGTGATGAGTTTGTTCTTCAGCTGGTTGTCCAGACGAGCGATCATCATTTCTACGGCGTTTCGGATCTCTCTGACCCTCTCGTCCTTCGCTCCTCTGACAGCCTCCACGTTTCTCTCCTGAACCATGACAGATAAAAAAAAAAAAAAAAAAAAACACACACAAACAAAAACAAGTGCAAATTCAACACTTGAAACATCAACATGTTAGTGCCATCTAGTGGATGTCAGCGAATCAGAAATATATAAAATCAGTAATAAACACTGCTCATACAGGACACAGTATAGAAATAACAATGCCCACTGTGTCCACACAAGAGCTGCAACACTAGTTCACAGTTTATCATTTTAAGCCTGTTATAATAGGACTATAATATCAAATTAAAATACTGTCAGTATAAAATAATTATATATCTTAATAACTTGTGTTCTGGTGTATGTGGGTTAACAGTGACTTTACTGTATTTCTCTCATGATATCAGTATAACATTATATGATAAGAACCATATTTCTCTGGGTCAGAAAACATTTGCCAGTCACAGCTGCCTCTTCGTGCAGTTAAAACAAACAAATGTCACATAAAAAAGTGAGTTTTAGAACAGAAAAATGTTCTGTGTGCATAGAGGGTGAGTGAGTGTGCCCGGTCCTGTAAATGTGGCCACTGGTCAGTATTTCTTGTATAAAAGCATTAAACAGTCCTCACCACTTCCTGCACCAGACTGATGAGCTCCATGAGGCGGCGGCGGAGCTTGGCGACCTCCTCCTTCACTTTGGTCACGTGCTGCTCGTAGATCTCCACCAAAGGTTTGAAGGTGTGGCCGCCGTGCTGGACACAACAAAAACACCAATTAATAAGATAAGAGGCTTTATTCATCCCACACTGGGGAAATTCACTTGTTACAGCAGCAGAAGAGACAGAAAAGGTGCAGAAACAAAGCGTCAGTAACAGAAGTAGTGCAAAAACAGGGGATATAACAAATCTAAAAATATAAAAATGCTCTTCTCTGTGTTATCTCTTTGTAATTTTAATATTTGAGGGTTCGGGACTGGCAGACAAAGAAAGCAAGGTTAAGATATCATCATGGGCCTTAGGAGGTTGTGATGGACATTTCTGCTATTTTATAGACCAAACCATTGATTATTTTATTGAAAACACATTTGGCAGATTAATCAGGAGTGAAAATCATTAGTTGCAGTCCTAGTTTTACAACCTGCAGCAGCTGTTAAGTGATTTTTATGGGTGTTTGTCATATAAACTGTGCTCTGAAGCTCTAAAAATAAGAGGTGTGAAACGTTACCATGCCTCCCCACAGAGCACACTGGTGACAGATGCATTTCTTACAGGTCCAACAGAAAACACTCAGCTTCTCATGGTGGTTCTCACATCTGCAAAGGAATAATCCAACATGTCAAGAGGCTGCAGAAACACTGAAGTACAACAAGGCAACATTTTGAGTGATTAAAAAAAAAGAAAACACGTTTTGGTGAGGAAACGGTAGGAGGAAGAAGAAGGTGTGGACCGTGAGAAGGACAAAAACAAGCTGACTGAAATCTGGGGATGAATACTAGGAATTAGGATCCAGGAATTTCAGACAAAATCTGCCTCCATTTTCAGGGAAAACTACCTGCATGCGTCTGTGTCTTTACGTACTGATGACAATGTACTGAAATAAAGATGCCTTCTCCAAATCTCATTAATGTGACCACGTAACTGTAGTAAGATTTATTCTGATTTAAAAATTTTATACCAGTGTGGTGGCACAGATGGCACAGAGCCAGTAAATTAATTCATCATTTAAACCCCCCAACACGGCGACAGGATCTATCAATAATTTATGTTCACTGTTAAGTCATTAAATACAGATTCTAAGTTTATCCAGTGAAATCATTTGTAACATAGCGATCGTCCTCAGGATGAGTCTTGATGCTCCATCAGAGCATCAGAGGGACATTTTTATTTTAAGCAGAAGACCAGTCACCATGTTCTGCCACCACATAAACCAACTAACATGAAAGAATAAGAAAAACATGAGAACTAAAACCCATTTTACATATTCATTATCCACAGATTAGTGGTTAAAACCTGATTTAATCCCAAGAAAAGGAAGTAACTATTTTAAAATCACAGGACATCCTTCAACCTTAATGGACATAAGGGTGGAGGAGGAAGAGGAGGAAAAGGAAGATGATGAAGAGGAAGAGGTACTTACTTATCCTTGTCGTTGTCCTCATGCTTGGTGAGGCTGCAGAGCTGCAGGGTGTCCAGCTGCTGGGTGACCTCCTCTGCCCAGCGACAGTTCACCAGCTCCCTCAGCTGAAGTGGAGCCCTGCGTGTTCACACACACACACACACACACACACTTTAATACCACCAATAATGATATATGGTGCTGACAGCATCATACACAGGTTTTATGTTTACTTTTTTATTGTTTGACCATCATGTTTTTATTGCTTCTTTGTTGTTCTCGTTTTGTTTCATAGTCATTATAGCAAAGTTACTATTACATATGCTGAAAAGCCAATAAAAAGGTTTGAGAAACCTCTGAACACTGACAGACAGCACGGAGGGTTGAAGGTGTGTGATAGTGGATGCTTACCGACAGTGCGGACACTGGGCTCTCTGCTCCGTCAACCATCGCTGTCAAACAAGAAAAGTCCAGTTTAATTATTATAGCATCTAATACTATGACAACCAGAGCGACCATTGTAATGCAATTGTAATCTTCTACAATCTAATCTTTCTTGGTTTGTTTTTAAACTTTCGCTTGTGATTCCCCAAAATGTATGAAGGTGTAATGTCCTGTTCAGGGTAGCACACGATGCATGCACCTTTCCTCTAACCGCCCCAAAATGAACCTTACCTGCCAGAGATGATTCTGAGAAACGCAAGCTATCAAAAATATGTAACACTAGAATTTACTACCAATATTCAAATACAGAGAGGTGCTGTGTGAAAGCATTATCTGGTCCCTGCCTGGTGTTAACAGACGTACCCGTATGCAGCTGAAGCAGCAGAGTTTGGAGCAGTGTGGGCAGAGGCGAGCATCCCTCAATTTCTCCATGCAGATGAAGCAGCGAAACACTTCGGCGATGCTCTGCACAGGGACAGAACAGAGGTGACAGAGGTGGCTGCAGGAATCACTTCAACAGACAAAGTCTCAACAAATACTGAACATCATACGTTTCACTAAGGTTAGCAGGTTTATTGCGAACCTGTTTTATGTTGGATTGTACAATTGTATCCATACATCCATTATTTTTCCATTTATACAGATGATACACTCTTGAATGCACATGACTCTGACCTCTTAGCCATAATTCCACCTTATATCTGTCTGCCATCAATCCATACACATAATGAGACTGACTGTTCCATTTTTAACACAAACCACAATAAAAACTGTCCATGATGATGTGAAAGCAGATATACAGAGAGTGTTTCTGAACGTAGACGTTTTCACTATCTCCCCAACTTAACAAACTGGTTTTGATTCAGATTGTGCTACAAATAGCCAGGCCAGACCATGAACTGTAGAAAAGAAGTGGACGCAGCCACAGTGACGTCACCCATTTGTCTGTGGACCGCCGAGTTTGAAGCCTCGAGTTTGGTTTTACAGGTGTCGCCATCTTGGTTTTATGGCTGTTGCCATCTTGGTCATACCCTGCGTTACAGTCTATTTCCCTCTAAATGGGACCATAATTCACTAAATGAACATCAGGCTGCATTGAAGAAGACTGTAAACTGGCAACTGAGACCACAAAGTCTTCGGGAAAATTAGCTTATTTCCCCTCAGTGGAGTCGCCCCCAGCTGGACATTAGAAGTAATGCAGGTGTAAAACACTTCAGCACTGGCTTCACTTTTCAGATCTGAAAGCAAAATTCACTTCTTTTACACAGTCCATGGGCCGTACCTAGTAGATACTTCTCAAACTTAAAGTTCTCTTTAAAATCACAGTAGAAATCACACGCAGACACACTCTAGAGCTTACAACTGATCTTTTAACCTCTGCTCTCCTGCTAGCTTCAGCCATTTGATATGACCACATCTCTGATGCAGCCAAAGAGGAGAAGCCACATTCATCTAATATTTGCTGAACAGATGTAATCAGACATCACATATCATCATGGTGTTGTTTAGTAGTCATTAAAAACAAGTACATTAGCATAAAATGGCACCACTGTTTTGTCCAGAACAATGTTTGACCTTTGACTTCTCTATTACAGAAGGTCTCTCAATTATCACCCTGCGGCTGGCCTGTTTAATTGACTGTTCAACACCTCACACACTGTGCAGCCTTCAGACCATCGCCATGTGAGCTGCTGGCAAGGCATCACTGGTAAACAATAGGGAGGGGAATGATGAAGCATCCCCAGCTGCGTGAGATGTATGTGTGTGTGTGTGTGTGTGTGTGTGTTACATACCTCAACACTTTGTTCATCCATCTCAGCCAGTTTGAAGCTCTTGATCTCAGGGGCTAATCAAAGAAGTTGTAGCCAGGGGTCTGCGATGAAAAGCCACATTGAGGAAACCACCTTTAAGTCAAGTACACTTCTTTTGACGTACCTAATATTTCTGTGTTGTCTCCTAGTGATTGTTTCATTTCAAATCCAAGGCGTGCTGGAGTGCAGCACCCAAACACATCTATGCCACTGTACTAGATAGGACTGTACTCGCTCATTCATTCAACCTTTATTTAAATCAAGGAATTATCGAGGACATGCTCTCAGTTTCAGTGATGTCCACAGTACAATTATTTTATGCTTCTGCAAAGCATTTTAAAAAGGAAATCATACAGTCTTAGGTTTTTGTGTATTTCTTTCTATCTCACGGGTAGTTTGTCATGTTGTAATAATAATGATAACAACAGTGTTTCTGCTTATATTGTGTTCAACGTAATCATCCTGTAGAAGAACAACGGCAGACATTTCAAATAAATCCTCGCTTCTTCAGCTGCAATACTGTGTGATGATCACTTTAAAAACAACAGAAGACATAATTCACTGTAAATTCACGTTTTTTAACTCACGTCTCTACATGATCCTATCATATAGAAATTAACTGAAAGCTATGGCTGACTACCTGTATGAAAAAAACATTTAAAAACTAACTCTTATTTAATTTTAACTGTTTGCTCTGATTTTTGATTGTGTACTCACATTTATTCTGTGTTCTATTAATGTTCTGGTAGTGTCATTTTAGCATTTTGTGCCACGTACTGTTTTACTGTTAAGCATCTTTTTACTGTTTAGAAAAGAGTTTCAGCTCTACAAAACTTCATATTTTAAAAGTTTTATGTGTTTTGTATGCAAACATCTTAAGTGGAGGACCTTGGTGGGGGATGTTTACATGCTTATATGGTAAATATTAACACGAGCAAGATGCATTATGTCAAATTCAAGTGATGGTATGGCTGAAAATGTTCAGATCTTACGATTTTATCAAATCTAACCTGCAGTTTTTTGGAACATTTTACTTAAATTGAAGCTGTTTCTTTATCACAACACATCAGTATTTTCTGAATGTTTATTATGAACAGAAAGAAGAAGAAAAATGCACCTTTTGTTGATCACAAAATTGTCCTTCAGGTCTTGAGTAAATGTTTTTAGTTACTTTCCACCACTTATGGCAAGCTTGCATTATATTTCGCATGGTAGTTGAGCAAAAACACATAAAATATTACAGGAAAGCCACAAAATACAGTTTTTCTTGTTATCTTATTATTATTATTATCACCGTTAGCATGCAGTCAGACTGCCCAGGCCCAGCATCAGCACACACACCGGCAGCTAATCAGCCATGACAGGAGCTGCCTCTGCTGGCAGGCCTGTTGCTTATCAACATTAATTAAAGGACTGAGTCTGGAGACAGAACAAATGAAGATACACTGTAGAGTTGTGCGGCTAGCTAAGTTAGCTAGTGGGCATTAGCAGGGTGGCTCACTTACCTTCCCACAGACTCGCCTGTCACACCTGATAAACAAACATTTTCTATCCTCGCACACGGCGGGCGGCTGTATCCGCTGGCTGGGCGACCACCACAGGCCAAAATACGTCCCGCTGCAGGTCGTGTCGAGGCAGAAGTTTCACTAAAAGCTCCACAAAGGGATGAAAAACGGCTGATTTTTAATTGAAGATGTAGCGGCAGCGCTCGGGGAGCTCCGAAGCTGTCCCCTAGCAATAACCAATCAGAGAGCTCCATTTCTTCTTCTCTTGATTTTATTCTGTCTGACGGGTTGAGGCTTATTACCGCCACCTACTGGACAAACTGCGGAATCACATAAAGGAATAAACATTACAATAAAGGAAAATATAGGGTTTTTAAACTTATTTTACACAAAATACACATAAAAATACAGGTTTTAATGTCTTTCAGATAACTAGACCAGGCTTATTATTATCAATAGTGTCAATCACAATTAATTCTTGAATGTATGATGCCCTTTAGAGCTGAAACAGTCAATTAGTCAATCAGTTGATAATCATTTGAATAATTATCAAAGCAAATATATTAAACAATCTTTGAGAATTGAATTTTTTTCCTGTTTGCCATTTTTAAAGTCTCCTTTTACACTCAAAATGAAAAACAGTTGATAATACAATATGAAAACAAGGGTGTTTTTTGTTTTCTTGTCCCGTACCCGACGTCCCTCCCTGTAGCTCTCCATGACACATATTCAGAGAGCTAAATGAATAAAGTAAATACATTAATTGGGAAAATGGGCGTGTGTGGACAAGTGCAATTAAATCACTGTATTGTAGATACAGTAAATACTGCAGAAAGTGAAAACAAAACAAACCCAACAAACAAGCTAGCTTAATTTAGTGGAAGAGGTTTAAACCTTCTGGAATAAGAGATCAATTATTGTAAATTTCAGTGTTGGTTTTTAGTAGTTAAATGTTTATGTTTAGCTTTTTTTTCCAGCTTGTTTTTATCTGTAAGTCTATTTCTATGTGAGTGCATTGAAAGCAACTTAAATTGGAGTCAGACCCCTTGTGTGCTTTATAGTATTGTTATAGTGTGTGTAAAAGCTGATTCAAATTCTGATTTATTTCCTTGTAGGGGTGCCTCGGTGGTGGTTGAGAGATTGTGTACAGTAAAAGATTCAAGGATTCTCTCTGGCCTTGTGTTTAAGACAGGGCTGTGTTCAATAACTTGATGGAGCATTTTACATCCTGTGCTTTTTGTGTGCAGTTTGTCATTTTGATATATGTGACACAGTGAGTGACGGCCTTTTTACTGCAGCTACGAGAGCTGAAACAACACTTAGCTGAGATAGTAACACCGACTCATTAAGCCAAACGTCTCCTGGCAGGATTTGAACCTGGCACGTGCATCAATTATGACAGATATACCGGATGAGTTCTGTGGTAAAGATCCCTATTTACCTTAATTTTTCCACTTACTTTCCTCACCTACCACTTCTACCTCACTTCCTTTCCTCTTGTTTCCTCGTCACTAACTGGCTTTTATTCGCTCTTTGTCAGCCCTCATTGACCTGATTAAAGGAAAACTCCAATATGTTTAAACCTGGACTCTATTTTTTACATATTTTGGTGTCTGAACTTTAATAGTTCAGGGTACAGTAGTACTACTACTACTTTAATAAACTCTGATAATGACAGAAAGAGAGAGGGGAACTATGAGAGAGCAGTGTCTGTGCTCTGCTGTAACACAGCTTGGATCATTATAATATTTCCATTTTTAAGTGAGTGTGAAATGTATGCATATCAAGGAGGTAGAGTCACCTCAGTTCTTTGTTTGATGTTTGTTTGCAGCAAATCTCCCATCAAGATCATCAAGGCAAAGTCATGTGGGCTGGATTTACTCCCTGATCTCTCTGTTCGACTCTTGATGATCCAGTTACATCAAATTGACAACAAGCAACACACGTCTGAACATAACAAGTGTGGAGTATAAACTCAAATTTTAAGCACGTTTCCAGGTTTAAAAAATCTTTTTCTTACACGTGTACTGAAACTATTTACGTCACAGTTTTCAAGTCAAAATTTAGGCTTATTTAGTCAAAAGTATGAAATAGTACAAATGTTGAGATTGAAGGTGAGTTGATTATTTAATGATTTTGACTTAAAATCAAGTGTGACAAAATGGATGGAATAGAACATCCTCTTGTTATCCAAAACACTATGAGGATGTCTCTGCACGCACACACACACACACACACACACACACACACACACACACACACACACACACACACACACACACACACACACACACACTGTAATTTGCAGTAACCCCATTGTTGTTTTATGCAAACCGTCTGAGGCTGGATAGGACGCACTGAGGCTCATGCAAATCAGCCTATCAGGCGGCGCAGGGTGTACTGCAGAGGTGAACGTTTCTCCACTTAGGAAAATGCTGATGAGCAGTCGTGGATTTCCAAAACTTTTTACCCCAAAATCAGCTTCATTTTGAAAAATCAGGGAAACAGACGTCAGTCGGCTGCAGCAGCACAAAGTGTTTCTGTCTGTCTGAGGTGAGTCACTCCTCCTGCATACAGGCTCATCAGTGACTTTTTAATATCTTCATTATTTCATGTCACACACATGGGCTGCGTTTTAATATTGTGCCGCGTGATTACTCCATATGGAGATGACTGTGATAGTGATTTATGGGAATATCTGCCTTGCTTATGAATATTACAACTAGGGATCACACAGCAGCAGAGGGGAGGGCGCATTAGAATAAACTCAAGATCATTTTCCTGGGTGGCCTGAGTGCTTCACTGTCCCGGTAAAGTTACAATCCTGTAGGAAAATCAGCTATATTTATCATTACAGATATTAAGATGAGCGCAGACACGGTGGAGCAGTCGGAGGCTCAAGCTGAACAGGCAGGTAAGGATATTTCAGCTTCCTCATGGCGCACGTAAACACGGCTGAATCACCCCAACACACGGACAAGTTCAACAGATGTGACTCTGAAAAGTGTGTGTGTCGCTCTGCTCTGTTTATTCTGTCACTGCTGGTGATGCTGGAGCTCCACAGAGGGACTTTATTCATGTTATTTACATTCTTAAAGAGTTGATAGGTTAATCCTCTTAGTTTACTTGTTTGATTTGTTCCTTTAGGAATCAGCTTTTATCTGTGTTGACTTTTTCTTAAGCACCCACAATCAGAAAAGAATACGTTATTATCTGGATTATCTGAGATGATAAGTATTCCAAATATCTTTTATGGTCTAAATTTTAGTGCAAGCTGACTTTATGTTTCTGGCTGTTATCACTGCATATTGATTTTTGGAGCTGTTACTTCATACTGGTCCAAATGATGCTGGATGTGGTATAAATAGAAACAAAGGCTAAACTTGCAGCTATTTAACCTGCTCCTGCTTTGTAGGGAGATGTGGTTTTTGGTTTCAAACCATCTTTGTGAGGACGTTCCTGCATTTTAAGGACAATTTAGTGACTCCTCACAACATTACAGGACTGTTTGAGGGTTGAGACTTAGTTTTAAGGTTAAGTATAGAAGTAGGGATCGGTTAAGATAAAGGTAAAGTTTGGGGTTAGGGTAAGGAGCTAAGGAATGCCTGCCAGTGAGTGTCCTCACAATTATAGAAAGACAAGAGTGTGTGTGCGTGTGTGTGTGTGGATTTTGTGGCAGTTGGTCGTATACCAGGATGCACCTGAGGCTGTTTGCAGAGAAACGCAGGCTACCTGCGGGCTGAGGACGCAAATCAGCCACGAAACAAAACTAGGAACAATCAACAGAAAAAGTGGAACTTTTATTTAGACAATGGCTCTGTGAGAGAAGTGAGTGTTTCATGGAAGTGCTGAATATCTGAGCCTTTTTGTCAATATAAGATCATTGAGACTCATTTTGTCAGTATGTGTGATCAGATGTGGCAGGTGCAACAGTTGCTTTTCTTACTTTCATCTGTACATCATTTCCCTGACATCTGTCTCTGAGATTTCTGTGTCCAGTGCAATACAAAGAAGGTGAATGAAGTTTAGTCTGTGATGCTCAGCATTGAAAGAAATATACTAAAATAATCAACAGCAATGTGTTTTTCCAAGAAAATGTCATTGTTACTATGGATAATCCACAGATCTCACTGTTTTCATTGGAAACTCTTTCTTCCTAAAAAAAAAACAGATCCTGCAAAAAACTAATGACACTAACAAATTGAATTTTTAGATGCCATTTTTCAATGCTATGAGATTGGGTGAACTAACCCTTTAACTCTTCAACCACTGATGGAGAAGACAGCAGAGGAGAGAGAGTATAACTTAACCCTGAGATATTCACAGGAGGAGTGTTTTGTACCTGTAGCATGGCAGAGGATCTGAACCTGCTCACTTTGTGCTGCGCTATCTTCTAGAAATCGTGTTTCTATTATGTTGTGATTGTATTACAATTATTTTCATTGGCAATTAATCTTAGTCGAAAATGGCAAAGAATATTATTTCCCAAAGCCAAAGATGGCGTCCTCAAATGCCTTTTTTTGTCCACAACCAAAAGATATTCAGTTTACTGTCATACAGGAGGAAAGAAACCAGGAAATATTCACATTAAGAAGCTGAAATCAGAGAATTTTGACTTTTTCTTCTTATAAAAATGACTCAAACCAATTACTCGATTATCAAAATAGTTGGCGATTAATCTAATAGTTGAGAGATAGATAACTAATTGATTAATCGATAATTGTTGCAGCTCTCTCATGTTTGGTTACACGTTTTTTTTGATGCACCACACAGAGTTATTGGTAGTTGGGGTGCAGGACTTTGACACCATTTATATCCAGAGATCCCTGTAATGTTTCAGGTTTAGGCGGCAAAAGCACTTTAAATAATAAAGAAAGACTGAAAATAAACATAAAAAGTGGAATCAAGTCACTAAAAGTAAATATTTATAGTATTAATACACATTCAGTAATTTTTTGTGTGTTTTTTATGTGTATTAATCCGCAGCTGAAAATAGTCCCCAAGCAAATACACTGTTTACTCCTATTTGAGTACAGTTTGCTAAAAAGCACAGTGCTCAGCAGTTTTGGGAAATTAGTTTAACTACTTTTAAATTGAAACTATATATTTGTGACTCATTTTTAAAGACTTATCTTCAGTAGGAACCAATGGGTTTAGTACATAGTTTATCAATACACAACACTAATACAGTGCTGATTTTGGTCTTTTTCATGGGACACTTGTTGACACACACACACACACACAAATTACAGAATAACACATACCATTTAAATAATAATGGCGTGCCAACATCACAATCTTTGACGTCCGTTTACACACCACTCTGGTTAGTATAGTTGCGTGAAGTTTTTTGGCTAGGAGCTCTGTTAGAGAAAGATGTATATAGGATAAGGACATATGAGAAAATGTGTGTGTGTGTGTGTGTGTCAGTAGACCAGGCTTGAACTCAGGCTTCCTGCGCTCAGGGCTGATTTGCATGTATTGGTCATTTCCATACTGGAAGTTTGGCTGTGAAGCTGGTTGTGCTGGGGGTAGAGACATAGTGAGGTGGTGGTGAGGTGAGGGTTGGGACTGCGTGTGTGTGTGTGTTTTGGGGGGGGAGGGGGTTATAGGTATATTTGCATCGTGTATCTCCAGCAGCGCACTGCGTCTCTTCTCTCTCACACACAAAGTCCCAAAGGCCCCATTTGACATTCAAATGATGGAAGCTTATCCAGCACACCTTTGAACTGTATCAGCCCTCTGCCTGTCCTCTCCACACACCCTCAACACTGAACACATCAGGAGGAAAACTACACTTCTTGAAAAGAGAAGTGAATACACCTGTAAATGGATTACTATTTCTTTTTATAAAACCTGCATGTAACTAAATGGAGTCAATGTATACATTCCCAAGTGTACAGTATTTATTACCAGGCAATAATGTTTGTATATATTGATCTGTGTTTTAATATGAAAATGACTCATTGGTCAGGTCAGAGCTTATTGAAAGAGTGAGGTCACAAGTTATTAGTGACATTAATCTGTTTTTGCTGTATTTCTGGGGTTATTTTATGGTTTGGTTTAGTTTCAACAGTTTAACATGGGACATTGTTAGAGAGTCTCTTATAGTGGTGGCTTTTACATTGTAGATTCCAAAATACATCATACTGCATCATTTTTTTATCAATAGTTTTTGTTCAGTTTAAATTTTAGATCAAGTTAGATGAAAGTGTATTAATATGAATTGGAAATTATGTAAAAAGAGAAAGATTTAATGTGAAATAAATAGTATAAACACAAAATATCAAAATACAGTAATGAAGTCATACGTCAGGTACACACGCAGCTAACACTGGACTAACACTACTAACACTGGATGACTTTTATGTGACTTGATTTGTTCTGTGTTCTGTCTCTCCTCTGACATTTAGAGCATAACGGGATCGACTTCAATCGACAAGTGAGTAGCTTTTTTGTTCAGCACAGTAGCTGAAACTGGAGACGTGTGCACACATTCATGATGCTTTTTTAGTGCAAACAGGTCAGATCAGATTTACTTTTTAATTTTTGACAGAAATGGAATGCTGCTGTACCAACCCCTGTTCAATCAGCGATGAATGGCTTTTATTAAAGGAAAATTATTATATTTTTAAATCTGGGGCCCAGTTTTACGTATCTTGGTGTCTAAATGGCTGCGAGGTACCAAGATTTTTGTGTTGGACAATATTATAGAAATGATCCCTCCAGAGACAGACCTGTACGGTCCTTTGTGTTTAACCAGAAATCGTGGTTATATCGCTCTCATCAAACCAACCAGGCTTCATTGACAAAAACATTTTACCTCACAGAGCACAGGAGTGTGAGGTAAAATCACTGTTTTTGTCAATGGAGTCTGGTGGTTTTGAAATAAGTGATAATAATGGCTGTTTCTGTTTAAATAAAAAAGGACATACTTGGACGTACTTTGTTCAGGCGTAGTTGCCACAAAGACCAAAACTACCGATGTGGCTCCACCAATATGATTTTAATCTTTAAATCACAAATATAAACTTTATTTTCTAAAGCATCATTGTAGTGTATACCAAACAGGGTTATATAGTTTATATACCCACATATACACACACACACAATTATATATAATTTCCTCAAACGGCTTTTTAGCAAATGTAAGTAAAACTAGAGAAAACAGTGAATTCATTGGGGACTATTTTCTGCCACAGATGAACACACATTAGGTGCTCTAGTGAGGATTTCCAGTAGCAGGTGGAGTGTATTTGGGATTAGCTGAGAATAACCTGCACCGTGCTGAGCTCTATGGCACAGAGGAATAAGATATATCAGGCCTTGGATACACAGACGCAACACTTGCTAGTCATTTATTTAATGTTAGCTTTTGTCTTTCAAGGGGATTTGTTGATATCTTTTTGACAGACTTAATAAAAAGGCTCAGTTGGAATATAAACAGCACAGAGCCAGGTGAGCAGCACTGAACCTTTACCTGGGAAACAAGGTTCAACTGACTTTTAGACGGCTAACAACCTCAGGACAAACTACCTGCTCTCCCCTCACATGTCAACAATGACTGCCAACTCTTCACAAACACTTCAAATAGTTTGCAGCTATTTGGATACTTCTCCAAACATTTTATTTGGCAGCGGGAGGACATTACTTCTAGTGCCCTTGTTTTCAGGAAGAAGACATGGCTTTCAGGGGTTGGAGAGGGTGGGGAGGGGTGGATGCTGAGGGATATTTGCATACTGGCTTACCCAAGGGGAGGGAGAGAGTCTCTATCAGTCTTTGTATCGTGTTTAGTGACCAAACTGGTCGTGGAGTGCGAGTACATGTCTGTGCGTGTGGGCGGGGGTGGGGGTGCACTGTCTCCATGCACAGCAGACACAAACACAGTCAGACATTGTAAACTGCACTGAGATTATATACAGACAATGCTAATATTGAGTTAATAATAAATGAACCCTGTTTGCCTGTGCTGTCCATGCGTTAGATAAAGACAGAGGACATCAACGACTCGCCTCATTCAGCCTCCACGCTGAAGACATGTCACCTGACACAAAGCTCTGGAGGTCAGCTGACCGCGGTAAGACACACAGACTCGGACTCACTTAATAACTTCTTTAATGAGCTCGACATCTGAGAGGATGCAAGCGTTTCACCAGAGAGTGGAAGAAGTATGACAATGTAGAAGTAATCTTATGAGTGCATTTTAGTGTACCAGTGTACAAAACTATTGTGGTTAGATGGAAAACAGATCAACACATTGGCTGGATCAGTTGTTCATTTAGAAGAAAGAAACCTAATATTTTTTATGCCAAGATATGATGAAATATAACATGCACACATGCAAATGATGTAAAAAGATGCCACACAGAACAATTTAAAATAGAAATTAGATGCTGAAGCAATGAAAAAGAGTTGAAATGTTTAAAGCTTTAAATACTTTTCTTTAACGTATTTCGTCATTGTTACATGATACATCCGTGTACATAGTTTTGTTTTGTTCTACTTGTCCTATTAATACTGTTTACTTTATAACTACTGTAACTACTTTATATAGCTTTGGGGTGTTTAATCTGTATGGAAAACTAGCAGTGACTCCTGCAGTCAGATAATTATGATTATAAAGCAGCATAAAATCTAATTATTCATGTTAGTTACCTCAGAATTAGCAGGGAATGAATTGCTTGTGTAAACGTACGTTCCACCACTGCAGTGTTCATGTTCGTTATACTGCAAACTCATGAACTCATGACACCCTGATGCCTAAAGTCTCCATTCACAGACTGAATGAGTCCAGACTCACTTTGTCGTTGTGTTTTCTGTCGTCGCTCCAGGAGCTCACCTCCCTCCACACCATGCAGCAGCTGGTTCTGATGCCACCGTCTCACCTGTCCTCTCCCTCCCCCTTCCTGCTCTCCCAGAGCCCCTCCAGCCACCAAGGTCTGAAAAACACTTCCACTTAATCAGCATAAAAATGGGGGGGTTTATACGTATTTAGCAGCAGCCGGTTAGCTTACTTTAACATAAAGCCTGAAAACAAATGTATATTAATTCGCAGCTGAAAATAGTCCCCAACAAATAGACTCTTTACTCTTGTTTGAGCACAGTTTGCTAAACACATGGGAAACTAATCTAATATCAGCTACCAAGTTTGTTTAACTCAATACCAACAAGTGGATAAAAGATGAACTTTTGTGATTTTAGGGAAAGTTATGGGTTGAAAGTATTTCTTGACAGTTTTTCCATCTGCCCAACATTAAAAAATACTCCTAACGATACTTCTTAAACTCATTGATTGACACAATGTTGTTTAATCTGTACATATACAGAAACATGTGCCTTTCGACATGGACAGGTAACTGATCCAAACCTGCTGTTTTTCTTTGTAGCCCTTCTGCAGCAGAACCTGCTGTCCCTTCCAAGCCAGAGTCAAACTGGTCTCCTTCAGCATCAACCTGGACTGGCTCTGACTCCACAGGTAATGAAACGCAGGTGTTGTGTTTACAGCTTGTTTCTGCTGCTGCCATGTGGCCAAAAAAATCTGTTAATTCAAGTTTAAAGGTCAAGAAACTAATTGCCTTAAAATTTTCAGTGAAAGTAAATCTTAATTTCAAGGTTGTTCAAGCTTATGTCATGAACATGAGTACACTTAACTCAAAAATAATTAAGTAGGTTGACTAGAAAATCTGAGTCACATTAAGTAATCAGTAAAAAAAAGTTATTGTTGGACACATAAATCAGAGTCAATTCAATCTCAATCAAAATATTTAGTAAATTCTGACTGGAAATCACAGCAACAAGAACTGAAAATTAATAATTTCAACAAAAACAGCTTAATTTCATAAGTTGTTTCATGTGAGTGCAGCTGCCTTGCTGAAGGTGATATTGGCAGATAACCAGGACTGAAACAAGAACAAAGACCTAAAGTAATGAATACCAGCAGAAAGCCAAAATCTAAACATCTGGACAAGTAAATGTCACGTCTTTCAGATAGATTATAGTTACTGTTGTGCTGCAGGACAGTAAAAACCTGGAATCACCTGAAAACGGAGGATTTTCCGTGTGTTGTCTCTCTGGTTCAGGCTATGAGTCGCTCTGTTCTGGCTGGGCCGTCTATGGAGAACCACATGGACCTGTCCCACCTGCAGATGCCCAAACACATGTCAACATCTCCACACGAAGAACCCAGCGACCTGGAGGAACTGGAGCTGTTTGCTAAAGCGTTCAAACAGAGACGCATCAAACTGGGCTTCACCCAGGTAATGAAGAGGAGGAATCCCTCTATGTTTCCCTTCAAAGGCCATCAGCTTCATACCTATAAGCAACCTTTGAGGAGAGGATGATAGTTCATGTGTTTGTATATGTGTGTGTTGTACACAGGGGGATGTTGGCCTTGCGATGGGAAAACTGTACGGAAACGACTTCAGCCAGACCACAATCTCTCGCTTCGAGGCTCTCAACCTCAGCTTCAAAAACATGTGCAAGCTCAAACCTCTGCTGGAGAAATGGCTGAGTGACGCAGGTACGACGCCGTGACTAACATTTTTGTTTTTTTATCACAGCACCACTGATTATTCTGGCGTGATGTAAAAACACAAAACACACAACCTAAATTACATTTAATGAAAAAACATCTAACAAATTGTTTAGCAGAAGAACTTTGCATCGATTTATGAGTTAAACACCAAACAAAATCGTCTTCAGTGCTAATTCTGTAGCACAAAATATGGTCTGAAAGTCAAGTATTGCTGTTCAAGAGTGATGATCAATGTCCATGTTGTGATTTGTCTTTACATTAGAGAACTCACCCTCTGACTCGATGAGCAACCCCACCTCTCTGCCGCCCATGATCGAGGGCTACGGACGCAAGCGGAAAAAGAGGACGAGCATTGAAACGAACATCAAGCTGACGCTGGAGAAACGTTTCCTTGATGTGAGTCAAAGACTGAATCAATATCTAATGATTTTGTATGGTGAGCCTGTTCTGTTTTCTAAGTTATAGCATTTATTGGGTGTAGGAGACAAATTTGTAAGGATTATAAAGTCAAACAATGTCTGTTTAAAGACATTTGCATCTGACACCATCCTCAGGTCTTAATTTTAATTAATTTTACTCAATTAACAATTATTTTCATTGTAAATTAATCATTAATTAATTGTTTTCTCAATTAATCGATTAGTTGCTTGGTCCAGAAAATGATATAAATCACCGGTCGATGTTTCCCAAAGCATGATGCCCTAAAATGTTTTGTTTTGTCCATAAACCAAAGATATTCTGTTTACTGTCATGGAGGAGTGAAGACACTCAAAAATATTTACATTTAAGAAGCTGAAGAAGAGTTTTTTTCTTAAAAAACTGACTGATCGATTATCAAAATGGCTGCCTATTAATTCAATAGCTGAAAACGAATCGATTAATTGATTAGTCGTAGCAGCTAGTTGTTGATAGATGAATATCATGGACACCATCAGTGGTTGCCAGGCAGCTATCAACCTTAAAGATTTCCCATTGCTAAAATTTAAAGGACGAGATCGTGAACGTTTTTGGTTTTCAGAACCCGAAGCCCAACTCGGAGGAGATAACCCTGATCTCAGAGCAGCTGGCCATGGAGAAGGAGGTGGTTCGAGTTTGGTTCTGTAATCGGCGTCAGAAGGAGAAGAGGATCTACTGCCCGGTGGCTACTTTATCGGTCAAATCACACAACTACAACTCCAGAATGGTTAGCCGTCTAAAAACATTCATCTGGTTCACTTAGAAACACGTAGGACTGCTGGAGTTAGGATGTGACTAGCTTAGCTTAGCATAAAGACTGGCAGCGGGGGGAAACAGCTAGCCTGACTCTGTCCAAACACATCTACTAATACCTCAAAATCTCACCAATTAGCCTAACATGTTATATTTTGCTTGTTTTGTTCACAAACTTAAATGTTAAAATGACAAGTTGTGGTTTTAGGAGCATTTATGTGCTGGTACGGCTACAGCAGAGGTTGCCAGTTATGGTCTTTGAGCACAGGTTTTGCTCTCTGTGCATGTGCAATACCTGGCAACCCCACTGTGATAACAAAACTCTGAGACCTGACAAGGCAAACTGTCGTTTTTACATTTCTGCTTGTGTTCGTATTAATCAAGAGAGATAAAATGTGTTAATTAGTGAACTTTAGAGGTGTTAGTGGGCGTATTTTTGAACTTTGCTCTTTACTTAACACTTCAACATGTGGGTTGATATAGATTTTCTCATCTCACTCTCAGAAAGAAGGCAAATAAGCCTATTTTTATGTTGAACAATCCCCTCAAGTTATTTCTTGAAAGAAGACCATTTAATTTTCATTCTCACACTGTTTCAGGCATCAGCATCCAGATCCTACAGCCCTCTGGCTTCAGGCGGAGGCAAGTACCGTTTCCTTCATTCAACTATTGACAACTCATTGTAACCTGATTATGATCCATCCATTGTCGCTGACTGATGTTCAATCAAAAACACGCATAAAAAAACATATAGTTAGTTCTGTGTATGATCCATGGATGTGACTGCATGTGGGGTTTCTGCATATTCAATAATATCGTGACTTTTTCCTTCCAGTTTCATCAAATTCCTCTCCAAACAGTTTAAGCCGTGAAGCTTCTCCCAACGGTCTGTCTGCAGCCTCCTCCTCTTTAACATCACCTCAGATCAACCCAGCTTCCTACAGCACACCGGGGTAAGAAACACTAACACCCTGCTGACTGCTTCTTAACTCTGGTATCCATAAACCTTGGTCCTATTTCTATTTTTTTTTTTTTATGTTGGATTTGAAATGAAAAAGTTTTGGAAATAGTTCAGTAAATCACCAGCTCTCTCTCTGTAGGGATCCTTTCCATAATGTTGTCAGACACTTAGAATAACAATCTGAGCCTGTCAGCGGTAAAAACAAACACTTTTAATGGACCTACTTTGATTGGAAACTAGCAAAGAGACTGTCTGCACATTTTGTTGATTTATTCCAACTCAGTATAACATGGCTTTACCTTCTGGAAATGATCTCACATTTTGGATTTTCCTGCCTGGCATATAAACTATCAGTAAATAATAAAATCTAATAACTGCAGTGAGCAGCTGTGTCAACCCTTATATCTGCCTGGGCATCACTTCCTGTGTCCACCCTTTCAAATTAAATGCCTTCTAGTATTTCATTAACAGGCAAGTAGGTTTTGGCCTAATCATGAGAAGGCGCAGTTCCCAAATTGAGTGTACCTGCGAGCAACAAACACTTTGTCGACTAAGACTCCTCTCATCGACTAACATTAGGTTGACTATCAGGGGACGGCCTTACATTTTAGGAAATAACCATGTTTGATTAAATTCTGCCACTCTCGTGTCTGCAGGATGAATATGAACCAGCAGCTGGTTAGCTTAGCTTAGCATAAAGACTGGAAACAGAGGGAAACAGCTAGCCTGGGTCATATGGTTTATGTGCCAGTTTGTGTCTTGGAGAGTAAATTCAGACACATCTTATCTATCCTTCAACAAAAAAGTTAAAAAGTTTCTGTCACTTTTATCTGTCTAAGCGTATAATCGTGTGATCCTCCCTTCACTCTTTCAGGTCCTGGTACCGCACGTGGAATCCTGCTGCGTATCATCACTGAAAAACACAAACTGTATCATATGAAGTTTTTTGAAGATTGTTTTGTTTGAGAAGGATACACACTGAAGATGTGACACAATATCCCTGTTATGAACGGGGTCACAACTACAGGCTAAAACTTAGACGGACCCGTAAGACAAAGCAGCAGTGCAAGAAGAGGAAACGCTCCACACGGCTGTCAACACAAGTCCTAACAGCCCCGAGCTGTTTGATTTGTCTTCATGTGACTCTTAACTCTGTGTAGATCAGCTGCAAAGACGAAGAATAGACACCAAAACATCCACCTGACTTGCATGTCCACACCTGTATGCTTATGGTTTGGATTTATAACTGTGGGGATTTAAATAACCTGCGTTTAATGTTGAAGGTTCAGATTCACTGAGATTATGTGCCAAGCTGTCCCTCTGACCCTCTTCATACTGGGCTACAATCTCAGTTGCTGTTGTTATTGTATGCTTTTATGTTTTACTCAGAGAATTCAGTGCCATCCTACCTTGCATACTGCTAGCCTGTCTAAATAAATATGCAGTCAAAACAAAGGGATTCAAAAGAACCGTTCATTTGTATGTTTGTTATGGTGCAAAAAGGCCTTGTGTTAGTGAGCAGAACCGTTTTTGATTTGGTTATTTTAGTTCTTATGAACATCTTCGGTCCCATTATTATTATTATTATTGCATCATTTTTACTAAATTCATTCACTAAATTCATGGTAGAGATCTGGAAACATGGTGGCATCGCAACAACAAAGGCAACAAAAAGTAAAACCAAAATAACTGCGTAGTTAGATTTTTCTCTTCCTAAATAAGTTTGATAAGCCTGAAGGTTGATTAACAACCCGTCCGATGCTTTTTGACCTGTTGGACATGTTTTCAGCAATGTCACTGTTTTCAGTTCAACTCACCTGTAAACATACACAGACACACACAGTAAGTATAGAACTCAAAGTGCTTCACAAAGCAAAATTACAAGAATAAAACAATAAAATGTCAAAAATCATTAAATGAGAGTCAATAAAATAAACTTTGACAAAAAATAAACAACACCAAAAAATATGACATTACTTCAAATTAAAAGCCAGATTAAAAACAAAGAGCATCTGTGGTTGAAATGATGGATAAAACTGTAGAAAACAGAATTAAACACTTTGAAGGCCCTGAACACCACTTTCTAACAAAGTTAGAGCTGTTTTGGTTATTTCACATCACAGATTTATGTGTTTTGTGTTTTTGTTTTTGCATTTTCACTGGTTTGAAGTTTGGGAGATGAAGCTGAAAAAAAGGTGCCCCAATCAGACTTTAGTACATCAAGATGTGACGACAGCTGTGGGGTTGTTTGTTGTCTGCTGTCATTCAAATCTTATCACGTCCACATGAAGCAGATTAGCTGCTGTTTTTTTGTTTTTTGTCAATAAATCCCATGAAAAGACCAAAACCACAAATGTGTTATTTTTAGATTAGTCTCTCTCTCTTTCTATATATAGACATAGTTTTACTTTTAAAGAGATGCTCATTAATGAAACTAATGAGGCAGCTGGCACTGTAGTTTCTCTCAAACATGAGTAAAGTTTGGGGACTATTTCCAGCTGCGGATTAATACACATTTGGTGCATTAGTGAGTATTTCCAGCAGCAGGACCGTCTGTGTGGGACTGACTAAAAGTAAACTAGTGTACATATGTTTGTAATAGTTTTTGGACAAGAACGGAGCTTAACAGCACAGCGGACAAAGATATACAACACTACAGATACAATATTAGTTAGTAGTAATGGAAATAAAATGCATTTATACAACAAAAAACAAGGCTGTTAAGTGTCTATAAAAAAAGATCCAAAACTTAGCATGTAATCAAAATAAAATAATATAAAACAAATACCATAAGTGAAGAAAATACCAACAACCAAATGTTGGTTTTGGTGTTTTTGTGGGATTTGCTGACCATCAGCAGCTTTTTCCTTTAATCCAGATGTGAGAGGATGAGAGGAAATGTTGACCTCTGACAGTCTTCAGTTTCTGGTCGCTTTGTCTTTTATCTCCTGCTGTCGGTCGCTGATCTGTAAAACTGCCTTTCAGACGTCGACGTCTGGCTAATTTTGTTTGCTTCATTGTTCAGTGACATTGTTTTGAGTGTCCATTGTCTATTTAATTTTATTCTAGAGAAGTGTTTTGCAGTGGTACGAAACTCTGAACTACATAAGTCATCCTGAAAATGAAACCAACCACTATAATGATGTTGTTATATATTTTCATGTTTAAAGTAGAGACGTTTTAACTGGTAAATGTTTTATTACCATATGATCCTCAGTCTCAGGGAATCGTTGTCTTAACCTCTAACTGCAGGGACCTTTAGTAACGTTTATTTACTGCCATTAAACAGAGGAAGTCCATGTGCATCATGGGTATGAATCTCTGTCTCTTCAATGGTGATGACGGCTACATGAGGAGGTCACACACAACACAGAGCGGAAAGAAGTAGGAGAAAGTACAGTGATGTTTCTGTTTCTTTAAAATCTAAGCGAACTTTAGATGGAAAACCCGGCAGATAATCTTAACAGGGTTTGTTCAGCTTTTTAATAGAAACATTCAAGCACTTTTCAAGCTCTTTTAAGGTACCTACACTCAAAAATGTCCAGACTCTCAAATCTAAATTAATAAATGCACCTGTGAAAAATAAAGTTTACAGTATTCCCTTATAGCCATGTTAACTTTTATTGTGTTTTGAGATAATTAGAGCTAATTTTCAGAATCAAGTGATTTTAATTGAGTGATTGATATAATTTATTTTCTCAATTCATTTAGTATTCGTTTATTCTATGAAATGTCTATCTTGAAAAGCTCAAAGTGACTGTATTGACAGTAAAATATCCATTGACACTGATATAAGACAGAAAAGTTGCAAATCCTTGAGAGGTTTTGAGCTTGAATCTGAATGTTTTTGGCACTTCTGCTTAAAAAGTAAATGAAATAATTATAGCTGCCAATTAGTTTTCTGTCGATCAACCAATCAATTAAACAACTCATCGTTCATTAATCATGATCATTAACTGATGTGAGACGTCAGGAGACAACAAACAAATATGACGACGGGATCGTTTCATTTCAAATATTAAAGGATTTTTGGTTTAAATGAGTGACTGTGTCGATGAAACTCCAGATTATGGAGTATAATCTCATTCATAACCTTGAAAACGGTCAAAATGAAGTAAATTTCCATATTTTCATGACTTTGTATAAATTTGGTTTTAACATCTTTTGCAACTTAAGGTAACCAAGGAGACAGAAAAAAGACAAAATTAAGAAAAATGCACAGTATATACACTTTAATGATAAAAGAATATTAAAACAAACAAGTCAGAATGTGTAGATTAGACATAAAAAAGCTTTGTCTCTATAAAGGCATATTTGTCTCTGTTTTACAATAAGAAGAAGGCTTCAATCGTCGGTTTAGTGCCCTGAATCTCCCACTGCTGGCTTGGTTTCCATTTCATTCAAATGGTAAGAGGTCGTCAAATGTTCGGCGAGCTCCGTTTCAGCAGCGTTTCCCTCTTGTGTGTGTTTGGTTCCCAGTTTGATTGTATGAATGCTTCAGATTTCTTTGAACCTGGAATAAAAAGTTGAATTAATAAAGTTACAGTTGATTATGAGACATCAAAACACAACAGCTCTGCTTTAGATGTTTTCAAGAGGTTTTTGTGCAGATGATTAATGTTCTTGTTTAACGTCCTTATTTTACTCCTTGTTTAAAGGAATAGTTTGACATTTTAGGAAATACACTCATTAGCTGGCTTACCACAAGCTAGACAAGCAGACTGTTAGCTTAGCTTAGCATAAAGACTGAAAACAGAGGGAAACAACTAGCAGGCTCTCAGCAAAAGTAAAGAAAATCTACCTGATAACACCTTTAAATGTCATAAATCAAGATATTCTTTTATTAGTCCCACAGTGGGGAAATATGTGAGAGATACCCAAGTACTGTTTGTCACTGTTTCCAGCTGATCAGTCTGATCACCCATCAATATTTTTACAGACTTTTACAGACTGGGTTGTGTCATGGTTTGCTATCCTGGCTGATTCCCGTAAAAAAAACATATATAAAAGTGAAGTTTGGAGTTTATTTGTCCTTGAAGTCAACGTTGTGGAGAGAACCACAGCTGCAGGTGATACTCACCCTCTGACTCGAGGGGAACGTCCACACCAACCCTGAGCTTCTTTATAAACGAGCCTGGACAAAAACTGAAGACAAACAAACAAACAGAGAGTCAGTCAGGGCGTCGTTACTGAACTACAGGAGCATCATCCTCAGTCGAGACCATTCTCAGGTTGAGCCGATGTTTGATATTGAACTGAACACCAGACCAGACTGGTAATACAGAATCTTGCCACTGGGTGTCGCTCGTGACTCAGCTGCTCCCGAGTGGAACATAATGAAAGTCCATGAATGAGAGAGCAGCTTTAGTCTCTTTTGACACTAACGCTGTCACATCTGGTCATTTCACACCAAACAAACACATGAACTTCACAACACACTAAACACTGAGTGCACCCTCCCCCTCACCTCTGGTGTTTTGTTGGGTTTAAATATATATTTAACATTATGTTAATCACATTGTCATATTGCGTAATACTAATGTGAGAAAAGGTGGATTGAGCGCCGCCGGCACAGCTTGATGATGATGTAGTCGACTTTCTAATTTGCTACAGCGTCTCGTAGTGACAAATGACGGTTTAGTTTGTTTGCATAAAATCAAACTGGGTTAAAGTCGTACAGCAGAAAGGACCGGCAAAACCGGAAATGGACCAAACCCCACATGAGTCAGTTATCCAAAACATGACTAGAATACGCCTTGGCTTACTCCAGTCATGTTGAGGCCTTATTGAGTTGTACTGCAAGAACTTGTTGTCATTATTATTATTATCATAGATACAGTGGTGTTTCTCACCAGGCAGGCCAAGACGTCGGCAGAGATGAGCATGTAGAAGACGTTGTTCCAGCCCGTGGGTGAGATCACACCAGCTAACAGAGGACCCAAAGCAGCTCCTACAGAAAACACAACATCAGTACATTCACTCTAATATGTAACATCAAAAAGACTTTTCAATTCCTTTAACACAAAATATTAGCAAGTGCTGAAGCAAGTTACAAGCACATTTACTCAAATACTGTACTTGAGTTACTACAATAAACCTCAGAGGGAAATATTATTATTTATTATTATTTTTTTTTTTTCATGTAAAAACATTTCCTGATTCCAGAGGCTCAAATTTGAGGATTTGCTGCTTTGACTTTTACTGATTTTCATGTTTAATAATTTGATCATAATGTAATTTAATAATTTAGAGGTCTGGACTGTTGGTGGGTTGGTTGGATAAAAAAACACTGTGAAGGAGTCACATTGTGGAGAGAAGAACCAGCAGACACTCATCACATACCCACTGAACCGGTCCCGTCGATGATTGCAGTCACTGTCGACAGCGCTCTAGAGTTTCCTCTCAGACTCTCATGTGTTCCCTGTTGTAACAAAGACGTCATGTAAGAGGAGACAACATGTCCACAATGTGTGATTAGAATTATAGAAACTTTATTTTTATTTCGCATAAGATTTGCAGCTTTTGTTGGATGATTTGTTAAAGGGTCATTTTGACATCTTTTATTATCTTAATAAGTGCTAGTTACAGAGTTATGAACTGGTCCAACAGATCAGTTCAGCCAGCAGCAACGAAACTGGCTACAATGGCTGTAATCTAATCTTTTGTGGCAACCTGATCAAAGTACTTCCACTAAAAGTGCTTGTTTTTGCTCAGATTGTCATTCTGAGTGTCTGACAACATTATGGAAAGATTCCCTACGGATAGAAATCAGGAAGATCCTTTGGTTTAACCAGAAACAGCCGTTAAATCGTTCTCTTCAAATCCACCAAACTCCATTGACAAAAACAGTAATTTAACCAAGCAACCTGAATTTCGCCTAGGGGATGAATAAAGTATCTATCTATCTATCTATCTATCTATCTATCTATCTATCTATCTATCTATCTATCTATCTATCTATCTATCTATCTACTGGAGGTGATCTAGTGGACCAAACCCAAAGCATTTTGTATCTTTGTATCTATCCAGGTTTAAAAATACTGGAATTACCCTTTAACAGACGGCAGGGAAATATAACAGTGAGTTTCCCATGATGCATCAGGTCTTACCAGGTCAGCAGATACAGCAGTAGTAATGAGGGCGTAGGGCCCGTTGACCAGGCCTCCACACAGCAGCAGCATTCCTACATTAAAAGGGTAAAAATACTTTAATTAATACCAAATAAGCCTCTTTCTCATGAAAGTCTATGTTGTCTGTCGATAAATAAACCAACTTTCACATTAATTCCTGTTGACTAACAACTCTTTTCGTGCTTTTAAACTGGACCACTCTGCTTTCAGTTCAAATTGGGTTCGGATGATTTAATCATCAAGACAAAGAACAACAGTCGTCCAGCAAACGGTGATTCAACAAGAACACAAAGAACAAAAAACAAAGACTGTTGCTTAAAATGTGAGTTCCTCCCTGACCTCTTACTCTCTACTATTCCCTAAAGATGAAACTTTTTCCCTGAAGAGAAACATCACAAGTAGGTTATTTTTCTTTTTCTCTGCTAGAATGAAAACCAGAAATACAGTGAAGACGTCTTACCGACTGTCGTGCCAATGTTCCTTTGTCCGATGTTATTATAGAGGAAAAGCTGGAACACGAACAAAACAATCATTTAATTGTAGAAAGAGTAGGTTTGTTGGTTCTTATGGCTGTGAAATAATTAATAAAGCATTTTGATGACACTCACCATGGGGGCAGCAACAAGCAGCATGACGCAGCAAGTCGTGGCTCTTCCTCCGGTGTAGTCGGACACGAGGCCGGCCATGATGCCCCCTGCAGACACACGAAACATAGAACTTTATTTTGTTTTATAAAGCACTGATGATTTCTTTTAACTTTCCTAGTTAAAAGTAACTATTTCTGAGTAAAATATGATGTCAGGTAGGAACACAACATGTTAAATAACTAATATTCAGAACTTAAAACAGGATCCAGGCAGTCGTTTTACTTTGAAAACTCATTTATATGGTTTCAGTTCATCTTTCATTTCCCGTAGTACTAACAGAGTCAAATCATCTAAAGTCACACTTCAGCATCTGATCACAGAAGAGCGCTCGAGCCTGGTTAATCAATCTGTCGTATCAGATTTTCATCATTTGATCCAACAAAGTTCAGCTAAACTGGAAACTATTGATTTCTGTTTCTCTTCCGTTTCTTCAAAAAACAGAATTTCTGAAACTGCACAACATGAAATCACATTCAAAAGAAAGTGAAACCAAATAAATTCAGACAAGATGGATTTTAAACTAAAATATTTCAAAGCTTCAATATCAGTTCAACATGAAATAATCTGTATACACAGTATATTTCATATCTGACACATCTGTCATAATCATGTTGGAAAATGAAACCTCGTCAAGCTTACCCACGATTCCTCCTGCGTCAAATAGTGTTGACATGTCTCCTGCCTCTTTAGCCTCAAAATGTGCTGAAAACAAAAACAAAAGGCATTAAAGTTAACTTCAAATTCTGTGTATTTAACTCTATTACATGTCCTATATTCTGCCCTTTTTGATAGAAGTGAAGCATGTTTGTAAATACTGACCAACATTTGAGATGTAGAGAGGAAGCCAGTAGAGGAAAGTGTAGCTGACCAGTTTGGCGAAGAGCAGACAGAGAGAGAACTCCACCACGCCCTGTGTGACGGACGGACAAAACGCCATGAAAACCGACATGACGATGATAAATAATACAAAGTTAACTTTCTGAGACACGTGGCTGTACGGACATGAGAGGAACAGGTGTAGTTTGACATGACAGGAGGCCAAAACAATGTGCTTTTCACCACCTCGCATTATGGAATATAAAAATGTTGAATGTGTGTTTTTACAGAGCAGCTGTACGGGAACTTTACCGGAATAAAACATCGTTTAAAATTAGTCTAAAATAATCTCTTACAGCATCTAATCAAAGAACAAGTACACAAGATTGTGACTTTACATTACCAGCTTTCTGTAGTTTTTGAAACTCACTTAGGACCAAAATGTTTAAACTAAATACAAATATAATATAATATGAATATTATAGTTTCCTTCCTGATGCCACCACAAGAGGGCGCCACCGTAAGGAACTATCAAATTCTACACATAGTGACTTTATATCTTTCAAACTGTTCAAACTCAGAATATAAAATAAATAATCATCATTAATTTTCTTTAAACCTTAACATATCTGCACCAATAATTCAAAACGATCTTTACTTTTTTTTAAACATTAATGTTTTTAGGCATTTTATTGTTCCATTGTTCTTATTCTTATTTATATTTACTTGTGTTTTTAATAATTTAGCTGCATATTATTTGGATATATTACTATATTATGCAGTTTGACATCTTCAAATCAAACACGAACATCATTTCCGATGTCAAAAACTGTTGTTTCTACTCACAGGTATACTGAGAGCTCCACAGAAGCTGATGGCCTCGGCGTGCTCCTCGACGACCTCCGGGGCCTCGATGACGATGGCGCCGTTAACGGTTCTGTCAACGTGAGTCGAGTTATGCAGGAGAGGCTCCGTCTCACCGATCTCCGGCTCACTCTAACACACAAACACATGCGTGAGCTCAACAAGTCCTGCTGTGGATGAATTGGCAAGATGAAAGTCTCTGCTTGAACTCACGTGGTGCTGAGGAGGAGTGCAGTTGACGTCTTCAGGCTCTGAATGAGAGAGAAGAAAAGATGGGACTGAGAACTTAAAGGCAACACTTGATAAGAAATGTGATCTTAAAGGCGACATGACAGAAAATGTGCAGAATAAACATGTTTCACACTGAATTCTGTACTGAGGTATGAAATAACAGGTCTTTGTATCTCACTCTGGGTAAGACAGCGATCAATCAACTAATCAAGCAGTAAATTGACTGAACAGCAACAGACATAAATTCTTATTCTGTATTAATCTTTTTAGGTTTTCATTCAGTAAATATTTCCTGATTCTAGCTTCTGCAGTAGGATGAATTTCTGCTTTACATCTTAAACTGATTAATAAAATAAATAAATAAACAATAAGATACATGATCTCCTCACTACAGCATCATTTACCGACGCCTGTAGCACACATTGAACGCACCGAAGACAGTTGGTCGTCATGGAAAAACAGGAAGGATGCGTCAGTCCGGGGGTATTAATATGAAAAGATTGTGCTTTGAAAGGGAAACCTGACTGATTTTCAACCACTGTGGTTCATCTATGCAAATGAACAGTGTTTAACCTTCCTCCAAGACGCCTGGACTGAGTTTTAAATCATATGATCATTAAAGTTTCCCTTTAATAACATATTTAATTAAAAACGTGACTCCGACTTTATGGTGCAGTTTAAACTCTGAGGTTAAAATCTGATGAACACAAACTGACTCTCAACCAGGAAGAAGAAGCACAGGACCCCAGTGGAGGCGATGATGATTCCAGGGACGATGAAGGACAACCCCCACGCCGAGGAGACAAAGACTCCTGCGATGAGGGAGCCCAGGATGTTTCCCACCGAGGTGTGGGAGTTCCACACGCCCATGATGAACCCGCGTCTGAAAACACAAGAGCGAGCCTCAGTGGTGCTGCTTCAGAAATATGGTTTTGAGCCACGTTAAAGAGCAGTTCAACATCGGTTTATTTCTAACCACAGTAGTTTTTTGCCAATAACAGGTTTAGATTCTTAGCCACCAGACTCCATTGATAAAACTAGTAATTTTACCTTGCAGAACATGTGAATGGCTGGTCTACTGCTGCCTCAATAGGTTAGCGTGCATCAAAGTACGTCCACTAACAGTTCTCGTTTTTGTCACTGACAGGCTCAGATTGTTATTCTAAATGTCTGACATTGTTATGGAAAGGATCCCTACCGAGAGAGACCTGTAAGATCCTTCTTGTTTAATCAGAAACAGCCATTAAATTGCTCTCCTCAGAGCCACCAGACTCCATTGAAAAAAACAGTTATTTTACACGAGAGTTGCCGGTTTAGTCAGTTTCTTCACTTCTCTTTCACAGTAAACTGAATATCTTTGGTTTGTGGACAAAACAATACATTAAAATATCTCGTCTTGTGCTTTCGGAAACACTGATCAACACTTTTCATCATTTTACAGGCTGAACTACTAATCGATTAACAAGAAAATAATGCACAATGAAAATAATCGGGGCATCTCTATTTAATGGGCAGTTTAGATTTATGATGCAGGTTTTATGCTGGTGGTCTGAGGTAATTAAACCAAAGCCTGGTCTCTCTGTGCTGGCAAAACGTGACAAGTGTGCATGTTTGAGTCAGCCAAACTCAAAAAGCATCTAATACTGCATAGTCAGCAGCAGGACTGCGCCTTGGTGCACATCGCGCAATACTCACTTCCCCTTTCCGAACCAGTTGCCGACACAAGCCACCACTGCTGGCCAACCGGTGGTCTGCATCAAACCGTTCATGACCTGCAGAGTGAAGCAAGCAGAGGCAGAAACCAGCCTGCGTTAACTTAGTGCTCCGGAGACTCATTACGCCGGTGCAAACCTACAAACTACACAGAACAAAAGAGGAATGAGAGGAGACCCCGTGAGCAGTGATTCCTAAACATTCCCACACCAAACCCCACACGTGTATAAGCTCAGTCATATGATGCAGTTGTGAGTCATGTGACATGTGAGTAAAACCTGACTAAGCCACCATGAGATCTTTTTTAAAAGGGAGGAGATGATAAATAAGGTCCGTACTGACCCACAGAGCTCACAGTGATCACACCTGGAGGGGGGCAAAAGGGTTGTTAATCAACATATAATAACTCAAAGGTGGATAGGTGCAAATTCCTGACTTAAATGTTGTATTTTATCAACGAGAACCATTTCTTCTTAAAAACTTGAGACTAATTATAGACTTATTATCATTTATAGCATGAGTTCATAAATTTAAGTACATTTTCATTTGTGGAATGTGACCACAGGGGAGGGCCATGTGACGGCGTGAAGCTCATCTGACACTTAACAGTGTTGCATTCATGAGCTTTCTGCAAACTAGAAACCAGATTTTCTTGTTTATTCAACTCCACATGCACCTCTCTGTACTGTTTTAGCAGTTTCAAGAGCATTTCCAAAGTAAAGAAAGGAAGAAATAAGACGTACAATATTATTTTAATCATCCCTTTGGGTGAATTCTGGATGTGGAAAACAACGGCCCGTGGTGTTGTATTAACACAGTAGTGGTAAAACAACTAGTTGATTGGTTTGAATTTGTTGTTTTTCTCTGTTTCATATCACCATTCAGTGAAAATCTTTGAGTTATGAACTGTGAATAAGACAAAACAAGCGATGTCACTCACTATGGGAAGTTGTGATGAGCATTGTTCACTTTTGTTTTTTTCAGGAAAACCGTCATTGGCTGACGCCTTAAAGGACCATTCTGCCAATATTTAACCTCATCTCCATCTATCCGAGTTAAGAATATAGTGTGGAAAACACTTGCAGGTGTTGCAGATGTTCTCTGTCTCTGGATTGTAGCAGCAAAATCTGTTGTTTTTGCACCCCCACCGTTATTTGACGTGTACAGTGACGTAGTTGGGGACGAGGAAGAACTACAGGCTCATTTTCTTCTGCTTTTTGATCAACAAATCAAGTATTTGAGAAGCCTTTAAATTTTTTAGTACGCACAAACGTATTTGAAACGGCCACTTCTACGAACTGAGTGGGTTTCGGAAGGATTATTGCCGACACAGCTCCATGAGAAGGAAAACTCAGCTTTCTTGGTCAATATTTTCATAGAAAACCATTTTTATAGTGAGTCTCCATTTAGTTTAATGTATTTCTACTTCATTTTTACTGCACTATTCCTAGTTAGTTCTTTTGTTCCACCATATACAGTAGAAAGAAAAGTTTTAACTACACACCCTGTTGTCTTTTCTATATGTTTGTTTTGCTTCCTTTAGCTGTTCTGTTCATCCCTCTTATAATACACTTTATTTTGACAGGTGCTCTATGAATAAAGATCTTAATGTAACACACTGTGTGTTCCTTCATTTGTTTCTGAGGGGATCCAACGCCCACACAATTAAACTCTGCCTGTGCAGAGGTCTGAGCTTGTTTCCCATCATAATGTCACTGCAGCAGTACAGTCTGGTTGTCAGTGTATAGTTGTGTGTTTTACTGGTCAAAAGGACTTTAAAAAGAAACTGAAGTGAAACAAAACTCTTCGGGCAGCGCCTTTACTCGCACTGAGGCGCTGAGTGTGCATCCACACTGGGAGCGTTCATTTCCTATAGAGTCGAGTGACCAGTGAAACCTGGCTGGTGTGTTGTGGTGAGTCAGCGATACACAGCTCATCTGATCTCTGTACTTCTCTTTTTCCCCCTAAAGACATTTTATCGTGTGCAGCAGTTCTGCCTGCCAAAATATACAACAGGTTATTCATTACCATTCAAAGCTTAAAGTGTAAATAAAAGAGTTGTACCACATGTAACCTGCTGTCACTCCCAAATTGATGAACAGATCCTTTGAGTTAAAGCATAGTTCAACATGTTGGGAGATATTTGAATGGCTTGTGAATCTCTCTCCAGGATAAACAGGCTTATCAATGTAATAATTTCATAATTTATTTGTATGATTGTGTAGTTTATTATCAGTCTGAATCTACAAAGTAACTAGTAAGTTATCAAATAAAAGTACTGAAGTAAAAACTACAATATTTAACTCTGAGAAGCAGTAAAGTAGAAGTAGAAAATGTAAATATTCAAGTACAGTGTGCTGAAGTACGATATTTGAGTATGTGTGCAGTGTCTCTACCTGGATGACGGCGTAGTACCCTAACGAGTGTATGTTCCAGTAGAAGCCGAGGCCAAACAGACATGTGAACAGTCCACTCATCAGCATCCCGAAGCTCAGGTAGTACCGCAGAGGCAGGCGCTCTCCAAATATCCCACTGTGAACGCAAGAAGAGATTAGCACTCCGAATAACACACACACACACACACACACACACACTCAGAGAAAAACACAACAAGGTCTGCCAGCAACACACACATACAGACCTGATGAACATGCCGATGGCATAGGCGATCAGGAAGGAGTTATCCACGACCCCAAACAGTGTCTGATAGTTGTCCTGGTCTGGAGAAACGACACAGTTAGAACTATTACCAAACTAAAAGCCTTCCTACCATAGACTCACTATTCTAATTGTGCTGTATTTTGTCACTGAAATCACTAAAAGACATCTTGTGTAGTGTAGCAGGGATTTGGGACACAGCCACTGTTTGTACGTAGCAAAGGAAACCTTACATATCTGCTTATATATAAAATGTTTGCTGAATTTATATATTTATTTACCACTGTACACTAACTACTGATTACTGCTGTAATATAACTATCTGTTAATATATATCACCCAGTTCTAGTCTGTAATATGGACTCATGAGTGAAGCGTCCAAGCTGAGTATAGATGGCAGCGAGTACAGGACTTACCGAAGGGCGGCCAGTCACACCAGGTAGCATTATTGGTTATGTTAAGGTCTGCTGGTCGAATGACTGCGGAGCAGTTTCTGTGCAGCTGGCTCTGAGCGTCAGAGAGAAAAACACAGAAGGAAGCAGGTGAATCGACAGTTAGAAAACAACAACAGATCGGCTACAGGTAAATAAGAGAAAGTGCTAAATCAGGTGTCATTAAGTCACCGTGTGCAGTTTAGATGTTGGTTTTATTAAACAGGTTCTGCACATTTTTCTAATGAAAAGCTGTGAAACTGTGGCCTCAAAGGAACACACACCAAAGACACTGCAGGTTCTTGGACCGTTTACTAAAATCCACTTGGATGCATCTGATATAACTATATTTTAAAAAAACAGTTCAATCATTATGGATGAGGAGAGACATACGGAGGTTCAGAATAATAAAAGGGGGATTTAAAAAAAAAACAAAAAAACACACATTATGTCAACTAGATGAAAAAAATCCTCTCTTAAAACTGTGAGGGGGACCTTGTTGTGACCTTTGACATATTTAACAGATCCTGATAAACCTCCTAAAGACTTATGGGCCTCTCCAACTGCTCTGCTCTGGAGACTTCAGGGTTTCCACACTTTTTCCAATGTCGATTTCAAGCACTTTTCAAGCACTTTCAAGCTTGTGGTAAATGTAATATACCTGAATCAATTCGTCTCTCTCTGACTTGTTTTATTTCTTTATCTAAAACGCAAACTTTCAGACTGTGATTTATTATATTAATGCATTTGGAACTTCAAGCTGTTTCATTCAAAATCCAAGCACTTTTAAAACCTTGAAAACATCATCGCATTAAAAGTCAAGCATTTTCAAGGATTCCCAGCACCCATACGAGCCCTGTCAATCACAGCTATGTGGGTTATCTGTAAAGGTATTTGATCAAATTATTTAAAGCATGTTGTCGCTGTCTGGTGTTTGAATTTCAGAAATACGTAAATATCTGATCGTTCAATTCAATCTCGAAAAGGTGACAAATGGCAGAAACTCAGTGTTTTCGTCCATTAATTCATCTTTCTTGTCTCATATCTGAGTGTTGTTGTGTTTATAGGCAGCATTCGACCTACGACCCACACAAACTCTGTAAAAACAGTAAGCGAAAAGGATCTGTGTCGTCCCAGTCACCTTAACAATGCTGATGGGTTTCCGTGACAGATGGTAGGCCGTGTAGAAGAGGAAGGTGAGGAAAAGAATGAAACTGCGATACCTGCAAAAGAGAGATTAAAATAAAAACGTGGTGGCAAACAGGATCAGAAATGAGGAAAGTAATAACAAAACAGGTTTGTTTTAACATGACTTAGCTTGTTAATCTTAAAATAAATGAACACTGGACTCCTGCTGTCATAAAACGAGAGCCTTCACATGAACACAAATGTCTGTAAGAATATTTGTAACACAAAAAATAAATCTTAAAATGTCCAATGATGCTAAAATGTTCGTTTGGGTGACATGAATGTCACAGATACCAACAGAAACATAAGCAATGGATCAACATTTTCAAGGATTTCCAGCACCTGTCAATCATAGATATGTGGGTTATCTGCAAAATACAAGTACAGTACTTGAGTAAATGTTCGTATTTACTTTCCACCACTAGTTTTCAGTTCCACCAAAAAGACGTTTTCCCTCTAAACGTCTTAGAGTGTCATTTAAGTCACAATAATTTCAAGATAACATATATTGTTTCCTCTTTCCTCCCCCGCTGACCACCTCACGACCCCTCTGAGTAATCTTGTGACCCTCTGGAGGGGCCTGCCCCCTAGGTTGGGAATCACAGGACTAAACTAACCAAACTGAGTACAACAAATTACAACCAGCTCCACCTCGAGTGCAAACACATTTAGCGGACAACACATCTGTACTTTAGTGACATAACAAACGTCATGAAGACAGGAGTTATTGCAGGGCTGTTGTGTTTGTTTGAATTATATAGCACAGGTGTAACTAACACACAGGTAGATCAGTGTGTTTATGGCACATCCAAGTGTGATGACTCCACAATGTCAGCCGTCTGTAGTTCCTCATTATGCTTTTTTTTTTAATCGCATACACTCGAAACATGACACGCCACTGTGAGAGAGAGTTTTAATTAACACGAACCATTTATCACCCTGATATTTTTTTACAGTGTTTTTCAGGAGACCGACTGCTGCCGATGTTACTGAATGAACAACAAGTGTGTAGACATGTAAGAAGGCAGGTTCGACGGTACAGACAGACAGAGTGCTCAAAGGAACGCATGTAAAAGAAGTTAAAAAATATTGGGATCCATAAGATGATCAACAGAAAACAGCTGATTCATTTTCTCAGTTAGTTTTCAAGCACAATTTGTAGATATTTGATTGTTTCAGCCTCTCAGTCATTTGGATTTGATGTGTTTTTATGTCTGATATTACAGTAAATTAAAAATGTTTGGGTTTTGGATGAAGAAAAAAAATATTTGAAAGCATCCTGTTGGGTCCTGGGACCTTTTCACTGTTTTCTAATGTTTTACAAATCCAACGATTGATCATTACTTAATAATTAATCGAGTAATTAGAGTAACAGAGTAATTATCCATACTTAAATTGTACTTTACTTCCATATTCTGCTACTTTTTACTTCTCCTCTGCTACACTTCAGAGGGAACTGTTGTACTTTTAACTCCATTACATGTACTTTTAGTTTTAATCACTAGTTAGATTGCATATTCATTTCAATAATACAAAATATAATCAAGCAAATAAATTATGATGTAATTAAACCAGTAAGGAGGATTTCTACACTGTGGTGCGGCTGTTACTCTTCAATATTGTAATCTAAGTAATTTTGGGCATAATCCTAATTAATTTCTAATCAAATTATTTAAAAAAAATCTTTGTTTGCACCAATCCTACTTTTTAATTTCTCATAAATGTGTTTTTCCTAGTTACAAATCTTAATAGCAGCTGATCCCAGTGTTCCTCTAACAGTGTGAAGTGATATTAGAAAATGGGGTGTTATTAAAATAAAGTGCCCCTTGTCTTGGCAAATTCCTTAAATGCTGTCGACGACCGTATCGATTCGATAAAGGTCAAATCTGTGTCGATAAAGGAGGAAGCTCTAAAATGCAAATATTTTTGAACGGAGTTTGGCGTGGCTCAAGAATCTCGGAGCAGATGAACCAAAATGCACCGGGCACCGAAAACAAGCAGTAATAACAAGTTTGTAACAGGTTAAAGGATTTTATAAAAATCAGCTAATTATGTAATGAGCCCTGTTGGTTCACGATCATCAATACGAATCCACAGAATGTGTGTTTATCGACGTGTTTAAGCCAATCATTTACAGCAGAGAGATAAGTTAACACAACGCTGCTCTCCTCCAATGAGGGTGCCATTAACTAACTGTCTGGAAGTGTGGAGAACAATAGGAATGGACGATAATGGAAACTTACCAACAATCTCGAGAAAAGGACGTGATAAGCCGGATGCCGGGAGCCAGGGACGACTTCATTTTCGATGAAAACTTTGACAAACTTAGCACAAAAGCAGTCAGAGTTCGGTTCCAGGCATGTCCTCGATATACTAACACTCACTTTGTAGCTTAATAACTCCACTTGTGTAACAGGAGAATATAGCCGATAGCTTATTAACTAGTTGTAAGAGCAGCTGCTTCAGCCGGGACAAAAACAGCCGCGTACTGGTTTTGTAGTCCCTTGTTAAAACCGAGCTTAATGTTTCGTGAATGGAGTTCAGCGCAGACGCTAGCTGCTAAAGGAATACAGCAGCATCCGTGCGGCTTCCTGGTGGGAGATGCAGTCCATAAACATCGCGCAGTTCTCCATACTGAGTTTATATGCGCCGGTCAGGAGAGCCAGCCTACCGCAGTGCAGCTGAAACACGCGTAGAAGTTGAAAAAAAGGCACCCGTGGTGAATATAAAGCAGTTATTATTAATATTTTTAGCCCCAAGTGTGTTACTCCATAAGATTTTCCAGACGGAGCCTCCCGGCGGCCACGTGATCATCCGCGCTGACGTCACGACGTACAGGAAGCAGCTGAGGTGAGAAACAGCTGATTCTCAGGGGTTCCCAAAATAGGGTCGGGACCCCTCCTTAAAAAGGTCCAAAATCACTCTGAAGGGTCGCAAGATGATTGGTTTAATAAAGGGAGGGAAACGCCAGAAGTTCTGCAGCTGGAAAAGTACAGTTTTTACCAATTTATGGGGGCAAAAAGTATAAATGGCCTTTATGATTATCAGCAAAATGTGCTTAAAGTATCAATTAGTTGTGGTAGAAGTGGAATTTAACTGAGTACATTTACTCTGGTACAACTGTGAGATATTTGCATTTTACTTTATTCATCCTATTCAGCTTTATACTTCTACTCCACTATATTTCAGAGGATATTGTGTACTTTTGACTATATAACTAACTAATAGATTATGTTTTGTTATAGATTAAGCTATGCTGCAATTCACAAAGTAGCTTTTAACTTAGCTCCACCTTCTTACATAGTGATGCATCAGTAATTATCATCCATCTGTTCATCAAAGAGCTATACCTGCTTATGCTCGAGGGTCTCAGGAGGCTGCAGCTAATAATTAATATCCAATAATATAATGTATAATGTATATAAAGTGTTCCCAATGCTTGATATTAAGGACAAGCTGTGTTTATAATATAGTAAATACCTTTGTAGTATATTCTGAAGCTAATTCTTCCCTTGACCAAAATTTTAAATTCAGGACTTTTACCTGCAACATAGTATTTCTACACTGCTGGTTTCTATTGCTGGTTTTACTTGAGTAAAAGATCAGAGGAACATCCTAATTAAAGCATTAATATTAAGGTGGATTTTATTTTTTACGTTTGGTGAATTTAATCTATAACTCTGCATTATACTTTAAAAACTAAGAAATATAAAGTAGCACAAAATGGAAATACTCAAGTCACTTACCCTCAAAGTGCATTTACTAACTTTCCACCACTGTTTTTTTATCACCAAGGTGAATTTATCAGACTTCAATGTCAACGTAAAAGCTTTTTGGAAGAATTGATCACTATAGTTACTTCCATGTGACATGAACGCTGGTGACGCTGCTCATAATTCAGGCACAAGCAACCTGTGACAAGGTGCTGCAAGTCGATGTGGCTTCACTTAAAGCCATCTGAGAAAACAAAGACAATTCATTATAACGTAACATTTGATATTTTTACACCAACAGGTCCTAATGTGACCACATCTTTTCTGCTCCTGCTAAGAATGAATTGCAAGTAACTTTCAATTACAAAGACAAAAGAATTGGGTTTATTTTTTTAACACAGCCCTGAAGAACGCTGACATGTCACACAGCAGATTAAAAAAAAATCTCACACAACAAACAGCAAATTAATCCTACGAAGCACATTCTCAAGTACGGACTTCCCTGATGCTTCACTAATTACATGTAGAAAGTATGCTAACATACAAATTCCTTCATTATCAATAAATTAACTACAAGTAAATTCCTGATAGGTTCTATACAATTCTAAATATATTTCATAAACAACATTTAGACTGAGTGGGTGTCTCAGAGCCACATGCTGCCAATCTGACGGTTTCATCAACAGAAGAAATGAAAACACTCGGACTATAAAGGCAAAGCAATAACAAATTAAAATAAAACACAATTAACTATTTTAATCAAACACTCTCACGCCAGTAGCAGCGTTTAAAGCTACAGATTTGAGATTCTGCAACAACCAGACAACAATATGAGATAATGGCGAAGCTTCTTTCCAATTGATGAGCTGTTATCGATCACACGTCGCTGAGCGTATCAGTGTATTTATTAATCACCACACTCTCTGATCTATATTCATTTTCAGCCAGGCCTTTGGTTCTCTGCATTGCTGCACCTCACGTCTACCACGTTGCATTTGCTGCTGTACTCAGACACAATCATGCTGTCAATGATGTTAGATGTTCAGTGTGTAGGATTTCAGGGGAATATAATAGTCATGATTATGTTTTCAGTAGTGTCTGATCAGCTGAAACTAAGAATCAGAGGGTTTTTGTCGTTTTAGAATTAGCCATTTATATCTAATCTAGGGAGCAGCTCATCATGGAGCCCGCCATGTTGGTAAAAGTAGCACCGAATGGACAAATGGGGCCTTTCGCGTTTTTACATTAAAGCGGCAGCTGGAATGGAACGAAGAAGATGATGAAAGAAGAAGAAAACAATCTTGTGTCGAGAGACGTTTTGGGAAATTGAGTATCATGCTCATCATTAACACAAGAAAAAGTAAAAGAGAACGAATCCTCGTTGACCACTGGAGGTTCTCCTGTACGACTCAAATAACTTTCAGGTATTTAGAGACAAACCAAAGTATTACTACGTGCAATTTTGACCTGATAGTGGCGCTAGAGGCAAAGTCAGGGGAAACTCATTAGGATTCATCATCTAGGAACCATCAACGTCTCCAGGGTTCACCAAAGTCATCTGGATTCATCTTGCTGAAAACATAACTGCTACATACAAAAATGTCACGGCAACCCATCTGATGCTTGTTGAGATATTGCAGCCCGGACGGACAGATAAAATCCTCAGACTCTGGGTTTGAGAACTTGCACTGTATTTCTGTGTTGGACTGTTCTTTTAAACAGACAGCGAGGAGTCCGTTTCTAGCAGGCAGGTTTCCACTGCAGTTCACCAGCTTCCTTTAGCGTAAATCCAAACTCAACATTGTTGAATGTAACGCCTTGGTGTACGCTGTGGGAGAGACAAATGCTGCTGTCAACATTGTTTTTAATGTTTTCATGTGTTGCTCCACTGGGGTGTGAGTGTGTGTAGAAAGTGAGGCAGGTGGCAGTGTGTGCAGCCAGTACCTCTGGGATTGTTGTGGAAGATGCAGTTGTTAGCGCAGGTGTCGGGGTGGGAGTCCCAGAAAGAGGAGGCGCAGCAGCAGAGAGGAGGGAGTTCCATCTTCTCCTGAGACACCCGCTCCTTCATCTGAGCTCTCAGAGCGTCGATGAACCTGCAGAGAGTCACCGTCAGCCTGTTTATCAGGATGGCTCCACAAAGCCTCTTACACTTTTTATAGGGTGCACACAAGTAGTTCAGATCCTGAAGAGGGAAACACCAGACTACAGGAGCCGTTTAGCTCAAGTTGGGTGAACTTTGATGAAGTGGTCACTGCACACACGAGCATTAACCAACTCTGCTCCTCCAGACCACAGAAGGAGCTTCATAAGCCACGTTTTTCTGTGGATTTATTGCATTTTCCCCCCAACGAACAACAACTTCTGGTACTTGATAAAAGCTTCTTGTGGTTTCTCTGTTTGATCGATTTGAGCCGCCGTAAATGACACAAACCAGAGGTATTTTCACAGGTTGTGATAATGCTTCCAATGTAGAAAATCACTTCCTGCCCTCCATCAGCAGTATCGGTGTGGGATCATATGCAAACAAGCTATGTGGCATAAATATAGTTTATACATTTTCTATACAGATCAGGTGATGCTTTCAGTTCACGGTTAGAACATGGATTTAGTAGGAGTACTAGTTGTGACTTTCTGCTAAAATACCATCATATCTCATTCCCCTTTCAGCTGTGGCAAATAAATCTCCTTTAATTACCTTGAAGCTTCTTTCCCTTTCTCCTTCTTTCTCCTCCTCTGAAGCTCCTCGGCTCTCTCCTCCTCCTCAAGCTTCAGTCGCTCCAGGATCAGCAGCTCTCTCTCCTCCAGCTTCTGTCTGGCCTCGGCGAGCTGCCGAGCTCTCTCCAGCTTCCTCTCTTCCTCCAGACGAACCTGTTCTTTCTCCGTTTTGATCCTTTCAGTGAAGACAGGGGCGTTTGAAAAGAAAATAAATGAGACGGAAGAATCACATGTAATTTGCATTCATTACCAGTGTTTTAGTTGGTCGGTATGATGTACTCAGAAGCACTGAGCTAGAGTTTGGCAAAATAATGAAATCTATTGAAGTTTTGATATGTTTTCTACAGTTGTAAGTTTTAAATCACGGCCCATCAGCTATCTTTCAAAGCTACAGAGGTAGATTGTTTAGAAGAGATTTCACATCAGAAGCACATTCACACCAAGAAGAGGAAGTGATGGAGGCGAAAACACTGTGGTCTCGTCACCTTGCTGTCCTCTTCAGGTGTTTCCTGTGCTGTTTGTTCTCTTTCACTTGCTCTCGCTCAGTGTTCATGCACAGACGGCGGTGCATCAGGAATTGAGACTGCCGCTGCAGAAAGAGAGAGAGACGTGTTCTCTGTAACATTTGGTCTGATGAGGTTCGAACAAGCAGCCAAAGGTTCATGCATGCACCTGGTGTCTACCTGTCTTTTCAGCTCCTCCTCGTCAGTCAGAGGCCACAGGACCTGTGGGACACTGAGGCTGGACTTCAAACCAAGATCAGGTTGTGATTTAGCAGAATCCCACAAAACATGTCCACTCCCCTGAAACATAGAACAGAACAGAGTCAGTGCGCCAAGATGTCAACAGCACTAATTTAAATCGATAGGAAAAAGTAGATGTTTTTAATATCTCAACAAAAAGTCTGATGATATTCTTTTTTTATTTCTTATCTTTTATTGTCAATAAATCTCATAAAAGAACAAATTTAGCTAATGAGCACTGTGTGTACACAACTATTACAAACACACCAGTGAGCCACAATGTTGCAGCGGGTGGTGTGTTTCTTTGTTACCAACATGAACACAGACACTGTGGTTTATTTTGAGTCAATACAAAATACAGCACCCTGCTGCTGTAAACGCTCACCAGCACATCTGACTCGTGTTGAGAATAGTCCCCAACAAACTATTTCCTCCTGTTTGAGGGTTTTACTCAAAGATACAGTAACCAGCTGTTTTAGAAAACGACTGAGCCTTTATTCTAATTGAAAACTCTTGATTCTAATGCTACAGTTGCGGTTTATGGACGGTAAAGTCTGCCTTCAAATTGGCTAAATGCATACGGGGACTGATGGCCTGACAGTTCAGGGTGCCTGGACCAAAACATTGCATCTCTAGTATATTTACTGCACGTAAAAGGACAGTGTGCAGGGGTGTTTTCTTCTCTTGCCTGTGGTCTGATGGGACTGAAGTTAATTATTTAGTCATTATAAATGTGCTAAATAAAGTTTTTTTTAAAAACTTGAAAGCAGAAAGTCGCAGCCTGAACGGCACCACTGCTGCACCAAACGTATTCATGCACCTTCTGCTGAACGAGGGGACATTCGTGTTGACTGCTGATAAAGTGATCATATCCCTCTTCCTCCTCTTCCTCGTCCTGAACATCCTCCTCCTCCTCCTCTTCCACATCCTGCTCCGCTCTCAGCATGTGAGATTCAGCTCTCTGTTAATGCAGAGGAAATATTTTTACAAAAGTGGACGTTCAAGAGCAAACACAGTTATAGGAACTATGTGTTTTTAAAAGAGGAACAAGTGTGAGACACAGGTGCTCACATGTCTGCTTGGAGAGATGTTCCATTCGCCTCCGGGAAGATCTGACGTCATTTCCCCATGTGGGATCATCCGACAGGCGGCCAGTCTGAGTCTCACCTGCCTCATGCCTTTAACAGACTGGAAAATATATAATAATAAATAAACCTGTCACAATTAATCACTGTCACATTATTTTATCACTCACACATGGAAACGATGCAGTCATTCTGACTGCCAAAAACAGCACACTGCAGTTTCACAATACCTCCTGGAGAAAACGGGACCACAGAAGACTGACTGTATTTACTGTCTGGGCAGGCTTTGATCCCCCACAGCAATAAATCAGCCAATATCATGTTAAAATTCCCACTTACAATAATCAAACATTACTACAAGTGTCTCTTAAATTTGCTTGTTTAAGTTCTGTGACCAAGATCTGTAATGAGCATAACATTTTACAGTTGAATCACTCAACAGCCCTCTCTGGTGGAGTAACTATCACACTGAGACAGTATTTACCTGCCATTTCTCCCTGCTTACATCCAGCTGTGGGTATTAATCTGCCCGTGGCTCCTAAACCCTTTTCCAAAGTCAAATTCTAGCACTTTTCAAGCATTTTTGAGGTGCATTTTCAAGCTTTTCCAGCACCTTACAGCTGTGGTCAATCAAATACACCTTAAATCAATCACACTTATTTCACTTCTTTATCTAAAAAGCAAATGATTCAGTCAGATTACATTCTCATATTTATGTCATTAGAATTTCAAGTAGTTTCAAGCACTTTATAAGCAAAATCCAAGCACCACATTAAAATTCAAGCGTTTTCAAGGATTTCCAGCCCCTGCATGAATGTTGAGCTCTATTACAAATAATGTGTGGGGAATTAGTTGCAATTGAAATGAATGAAGGAAATACAAGTATTGAGCTGATTAAACAAAGTATGTGTGCAGTACAGTTTTCTGGAAGATACACAGATCAGACCAGTGAATAAAACATTATTATTTGATAATATAATACCCGCTCACCTCGTTCGAGCTCCTCTCCATCAGGCTCCATTGTGCAGCACCTCCGGCAGACATTTGTTTTGGGATTCTCCTCAATGGTTTCGTCTGAACATTAACACACAGTTTTATATGGAGAGGTCAATTAGGCAGGTACATCGGCTACATGGCCAACCAGATGGCTCAGCTGCACTTCATCTATGTAGTCTGAATGTAAACATCTATGAGCATTTTTTACCATTTATTTCACTGTACAGACTAAATCTTTAATCAGTTAATTGGAAAAAAATCAAACTGACAGATAGTCAACAATGAAAATACTCAAATGTGTGTGGAAACCATCATTTTAATCATGTCAGCGCTGTCTCCACTGTCAGTCAAAGTAATGTTATCTTTACCGCCGAGTCAGTCTGAGGCTGCGGTCTCCTCCTGCAGACTTGAGCTTGCCGTGCCACACGATGGCGTACTTCATCCTGGAATCGTCGGAGGCTCTCTTCACTCTCCCTCCTCTTTTCCGCCTGGATCTCCTCAGTTAGCGAAGCCAGAGTCTAAACAAAGACATGAGAAGGCTGTTTGGACGACTTCAGAAAAAACTAGGTCTCTAAATTCATTCAATGTAACAAGTATCTTCAGCATTTTCAAATTTTGAAATTTAGATCCCAAATCAAACCTTACAATAACTGAATCTATTACAGTTTTGAGGACCTTGTACTTTACTTGAATATTTCAGTTTCTTCCTGATTCTTTACAAGATAAGATTTTACATAGAAACAATGATGAGCATTAAAAATGAAACGAATTAAGTACCAACAGTGTATAAAGTAGGTAAATCTACCACCACTGTGACTTAAAATAGCGCTCACGCATTAAGGCATCAGTAATAATATTCTTTTAATTTATTATCTCTTAATGTAACAGTATGAGGAGCCATTTTCCATTAATTATTTCCTTTTATAGTGTATTAACAATGTCTTAGTGTCATTATCACAGTTTGTGGCAAAGAAAGGGGTTACTACAGTAGTTTTATACATTTTCATAAAAGAAAATATGCATACTTCATGGGAGGACAAAAGTTTGATTTTGCAATTATTATCTTTACACATGCAGCAGACTGTTGTCTCAGACAAAGAGGAGGACAAGCTCATGTAAACAACATACAAATATCGATCATTTAAAGGGCATCAGAGTAAAAGCTAATGCCAATTAGCCAATTTAAATGCCAAACTCACACACGGGTGCTCCAGGAAGTCTTGCCCGCCCTCCTCCACCCAGGCTCCCACCGCCACCACCGCCTGGTTCCTCTCGGCCAGCACCTTGATGCCTCTGGACTCAGCTTTTCTCCGACTGGCTGAAGTTTTTCCTCCGCCTGCTTTTGAAGGTAAAACCCGGCTGGTACTCATTGTTATGGTTAGCTTCGTTAGCCTGTGCTGCTAGCTAGCTAGCTAGCTAAGATATCTTCTCGTCATACATTCACGTCAAGTAACACCAGATTTATTTATACTATATTAAAAAACTAATATTTTCTGCTATTTTACCGAGAAAATAAAGACTATAGTAGCTCAAATAACTAAAAAACAGACTGTAACGTTCGTCCGTGAACAGTAAACAGCAACAGGTTTGTTTGAGTTTCGCTCACTTGGTTGAGTTTCCGGTTTCTCCAAACAGCTCACTGGCGCATTACCGCCCCCACATGGACAGGAGGCGGAACTGTGCACACGGATTACACCTGAGGAGAAAGATTGGGAAATAAACTACCTCCTCCATCCATAAATAATACATTAAAAAAAAATGCTGGGTGTTATTATATATGGTTATTAATTATCATACACCAGCTCCACTCTTAAGCAGCAGTGACTTCAAAGAGTGGAGTTCAGACCTTTACAGTCTGGCCAACATTCATATGAATCTATTTATTCATGATATTTTGTAGTTTATGTCCAGTCTTCAGTTTGGTTGGTTCAAGTTTGCACTGGATTTATAAATATTGTGACTGGTGAATACTTTTTATTGTTATTATTATTATTTAGCAACATAGCTTGTATATCATCCACATATTTTGCACAGGTTTAGACTTTTTGATTGATTCATTTATCTCTATCTTATGTGTGTGTATATATATATATATATATAAATATTTCTCGTGTTTCTACTCTTGTTGTTTCACTTTGTGTGCTTATTTTTATACTTTATTTTTATTATTGTTTCAGTCTGGAACAGGCACTCAGAACATTTCACTGCACATTATACTATGTATAACTGTATGTGACAAATAAAGGTCTTCAGTCATTGGCAATGCAAACCTGTAATAAATACTCATAAAGGAAATAAGTCCTGTTACTCTTTTGCTATCTTTGATGTTTTTTTAATTGTGTTGTGTGCACTGGTGTTGCACCCATGTACCTGTCCGTTTTTAAAGTGAATTGTCGAATAAGTAAACTAAAAAAAGACCCCTTAGAGTCAGCTGAATGGGTTGACATAAATTGTCACACTCTCTCAGGCCCTGACCCGTTTCTGCACACTCTTCAAAGTCACATTGCATTGTTTCAGCGTTACTTACTGTCCTACTCCGGAGTCATTGTTGCCACAGCACAAATCACTGCATGCACAACTGACTGGAGAGCAGTCGGAGCAGGAGCAGGAACATGAACAACACTAAAATATAAAGCCTGTATGCTGACTAAAAAAATGCTTCTTTATATTCTATATCTTTCTAGAGGTGTGTATCTTGCAGGCATACAGTATTTACCCCTAAATATGTATTTGATCCATGAATAAATCACAAACTAGAAGAGCAAAGTGCTAAAAATGCCAATTATAGTTCTCTCTTTGGAATCTAACGGGACCCTTTACACATGCATCCATACAACAGTCAAAACCAATCAAGGCTTTTCTTTAATCAAGTTTTTTATTAAAAAATGACAATATTTTACCACAGGAAAATAGAATCAAACTCCTCTGCACTGTGTGCAACATGGCTGTTTTCAGATGTAAAGGTTACTCTGAATGTTGGTGGTTCTGACAAACTTGCGGAGGACGTCGGTGCTCGGAGACGGGTCCAACTGAGGAGAGAAGAGGAGGAGAGTAAAATGTTGAGAATGAGGAAGAAGTTGGCCATTTATGTCCATCCTTTATTGACTTCAGATAGATATATGGATTAGAGATACACAGATCGATACAAAACGCTGAGAGTGTGGTGGAAACCTGTAATGGCTTATATGAGAAAAACAAAATCAGCAAAGCACTTTAAAAGCTCAGGTTCAAAACTGCACCCGTAAAATAAGTGTACAGTTAAAAAATACAAAGAAGCAAAGAGCAAAGTTACAGTACGAACAACAGATTCATCAGAGATCATTATTGATCCAAAGCAAATGATTTTGATAGCAATATACAACACATATACAACAACTTTAAATGTCTCTCTCTCTTTCTAAAACCCCTCAGATAGAAAAACTAAAGCAGCTCACCTTTATGGATTTGCCGAGCTTGGTTAGTGCAGGCTTGTAGGTCTCCATGGTGACAGAGTCGGGGCAGATGACATCACTGTAACACTGGTAAACAACAGTGGCGATGCGGTGGACCTCGCAGTGGCTCAGCACTGATGAAACAGCACAAACAAGAAGAACACAAGGTTATCAACGAGACAGTCGGGACTTTCAGTGTCTTTAAGTGGACTCGCACCAAAATGACCAAATCAGGATGCAAGTCTATGAGCTCAGCGGGTGGAGAGGAGCCTAATGGAGCCACATTTCATTCAGCTGGCAGATGCTTTTGTCCAGAGTGAATTTGGGGATCGGTGTCTCGCTCAAGGACACTTTAACGGGAAAAGTAGAGAACCTGCGAAAGTTGGATTTATAGTTAACATGAAGGGTTAACAGGAGTCGGTCAAAACCACGACATACACTCTTTCATTTACACGCAATTGCAATGTTTTGGTTAATAAATTCATGGTGAACACTGAGAAAACAGATTTTTATGTTATGGCATTTAATTCATATAAAAACAAGATAAGTTTGTGATAATGCTTTGAACAAACTTGTGACAGTGCTCAGTACAAATGAACGTTTAATACTTAATGGACCACTTTACATTTAACATTTAGAGAGGGGCACCTAACTGCTCAAATGATTAACATAAAGACATTAGCTAGAATCAGAAGCACTCTGATTTACCACGGTGCATTTGACCCCTTAACGCCTCTTTATACACTTGAAAGAAACGTCGACCTCGAGCACAGAGTGTGTCGAGGGTGCTAGACAACTGATTTTAGTTTTAGTGGGTTTAATGAGAATGCTTCCCATCTTATCTGCCTAAACATACGAAGCAATGCAAAGGAAACCTTTATAGTTTTTGTCTCAGAGGACAAGAGAGAAGCCTCACCAGGTAAAGTGAGTTTGAGACACCGGAATTTGTACCTGCAGCTGGAAGTCCAGTAACTATGTTGGGTTGCTCCAGGGGCCGGCAGACCGGCTGACCACTGAAAGCACCGGTGTGGAGGGAGCGCAGGAAGGGAGCGGAGCTGCCGCACAGATAGTCGGCTGTCTTGTACTCGGCCACGGAGCTATCTGACAGCACGGTCACATTCAGCTCTCTGTGCTGCAGACACTCAAAAACCTACAAGAGACAAAGAAACACACAGTGAGTCACCTTTAACAAGCTGATCACTGTGGAAAATAACTGCATGTTTCACCAGTGTGACCCTAGTGGGATCTTAGTCTGAAGATCATTTCAGATGGTGTGTTTGCACTCAATTCATAAAAGATAGTGAGCATAAAAAAACCTTGCTTATGCAGGTTCTAAGAGGGACATTTGTAACCTACACACCTGAGATCTAAAAATCTCAAACTAGCACCTGTCTTTTAACCGGTGTTTTCCCCTTATGTAATACTGTACATGTCTTATATAATGTTAGAATTATATAGATTGCACCGAATTACAATTAGTGGGTCATCATGTGCAAAAAAGGCTCCATCAACAGATTCTCCAAAACCTGGGGCCCATTAATAAGCCGTGTGAATAGTCTGTCCTACATGGGCCTAAATACACACCTGCACTTTTGTGTGATTTGTTTGTGTGGATGTTGTTGGTTTTGTTCTTTGTTTGTTTCCAGTGTTCCTTATTATCCTGCACATATTTCTTCAGATGATAATGTCTTGTCTTAGAAATAAAGATAAAGGCCGAGAAAACATTCCCCACACCATAACCTGGCACCAGCAGCCTGAGCCTCTGACACAAGGCAGGATGGACGTGGTTTATACCAAATTCTGCCCCTTTTGCTTCATAAATGTAAGAAATGAAACCTGTTTGTGCTTGTGAATCTGCTACCTGTTTTGCAGGCTGAGGAGGGGCTGCTGCCCTACATTTCTCTACATAATGACATCATTTAATCACAGTGACGTCCAGACGCTTTTTCTGTGTCAACGCACCTTTTCTGTCCACTGAAAAAGCTGGTCCTCTGCAATGTAGCATGTCACTTGGCATATCAAAACCTTCAGGGAAAGAAAAGCAAGAAACATTTATGTAACATTAGTGGATTAAAGACATATTTATGCATCTCAAACATATAAGTGTGACTCAAAGACAGGAGGGACTGACAATAGTGAGATGAGTAAGAGCGACACAAACAAGTGGGACTTTCTTTCAAATGAGGTGTTGTACTTTGGTGCAAAGTGGGTCTGGCTGCATTGATGACTGACGTCCAAGACCTACATCTGAAAAAGTCACTCTGCTGTCGAGTCTAAAGACTTGTGGGAAATGCCACATGGTTTCAGCACAGGTCATGTATCCGCCTGGTCACTTGTTTGACGGTGATCTCTGTTGTATGTCACACCTTCCCAGTTTCCTGTCTACCTTTACTGTTTCTTTCTAATAAAGGCAAAAATTGCCCAAAAATATTCTTGTAAATAGACGATATTCATTAAACACTCTCCAACCAGTGTCTCATCTTGTGAGGAAGACACACATCACACCACAGCTGCTACCCATTCCTGACAAATGATTCATTTGCTATATAAAAACATCAGAAAACAACATCAAAACAAGTCTAGATCACAAGGTGACATCTTCAGATATCTTATTTTGTCTGACCAACAGTCCTGAACCAATTTCCTGTTTCCTGTGATGACAAAGACAAGCAGTGAATGCTTACTTTTGAGAACCTGAGATCGAATGCTAGTAACTTTAAATCACTAATTTATTATCAAAATAGAAGCAGATTAAGTTTCTTTTGACTGACTAATCATTGCAGCTCTATACCACTTTTATTCAAACCCCAACATCCCCCTCGGGGCCCAGTCGGGGACCTCTGCTGTACGTAACTCCCCTCTTTCTCCACAACCTCATTTTCAGTCACCTCTCGACTGTCCGCTGTCAATACAGACAAAAATGCTTGAAAAATACTTGATAGACACACTTTGCCAACTAAAAATGCTTTTAAATCACCATTTAAATGAAATTTGTGCTAACAGGAACTCCAGTAAATCAGTTCTGTATAAATGCAGAGGTGATTGTTATAGTATCTGTTTCCCACAGCTGCTTTCCACCGTACGAGCAGCCGTGTGATAAATCTGAAGCTCCCTCTGCAGCGTGGTGCTATCACACACGACCATTCACCATGCTTATCTTGATTAAAATCATGTGTAAACGACACCAGGCTGATAGAAAACAACCACACACCAGGCTGGTCGGTTATAACTCCGTATTCTGACAGTTTATGCAAGAGACGGCGGATTACCGGAGCGCATTAATCCTGTGTGTCATGGCCTACTTTCCAACTTTTGCAGCCGAAGTGGGCTTTCATGTTTTATTCTTGAAATGCATTAAGCGTTGTTGTGTGAGATCAATTACGATACGACGGGAGCAGTTACAACGTGAGATACAGTAGAACTGAGTCCAAAATAGCCTTAGTTTCATGAGGTCATTTAAAGAGTGACTCACAGGTTAATTTTTTTTTTAACATTTATACTTAACCTTGTCTGAAAATGACAATTTTAAAGGGAATTGCAGGATTTAATAGGTTTTACATGATATAAAGGGCGGCTGTTTTTCGCAAAGCTCCTAAAAACGCTCTTTTTTTCAACAACACGTCAGATGACGTAATGTAAGGGAGTCGTTGTCCTCAGCTCTGTGGTAGTACATAGGTACAACCTGTTGTTGTTAAATGCTTCTTGAAGTGGGAGGGTGTGTTCGTATAATATTATTGTTTCTATGAATAATTTCTAATGTCATTGGAAGCCTCGGCATTCTTTATATTTCCTTTAATTTGTCACCCGTTTGTAGTTTGACAGTGAAATGGACACAGCCATTATTATGACGTGCTTTTAATACATAAGAGTAAACACTTCAAACAGCCCTTGAGGAAAATTAAATAGAAGCTCAGGATGCAAAGTCATTCAGCAGAATGATTACTGAGTTGAACCCTCAGTTGTTTTCTGTGGCATTAATCAAACAGCAGACATATTTTGAAGTGCTGCTGCCAGCTCTTTGGCTCAGTGTGTCACTCACTGATGGGTCGTCCTTTTGTCTGTAGAAAACACAAGCCGGCTCCTCGTCGGTTTGCCCGGTTACAGCCCGGCTCCTCTCGTTCCACAGCGATGCATGACCCACGGCGCCCCAGTTTGGAGCCGTGAGAACGTACACCGACAGGAACCCTGTGAGGACAGATCCACTATGAGGTGCATATAGTGTAATGTCGAATACATACACAGTATTAGGGCTGCGTATAACAATTATATTAATTATCGGCTAATCTACAGACTATTTTCTAGATTCATCGATTCATTATTTGGTCTGTAAAATGTCAGAAAATTGTGAAAAATGTTGATCAGTGTTTCTCAAAGCCAAAGATAATTTCCTCAAATGTCTTGGATTGTCCTTCGCCCAAAGATATTCAGCTTTTTAGAGGAGAAACAAAAAAAGAAACAGAAAATATTCACATAGTTGGCAGTTAATTTACTGCACACACACACAATTATCGATTACTCTATCAACAGAAGATGAACAAGCAACTATTTCGATAATCAATTAATCACAAAGATGTACAGAAGCAAGAGGAGTGTGATGTCAGGATGTCAGCTCTCTTTACAGTACTACAGTGTGTCCTCCTAAAACCTGGTGGTACTGCGTTTGAACGATGGATTCCTTCTCCAAAACGTTCAATGCATTTTTAAATCATGCAGAAAATAAGGTCTGTGGTTCACATCAGCTCAAATATCATTTTCATTTTCTTCTACAATTTAATTACATCCTTCACCAACTCAATCACAGATGTTAAAGTTGCTTTATTCGTATTAAAATATCTAAAGTTTAAGGTTTATTTTCTCTTCACTAAGTTTATATCTTTAAAAGCTTTTATGAAAATAACCTTGGTAATCTGTGTTACTGCAGAGCTAACATCGCTGGACGATTATGTTCCACTTTCCTCTCAGAGATGATTAAAATTTCATTGATCTGAAATAATATTGGGCTGGTGTGCTGTTAGAGAAACTCATCACAGGTAACGTAGCTTTTAGGAGGGTTGTAACTGCTGAGAGCCACTTACGGGAAGCGTTGTGTCCCACAGCGAGGATGAAGTCTGAACACTGCAGCTTGTTTCCGGACTTCAGTGACTCGGAGACTTCAGGGCTCCAGTGCAGATGAACCTCCCTGGTGAACAGTGAAGGAGGGACACTACATCACTAAACATTACAAGACTTAGATTGATTTTGGGACTTCTTTTTGCCACCGACAAGCTCAGATTGTTATTCTAAGTGTCTGACAACAGTTCGAAGGTTCGAAGCCACCAAATTCCATTGACAAAAACAGTAATTTTACACTGGGGCTGCTGGTGTACTGTTGTCTCAATCGGTTAGATTGTTTGTGTGATTGTTTGACTTTGGTGTCACACAATCACACAATAGCAGGTTTGAATAGCACTATAAAAAAGTAGTTTCTGGTTAAACAAAAATGACTATTTCTGTAGTGATTGTCTCCATAATGTTGTCAGACACTTAGAGTGACAATCTGAGCTTGTCAGTGGCAAAAACAAGCACTTTTAGTGGTCGTACTTTGATCTGGCGCAGTTGTCCCTGAGGATCACATTACAGCCATTACAGTCTGTTTGATGCTCGTTCTCAGCTGCTGGCTGAGGCGAACCACTGGACCAATTCCAAAACGTTTTTTACCTACCAGTCATTTTAAACCCAAAAGATGTAAAAATAGACTCCAGGTTTAGAAATGCTGGAGTTATCCCTTAAGGCACCTGCCTCCTAGTGACCTGTATCTTTTGCAAGAGACACCAAAACAAATGGTGTGCAGGTCATCTGCCATCTTGTTTGCTTGTGAGACTGTTGTTGTGTATATATTGAGCCCAGTGTGGGGAGTTTGCAGTCTCTGATCATTGAAACTTTGGTAATAATTCTGTCAATTTATCTTTATGTGCGCTCCAACGTGTTTCTCTACCAGGCAGTGCCTGATAGTGAGAGGAAGCTCTGGATTATGGCTGTGTAAAATTGGATCAGTAGACCCTGACTCTGAGTTTTTGGAGTTGTCTCAGGAAGTACAGTCTCTGTTAGGCTTTTTGCATTACATGGTTGACATTGAGGTCCCATTCTAGGCTATTGCTGATGTGTACTAAGGACCTTGAAGGAGTGCTGCTGATCATTTCAGTAGTCTTTTTTTATGTTTCTGAACCTGCACCTTGAAATTTGAGGTAATTGTAAGTATTTTACTGGGTATTTTAATCTAATGCTACTTTGTATTTCTACTCCGTTATATGTCAGATGGAAATACTGAACTTAAGCTGCACTAAATCTATTTGACAGCTGCAGGATTAGAGCTGGAGTACCAGCCGCACAAAGTGGCCAAATGCCCTCTGGGTCCCATAAGGTCCAGGGTCACAGTCACTGTGTAGTAGCTTCTGCTGTGGAGAGTTAAACTCAGCTGTTTATCAGGTCCACCCAGCTAAAACTGAACAGTCTGATACTACAAACCTGCCATAAACAAACTGTTTTAACTGTGGCCCCCGAGAGCTCAGCACATGCAACTAGATGAAACATAATCAAATTATGACACCACTTTCTTCACTTTGACAACACGTGCAAACACCCACAACACAGCACATTAGAGAAACTCGCTGCAATCAAGCGATAACTGAGGTGTTTCCATCACTTAAAAGTGATGAATATATAGTTTACAGGCACGTGTTGTCAGATTTATGAGGACTTTCTTGTGTTTCCTTGAAATGCAGCGCGTCCAGCTCTCATGTCCACTGTAGTATGATCATTTTAGAGGTTAAAGTTTGTGTTGTTGTTGAACTATGTTGCATTATTCTGACAGCTGTTTCCACTATTTTCTATTTGATCTATTTCTATTTAATCCATCCTATTAATAATAATAATAACATAAACACCTGCATTAGTTTTATCCAGGTGATCCTGGCTAATAAACTGGACTCTGATTGTGTGACTTTGTGGCTAATTGTTGGCAAATTCTGCACAATAATAAAAACTAAAATAAATCTTTATATCTACGTAGAACTGTTTTGTAATGGGTTACACCAGCTTATGTAAATGAGTAAGTGATATTTTGTGTTAATATTAGTTAGTTTTACTCACTAAGGGGCGTGTTTAAGCATCAAAATCTCATGTGTCATGTTAGCTAGCTAACCTGGAGCCGCTGACACATTTACATCAGACTGCTACAAACAGAAATTAGACACAAGAGAATGAGGGTCACGTACAATTTTACGTCCTGAAACTACTTTAATTAATTGGATTTAACCGTCTAACGTGACTTTAAGACGTTAATCTTAATGTTTCCACGACATTTCCATGCTTTCTGATTTACTGTTCCCATGCTAGCTGGCCCACATTATTTACCTCTTTTCCTCCAGTTCTCTGCGGATTTGTTCGTCTTCTTCGTTTTCTTCGAGATCCTCCTCGTCTTCCTCCACTGCCCGAGAATACACCGACAAAACCTCGCCGAAAAACGTCGCCATGATCACCAAGTTTGGAGAGTAAACCGAAAGTTAGACCAGTGATTCAGATTCAGGCCCGCAGCCATGACACACGTCCGTCACTTCCGTTCGGAAGCAACACTTGTTTCAAAATAAAAGCCCCCAAACCTGAAAACCTTCAGAATAAAAACGTCACATCGAAGTAGGACTTTATTAGGGGCAGGGGGGGTTCATGTTTTATTATATGCTCAGTACATTATCAAAGGTCCTTGCCTCATATTATATTAAAGGATGTCTTAAAACAATAATCACTTGCCCATATGATGCAAATGTTCCCCCTGTCCAAATTGACCCTGAAGAGATTCACTACTGTCCTTGTTGCACTGAAGTTACAGTCTTTTTAGTATGAAATTCCCTTTTTGTGTTTCTAACCCAACACCAAACACCAACGTCTTTGCTCTAAAACATTTTGTCCCCAATGTCTTACAGGAAAGATTACACCAATCAATAATTGTTATCATTTTTATCTCAAATTATTATTTAAGATAGACTTGAAAATCTGTGAACCTATCCCATAAGCATCATTCTACTGTGACAAAAGAAAAAAATCCAACAAATCTGATCTGACTAAATATTTCAAATGTACAAAAATGCCCTCAATTGAGCAGCCCAAACACACAGAGCAGTGCAACACCATTCGCTCCCCACAATCCCTGAGGGAAGCTCAAAGCCCCAGGCTGCACACATGAGTACTGCCTGTCCAATGTATTTCTGCCTGAGCTGCTCACTTAAATCAATGAATGATTTAAGGCCGTGGCTCTCCAGTGGATTCACATGCTGAATGTGGATATACAATACATAGGGGCTTGAATATGACCTGACGATTAGTGCAGGGATGCTTGATGTGCTATTCTTGGCCCGTGTGCCAATCAAGGGGAGACTTGACTTACCACATGTCTCCACCAGCTTCTTTGTGGTAATACATAATTAACACAAGTGGAAGAAAGCAGGAAAATATAGCTGTTATAGGACGCTGGCAGATCATCTCCAGTTGTAGGAGCCAAGTCATGCTGGGGCAAACTGGCCTCAAGTTGACTGCAGAACATCCATCCTTTCCATTGTTTTGTGTAATTCATTTTCCTGTAAGCTGTGTCCCGGGAGAAGAGGAACAAACAGAAATGTGATGACATCAGCACGGCCATAAAAATGCTTCATTGTCACCAGAAAACGTCTAACGTTGGAAAGACAAATTGGATTGTGGAGCAAAGCCTGGAGTAGAATAGAGAGTAAGCTCTATTACCAGTGCAGAGCAATAATGTAGCAGGAAGCCATAAAGTAACAGCTGAAAGGTTCCCTGTCACAAAATGGAGCAACATGCTAGGAGGAAGCTTCAGGCTGCTGTTAATATAATTGATAGTAGAGGGAGGGAGAGAGGGAATAGAGGGAAGAAATGGGGGGATGTTCTGCAGCTTAACAAACACAAATAACCTCCAGGCTCACGACAGCAAGAGAGGAATGTCAACAACAGGACAAACAGGGAATGTCACCACATCATCCACCATTAAAAAAGGGAACAGGACGGGACAGAACAGTTGGGCATCGTCCAGAACGAGCCTGTCCGCCTTTTCCTTGGCCTCCTCCAATAGCAGCAGGCCCTGATGGTGACATTCGCCTGCTCCGTCTGTCTGTCTGTCTGTCCGTCCCACTGGCCAGACTGCCGTGGCGGTTGGCAGGGACATGCACAGACATTTTATTAGTGGTTCAATTATAAAAAGGCAGCCTCCTCTCCTCCTCCTCTGCCTCCACCTCCATCTCCTTCTCCTCCTCCACTCATACTATTTATCCAAGCACGCACGCTCTGTCTGTCTGCGGTCATGTGCACAAATTAAGTAATTCAAGGGCAAAAATCGAGAGCATGAATTATTCATTGGTGTGCACCAATTAGTTTTTTTGTTCTGTAGAAAAGGGATTTTTATACATAAATAGATCTTTTGACATGTTGAAATATACAAAGAGACAGAAGAACATTGGCATTGTATTCTTTTTATTCAAAGGAGAGATATTATGCTCATTTTCAGTTTCTTACTTTTATTTTGGAGTCCTATCTGAATGTTTTACATACTGTAAATTATTTTTCTCATACTAAGCGTGCTCTTACTGGTCAGCTCTCACAAGTTCAAAGTTCTCTAAAGAGGAGCCACATTAGCGACGCAACATGCTAATGCCAAATTCAACATACAGGCTGATTTGGGGAATGCAGGATGAGGCAGGCTGACGGCTAGATGGTTCATGACAGGCAGCAACACAAACCCGAGTCCAGGCTACGATGCAGGCTGTAGTGCAGGCTGACCGTGTCTTCTTGTGGGAGTCCCACAGGTCCTCTTGAAGATGGCCTGACAGCTCCCTTCGAAAGGCGCATGCTAAAGTGCTTGCCGAGGGCTGGAGGACTGCAAGCTGTGTGCAAGCTGGGATGCAGACTGGAGGCTGCCAAGACACAAAAGAGGGTGAAGTGAGCAGCTCCAGAGGGACAGAATGAGGAGGAGTATAGCATATCGCCGCAGTTAATGTGCCACCATCGGGGCAAATTCAGGGTCCCAGCTGAAGGAAAAATGAGGGCCTCAGTGTCATCTGGCTCCTCATAAAAAACGCTTTTGTCACTCCAAAGTCATGCAAAGAAAACGAAAGGCAAGCAGGGTTGAGGACTGAGTCCAAAGGAGGTGCGGGAGGGTAGCTTTTAGTCTGGGCTGCTGGGGGGAGGGTGAGCTTGGTTGGCTTCACAGGACTGGTCTGTGCCTGCTGGGTCCACATATGGTCAAATTGCTCTGGACGGATATAAGTGCAGGACACAGACACGGGAGGTCAGGTGAGGTTTATTGAAGGTCTGGCAGAGACAAAGAGGAGTGGAGAGGTAAGAGGGCTGTCAGAGGGCAGAGGGCAGAGGAGCGAGGGTCGGCAGGTAGGCAGGAAGATGAAGGATGATCCTGCGGCACAAAGGAAGACAGATAGTGACAGGCTAGGAAACCAGACGAGGAACACACAGCAGTAGAGGAATGAAGCGTGACTACCGCTGTAGCTAAGACAACGACCTGACAGCGAGTGGGAGAAGAGCCGGGGTAGAGATGCTGGAGAGGTGCTGAGCTGATGGAAGGCAGGTGAGCTGGATCCAGGTATGTGAGTGGCAGGATGGGAGCACACACACACACACACACACACACACACACACACACACACACACACACACAGAAGTAGAGGGAAAAACATACACACACAGAAACACAAGGGAAGATACATAAGACTGTGACAATTATGGGCACAAAAAGTGTAAGTATGGGTAAAGTAATCATGAAACAATAACAAAATTACCCTATAAATAATAAGAACCAGCTGTACAATATGTATTGATTTTAGTTTTATTCATTTATTTTCATTCATTTGCATAAAACAAGACTTTGTTACTATGAAAATAGCGTCTAGTTACTGCCGTTGAGCTACATGAACAGGAACTGTTATCATTATAGCAGAAGAAGCAGAAGAACAAAAGTGATGTGATGAATATTCTTTTTATTTCTATGGTCCAGAGAGGATCTACAGCCAAAGAGGACAAAGACACGTGTTCCTGACACAAGACAATTAATTACACCGGTGACCCCGACCTTTCCACCAATGCCACCGTTAGCCCAAATCTTTGCTAGCAAGAAATATCAATATCTGCAGAATTAGCATGAAATTTCAGATAAATCCTCTGAGAGACTTTTTAGGGAGGTGGAGTTTAAAAACTATTAACCCTGATGCACAGATGCATGAAAACTGATTGGTACAATAAGAAAATGCTACATGAGACCTTTGAGTGTTCATCATCACGACACCATTTATTTCCATATTTGTCGCCATCACTGAGGGACGGAGCCTTTCGCACACACTCATACCCTTGCACCCATCCATCAGACCACCCACTCACACTCACATTTACTTGTAGGGGTAATTTTTAAGAGTTTGCTCCGACCGAGCTGCATGTCTGTGGGTTGTGGGAGGAAAATGAAGAGCTTGGAGGAATCCCACGCAGACACACAGAGGACATGCAAACCCCACACAGAGAGGATCAGTTGCTTAGGAACAGAATTGTTCATCAACCGGGGGTGTGATCACTTCTGAGCAAGGTGTGGGATTAATCACATGAACTTGTGCGTAAATGCTAGCAGGGCTCTGATGATGCTCATAGTGCCTAAGGATGGGGTGAAAAGGTGAAATCCTGATGATGCACCATCCAGCAGCTGAAGAAAAGATCGATGTAACGACACCAGTGAGTCAACTGTGAAGAAGAGGATGTTTATAGACATATGAGCCTCTATTAGATATATATAAATGGGCCTACTGACTGACTTCAATGTTTTCCAGCTGGAGATTCACTCTTTAATGCTGAGTTTATGGAGCACAGTGAGTTTTACTAAACTCATCCTGACTGAGCCATCGCCAGCACGCTGTTGTAGTATGTTGGGCCAAAAAAGAAACTCCCAGGACGCACTGCAGTTTTCAGAACCAGACCTTTTCAGATGGCCTCCTTCCAGCAAGTTAGCAGCAGATAAATCACTCTTGTGTGTCATATGTCCTGTTTGTGGGGAAGTTTTCTCCTCTAATTATATAATGTGTCAATCAACTTTGTTTATTTTAATTCTAAAGGGCTCTCTAAACAAACTTGCATCAATCAATACCCCAATACTGCCAAAATCCTCTGATTATGAACTGTAAATCTAATCTTTTGTTGTAGAGCTGTTGAAGTTATTGTACCACTATGATTTTTAAACATTTTTCAGGATGATACTGATAATTTTGGTAATAATGACAGCAGTTAGAGAGGTTTGTGCAGCGGTTCAACTCTAACCACCTCATGTTGAACGTGAAGGATTCATAAAGATACTGCACTCAGCTGGAGGGTCCATGTTGTGAGTCTCCGCTCTAGACTTAAACAGCACATCTATTTTTACGTAGACTTAGGGTCTATGCAGTTGAGGAGAAGTTCATGTTAATATTTCACCATGTAATATTAGAGAGTATTATAGGATGTGGCATTACAGCTCGTCTGGTACAGACTGCTATGAAAATGATGGGGGGTTTAAAGTAAGCAATTTATGAGCAGTCAATTATCGGAAAGGCTCAGGAAATAATGTCTGATCCAACTCATGTTTTCCATCCACAGTTCCAGCTCTCACCTTCCTTTAAAAGATTCAGGGCTCCCCAGAGCAGGCTGAAGCGTTACATACGTTCAGTCCTGCCCATGTGCATTAAGCCTCTTAACACTGACATGTAATGTAGATGTTGGTCATGAGTGTAATGTGTAATATGTTGCCACTGTCAGTATGTGTTTATGTGTTGCCCTTTATATGCACAGAAAGCCTGTTTTGTATGTGTATGGAAGCCATGTTAATGGTTTCTGTTTTATATGCAGTATGCATGATCTCATGTGGAACAAAATTCCTGTTGGGGATATCAAAGTGTATCTTATCTTATAACAGACAGAAAAATGTAGGCATAATTATGGTTGTGAGCATTGACAAACCTCATTCTGATCACTGGGGGTGGTGCAACTCTGCCCAAAAGCTCTTTTTAGATTGAATTAATGATTGAAATAGTCAGTAATGGTTTGTAGGAAACCACAAAAAGACAAGCAATCGCACAAAGAGTCTGACCTTGTTTGCTTATAAAGAGAGTAGCAATATGAATAATAATGTGAAGAAATGAATATATAGAGAGTAGCAATCTTATAAGACATATAAGGAATGTCTTATTCTTGAATTTTATATTAATGTTATATGTTTATGTCATAACTGTGCACCATTTCCCCACAGCTGAAGTTTTGTTTGATGTGATTCATGACATTTTGTGATGAAGAAAGTAACATTTAGTTTAAGACTTCAACAAGACAAGTCTGACAGCTGCTGAGACTCCTGGATTATGGAGTGTACGGCACCATCTAGGTCAGATTTGAAACAAGCCAATCGTATTACATGAGCTCTCCTTGCCACCCTAGTGATATTATTTATGTGATTTCATAAATAAGTTAGCCAGAATGTTTGTTTATGTATATGGTTATAGGGTTAGAAATTGGAATATCTATCCATCCATCCATCCATCCATCCGCACATCCATCAATTTTTTTGCCCCTTAGTCAGGGTTATGATGGCAGCAGGCTAATCGACATCCTCCAGAACACCCAAACTACCCAGCAACGTTTTCCAGCTCCTCCTGTGAGGTCCTGAGGCGTTACCGAGCCAGATGAGATATATATTCTCTGCAGCGTGTTCTGCCCCGGCGTCTCCTCACACTTTCACCTGCCACGAAAACCTCCAAAGAAAGAAAGGAAAGTAATGTTGTTGTTGATGTTGCTCTTGCAGAGTGAACTGATGCAGACACACATATGAATGTCTTGGTTGCATAACTGCATCATAAAGCTGCGGGCGGGTTAATAGAACTGTGTGAAGAGAGCTCAGTATTGAGGAACGTGTGTAACCAATTAGCTGGAGAGACCCCTGACATGGAGAACAGTTCAATCAACGCCTCTCAGGCACAGCGCCTACAGCTATTTAAAGGATATGTTCACGTTTTTTTCATTTGGCACATTCCCATATGTGTAGTGAAAGATTTGATTGCCTTGATTTTGATATTCAGTCTGTCCATTCATTCAGGATGTCTGTACATGTTCTAATCTAACCCAGCCACTCCCACCTGCTCTTTCCCACCAGTAGACCACCTCACCTACTCACCTGTCCCCCATTCTTTTATGAGCTCTCTAGTATATAACCAGTCCATCTCCACTGCCTCTCTGCCAGACTGTCTTTGTGCTCCGCGTGTTAGATTTCCAGCATTCTGATCACTTCCTGCTTTTGTCTTTTTGATCCTCATCTAGTTCTTTGACTTTGCCAACAGACCTCAGATTCTGCTTCAGCCTCACCCCTTTGTTCTTTGTTTGTCTGTCTGCCTGTTCATAGTAAAGATTCTTTACGTTTACAACTGCCTCCTGAGTCGTGCTCTTGGGTTCCTCTTGTTTCTTTGAACTGTGACAGTTATTAGTGGCTGTTTCATACAAGTTCTTTTTTAGGTTACCAAGTTTCAAGTAGACCTGAAATATGAACAACTGCTACAGATGGACGCCCTTGTCGCCTGGTGGCTAATGTAACTACGGCAGCTTCATGCTGAGGACCTTTGTTGCGTATCATAACTCTCACTGTCTCCCCACGTTTCCTGTCTCTGTCTCCACTGTCACCATCCAATGAAGCCATTTACAAGACGAACAAACCAGGAAGGCTGTATGTCTTCATTCAGAATACAAAAATGTGAACTCCTCACATGATAAATGCACACACTTTGTCACACACTAGTGCTTGGTGACAGGGTCATCATTAAGAAAGAAGAAAAAATCAATTTGTGGAAGACATTTCCTCTCTGCGTGTGCGAGAGCCTCATTCATTCTTTCCTAAAGCCATTTCTGTTGTGCACAAAAGTGAAGCTCTGTGTGTGTGTGCGTGCATGTGTGTGTGTGTGTGTGTGTGTGTGTATGTGTGCATGTGCGTGCGTGTGCGTGTGTGTGTGTGTGTGCGCGCATGCATGGTAAACCGTTTTTTGTGGAATTCATTAGAAATTCTGCTGACAGAGACTTGCAGTGAAAGCAGTGGTGTGTGCGTGGAGGGAATATCAAGAGGATTGCTCCTGCCTGGAGATGGCCTGCAGCTTTAAAGATATCAGCTCCTTCATATGAAGATTCATAACGTCACACACACACACACACTCTGAGTGGACAGCAGTGTGTACATCAATATGTGTTTAGCATTCAGACCCACAAACCTTTCTCATTACAGTTAATAATCCTGATTAACACAAGCTGCAGTCAGAGCACTCTGGCAATGGAGGAGAATAATGTGGCTTGATAATAGGCAGATACATAATGAACGATGTCATCAGGAGAGAGAAGAATGTACTTTCACTCTTTGTTTGACTTTATAATGAAACTGATAGGGGTGGAGAGGGACAAAGTATATGTGGAATTATAAAGTGCTTGTACTTTACATGTATTTTTGTACTCCACTACATTCAGAGCCATATATTGTACTTTTTACTCCTTTACATTTATTTGATAACTGTAGTTAGAAATTAGTTTGCAGATTCAGATTGATTATACAAACCATCCATCCATCCATCCATTATCTATATAGCTTATCCGTCAGGATCGCAGGGGAGCTGGAGCCAATCCCAGCTGACTTTGGGCGAGAGGCGGGGACACCCTGGACTGATCGCCGGCCAACAACAGGGCCAATTAACCTGCATGTCTTCTGGATTGTGGGAGGAAGCCAGAGTACCCGGAGAAAACCCACAAGACTCCACACAGAAAGCCTCAACCCTTTGTTCTTCTTGCTGTGAGGCAACGGTGCTAACCACCGCACCACGTGCTGCCCATTATACAACCATAATCAATACATTTCAATATTATAAATGATTATGTAGGTTACAGGTTAAGATTGCTGATCTTTTGGGGTAAATTCACAAGCTGTATATGAAGTAATTGATATTAGCTCCACCTTTACCATCTGCAGTGGAGAGGTCAAGACCAGAGTGTGTAATTTGCAGCTATCCAATGATTCAAGAATCCCCACATGAGCGAGCGCTTGGTGACGGTGGCGAGGAAAAACTCCCCTCTAATGTGTAGAGACCTCGAACAGAACCCGAGAGCAAGAGGTTTCTGAGATGCACTGTTACAACAATAATAACATTAACACCTATAATAATAGCAATATGAATGTGTCTGATAATGAATGATATGACTAATAATAATGATGGAGGCAGTGGAAGTCACACAGGCGCATGGCAAGACGAGAAAGCACAAAAACATAAAGTTAATATGCAGAACACGGATATGAATGTGTGTTGCAAAACTGTCAAACCCATGGAGAATTATCACTTATAATAATTATGTGGCTCCCCCTCAGCTCTACTCAGTGATTTAGTGTCTTTCAGCTCATTATTTTGGTTAAACGGTCTTCGCCTTTTACAGTTCGCTCGCTCATCCACCTCCTTTCCAGCCCAGTGAGGAAGTAGGCAGTGAAAAAGAACTGATAAACCAGCTGCTGTTCGGTGCAGGGCAGGTAACTCACAGTGTGCAGAGGTGTGAAATTGGACAGAGTTTAAACTTCTCTCACAAGCGCTTTTTTTGTGTGTGTACAAGCGAGTGCAGCACCACAAAGGCCTCCAAAGAGAGACTGTCTGAATGTGTGCACCATTATCTCCATTTGTACAATTGATTGCACTGAGACTACGGAGACGCACAAAAGGCAGTGATTTCTTAGAGAGAGATCAGGGAGGAAGTGGGATGCAGGAGGTATAAATACTTTTAGAGGTGGATGGATACGGAGGCTGAGAGGGCCGTGCTTAGAATTTTTTATGTTGTTATCTTGAGAAAATGAGCTTAATTATCTTGAGATAATAAGATAATCAACTTCAACAACTACAAGAAAATCATGTAGTCACTCTAGTCCCATTAGGAAACTACAAATCTATGGTACTGTTCAGTCAGTCCTATTTGTTGTCCTTAATTCATTGTTTTCATGCTCCTAATGCACCATCCTGTACTCATTTGTGTAGTTTTTTTTGTGAGCAAAAGGATAGAAAGCACTGAGAAAACCATGAGCTTCTCTCTTATCTGCTGAAATGTTGCCTGTCAGCAAAAACCCGCGGTCCAGCCCCTGCTCACTGCCTTAATAATCAAAAATGGATTTGGGTAACAGCAGCACTGCAGCTCCACAAACTAGAGCTGTGTATGCTGAGCGATGTTTGTCTGTGTGTCTTTGTGTCAGTGGTACCTGCCTGAATCCTGAATAAAAAGTTAGCACCGTGGATATTCTAATGAGATTAATCAACCTGTTATTGCAAGAAAACAAGCTTCGCTATCTCGGGATAACGGCACCAGCAAAACTTAAAAATAAAAAGATAATCGCCTGCATGACCTCGGACAGTTGGACGACTCTGTGTGACAGATTCTTTCTGATCTTCTACTCCAAGGTTCCCTTAAACAGCTGCAAATCAAAACTCACTTCCTCTCTATATTTGTAAATCTCCGTTTGAGTTTATATCGACTAGCAAGGCCCCAGAGAGGCTTGGGAATTTTATGTAAAATTATTCCATTTACTTGACAGTTAAGAAGATGGATAACAGTGGCTCCTCTGTGGTTAATGTTGGCTCTCTGGTCTAATGTGGGTCAGTTTGACCTGGGCAGTTTAAGGGACGGGCATGAATATTAAAATAAGTGCTATAATCACTCTCCGTTTAACAGCCCTCAAATATATGCCATGCTTTAAACTGTGCATGAATAGTTGTATAAATCTTTCAGTATGCACTCATCTTCTGTGAGTTCATCATCCAGGGACCCTCTCTCCCACCAAGGCCATTCATTTTTCATGGATCCCCGCTGGTGAAGGAGCACATCCACATGCAGGACTGGGAAATTACTGTGAGAATCTCAGAAGCTTTGTGGTGCGAATACAAAAAAAGTGCAGAGGCCCTTATCTGATTGAATGTTCCCCTTTGCTTTTGTCTGCTATCACTGCACACCATCATGAATATGCAGAGCCCTTTACACATCATGCTGCATCGTGAGACACTTTGACTGAGGCGCTTTGCTGCAAAGTCTTTCAAATTTGAGATTAGACAAAAGTCAGAGTTTTGAGATTGAAGGCTAATTATTTTGGTAATGATAGAATCCCTTGTTTTTTCTTTTATAGCATCAAACGATGCCTTCAAATCCTAAAATCTCAGCTCTCTGCTGGTGGTTTGAAGCTGAAGAGCCTTGTAGTTGCCTAAGCTAAAGCGTACCTTAACAATAGTTTGCACAATATTTCCCGAATCTTAGAGGAATGATATTAGATCACTACCTTATGCCAAATGAGTTAACACAATGGTGATTGAGCCTGTGTGCCACTGATGAAAGTCCTTGTCTTTGCAGTATTCATTGGTATTACGAACTGGGCGTCCTTCACCCAACAGTGGCGTTCTGATTCCTCTGGTCTCTGCAGGCGTTGTGAGTAAAATGGTACTATGCCTGAACAAAGAAAAGACTGACTACAGGCAATGAAAGTTCATGAATGAGTGCAAAACCAAAGCAAATGAAACAAATTTGATAAAAATTTGTCAAAACTGCCAGCGAGGATGCTGTCTGGATCTCTGTTGGAGTGAGTTCTTGAAACACGTCAGCATTACTACTTATTGCCATAGAGAGCGAACTAGAGATCTTTGAGATTGTCACTTAAAACATGCTGTAGTTGCCACGTACAGGTACTGAAGAAAGAGAGAGTTTTAAAAATATTGACATTAGACGCTGTTGAACACCGTCCAGGGTTTCGCAGAATTGTTGAATATCGACGTTCTTGTCTGACAATACAGTCGATCATTCGTTGGTGGTCGGTGTGATGTGCTGTGGCAGCAGACTGAGAGCAGCTGACACCAACTGAACCAGGAAGGCTGGCTGTGTCCTGGAGGTGAGAGGTGGAGGTGTCAGACAAGTGAACGCTGAACAAATGCTTCTCACTCCCTCATGCTTTTCAAGATAAATACAGGAGCAGCAGACTGATACCACCAACCACTGAGCGGCTGAAATATCAACAACATAATCTGCCTCTGTCTCTCCAGGACCTGCAGCCTCCAGGACACTGAGGGCCTCCCACCGTTTTATAGACACAAACCTCTTTAAACACTTTCTTCACATGTGCAGCTGGACCTCACCAACAAGGCCCAGGACCCCCATGGACACGGACCCTTATTCCTCCCCCACAGACACTGTATGCAACAATAACGCACATCTTTGTGACATCGTTTGATCTCTGCACAGTGAACATATTCTCTATACTTTGTGCTGTTTACTTTTAGCACATTCCTGCACAAACTGCTCAGCGTTTTCATTTTAAAAACAGACAAATTACACATATTTCTTACATTTTCCACATTCTGTGTTTGAGTTTTAATTCACATTTCTGTTTCTTAACTTCCTTGACTTGCAGTCCTTGTTTTTTTCCTTCTACTTCCTTATTTTTCGCTATGTTTACTGCATGCACTGCATGGGTAGATGTCTTGTAATGCGAAAACTGAATAAAGCTGATTCTGATCCTGACAACTGCTGCGCTGGATTGACTGATTGATTGAGGACAGTCAACGCCTCCGGAGGTAGAATCCTGCTGACTTTGGTTATCCACTCAGTGGGCGTTCAAACTGAAAACAGCCTGGTGTTAAAACTATGTGAATGGGGACGTATTGCTTTGGGTACCAGTAAGATGATGCAACACGGTCCTTGATGCCCAGTTAAGTGACAGTTCCTTGAGTTTGGAAACATTACACAGCGTGTTATTGTATTATAAGGAAGGATTTTAGTGCGTTGAAAAGTTATCACAGCAGCAATCACTTTATCTTGTAGTGAGGAAAAAGCAGAAGCCCCTGGGACACACTCGAATGGGAAAAGAGGTATAACAGCACAATGCTTTAAAGCCTCAGTAGGTCAAGGTGTAGCCTGATTGTAGGAGCGAATCTCCACTGCTTCCTCCTTCACCCACACATCTATATTTGGAGTACGTGTCACACAGCCTGCAGTAATCTTCCAGTCAGGGAGGAGCTGAGCTCGATCCGGTGGAGGTCTAAATTAGCGGTTTTCAAACTTATTTCAAGTGACTGTTTTGTAAAAGATTTAAACTCCTTACCAAAAGCAAAAATGAGGGTGTGATATATTATTGAAGAGGAGCTTTAATGCGTAAACAAGTGCTTAACTAAACCTCTTACTTGGAACACTTCATACAGAATTAACTAGATACTCTGCAACTTGGTAAAGATGACCAAGTGGGGGGGTATCTGGGAGGACAAAGTGAAATCAGGAGTCAGTTCAGGTGATTTGGCGTTTTTTCTTCTTTTTTTAATGCTTTAAAATCCAAGCGGACGGACAGCTGACTGCTGAGACTCTAAAGTGCTTTCAAGAAACTGGGACTTTCTGAATGGAGTTCAACATAGTGCTGTCTGCTTTAGGCTGACCTAGATAATATAAAAATAACAGCATATCTTATATCAAACTGATGTTAATCCAGGCCCCTTGAACCCACTTCACCCACAGGTCGCCTGGCAGATACAGCTTTCAAGGCTGTATAATGACCAAACAGTGTAGAGGCAGTATTTCACTTTCATGGGCCGGTTTGATTAAAAGGTTCATCTGCACATGTGATAAACGTACAGAGGGATCCAGAGGTCTGAGACCACGTCACAAATCAGCACAATCTTCACACGGACCTGGAAATAATCAGAAAGTTTGTGGATTCAGAAGCATTTAAAATCACAAGACATCGTGACGCGGACAATGAAGATGAAATATTTAAGATTCTGCACCATTTCCAGCAAATCTGCGGCATCGACCGGTTTAACTCCTTTGAACAAAAGGTCAGATTTCCTTGGGTCGTTTCCCATCCTTTGGAGCTGTGTTCACATGAAATTCAGGCAGATCTGATCGACTTCAACTTCTGCAGTAAGAAGTTAGTCAATGCAACAAAACTACTAAAATGTAGTTGCTGGGAACAGTGCAGAATCTTAGACAGCCTTTTTCTCCTTCGTTTTACATTGAGGTCTTGTGTTTTTAAATGTTTCTGAATCCTCAAACTTTATGATGATTTACAGGTTTATGTGAAATTATTAGAGAGTTTCTTTTGGACCACACAGTGCATTGATCTTTACTAATAATATATTCCATCATGCCTCTGAAACTACTGTCTCCATAGAGGTTTGATGCCCGGAAATGTGTCTTTCCACCTTGTCTAAGGCTCCTGGATAAAGCTAATGATGATACCTTTGGCCTTAATGAATGCATGACAGCTGCACATCATCTATACCCCCCATAATAAGGCTTAAACGCTCCAAATCATGCAGGTTTGCAGTATTTGACTGACCACACCCCTCAGGAATGCAAGTGGTTACCGATCAATATTAAAACTAATTTACCTCCTGTGTTTATTCATGATTTGCTTCAAGTATAGGAACTAACAAGCGTTTATTCATGTGGCGATAAGAAGGAAACACGAGCACTCTGCTGCTGGTGACACATAGATTTGAGGAGGGAAAAAAAGCAGCCCTGCCAGCTGACTGGTACAGGAGACCTTTAATGCAGCTGCAGCTCTTCATTCAGATGCTGAGCGGAGCAGCAGATGACCGGAGGAGGGACGTTTTTCCAGGAAAACCAGACCGCAGCTCCGCTCTGATCGCATTTTCTAAACCCCGCTTTGCTGCACACTGAGGGATTTTTATGTTATTTATAGTATCTAGCAGGGAAAGTGCTGTCCTGGATGCAGACTGAGCGGATTGCGGCAATTTAAAGCATCCTGGGTGATCGGAGCTCAGCAGCAGCATCACATTGTATGAAATGCGTCACCGTGATCCAGTTTTCCCATTTACAAACATCGGCTCTGCTCTCACGGACTGTTCCCCGCACGGACTATTTTCATCAGGTAAGAAATCCCTTTTATTTCGACACGAAGGCTTGAGGTGCAACAAATGCTGACTTTATCCCGAGGCTTTCCTCACGATGATGCGTGAAGTGCGGGAGAAAGGATGGCTTCTGTTGGGCTAAATCTTGGAGGCCTGCACATTACAATAGATGATGTATTGTCCCCACTTCTTCCCCATCTCACGTTCACACAAATGTCTTTTTATTCAGACGCATATGTGCCAAAGGTTTGCAGGTTTTATCTGTTACTGTGATTTAGCGTCAAATGGTGCACAGTTGCCATGTTAATTGTCTCACATTGGTCTTATTAATGACACCGGTTAATGGGTGCTGGTGGGCGTGTTGGAGCTGGATGCGCGGGTCTCATGTGCTCTTCTTTTCGGCGCAGGTAACCACATGCGCGGGCCGGTGTCACCGCGCTGAGGCCGGACAGAGAGAAGGGTACTGGGGTCAGAGAGACAAGAGTGGCCGGGAAAGGTGGACCGGATGACGGCCAGAACCTCCGAGGCCTCGGGACTGTCGGTGCCGCTGCACCGCTGTCACGGGCTCCTCCAGGCCAATAACGGCACCTGCGCGGAGCAGCTCAGCCTCTTTCCGCCGTTCTCCTCCACCCTCGCGCTCCTCGTGCTGGTGGCCGTGCTCGTGGGGATCATCCTCGTTTCCCTGGCAACCTTCCACTTCCACAAGAGGAAGCTCCGGAACAGGAAGATCCAGCGCGCGCAGGAGGAATACGAGCGCGACAGTCGCAGCCCCGCGCGCGCAGGGGGGCGCGTGGAGCCCGCGCGGCCGTGCGTCATCGTCCGGCCGGTGAGGTGCGAGGAGAAGCTCTCGTGCCAGGGCGCAGAGAGCGGGGATGTGAGCGAGGCGGCGGAGGACAAACTGCAGGAGACGGTTGCTCTTGACTGTTAACTTCAGGGAATGAGACTGTGGAATAAACAGGAAAAGCAATAAGGCACAAAGAACTCCCACTCCCATCTCTGCTGCTTGTAGAAACAGTAGGAAAAAATGCAGAATACTGAGCAGAATAGGCCTAGAGGTAACACTAGCACTACAGTGGCACACCTTCCTTATTCACTAGTATTTATCCAACCGGTAACTCCTTATGGGACTGTGTAAAGTATTTGCCTGCTTTGACTTTTTGGACCTCTTCCTCTTCCCCAGCCTAAAAACGTCATTTAAACCTCAAAGATGTTTAAACTTTAAATCCTTCCTGGGATGTGACACAAGGTTGTGTTAAATTATTAAGAGTTGGTGACACAACACAGACCATAATGGCTCGCTGATCTTCCTTGGCATGTCCTCTGACACACTACCAGTATGTAGTTAGACTATAATGGATGTTGTGGTGCTGTTAGGCAGTGCAAAGCTGCATATAGGCTGTAGAAAATGGCTTATTTGTATGCGTAGTATTTTTTCCTTCAATTAAGTGACTTAGCATATTTGCATAAAGTACTGTCCTCCAATGTCTGTTAGACATCTGTAGGTAGCTCTAGTTAGCCTGACAGGATGCAAGACTTTTTGCTGTAGTGATGCACATAAGAGTTTTTCCTTTAATGTGTCAGATAGTAAGTTTTAGCGCTAATACAGTATTTTCAGTTTTGAGTATTGATAATGTATTCTCTGACATGTAATAAATTGAGAATCCTTCCAACAGAGGAGTTCAGCTCAAGCCAGTCTTTTATTTCTTTCCTTTCTTTCTTTCTTTGTTTTGTTTTTGATCCTTATATTGTATCATAGTGGGCCTAATAGAAATTATGTGTCATTTATTATATGAATTCACTGTAAATGTATGCCATTATGAGAGCTGGAATGTTTTACAGTAACATCATCTTTCTGGAGTTCATATAACCTGCCTTATCAAAGGAAACTATGTAATATTCCAAGTTTATAAATAAATACTTACATTATGTTAATCCTCTCACTGTGTGTCACTAACCTGAAACACTTTAATCTAATAAACCTGAATGCTACTCAGGGGAATGTGTAACCGCACCGTATATTGAATTGGCTGATAAAAACTCCCTCCATTCACCTCACATAATAACGTACAGGTAATATTTGATAATATCTGGATGGATTTTTGTTATGATAAGTACAACGGATCCAATAAACCCAGAGGATCTGCACAGGGTCTCCTTTACAGCTACCGAATAACCATGCTTATATAATCTCCATGGTATACTGGACGTGAATGGCAAACACTGTCTATCGAGAATCAGATCCACTGCATATAGATCAGCGTCTGCTGTATAGACCCTATCAATCTTTCCCCGTGATTTATTGACATGAAGGTTATACATAAGTACCATTCTTAATCTCAACATCTCCCTGTAATGGCGCCACAGCCTGTCTTATTGGAGGTCAGTGGAAGTGAATCAGCATCAGACAGCGTATTGGCCAGGAACCAGGACACCATGTTCCTAATTGTCCCCAGCAAGAAAGTCCTGGGAATATGAAGCAGTCTTTGGCGAGGCTCCAGCCCTGGAAGACGCACTGACAGACCGCCGGTCTATCTTATCTCATTGGCATAAGTGCAACAGAGTGAAACCATTTATCTTAGCAGGGAAATTGGAAGTACGTCAACGAAAGATGACTAATGCAGTCTACATTCAAAACATATGTTTCCCCCCGAACAATTTATAGATTAGGATGCATGTTGTCGGGCAAAAAAATTAAGAAAGGAATTTAATGGAAAAGCACTCAACAATAAAAAAGACATGGATTTCTTGTAAATCATGTAATGAATGCAGCAGAGAGCAGGAACGAGGTGGAGCTGAATTTTATTTTTATTTGTGGGGTGAAACACGTCATGTCTGTATAAGGTAGGATGAGGGCTGGAGCTGGGGGTGAATGGAAGTCAGTGGCAAGTAGGTTGATATTGGCAGGTAAAGATGGATGAATGGGTGGAGGTCAGTGGGTAGAACAGGATGGGGTCAGTGGCGTTCAGTTGCTCGGGATTGAAGAAGGTAATTTGAATGGGAATACATGGTCGTGTTAGGAATGGATGGAGGTCAGTTGCAAGGGATCAGTGGAGGTAAGTGGTTAGGAATGGATGGAGGTCAGGAATGGTCAGTGTCTTGAAATCAAAGAAGGTCAGTGGCCAAAAATAGATATATGTCAATAGCAGTCAGTAGCTTCGAATGGATGAAGGTCAGTTGGTAGGAATGGTTGAAGGTCAGTGTATTCAAATGGATGGAAGTCAATAGGGGCAAGTCGGTTCGCAGTCTTCAGTGGCTATGAATGGATGAAGGTCAACTGCTGGGAATGAGTGGAAATCAGACACTAAATGGGTGAAAGTCAGCGCGTAGGAATCTGTGGAAGCCAGAGGCTGAGACTGGATGGGGTCGGTTGTGGTCAGTAGCTAGAAATGGAGGGAGGTCAGTGGCTGGGAGCAGTTTAGTGGTAGTCAGTGGCTAAGAATAAATGAAATTCAGTGGCTAGGATTGGACAGGGGTCAGTGGCTAGGAGTGAATGGAATCAGTGGCTAGGAATGAATGGAAATCAGCGGCTAGAATGGATGGAAGAATGGATGAAGGTCATTGGGTAGGAATCAGGGGAGGTCAGTGGAAAAGACTGGGCGGGGGGTCAGTGAAGGTAATTAGCTATGAATAGATTAAGGTAAGTGGTCTAATGGACAATGGTCAGTGGCTTGGAATGAATGGAGGTCAGTGGCTAGGGATGAGTGGAGGTCAGTGGCTAGGGATGAGTGGAGGTCAGTGGCTAGGGATGAGTGAAAGTCAACGACTAGGGATTGGATGGAGGTCAGAGGTCAGGAATGGATGGGATCATCAGTTATAGAAGAATGGTGTTGCTGCTATTTATTGTCACACACACACACAGAGCTGCATTAGACAGAGAGACACAGTGAGAGTCTCTTGTTTGATTTAAGTTTGCTCTGGGAATAGCCTAGTTATTGTGTATAACCTAATTTAGAATTAATGAGGCCAGTTTTCAGGGTTTTGTTCTCCCAGAGGGTCTCGTCCTCTGTGCTGCAGAAAGACTTCACAAAGCATTGGCCGGTGAGTGGAGTGGTCCTCTGAGGTTGTTTATTATAGTATTATTTGGGTTGTATATGTCCCCTCGTTGAACTAGATTCCAATTATTACAACTGATAAACACTGCATGTAATCAAAAGAAAGAGTTGCTGTTAAATTTAGTATTTTGTATTTGTGTTCCCAAGTGCAAATGGCTTTGAAAAGTGAAAAGTTTCACTTTAACTTTAACTAATAGGACTCTTTTGAAAGGTTGTGAGAATGTTATGATTATTATTTAAAGTTGTTTTCATTGTTGAATCAATTGGTCATACCTCGTTTGAACTTTCTTCAGTTCTAAAACTTTAAACACAGACAGTGTATCTTTAAATGTTCTAGTCCAGTACAGTCATTGACTTCCTTTCCTTTAACTTCTTTCTTGTTTGTTGGTGAAATAGTGTGACAAGAAAGGACGAGAATGACATCGGAGAAAAATAATGAAATAAAAAATAACATATTTCCATCCAACATTTCTCTCTTATTTCTGAGTATGAAGATCAACTTGAAAAAACACTTGAATCTCAGTTGAGTTGGCAGTCAGTGGTGTTGGTGTCTCTCTTTTCTCCTTTTGGAGCAGACTTGCCAGCTTTGGAAATGGTCATTATTATTTTAAAATATACAGTATGAGTTTCGTAGGAGGAAAGTGGGCATGGTCCTTTAAATGATTACCACAGGAACAGATTTCCGCACAGCAGGTTTGTAACAGTAAAATCAGATTGAGTGATACATGCAGATTTGGGCCTCCTCCAAGAGGTGGTAGAACTCAACTCAAGGCCTGGCAACCACTGGGTGCACTAATTAACAGGTTTCCGGTTGCACTCAATATAAACCTAACACCCTACCAGCAGCCTGCTAACCTGCCTGCTGTGGAGCGTCAGGCTCCGGAGAACCACACTTCAATAAAAGCCACGTTTTACAGCATGAATCCATGTGAATTGAGACATTTCATTAGGTAAAGAGATGAATCAGGCCTGAATTCAGGTGCATCTTTCACATATTGATGAGACTTTGCCCTCGAGCTCATTCTGATTATTCCACCGAGCTGCATCAGCAGATTGGTTCTGTGCTTTATATCTCAACTCAGAGTGATGACAAGTGACAGGTTGCTGTCAAGAAGAGAGGACACCGCTGCTCCTATTCTCACCCCTGCTGTCAAGGTTCGAGGTGGATGATTTGTCACCACCAGTGTCTGTTTATATGCTTCATTACTGCAGGTTCAAGCTGCGAGGGTACAGAACCAAGAGTTCAGACAAGTTCCTCCACTGTTCTGCAGGCCAGAGAAGCAATAACAGATCAGCCTCGTTCAAAGCTCGCATCATTTCTCTGTAGTGAAAGCTTTATTTTTAAACTTCTTGCTGGAGCTATTGAACACAACGCTCAGTTCTGCCATCTGACATACACAAATGTTCTGTCCTCATTCTCTCATCATATTCAGCCACGACCAGCAGCGCTCTAACAGCAGGGATGGAAATGTCAGTCTGTCCACCACTTTGATCCAGACTGAAATATCTCAACAACTTTGTAAGTTTTTAGGTTATTTTATTTGCACCTGTAGGTAGATTTAGTTTGCAGACATTTTACAAAGCACACAGATGCAGATAAAAATAAATGCATAAATAAATGTTGCCTCTGTGCAATGCTGCTACAATTTATTCATCTGAGTGATGGCTGCTGGAACTTTCTTATTATTTATACACAAAGTGGTATTTTTATACTGCTTTGTTCCACACCTTGGGACTATAAACCTCAGCTCAGAGGGAAAAAGATAAAATTCAGGGGTTGGAAAGAGGGGGGCCGTCATTTAAAATCAAGCTTGTGTAACTGCCTGGTGGACAGGGATGCTGTTAGCAACGGGGTTCAGAGAGTTTCTGTTGTTTAAAGACAGGTTTCCAGGAAAAAGATAAAATAAATTCAACAAAAGCACAACTGGAAAAGGTCATCATGGTTTTGGATGGATTAAGATGGATATTTTATACAGACCTCTACAGTGAATCCTGTGGACTTCGGTGGTCTTTGCTGTTAGATGTAAATGGTCTCCCTTAAATGTTTCTTGCACAAAATTGGAGGAACGATCACGAGGTTAACAAAACGTGTTGAGCATGGATGTGTTCAGTAGATGTCATGGCACTCTGACTAGATCCTCATTTTTCTTTTTTCTTTGTCTGCAGAGGAATCTTGAACAGACAGATTTGACAGAGGAAAGGTGGCTGGGGTCACCAAAGTCATTTAATCATCCTGTTGGTCCATCACAGCAGGTTAAATGGAGACTTGATCCAAGACTTAAAGGTTAATTTAAACCAATTCAACTTTGCATTATCTAATTTTTGTGGAAAGAAGCTGAAAACACATCACAGAGATTATCACTGTAAAACTTTGTTGGCAAACTGTTGCGTCAATCTGAAGCATCATTAGTTTTCATTTGGGGTTCATGTTTCTGGTCATCCGATGAATAAACCTAATATTCACTGTCATTTTAGCTCTGCTTTGGGTCTCCACCAACGCCCAGGTAAAATATCAGTTTCTGTAGTAGCTAAATGCTGCTGTTTGATGCTGGGCAGGTTGTGTTTATAAGAGCTGGAAACGAGGTTGAGGGGAGAAGTGAGACTTAATCAACCAAAAAAAAAACCCAAAGCAAAACAAAGTGCTTTAAGACATCAAAAAGCTCTGTAACGATGAGGGAAACCACGGAGTTGGGTGATAATTCTCTGTGGATTTGTCACTCTCTGCAACCCCCTCTTACATACAAGTAGTCACGTGATCCATTCTTAACATATAAAATACGTTAATATATATATATAAAATATTGGTTAGAGCAGCTTTAAGATTTTAAAAGTGCATCGACTTGATCCTGGTTTTCCTCCAGATTCAAACTCAGATACTGTGTTACGACTCATTTAGACAAATCCCTCCACTAGTTTGTGCTGCTTCAACTGTGTTTTAACATTAACATTAATCATACATGATTTGTGCTACTTAGGTTTCTTTTCTTTTTTTCTTTTTCAAATCACAGAGATCCCAAACGGCACAGCAATACGTACCACTGTGAGCACAGGACCAGCTGACACGTTGTGTTTATTGGATCCGAGATGGCTCCTCTTGTTGTTTCCCACCACTGAAGGTTCCTGGGGTGAAGACGAGCTTTAAGATGAGATAACTGATGGATGGGGCTGCAGCCTGCCCGGCACCCCTCGGTAGATTTATGGCAGCGCGGCTTCATGTCCTGTATAGTAATCCATTTGTGGGACACTGCATCATTTTTCTGACAGCTGAATTAGGGTTCTGTGTGATTGCTCACCTTAGTTTATGGCACAAAAGCCTGCAACTTTAAATCCTGTGCAAGCGACAGTGACATTTTTCCTAATAAGAATGTTATGTAATGGGGTTTCTGACATTTCTGTCATGTCTGTCTGTACGTGTGACGCACAGAGGTCCTCCCACAGCTTTCAGAAATGGTTCTCACATCCAGACATAACAACGAATAAGCTTTGAAGGCCCAGAAACATGATTTTAGTCAGTGGCAAATTCAAGTTATGCTTCACCCAAATTACAGAAAACATATATTCACATAAAGAAGGGGTCTGCCTATATTCTGTCATTTTCTTCTTAAGAAATCCCATGAAAAGACTAAAACCAACCATGAATTGATTCTCCAATCTGTGTCCTATTGATACATCTGGTATTTAGTCATTGATCTAGTAATTTTGACCACTCAAAGCACTTTTACACATCCACATTCACACTTTCACACAGGAGGAATCGAAGTTGGTGCAGACTATTCTTTGACTTACCGAAACTGTGCTTCTGTGCTGCAAGTTGGAGTTTAGTGTTTTGCCCAAGGACATTTCGACATGCGGACTAGGGGAGCCGGGGATCGAACTGCCAGCCTTCGAACTGTTGGAGGACCCACTCTACCTGTGATTTTAAAGATGAACATTTTCAGTAGGAAGAAACAGGTTGGAGCTGAGAGAGTCTAAGTATTAACATATGAACTAGCACATTGTCAGTTTAGGTTTTTTAATCGAATTTGCTGACAACAAACAAAATATTTAACAACCATTTTGCATTAATTGCAATCTGCAAATGAAGCCCACAGGTAGTAACAACAGCAGGGTCTCCTGTGGTGTTGGTACATAAGTAAAGTACATTTTATGTGGTTTAGATGAAACAAAACTAAGCTGTATATTCTATCTTTGTTTATCCTGTAGCAGGTGGAAATGTTTTCTTCTCTCCAGAGTTCAAGTTTAAATGAATCACAGGAACATTTGTCACTAATAACCGGTTTAGTCTGACCCTCTGAGTAGGACCTGGTCACGACCGCAGCTGCAGGCTGAGAACACCCAGGTCACATACGTGGGATTTTTCCCTGGAACAAAATATATATTCTCACATTTTGACTACATTTGTGGGGGAGTTGTCAAATCCTGGCCGACAGCAGACTTGTTAACAGCCTTAAAAATGGAGGCCGTCATATCCACAGCAACATTATTACGTGGTCTGAGGTGATAATGAAGAGCTGGAGCCCACGTTGAGTTTTATATTCTGTCTGTAGGTTGGACGGACCTGTGGGACCTCGACTGCGAGCTTTCAGTAAAATTGCCTCCACTGTCAGGAAGGGCTGCGCTGAAGGACAGAACGTGAGTGTGTTATTTATTATATTATGTTCAGTACAAGATTTGCTCTCATGATTGTTTCTTATTAATGTTGCATAACAAAGCTGAATGAACTGTTCTGAAACGACTTGTGATGGATTACCAGGAGCAGAAATGAATTTATTGTTGTAGACATTTTTTGTAATTAATAGCCGTCATACATTAGAAAAATAATCCATCTAAATTCACTTCTCACACATGTACAGTTTTCAATATGTCATATTGAAACATACCAACATGTTGAGTTGGTGGCTAAATGAACTGCATGGACAGTAGAAAAAATGAACAGACAAAAACAGCCTCTTTAAAAGGAAATTAACAATTAAATAGCAGTGTCCACTTCACATTTTCCCTCCTCCCTCTTTCTTCTGTTTGGATTTCTTCTTCTTCTTCTTGGCTGGCGTGCTCTCAGACTGCGTCTTGCTCTTCTTGGCTGGGTTTGGCTGAGAAGCCGTCGCACCATCAGCCGCTCGTTTCTGTTTTGTTTTCTTGTCTTGTTTCTTTTTGGCTTGTCCTCCATTTGCTTTGTCTGCAGAGGTCGAGTTGTTTGCTGCAGGCTCTAAAACAGGCTGCGTGCGCTTTTTACGCTTCTTCGTTTCTGGCAGAAAACCTTTCTTCTTCTTTGGAAGCTGCTGCTGATCGGCCTCCTTCTCAGCCTTTTTCTTTTCAACTTTGGGTTTCCTGTGAAGATGAAAACGAAAAGACAGGGAAGGTCGACATGACGGCTTTGACACATTAAAAGAAAAACCCTTCGTCATATTCAAGCCCTGTGGCACAATAATCCTGGGCATCAACAACAATCAAGGAGGTTATCAACTATGCTGTAAATAATAATGAAGAAATAAGTGGATACAATTTCTCTAGTTGCTTGAACGCCTGTAAGAGCCATTTATCCAGTTGTTTGGCTTTGCATTTATTTTGTTGTAATACTGGCAATAATACCATCTTCAATAACACTGCATATATGCAGGACGGGTAAAGCTGCGGTGGCTTGAATTGGGCTAAGCTACCAAACTGTGTGACTGGATATGTTCTGCATGGATGCAAAGGACCAAGTTACTATCTGTGAGTCACAAAGGAAGCAGGAAAAGGTAAACGGCTGGACATTGTAACCACACAGCTGATGCCCCCCAGTACGTGCCACTTTAAGTTCGCAGACATGCTGCCACTATTGCAAAGCCCCCACATCTACTTTTACATTTTGTACGGTGTCATTTTTGCATCACCTCTGCAGCTCTTAACTTCAGAGATGCTGACATAAACACAGTAACTCACATGACTCCAAAGTGTTTCATCACAGCCCAGTAGGTGTCCTCTAGCTTGCCCGTCTTCTTGAAGGCGAGGACGCTGGTCAGGGACTGCAGGACCTTCTGAAGAGGCTCCAGGTCCACAGACAGCTTCTACACAGAAGGCAGCAGGAAAACAGGGACGTGAGTCTGGACTGAAACCACAGCAACAGCTTCTCTCAGGAGCTCATCCTGACGCTCAACAGTCCGCCTACCTGCTGGTGGACGTGCTTGACCAGGAACTGACAGAGCTCCAGCGTTCTCACCACCTTCTCCTTCACCACTTTGCTCTCAGTCTGCCCGACCTGCTGAAGACTCTGGGAGAAGAAGAAACAGACTGTTATCCATGTTGGCCTTGTCATCAGCTGGTAACACTTGACTTTTAAGTGCAACTTTGATATTTTTACACCTGGGCCTTTAAACTTACTTTGGGTTCAACATTGCTAATGGGTACAAACACTTTTGGAATCGCTCCAGTGGATTGCTTCAGCTGGCACAATCAAAGTACACCCATTGTTTTTGCCCCCGACAGGCTCAGACTGTTACTCTAAATGTCTGACAACATGATGGAAAGAATCCCTACACGGAGAGAGACCTGTAAGATCTGTAAGGTCATTTTATCACTCGCTTCAAAACCACCAGACTCCATTCACAAACACAGCAGTTTTACACAGAACACGGGAGTCTCCTGCTGCCTCCATCAGTTAGTATGCTGTGTGGAACACAAATATTGTTTTAACCTTTCAACCCTTTGTACCGACCAGTCATTTTGATCCAAAAATATATAAAACATAGGCTCAGGTTTAAAAATACCAATGTTACCCTTTTCTTCTGCATTCATAAGCAGTACATAAACTTTTAATTACAGGTTAATGACATTTTAAAGTGTTTATTAATGCACAGAATTTGTGTCAACAATTCTAACTTCTCCCACGAAGACAGATTTTATATTATTGCACCAGTGTTTTACTGTATTGTCATTTATTATCTGTTCATACAGCAGCCTCCACAGGAGGAGTTGTAGCTGCTGACTAATACATTAAAAAAAAGACCATTTACAGCTCATTTTCTACCACACCTGCAGTTTTTTAAATCATTAAATCATTTTGAAACATTGCATGGAACTGCTCTCATAACATGTTTTACAAAGCTCGATAAAGGAGAGCAACTCAGAAAACATTACATCTTATTAAAGACATATTTTTGGCAGCTGGAGTGAAGAAACCCTGCGGAGGAGTTATGTTATTTGGCAGCTTTTGTCTGGGAGGAAAAAAAGACGATGAAGTGGTTTGGTGAAGAATTACAGAAGCACGTAATTATGCAGGTCTTTACCCTCCGCTGTCCCGAGGACGCACGGAGGACAGCGAGTGCAGTATTGGCTCTAATCATCGCTCATCAGAGCACGATCCAATTACATAAACCCTCTAGAACAATATAATTAACACTTGCACAAGCCTAAAGGATGCCGGTATATGAGTGTCTCCAGTTATAGTGAAAAACCGATGTGTAGTTTTAGCCTTGTGGCATCTTATGAACAGAAAAATTACTTTTAATCAGTTCAGAGGTTTACATAATTGAAACTGGGGATAAAGAGAGTGCTGGCATTGAATTTGCTTGGTGTCTGCAGATACTCTGAGTTTAGGCATCAGAAATGGTGCCGGTGGAGAAAAAACTGGAGCAGTGCATAATCATGACTGTCTGCACAAACACTATATGTATAATTTAACCTGAACAAAACAATGAGGGATTTTCTTTGCGGCTACTTTCAGGAAGCACAGCTATCTATAAACACAGCATCTTCTTTCATACGATTAATTAAAATACACTAACATGCAAACAGTAAAATGTGTGATGTGTGTTCTTGGAAGGAAATGACGAACGACCTTCATTAGTTTGTTCTGAGCTTTTTGAGGCTTATCTCTTGTTCCTTTCCCCGCTATCAAAGTATAATCAAAGTGGTATTAAACTAATGATGTAGCTGATGTCTTCATGTATTCCTTATCAAGTAACTTGGATGTTCTTGCCAGATACTTTGGATGTGTAAAGGTTTATGGCTTATGTGTCGGATATGTTGCAGACAGACACAAAGCAAACCACCAAAATCCAATATCCACTCTCCTTTTACCACAATTTTGGTCTCCACCAAAAAATCCTGAGCTCTTTAGCTGCTAAATGCTCCACCACATTCACCGGTCGGTAAAATAGATGCGGCTCATGCTTAGTGTTAACACTGTGATGTGTCTGGGGACTGCAACCTACCGCTGCCAGCTGACCTGCGACCTTCACACAGAGCTCCGTCCACGGAGCGCCGCTCAGCTGCTGCTGAACCTCCCTGCTCTGCATCGCCCGCAACACCAGCACACAGGCTTGGCCCTACACACACACACACACACACACACACACACACACACACACACACACACACACACACACACACAGACAGAGACACACACACACAGCAGAAAGAGGCAGTGATGAATGATTATCCAGCAGCTAAGATGGAGGAAGGTTGTTCTCCTTTGTGTTCATCAGAATTATGTAACCATAGATAAACAGTGATAATGTACAACTTGAGAGGATGAACTACACACAGCTGATTCTATATCAGAGTATACACAGTACGAGTCAATGAGAAATGTCACACGATGAGATAATCTCACATTATGACCATGTGCCAAAAGCCTCTTTGGTAACTCATGGGATGAAAACCTTCTGCTTAACTGTTTGAAAGGTCCTTTGCATAAATCAAGATTATGATGGATTTAGCAGAAGTGATTATGGTTCTAGTGCCTGAAGAGCCAAACTCATGAACTAAATCAGAAATAAAGAGATTGTAGTGTACTAAATTAGAAATCGTGCAACATTAATGTTTGAGTAGCGCCGATTTTGAGTCTTTTGTCTTCTGTATTCACATTGAATCAATTAGCAAATCATGTTTTATTTCCTCATCTTTTATTCCCTTTATTTGTCAGGAATTCTTCTGCATAACCTTTGAAAGTCTTTACCTGTTGGTGGACTCTGACCCCGGATGTGATCTGCTGCGTTACGGTGTCCAACAGGTTCACGCACAAAACCTGGAAATAACACACAAGCTGCATTAGTTACTGCCAGCGGAGACGTAGCGTCGGTCTCTACGGCGACCTGAACTAACGCCACAGATGTGCGGCTGCACTCACAGGGAATCTGGTGAACAAGTCTGTAAACATCTGAGCGGTCAGAGGGCTCTTCCTCCTGCCCATGAAGGAGCTCAGAGCCTCTCTGAAGATGCCGGAGACTCGATCCACATCCACGTTGCCCTTGAAGCTCACCTACAGACACAGACACAACATGAGAGATCAGACTCTTAGGTCACAGGTGTGAATGTTGGTCTTTTTTTGGATGTGTTCAACGTCATTACAAAGTAATGATAATAAAAAACAATAAATCTGTGTGAGGAAGACTCAAAGAGGGGGGCCAAGTTATCCAGGTCTGACCCACTTCCTGACCCAGAAAATAAAGGGACAGACCTGGAATTTGTCTGGTGCAAAGCTGGACATAATGACAGGAAAACTGCATACCATGTAAATAATTACCATCTGTCTACGGACCAAAATGGTGACCTAAAAACATGGCCTGACCCGTTTTGGCAATGTAAGGCCAGATATACCTGTACAGGGTGGTACATATAACATTTTGTTAATATATTATTAGTTTAAAAAGCTTGTGATTCATTTGCTCGCTCTAGTGAAAGGATCTCTCATAGATGGATAAAACCCTTAACATGCACATGTGTGTGTGTGTCAGAATAAACTGGTATAATACCCAGAATGATGCATAACCACATTCAACACATGCATGCTGATGAACAGTGGTGACAAGTGAATCAGTGTGTGTAAACATACGTCATTCTGCCCCTCTTTAGTCTCAGCAGGGGGGGGTCCTCGCAGCACTTTCACCACATACAGAGATGCACTGCAAAGACAAGTTCAACATCAGCACAATACAAAACACCCAAGGCACAAGCTCACAACACTCAAATTATCCATTTCAAACTGACTTTTGAGTCGAGGAAGATAAAAGTTTAAACAGGACAACAACAAATAAGCAAACTCAAACTGCCCAAGAAGCCTGAGTGAAACAGCCCAAAGCAGAACGGAGCAGTAAGTCGTACCTGAAGTAGTAGAGGCAGACTGAGGAGTCGGACAGTTTCTGCGCTTTAGTCATCAGTTTCTCCAGCAGGTCATGGAGCTCCCCCTGTCTGTCCCCAGCAGTCCTGCAGTAAACCTTTGACCTACACAGCTGGTTCCTGGAAAAACACACAAACAGACAACGTACGCATTCAGTCAGTGTGAGAATATTGTTTAAATACAGGGATAACATTCAAAACAGTGTGTCAAACATCTTGTGTCTGTTGGGAAACTGATAACCACTGCTGAGCCACTAAAAACCTCAACATCCACTGCAGGACACTAACTAACATCAAATCAAATTGTCAATTAAGTAAAATTTGTCATCAAAACCAGTCTGAGGAGGCGTTGGTGCATCTGTCTATTGATACTGGCATCATATTATAATAAAACTAAACTAAAAATAAACCTTATCAAACAAAAGAAAACTAAAAAGAAGTTAGCAAACCAACTCTAGAAATTAACTGAAATAAAAGCAAAGATTAAAAACTGTCATACGTGTGGTCCACAGCTACATCACGTTACCTGAAGATATCTGCAGCTCGGCGGAGGAAGTCCTGCTCCTGCTGGTTGCTGTCGGAGCTCATTCCTCTGTCGATGATGGTGAGAAGAGGCTCCACCAAACCCAGCACAAGAGGACTGCCGGCCTGCCGGGCCACGAACACCTCGACCAGGTCCAACACCTAAAACAGGACGAGGAGATGCCAAACAAGGGAGGGAGACAACTCTGAGGTTAGTGGATGATGGATTTTTGCACCTTTTAATAGAGCTAAAGCTGCAGTTTCCTGATTGAAGTCTTTGCTCTCTATGTAAAGCATCTCTGGGTTTCTTGAAAGGCTACATAAATCCAAGTTATTATTATTATCAAGCTAAACTACATCCTGCTGCCCTCTGCACTGTTCTTTACAAGACAACATACTCAGGATAAGGTACCTTGATCTTAAAGTCTCGGACCAGCATCTTCTCTTTCTGTAGTTTGGTCTTCTCGTCCTTCTTGGCCTGCATCTTTTTCTTCTGCTCTGAGAAGAGCGCTGACAGGCCCTTATCCAGCTCCATCATGGCTTCATCATCCAGATCTTCATCACTGCTGCCGTCCTCCTCTGTGCCCTGAACATACAGCACAGCGGAGGACTTTAACACAATGTCACACTGCCTTCCTCCTAGAGAGTCTGCTGTGGCCTGATCACCGCTGGTGTTAACCTCATCAAAGACCTCTCTCCGTGAGAGACCAAAGGAAAGCATCTTTATTGGTTAACCAGAAACAGCCATTATTTCACGGCTTTAAAACCCACCAAACTCCATTGAGAAAAAACATAATTTTACCTCACAGAGCACAGGAGTGGCTGGACCACAGCTGCCTCAATTGGTTAGTTTGTTTGTGTTAAACAGATATGTTGTTGGACCAAAAGTAACCCTTTAGAACACCAAAGTCACACCACAACACAAATAAATCAACTGATCGAGACAGTAGCAGGCCAGCAAGTTCTGTGTAAAATTACTGTGTTTGTCAATGGAGTCTGGTGGCTTTGAACCAAGCGATATAAAGGCTGCTTAAACAAAAAGGATCTTAGAGGTCTATCTCTGTAGCATCCTCAATTCATAACATGCTGCTCTGAAAAAACTTGAAATCTAAAGATAGCGCTAGAAGCACATCCCCAAAAATGTCTGTTTTTCATGTATCTGGACATAAACCAAAGCAGTGGACGGATTGATATTTTGACCTAATGTGCAGGTTGAGGAAAAGCTGGCTTGTGTTTCCTCCTACATGGTGATGAAACATCAGTGTTGTGTTTACAAATTGTTGTACTGCCCCCAAGTGGTCAAAAAAAAGAACAATGATCACTGAATGTGAGTTTTAACAATCATTAACTTAAATCAATGTGACACCACGACATGCTGAAAGCCTGAAAACCCACCAGAGCGTTCTGCTGCTTCAGGACCTTCATCAGCTCCAAACGGAAATTTTGGTCCACCTCTCCCTCCTCCATGTCCTCCTCTATGTCCTCCTCATCATCATCCTCCTCCTCATTGCCCTCCTCATCCTCTTCCATTGCTTCAGCATCTTCATCGTCATCAGAGTCTGATTCGTCAGACTTGTCATCCTGGTAAAGCCATAACCGCACGTTTTAGGATTTCACTATCAAATGTTTGTTCTAAAAAAAGTACAAGAACCAAACTACCAGTGTCTGTTGAGTGGAATCAGGAAATAAAAGCAGATCATAAGAGACATAAAAGACAATAAAATGACAAAAGAAAAGACAAGAACTGACCTCCATCTCCTCATCGTCCTCGTCAGATTTCTTCTGTGATTTGTTGTCGTCAGTGACAACCACGGCGCCGTCCTCTTCCTCGTCTCTCTCCGGGTCCAGGACCTACACGGACCCCAAAACACCATCATCACTGATAAACCTTCGAGTTTGACGGTGTTGTTTCCCGTCTGTGGCGCTGAAACGCTGATTCCACCCCTCCGGACGTTCCTGATGCTCATTTTGTCACTCTGACATTTTGCTTTGACAGCCGGCAGCTGTGTTCACTCACAGCTGTCGTTATGTGAACATGTTGTGACATCTTCTTACTGCAGGTCACACAAAGTGCTTCACGTTTCAGATCGTATTTGTCAGACGTTTGTGTCACATTGTGCGTTTTATTTATTTCTAATATCCTCCCCAGTGGTTTGGAGTATTATTGGACCACTTCATGCTACACACATACAGAACATATACAAGTAATTCCATTTACAATAGAACAGGAGCGAATATAAAATAAAAACTATCTATACAACAATGAGTAAAAATGACTTTGTGAAATTGGTTGATAAATGTAGAAGTTATTGGACGAATCACAATTCTACAGAATAACTTCTAAATATAAAATCATGTGTTCAAACATCGGTGAAAACGTTTGACGGTGAATAATCTTGCACGTGTTACTTACATCTAAGATGGCGGTGAGGGCTGCTGCCGTGACGTGGGGGCAGATGGAGGAGAAGACCGTTTTGCAGACCTGTCTGATAAGTCGGCTCGGCTGAGACAGCAGGGACAACAAGATGTCCACCATCACCTCCACCCACTCCGGCTCCTCCTCCTGCTCTGTGGCTGCAGCGAGGAAAAGAAACACACATTCGTGCACTTTGAAGCAGTTTTCCTCGGTTTTATTTGGGCCAATTCGGGGCAGCGGAACAAGTTGTAATTATAAACATATTAGCAAACAGTTGGCATCCTCTCCTCCATCACTCTCCTCTTAGCTGAGGCCTCACCTTGTTTCTTCTTCTTCTTCTTGGCCTTCTTCTCCTGAGCTTTGTCCATACAGCTCTGCAGGTCCTTCATGATGTCCAGCAGCTCCTCGGGGGCCTTCAGGAGAAACATGTTCACAGATCTCATGCTTTGTGTTTGGGGCAGCACATGATGTTTGATGACTGGAAACTAAACTATGGTATTTTTTTAAGAACAAAACAACAACACCTGCAGTAAGAACTGTACTAACACTGAGCATCATGGCTCTGCAGTATTTGGTACCTTGAAGAGGTGCATGCCGACCAGCAGGAAGAGCTGCTGGAACGCACTGCTCTCTGGAGATGGGCCTTTCTTTGCCTTCTTCTTCAGGTTTGCCACAGACTCCAGCATGCTGTACGAACACGTGTGAAGAGACAGAACTATCAAAAATGTCCCCCCTTGTTTAGGAGTATTGACTAAACAGTAGGGTTGGGTCTGATCCGGCCTTAAGCCCGTAGACCAGCATTTGTCATTTTGACACATTCTGGCCTCGATCAGCAACCTGTGCTGATGGCACTCAATCCCCCTTGTAATGCATTAGTAGTAAGCAACATGACAACATGATTAGCATAATATTGTGTGTGTTTAGACTATAAACAACGTGTAAACTCTGCATGAATGGATGTTAAAGGCCGTGCTCTGAGGAGAGTCTGTTGTCCCACCTGTCCCAGGCCTGTCTCTGCTCGGGGCTGAAGGGCTGGCTGCACTGCGTGTGTTTCGGCTGGCTGAGCAGGACTTGGGCGTATTGGACCAGGTGGTAGATCCACATGGTGCCGTCGGCTGTTACGCCCTGAGCGCGCTTTTGGTTGACAGGCGCTCCTTCAGCCGGGTTTTCGGTCGGAGGCAAATGGTGCATGGACATGAGGAGCCTGGAGGGGGACAGACGCACATCAGTGATGCAGCAGCGGCCACAAGACACCTGAGCAGCCTCGAGGTGTGATGGTAACACTTTCAGACTTTCCAGGAGATGCCTCATGCAGATGTCAGACTCACATACATTTAATAGCTTCCTAGTCCATTTTCCAGACTGAAATCTGGGGCCATCAGGTACAGATTAGTGTCAACACACTCTGTTGTGCTTGCCCATTTAGTGCTGTTTGTTTGCAACCTGTCTGTCTGAATAATGCGTGTGTTTCCCTTGGTGAACAATATTATATTTAACATTTGTGAGTTTGGGAATCAAAGAGATAAGTAAAACTTGCTAAATCACACTTTCCTGATAGCTAAGTGTTAATCAATCGTACTAACAAGTACTGTCTGTGAAGCCAAAACCTGATGTAGCTCATTGTTCCGTGCCATAGAGCTCACACCTGTACCTGCCTCTGCTCCACAAGCTTCTTTGACTCAATACGATCTCTTATTGAAGGTTCCTCTCATCTGTGTTTCTGAATAAATGTATTCCTAGAGTTTACTATTCAGATTATAACATTAAAGAGTATCTACTACACTTGGAGTTTGGACCTATTGTAACCATTTGTACCTCTGATATCCACCAACACTGTCTTCTACTGTCATCTTTGCTTTATCTTTTAAACCAAGGCTGACAGGAACAAACTCCACAGCCTGTAATCAGCGGCTGATATTGAGGAGGCAGCAGAGAAGACTTCATCTCTCACCCAAAGAAAGAAGTGACAAGCACTCCTTTGGTTCTATCATCCAGCGGGACAGAAAGCTTCTCCTGTGTCTCTGGGATGTCGGCCGAGGCCTTCTTGGTGGTGAAGAAAGCGTGGAAAAAGACAAACCTGGAAAAGAAACAGCACACCACCAGCTAACGGCTTTCTCTTCGTCAAACACGGAGACCTTGACGTTGTTCATCTGCAGGCGCGTCTCACCTGGCCACATCCATGATGAGGTCCTCCTGCCTCTTCACTTGGTGGTTGTCAATGATGGCGGCGAGGCGAGAGACAATCCACTTCCTCAGGCGGAATATGTAGTTCTCCCTCCTGAGGAAGGAAAATCAACAGTTGCTCTGGGTCACCTGACCAGACAGGAGCGGAGCGGAGACTCTCACATTGACGAACACGTTGTTAAACATGGCGGATACACTCACTGTTCATTTTCTTCCTTCTTGTCCTTCTGCTTGCGAGTGCTGAAGTCCAGCAGCTTGTCCAGCTCAGGCTGCAGGAACATCTTCTTCAGCCACTCCACGTAGTGCTGCACAGCTGCAGGCTGGAGGTGCTGCACCACCCGCCACACCGGCAGCACCACCGGGTAGCCCTGATTGGACAGCGAGGAGAAGCCCACCATCACTACCAGCTGCTTCTCTGGGTCCTCACAGCCCTGCAGGAAGTCCGACACGTAGGCGTCCATCTCCGGCGCCAGCTTGAAGCGGTCCGGTTTCTGGAGAGGAGACATCATGGTTGAGATTCATATTAGTCTGTTACAGCAGCTACAAGGAGTTTCTAAGTGTTCATGAAACATTCTCAATCTAAAACTAATGCATCTACATGACCTACATGAGCGAGCGAGACCATCAGTCATCATCAGCTATTTGTTGTTATTCTAAATGTCTCTGGATTCAATTTCCAGCAAAATCACATGAAACAAACATGTTTATGTTATGTGAGTGATCTTTACGACAAACAACAATCTGGGTAACACTCTATTTGCTTTAGCATGCTGACAATGACATACATGGTGCAAAATCTTATAAACAAATAAAAACACTGCATCAGTTGTATGTTGACGTCAGTTACAACATTTCAAAATTGCTAAAACTATCACAGATCTGATTATAATCAACCAGACTGACCTGAGCGGCGACCACGTGCTCCCCGTAGAGCATCATCACCTCCCCAGACAGCACCTCCTTCAGCTGGGCCACAGACAGGAAGGGCAGGGCGCTGCCCAGCAGACGGAAGCTCAGGTAACTGGACACAAACAGGAGAACATGTTAGCAGAGCGGAATTAACCGGAACCAGGACTGGACTGAATGATGGTGGAACTGGTGGAGCTGTGGAAGATGTTGGAGACATGACTAGACAGGACTAAACTGGACTTTATTGATCAATACTTCTTAGCCCCTTGGTGACTCACTGAGCTGGTCCTGGCTGCTCCTTCAACATGCCGTTGGCGATGGCGTTATTCCAGAAGAGCTGGAAGCTGTCTTCCTTCAGAGAGAGCTTCAGGAGGTCCAGGGCCACCGGTGGGAGGACGCACTCCTTCTTCACCGAGCGGGCCGCCATCTTCAACACCTCTGTCAACCTGCCAGACGACGTCACACATTGATTCGTTTGTCCACACAGCAGCAGCAGCAGTTAAATAGCAGCCGCAGTGAGTGAATTCAGCTGATCGCTGTGGTCTTACTTGGGGATGTTGTCAGCGTTTATGATGGTCGAGGAGCCCAGCAGCTTCTTGAGTTTCTTGGGTTTGAGGGTTTGTGGGAAGCGCTGCAGCGCTACCAGCAGTAGCTGCAGCTGCTCTGGGGTCCTGAAGGCTGATGCCAGGTCAGTTTGCAGGGCGCTCAGCAAGACCTCCTCAAACACCTCCTCTGAGATCTGACGGACAGGATGCACCCATTAGTTTAATCTTTAAATTAGCAGAAAAAACTATCAATGAAATTCAGGATTTAAGTAAAAACTAAAGTTAAACTCCTCATGCATCACGGATGAGTGTGTTCTATGATTCGGCCCCTGTTTTACTGAGAGGCAGCAGCTGTCACCTCATTGAGGATGTCCATCATGGTCTTACTGGGCAGGTCCTTCAGGTGTTGTCTGTGCTGGCTGAGGCTCTGAAGGAGCTTCACACACCCCAACACCACCTGCGGCTCCTGCAGAAACACAAGACGGAGCTCAGAGACCAGCTAACTTATTCTAACCTCTTAAAACCCTCCTGCGACTGATTAATGTACTGATCTGCATAGTTCTGACACAAAGCTTTAAAAAACGTTTTCAAGCAATGTCTCATTGATTGTAGCTTAGATTGTGTTTTAGTCACATCGTAAACACATTTATAGAAACTAGAAGACGACAGAATATATGGCCTTTTGTTATAAGCTGTCAAATAAAGGGTGGATGTTAAGAGGTTACTACTACTGTAAATATACAGTGATATCTTATCAACGTATGATTCAAACAGTGAGAGGACTTACTTTAGAGAGGCGGCTGGACTGATGGAGGGCGAGGACGCCAAACAAGTTTCCAAACAAAGCATTTCTGAAAAGTTTCTGAAACACAAAGAGAAGACCTCGACATTCACAGGTGTCCACCCATAAAGATGCTGGAGCGGAAAGAGAAAACGTCAGACACTCACCTTTTTCATCTTCTGCCAGTTGTGTTTTTCTTTGATTCTGTTGAGTATGCTCTCCAAAGAGACGTCTTCAAAGGCACTCAAGACCTGGAAAACAAAGCGTTAACTCACACTAAAGCCAACACACTCTGCTCAGAACTAAAACTCATCTAAATATACAGTTTTCACTGATTAAAACTAAATAACTAAACTGTCACTCATCATTCAGTGTGTGTTAAAGCAAAAAGTAGAAGCCAAATCATCACTCATTCACTTTCTAGGAGAATTGAAGCCGTTCTCTCTCTCTTGCTTCAAAGCCACCAGACTCCTTTGACAAAAACAGTAATTTTACCTTGCAGGACACAGGAGTTGCTGATCTACCGCTGCCTCAATCAATGAACTAACACATTAGCTCAGATCCTAACTAACCATTTACATCACCAAAGTCACACAATAACACAAACCAACCAACCAATCGAGGCAGCGGTAGACCAGCAACTCCCGTGTTCTGCTTGCTAAAATTACTGTTTTTGTCAATGGAGTCTGGTGGTGAAGAGAGCAAAGAGAAATAAAGACTTCAGTTCCCTGTTCCCTGTCCCAACATACACTTAAACTGAGTACCTCACACAGCCCCACTTCAAAAAGCCCAAACTATCCCTTTAACACATTTTATCTAGTTTGTTTAATCCACACAAAAACATTTCAGACAGCTGAGTTGGTTTTTCGGTGGCCGTCTCCACTCACCTGCCCCAGAGCCAGGCTGAACCCAGGTCTCGCAGTCTCCCGTGTGTGAGCCAGTCCATCAACCAGCCTTTTAAAGGTGTATTCCAACTCATCTGCCTGCAGTGCACAAGAGGTTAGCACAGATCAGACGCTTTTACAAAACTACTTCATACTGTACTATGCTCAAGTACAATTTTATGGTACTTGTACTCTGCCGTAGTATTTCCATTTAATGCTACCTGATAATTTTATATATAAGCAGATATGTTATACTTTCATATCCCAGCTTTTACACACAAAACTTATGAGATTGTAAAACATGATGCATTCTCATATATGAAACTACCAAAGAGTAAAAAGTTATGTCTACATGTATGTAATATGACATTTAATGAGTAAAAAGTACTTTCACTTATGCTACTTCAATAACATGCGGTTGTCAAAACTTAATTTACATAAATTAAAATTAATTATACAATGAAACAAGACTTTTACTTGTTGTTTGGTATTTTTAAGGCATAATCCTGCTGCTATGTAACTACATTATTATTAGCTGCTGCCCTGCCTTTAGAGGATAACCATGCTGGGTTTACATTCAGGGATCTGTCTCACCTTGTTGTTGCTTTTCAGGTACTGTATGAGGTCTTGGATCGCCTTCAGCCGGACCTCCTGATCCGGTTTGGCCAAGTCCCAGAAGAAGTCGAGGAAGACCCGGTTCTGCTGCAGGACCCCGGCGGTCCGGACCGGCTCGGCTGCTTTCACCGAGAGCTCCACCATCTCTACAGACATCTGCTCTCTGAGCCTCCACAGGTCCTGAACATGCTGCTGCAGGAGGAAAACGTGCCCTACTGCGCAGCTACTACTTCCGGGTTGACACTTCCGCTTCTCGTCAATACCTAAAACTTTATTGAACAACACGAAACAGACAAAAACTAGAATTATGAGAAAAACTGTGACAAAATAACATTGTTATCATAATAATAATCAGTAGCAGTAAATAATTGTATATATAATTAATATATGATATATAATTCATAACTATTTATTATTTAGAAGTATATAAATAACTGTGTGCCCTCCTTGTAATCTAATTTAGTTCTTCAAATTGTTTCCCTTTTTATAAAGGAATATGTATTTCTTACTTTTGATAAATGCTCTGGTGAAAGTTTACACCTTTAACCCACCAACAGGTAAGAAGTGGTCTGAGAAGAACATTCACAAAATTGTTCTTTCGACCCAGAAATCATCCTGGAAAACAAATCAGTGCATGTTAAGTGATGTTTACTGGACATTCAAAGCTTAAATCATGAGTCAAAAACAAAAAACAACAACCTTGTTGAACAATAATTCTTGTCTGACATGGTTTTTCCACAAAAAAACTTTAATGGCCTTGTTAAAAATTCTTATATCTCCTCCTGCTCCCTCCAAGATCTAGGAATATTCAAATATTTTTTGTTTCAAAAGTTTTTAACTACAGAACACAAAATGTCTACTTCAGTGAAAAGTTCTCAGTGTTTGTGCACTGGAGGCTTCAAGGCTCCACATCACAGCCTCATGCTGGAACAACACCGGCCTCCAGACTGGTTGTAATGTTACGTCATGTATCCTGCTGTCGCGTCTTAAACTCAGATTTAAGGAGACTACAGCCTGAGTGTCAACCTCTGCACACACATCGATCTGCATAGTGAAGCTGAAAACAAACATCCACGTTAAGTCACAAGAAGAAAAACATATTTCAGAGTGGAAGGGGGACTTTAAATCGATATAAAAACAACCTCAGCAGAGGGCACACACACACACACACACACACACACACACAGAAGGCATTACTGGACATGAAACGGGAAATAAAAATTAAAAGAAAAAGATCTGAAATCAAACTGTTTCTTTGCATAAAAACATTCTTTATTAAAACCGCATGCAGATTCCATTATTCCCCGACCAGATCATTTACTGGCAGAGGGAGAGGTGAGGTTGCAAAAGAGATGATCAGTCAGAGTCACATCACAATCACGGCGTGGCTCTTGGGGGTTCTTTCAGTCGACGGGAGCAGCCAGCACAGTGTCCAGAGCGCTCTGAGCCTCTTTGATCTGCTGCTGCAGTCTCTGCTTCATGGCCTCGTTCTGGGCCTTCCTCAGCATGTCCTGCATGTCTCTGATGGCTGCCCGGTAGCCCGGGGCGTTGTGAAACACTCGGATGGCCTTGTCGCCGCTGCACACCAGGAAGCGCCCGTTAATGTCAAACCGAAGGTCGGTAATCTCCCCACTGTGGATGCCGTGCAGCTCCTCCTCCAGCTGGCCGCTGGCAGCGTCGTACATGGCCACGTTAGAGCCGTCAACGATGGCCACCACCCGGCCGTCTGGAGACAAGGCCACCCGGCTTCCGTCAGAGGACGCACAGGGGACTGTCCTCAGGAGGTAGGGGTCCTGCTGCTTTTTGTACTCCACATCTGTATTCCACAGCTTCCACGTGCCGTCCTTAGAGACAGTCACCATTCTGACGAATAAAAGGAAAGAAAAACAATGTCAGTGTTACGCTGCATTTTAAAAACCTCTCTGGCATTTGAGGAAAAAAGCCTTGGATACCTGTGAGAGTCGTTGGAAAAGGCGAATGCGTGAACTCCTGCAGAGTGGCCCTTCAGGTCAAAAGCTCGCACCACCTCTTTGAACTCTCCGCCCTTCCCGAAGCAAACCTCCCACACCTTCACGTCAGGAGTGAAGCCACATGACGCTACGAACCTGAGCACAGAGGCAGAACGCACACACATTTACATTTCCACCTACGACACACAGGATTTCATTTGTTTTCTGTTGTTGGTAAAGTGAAATTTACCAAATAATGATGAGGCTGCTCGATACGATATAGTTTAAAAACTGAAAAGACTTTTTAATTCTTAAAGAAGTGATGTTTCAGTCATAAACCTTCATCAGGCACTATGAGAGAAAAATAAAAATGCATGTGTAGTTAATTGAGTAACTTATTGATTGCTGAAAAGCAGCGTTTGACTGTCCTCTCTGGTTCAAAGTCTCAGGTGTGTTTCACTGACGAGTTTGAGGACATTAAGGATCTCTGAATGAAAAAAAGACTAAAGTCCTGACCTGAAGCAAACTGAAACTTGCTTAATTATCACAAATGCTGATCAAGAGCTTGAGAGAACCACAACTTTCCAAATTCAGCTGTGAAAAACTGTCATCAAACACAATGATCCTTGTAAAAAGAACAAGTCCTGAGTGCCTCCTGAAGTAAATGGATGTTGGGAGAAAGTTGATTAACAGCACAAACATGAAAATACATCAACTTCTCAAGCTAAATGACCAGATATAATCAGCTGATGGTGCCTTTACTAGAGGATTACATTTGTAGACGATACTTGGAGAGGAAAACCTACAGCGCCTTGAAAAGTGTCACTTTGTAGAGATCAGTGTTCATTTAAGTCAACGAGTGTGTTGACCACATTTAATCTGCTTTGATTCAATGTTTTAACACAATAAAAAAGTAAAAGCTTACAATATGTTTTCTAGACACCGTAAATCTGACAGAGATCTTTACTAGAGATCTTTTAAAAGGGAAGGTTTGCAGTGGTGGAGGTGTGGGACTGACCTGCCACACGGGGAGATGGCAGCGTAAGAATTGGTTATCTGGTTAGTGTTGATAGAGGCCAGTACCTCTCCTTTCAGGTCCCAGATGAGGATGCTGGTGTCGGTGGAGGCGCTCATGATGAACTTGCCTGCAGAGAGGAAACACAGAATCAGCGTGTCATGGCATTAGACATCTCTAAAGGCCAGTCTAAATGGAATTCATCAGTGACTTTAAGACATCTTGTGTTCTCTGTACCCGTCTCTGCGATGCCAATGTTGAGGATGGGGGCCTTGTGCCTCTGTGGGAAGTCCTCAGGTGCAGCTTTGAAGCTTAAAGTGCCGTCCTCCTTTTTGATCATTTTGAAGATCCGGATGGCGTCTCCATTGGCCAGCCAGGTGATGAACGCCCTGCAGGGAAGAAGAGAGGGGAGGGGGTTATCGTGTGTTATCGTGAGTCCTGCTCTACAACATTCTGATTTGGAGAACAGTCTGTGGCAAGTTTAGAATAATTAACACATTATAGAAAAGAGGAGCAACGTTACTACCATGTTTCTGTGCCCAGAGTCACAACTAAACATGGAGAGGCCGATTTAATTTAATATCTCTGGATGAACCTTTTTTTTCAGTTATCATCAATAAAACAAGGTGAGAAAACTGTTGAAAATGGAAAATCTTCAGCATTTTCTGGCTACATTTAACAGTTTACTGTACGGCCAGTTTGACTTAACTCAGACCTCACATGATGAATATTTAGTCACCGACAGACCAAAAGTCAAATAATAAAACGATTAATAAGAGAAATGATCACCAGTTTAATCAATAGTAACCGTTAACAGCAGCCGAAGCAGCAGATGTGGCCGATGTGGAGGAGCGCCGTGTTAATATTTGGACTTAGTTTTAGTCTGATGAGATATGAGAGAGGGGAGACCTGGAGTCCGGGCTGAAGCGGACCAGTGTGGCGTGATCCAGCTCCACATTGGCTCTCAGGCACTTGTGTTCCCGGTCCAGGAAGTCTTTGGTGCTCCAGATCCGGACGGTGCGGTCGTCAGCGCATGACGCCAGGTACTTCCCGTTACTGCTGAAATCAAGGCACGTCAAGTTCCCACTGTGGCCCTGAGGAGGACATGGAGGTGAGGGACATGAACAGGAAGACAAACCAGTCCAAAGAAGGAGAATGGATCACTAACGTACTCAGCTGTCGACGAATTGGGTCCATCGATCTACAGTAGAGCCGCCTAATACGACAGCCATGCAAAAGAAATCTATTTTCATGAAGTTTATAGCATCTTTAAGGTTTCAGAGGTGTGGATTCAACTTGTTTATCATTTTGAGGCTGCAGTTTGTGTTGCGGTTGAACTGGACCCCTGAGAGATGTTCCTGATACGGTATTTATAACAACAGGAGCAAACTAAACAGAAACACTGAACAGAAACAGGGCTACACTACTACAGACATGCCCTTGAAACACAACGCTCTTACAGTGTGTGTGTGTGTGTGTGTGTGTTTTCCTTTGGGCTCAGGTTTACCTTCAGTGAGGCTGCCAACAGCGGGTGGCTGAAAGTGTGCTGGGAGGTTTTATCCTTCCGGCTGCGCTGCTTCTCCTGCTTTGGTTTCTTGGATGCAGGTCCCTTCACAACGCTGCCTTCAGCTGAGAGAGGAAGCACACAGGGGGGCATCGCTTAACTAAAATCTGAAGGAACCTGCATGTTGTAGCTGTTCTACGAAGACTCAGACATAGAAAGTGATGGATGTAGGGGTGACGTGGATTTTGCAGCTTGTTGCATCAGAAAACAGAAAACAAACTTAGGCTCTCAGAATCAGAATCAGAATCAGGTTTACTGCCACAGAGGTTGTCAAACAGCAGGAACATGCCTTGGTGAATTGGTGCAATGACAAAGTTAGATTAACAAAGTACAAGAAAGTACAAGAAAGTATATATTATGAGAATATGGAAAACATGAATGTTATTTAAATTAAATAACTGTATAGTTTCATGCAGCAATGATAAAGCTGTTTTTAATAATAAATGAAAGGTGCAACTAGCTAACTACCATTATCATTGATTGATTGATTCATAGTTTGGTCAATAAAATGTCAGAAAATGGTGACACGTGTTGATTAGTATTCCCTGGAGCCCAAGAAGACGTCCTCACCTGTCTGAATATATTTTAGTTAGCTATCACAAAAAAATGACTCTAAAAAACGAGTAATTGATCATCAAAACAGCTGACTGTCAAATTAATAGTTGACAGTTAATCTATTAATTGACTCTTTGCATCAGTGTGTGAAACATTTTGGCTAATTCTAAACAAACTGGAGCCTTTGCAGCCTTTGTGTGTTTGGTACTGACCAGGCAGAAAGGAGCCATCTCATTGATCCGTCAGTGAAACTTTCCCTGATTGGCCGAAGACACATGACAGTCCCTAAAAGTTGCTGCACTCTTTCTTTAACTCGCTCTTAGTGACTTAGCAGAAGGAGCAGACACGAGTTTCTCCTGTTGTGAATGCACACAGCGTATCAAAGACCATATATTGTCAAAATGTAAATATAGATATGTGTGTGTGTGTGCAGTGACAGAGATGACTCACCGCCCTCCCCACAGTCATCGTTTCGGCTACATGTATGTTAGCTACTCACCGGCAAACTCCGCCGCCTGCTCGGCCCCCTCCCGGATCTCCTCTTTCCGTCGGCCCACCGCCATCGCCACCAGAATAACCAGCGCACCCAGTAACACAGACAGGGCGACCAGCGCGGCAACCTCCATGTCGAGAGCTTTCTGCCACGTACTTTGCACCGCTAACGTCTACTTGTCTACCACCGCTGCGCATAAGTCTTCTTCGTGGGCTTTCTTTCTTCTTCTCTGGTTTTTCTGGCGTGCCACACACACCAACGTTTTAAAGTGCGTTGCGCCACCTTCCGTACAGGAGTGTTATGGCTGCGTAAAGAAGTTAAATGCTGGGTGTTACATCTGTTTCGCTTTAATATGTGTAAATAAAACACCGTGCAGCTGTTTGTCACATATTTCTGACAGATCTTTGACGTTTCCGGGGCTTTCTGTTCTTCTTCGTTGGTTTACTTGTCGAACAGCAAATCGGGATATCCGCCACTACCGCCTCCTAAAGGTCTGGAGGTTTGAGCCTGAACGTGTTTGTAGGTTGTTTTCATGCTTGTTTTTTTGGTTTCATTTACAGAAGAACCTTTCAAACTCTTTTGACAGAGATATTAAACCATTAAAGGGTAATTATAATAAAAGCCATGTTAATATTTATCAAACATTCCCAACTTTTTGGCTGCTTTTGCCTGAGTGCTCAGTGGCACATGGAGCGGCACCGCACAGGCCATCAGAATAAAACTGGTAAGCGGCTCTAAAATTATTTTGTCAAATCATCTGAAAATGTTTTGGTCAGTTGCACAACAGCTCTACATCAGTTTTATCAATGGCAGGTGGCATCTAACTTATATTTTAATAACCTGATTTTCAGCCAATAGTTTAAAACCCCAACAGACATTCAGTTTACTGTCATATGTGACAAAAACACCTCAGCACCTCACTGGAGCAGCTGGAAACTGGCTGATTCATCATTTTGGTCATTTTTTTCTTAAGTATAAACATTCAAAGTAAATTTTCTGCCATTCAGCTACTAAAATAGCAGCTTTAGTTAACTGGTGACTGATCTCATCTACTTTGAAACAGACTTTTTTATATTCAAATATATAATAATTTTTAAAAAGTATGATAAATTTACTGACAGTAAACTAAAACAGTCACAAAAGATGCACTCTACACACTTATTCTAGGTGAGTTTTCAGTTGTAACGTGTTTGATCTAAACCATCATTTTAATCTAAAAGTCAGTGTGTGATGTACACGATACCCCAGTCAAGGCAAAAAGCTGTTTTGGTTTAAAAAGGTAGTAAAATAGCTCCAAAGCAGCCAAAAAACCTTATTGGTGAAAGTTTGGAGAAATATTTTTTAAACTTAAATAGCAATAACATTTTAAAGCCTTTGTATGGCACACATATCAAATAATTTCCTGTTACTACAAAAAAGTACTAAAAAGGTAAAAAAAAGATGTTAGATTGTTTTACACCAACTTTAAAAACAGTGTATTGGTAATATTAGAATAGTGTAAACAGCTAGTATGGAGTCACTTCAGTGGGCTGAAAAGTAGAAAAATGGGAACATGAAGGGTTGAATGTGTTCTTGTTGGAACATCTACGTCCAAAATTCAGTTTTTATTAATCCAAAATTAATCATCAAAACCTGCAACAGACGCTGCTCACTTTCCACAGGGAGAGGTGATTATTAGGGGGAACAGAGATCAGACAGCCGACGGTGCGAGTAAGAGACACCAGAGACGACAAAAATCCCTGCATCGTCCTTTCTGTAATGACCAAGCAGATAAAGGTGTCCAATCTAACAGGTTGTATTATTAGTAAATCTGATGTAAAGTTATTGTGGTGTAACTTATTGTTAACAGTGGAGATAATGTGTTGCTGTGCAGATTTCTGAAAACACGCAGTATTTATTAAAAAAAAAAAAAAAGGTACATCTGTATGAACAGTAGTTGAAGGTAAAATCTAATCGATCTCTTTCAGTGACCTAACACGAATTCAGTGCCTGGAGTAAAGAGAGGTAGTCTGGCACAAACAAGCACATCTCAGGATTTAAAGATGAGATAAAGATCACAGATTCTTTTCACAGGCATGACGATGAAGAATTGGCTTTGGTTTGTCAGCACAAGTCAAGAGTAGTCATCCTAATCATATACTGACCTGCTAATTACATCAGTGTTGGCAATCGCTATCAAAAAAAAGGCCATCCACAGGAGGACTCTGGGAATGCTTGCAATGAGTATGAAACAAGAACACAAAAAGGTCTGCACTACCTACATTAAGACTTTACTAAGTTGTCCTTTAAGTGCAGAAACACGTCATTCATTTACAGGGTCAGAGAGCCAATTAGAAAAATAATTTAAAATGCAAACGTCTCATAACTTTATATTTACACTGCAGTGTTGTGTACCTTATCTGAATCAACTGTGCCCTCCACCCTCTTCACACTCATTCAGATAACGTACTCAAATCTTCGGTAACATACAAACCAGTGAGCGCTTCACGTAAAAAAATAAATGTTTGAGCCGAGGCTCCATGTCTTTGCCCGACTCAGCTTTCTCCTTAAGACGAACCGATGGGAGTGTCCACATACTGGAAAGGAAAAAAGAACTTTGGATATGCTTTTGTTCAGAATCGGACTACTCATCTGTCTTTTCTCTTTCTCTTCAAGTATAGTACATTGTTACAGACTCTGTCTCCTCACTGCTACATTCCCTCGCTGGATCATGTCGTCATCCAGGCAGCATGAACTCAGCAAACTGGTGTGCTCTTTCTAACTCCTCTGCAAACACAATGTTTCGGGCCAGCACAACCCACGGGAGGAGGGGAAGGAAGCAGAGGGCACGGTGGCGGCTTGGTTGGGGGGTGTTGGGTTTAGAGCAGAGCAATGTTAGCCAGATTAACCAAAGCAGCAACAGCAGCAACAGCCTGAAGTCCTCTGAACGCGGCGCTGGACGCACACAGCGGGTTACTTCTTCCTGTTGTGTTGCCTCCGCGCCTGCAGCCTCTGGCGTGCTCCGGACGGCTTTGATCCGGCTCCGATGGAGAAGGCGGGAGTCGCTGGAGACCCTGATAATAAAACACACAGGATGGCTTAGTATGTCTCAGCAAGACTTTTTAATCCCCTGTCTAAATTTAAGGTCTGTTCAAAAGAGTAAGTAAGGCAAAATGACAATAACTGGTTCTGTTAAAGACCACTGGTTGCAAAGTTTATTAACATGAAAAAATCTATTTGTCCATAATGATGTTAAACACTACAGCTCTCTTACAGCCAGACATTAAAATGAGTGGATTTTAGACCAGGCTTAAAGCACTCAGTAAAAATATATTTTAAGACCCTCCCAAACAAAACTTAAGACAATTTAATACTTTTTTAAAAAGATAACGTAAATGTGAACTTTTCTAATTTATTCTTAAAAATGTTGACATTCAGCAGTGGCTTATTGGCCAAAGTTCTGACTATAACCATTACTTATAACAGTTTCACTGTAAGGGCTCAGCTGGGCTTAAGTATTGTCCCCCTAACAAAAAATTGCATCAGTGACCTACCAAAGGGAGCAGCGTTGAAGCCTTGCACAGGAGTTGCAGGACTTCCAAAGGGAATTGGGCCTGCGGCAGCACTCTGGCCAAAGGAGGGGGTAGACGTCCCTGCAGAGAAACAAACATAAAACTCAGTTAGACCAAACATATAAAACAACCAGGGATAAACCTTTGAATTCTACTGGAACAAAAACAAATGTAGACCAGTTCTATGGTAATGTATCGGACAGCAGCTGCCAACATTGAAACATGATCTACCAAACCTGTGATCAGACTTTCTGAATGAGGAAATGTTCCTCCGTCAGGTTGTTTTCATTATCATTTGCATTAACTTTGCAGTTAATTTAAAAAAACAAACAAACGCTGCATTCTCTCACATAACCTTTCTCCGCTTTGCTTGTTCTGCCGGACAGTGACCTTAGTCAACACCAGCTCACTGAACTGCCAGTTATACAGTAGGTTCATATAGCAATCAAATCGACTAAAACTGTGAATGTGAATGGTTTGACACACAACATACGGGAGAAAGAGCCTGAAAATAGTGCAACCTTTTCTATTCACTGTCCAGAAGTGATTCTGAAACAAGTCATGAAACCAAGAATGGAAATTAGATCACAATAGACTCCAACCATCACTTATTAATCAGATCGTCCCGTCATTTGAACCACTGACTCTTTCATCAATAACACTGTAGAACCCTCTGCAGCTGGGTTTAACCTATCAACAAGCAAACCAAAAGTTGTCTTTATTCCTTACCAAAAGCCGGTTTGTCAGTAGCAGCAGCCCCAAAGTTGAAGTTTCCCATCTGTGGTGCAGGATTGTTGGCGACTGGTGTCCCAAACTGAGGGCACGGCAGACCAGCACCAAAGTTAAATCCACTGGGTGCTGGCTGTGCGGGGCCGGGGGGGGTCTGCTGAGGAGCAGCACCGCCAAAAGGGAAGGTGGCCGAGGAGGAGCTCTGAGTCTGGGTTGCTGAACCAAAGCTCGGAGGAGCCGAGGGAGCAGCTGTGGGAGCGGTGGTGCCACCGAAAGCAAAACCAGTGGAGCTGCCTCCAAATGCTGGTTTAGCAGGAGTCCCAAAGCCGGTCGCTGTGGTGACAGCAGCTGCCCCAAAACCAAAAGGGGTTGGGGCGGGGTTAGAGGCAGGTGCAGATGATGCTGCACTTCCAAAGGGGAACGGTTTAGGTGGTGCTGCTGAGGAGCCAAAGGGCGACTGCGCTGCCGGCGCGGCGGAGGAGCCAAAGGTTGACTGCGTTGCTGGGGCTTGAAACGAAGACTTTCCAAAAGCAAAAGTGGACTGGGTGGTGGCGGCAGAAGTGGTGGAGGCTGTGCTGGCCATGGCAAAACCTCCGAATGAAGCAGTGGTTGTGTTCTGGCTGGGTGCTGCCTGGCCAAAGGTGAATACCTTCTGGTTGCTGGCTGCTTGGGAGTCTGGCTGTGTGGCACCAAATGTGAAGGCGCTGTTGCTGGAGGTTGTGGTGGTAGCAGCAGCAGCAACAGCAGCAGCGGCGGCGGCAGCAGCAGCAGCGGTGGTGGTGGCAGCAGTTCCAAACTGAAATGTACTTCCTGTATTAAGGGCCTGCGCTGAGGCTGCGCTGGTACTTGTGGAGGGTGTCGACAAGTTTCCAAAGAGGGTTTTCACAGGGGGTTGGGCTGCAGGCTGTGTGATGGTGACAGAGCCGGTGGAGGCAGTGCCAGTGAGGGTGTTGGACAAGCCAGGAAAAACAGACGGGGCAGATGTGGTGCTGCTTGTTAATCCACCAAATATTGAGGATGTAGTACTTGAAGGAACTGTAGAGGCTGGGTTGGTGGTTGTGAGGGACGGAGACTGTCCAAAGCCAGCACCTGCAGTGGTGGCGCCAAAGATAGGCTTGAAATTTTGGGCAGAGGGGTTGCTGTCTGGGGCTGACGTAGCTGATGAGGTGGTGGTGGCGGTGACAGCAAAGATGGGCTTGAACCCTGAAGCCAGCAGAGGGTTGGTGTTACTGACTGACACGGCGCTGCTGGCTGGGGCGGTCGCAGTAGCAGTGACGGGGTTAGAGGCTGAAGAAGCAATGGGGGTGCTGATCTGGCTCCCCAGTCCAAACAGACCTGCTGCTGTTGCAAGTGGAGTGCTGCTGGAAGCCTGACCCAGCACCTGGGTAAAGGCAGAGGGCTGCTCCACACCAGCAGACGAGGACTGAGACTCGGAGGCAGGAGGGGGCTGTGGGGCATTTACTGTGGTCGAAAGCTTCAGGCTTAAGCCACTGGGTTGTACCGGTGTGGTTGATGCAGACACTAAAGACACAACAAGCCAGTTGGAGAACATGTTAGAACCAAACAAGAATATGGAAGATTACTACATGTCATCAGATGTATGGAAGACTGTGAACCTAAGATATAGAAAATTAAACTACTGTTTTAAAACTTGGAAATAACTAAACAAAAAAAGATGAAAAGACTAATTAACCATGACGTGGATGTGACAGGACTTTGGTCGCACCTGTGGTTGTGTTGGCAGCTGACGTGGAGCTAGCAGGAGTGCTGCTTTTCATTTTGAGAGCCTCCAGCAGTGGGTTCGACACTGCAGGTGTGGTGCTGACACTGCTGCCTGGACTGGGATCTAGGTTGATGACCGGGATCGCAGAGCTGGAGGATGTGGGCAGAGGAGCTGCCAGAAGGCTGCTCAGGGTGGTGGTGGTGGTAGAGCTGGAGGAGGAGGCAGGCTGGGTGGAGGTGGTGGCTGGGGGGGAGGCAGACTTCTCTGGCTCTGGAGCTGAACAAGGACAAATCAACAGGAAGGTCAGAGGTCAGGCTGGGGACTTATTCAGTCAACAGAGACTGGTCTAGACTAACAGCCCTCTTACTCTGACATGCTGCAGGTATGTTTAGCTCAGATTGGACATTATTCATTTTCTCCTGCTGCCACAATTTCCCCACCACCAAGAATTGAATTTCCCAAGTGATGTCTCCATGTCATATTAAACTTAAATCAGAGAATTACAGAGCTGCTGACCACAACAGTTCCTTTCGTTTTAATCAAATAACTTTGATGTAGTAGGAGTAGGAAAACAAAATGAATGTAATTGCTTGTTTCCAGATTGTCTCCATGGTGCGTCAGAACACATTTACATAAAGCTGAACCATTCTCCATGTCATTTTTGAGTCTTGAGTTGAAGCAGCACATTATTTCAAGTCAAATTAACAATGAATGACAGCCTGTTACTCTGCCTGTGTTTGTCGTCTCCAAGTCGGCACGGCAATTAACTGTGCAGGATTAATCAAACGGTATAGACGTTCTAGAGATCCAGTCCAAGAAGAAAAGTTAAAGCATAACTCTGGTATTTTTAAACCTGGGCTCTACTTCCACATATTTTGGGTTTAAAATAACGGTTTGAACGTTTGCCTCAGCAGGTAGCTGTAAAACAGACTGTGATGGCTGCAATGCAGTTATTCAGGACAACTGCGCCCAGTCCAAGTATGTCCAGTAAAAGAGCCTGTTTTTGCCCCCGACAGACTCAGATTGTTATTCTACCTGTCTGACATTTCAGAAAGGATCCCTACAGAGACAGATCTGTTAGTTTAACCAGAAACAGCTGTTACATCCCTCTCTTCAAAGCCACTAGACTCCATTGACAAAAACAGTAATTTTACCTTACTGCTACCTAGCTGTCAAAATAACCGACCGTGGCAAACCAGCAACAACACAAACTTTTAGTGGTGTATATAAAAAGGGTCCAACTATACTAAAATTACCCTTTAAATGGTTTATTGCTGTGGTTGTTCCTACTCACCAGGTGTCTCCAGGACCTTCTGGATCTTGCTCATGGCAGCCTTTTTCTCTTCATCTAGGTCTTTCACAGTGATAGTGTAGCCCAGTTCTGGAGGTGGGGGCTGCAAATCGGTGAGCACCGAGAGCAAAACGGAGAAATCTAGGTCACTGCAACACATGACTAATATAAACAAGGGTGTCTGGTAGAGCGAAATGTAGAGCTCCTCACCAGAGAGATGTGATCGTCCCGGTGGCTGGACACAAGCTGGATCTTCCGTTTTCTCTTCCCACCACTACCAGTAGAGTATGCTGAGGTAGGAACTGGGACCTTGGGGACTGGAGTCAGATTGGCTGCAACATCAACATATAATGGACAATAAAACTGAGTCTGACTAAAAGACAAAACAGTATCCATGGTACTTCTTTTTTAAAGTCAGAGTTTGCCTTCAGTGTAACAACTTCGGCCATGTAAAGCTTTTTGGTACGGATGCACTTATCATCCGATATGCTGCATCAGTAAGTGGATTGAGTATCAGCCTGACTCCATCTCCATCTGCGTCTTAATAACATTGTTATTCTACAGTCAGCTACTTTCATTAAGTCGTGGTGGACTCAGCAAAGCCCTGTCCTCGTGTCCTCTACATAAAAATAATTCCAGTCATGTCTCCTCCTGTTCCTGAGTTATGCCGTTAAATAATCGAAGCGTTATGTCACAGTGGAGCTAACCTTCGAGTTGATCTTTTGCATATATAATGTCATCACTTCATTTTCCCAATTACACATTTGTGTGAACTTTAGTCATTATTAACGTATGAATTCTTGAGTTATGGCCAAAAATGTGTTCTGTAAGGTCACAGTGACCTTTGATCGCAAAAATCTAATCAGTTCATCCTTTAGTCCAAGTGGATGTTTGTGCCAGATGTAATTAAATTCCCTCCAGGCATTCCTGAGAATGGAACAGACGGGAGGGACAACCCAAAAACATAATGCCTCTGGCTACCGCTGTCTGTAACACGAATACATACTTGCACTGAGCTCCACCCTATAGTGGAAAAAGAGACCCGAGTCGAGGTATTGAAATTGTGTCGGGACAGAAAAAGACAGACTAGTGCATCCCTTACTTTTAGTACCATAATGAACTCGCAGCAGCCAACCCCTTTGCCATTTATGTGACACACTGCTTGACGTGCATCTTATGTCAACAGCTTAACAGATGGGATACGCCGGTAATCATGTTTAGAGTAAATGAGGCAAACACAGGTTAGCGCCATGGAAAGTGTTTTCAAAAGCAGGTCTAAGGTCTAGAATGGATCTAACTTTGACTTTGTGGGATATAAAAGTAGCCTCATATGCAGCAGATTATGCGAGGCTATATAATGTTGACACAACATTTTAATTAATAATTAAAGCTGCATAACTGCAGCAGGTTAAGCCTGAGGAGGTCCTTTGCACAGTAGATGAGCCACTGGAGATAAACTGGGACTTACCAGCAACAGGTGCCTTGTCGGAGGCTATCTGCTCTGACCTCACTGAGGATGCTGAGCTGGGAGACTGCCCGTCCTCCTCTCTGATGAAGAAACCACAAGTTACAAGCTGTGATATTAAATTAAAAGTTGATGAAAAGCAGGAAACCAGCAGAGGCGTACCTGGGTCTTTTAGAGGCTCCTTCTGGGGTCTGAGAGCGAGATGATCCGGGGCTGGACAGGGGGGAGCTGGGGGCTGACCGTTTCTTCCACTGTGAGGTGAACATGGAGATAAAGCTTAACAACTCCACTGTATCTCTGCAGGGTCTTGTGCACTGTAGGGCAGCAGGCACAGCAAGTGTTACCTGGCTGAGGCCTAGTGAGGAGCTGTAGGAGCTGTGGATAGGGTTTCTACAGGTGCCTGGGGTTCCTCTCGGAGCATGGGCCCCACTGCCAGAGCTGATGGAGGATGTGCGAGATCTCTTCATGATGGACTCCTCTGTCAGTGAGGTCATCCCTCTTTTCAGATTTCCCGGCCTGGAGGATGGAAGGAAAAGCACTTCCAGTCACATTTAGACGGCCACACTATACCTCGTACGTATGGGGCTGTGGGCTTCACGGCATCAAACACAGGCAGTAAAGCTCAGAGACAATATTTGACAGTACATCACTTCAGAAAAGTTCAACTCACTTCGGCACCAGCTGTGATGGTGTTCCATTAGGCAAAAGAGGCCCAAAAGCAGAGTGTGCGCTTCCACCGCTGTCATTACGCCTTGGGAAATGAAAACAAATTACATGCAAAACTCTTCAACTGACTGAATCTATGAACCAGGTCCTGACTTAAGTTGGGATTTATGCTATAACTGTGGCCTTAATACAAAAACACCAACTACATAATTCAGTGTGCGGCACTCCTGGGCTACTTTTGGAAGCCTTGCTAAGAAGGTAATCAGCGCCAGTGGAGAAGCTTGCGAGCACTATTGCGATCCCCTCCAGAGTCTCTTTTCAGCCTGGTACCTTCTTTTGCTTTTCTGTTCAGTCGTGAAGCTTCTGTCCTCATCTTCCCCTTCTCTCTTGCGGCTTTCCTTCAACACCTTTAGGACACTTTCTCTGGAGCAGGGGTCCGCAGGGGCCCTGGGGAGCGCTGCACAACTCAAATGGTCCAAACTAAAAGAACAGAACAGGTGACAATACAGCTTTGGTTGGTGTTAACATTCAAACGGCAACAAAGGCACAGCAGAGCACAGCACACAAAACTGAGTTTCACTAAAAAAAAAATCTGAAAATGTCCATCAACGCAGTCCAATAAAACACCCTCGCTATCTGTGACACCAACAATCAGAGTCGTATCAAACAAATACTTATCACTAATAGCCTTTAGATAGAATATAGGACTAATGTATGGACTTGGGATGTGCATTTCAAGCAAAAATACTGTTCGTAGATTGTCCGAAGAGCAGAAGCAGGAGGGGCGATCACCCCAGGAGGAGAGGTGACAGAGTCGGGATTAAATCTAACATAACCCAGTTTGTACCTAAGGCTGATCCTAGCTGGGGTTAATGTCTGGTCACAGGAAGGTTGAGCGGATGAAATGGGACTCTTTAGCTGCCATGGCAACAACAAAAATCAGAGACCTCGCCCTGGATCAAGCGAGTGCTCCCACTGGGAGTACTACCAGGCGCCAGTAAAAACAAGGGAAAATATATGCTTAAAACAAGAGGATAGTCAAATACACTTTTCATTTCCTTTATAATTTAATGACCAAATCCTAGTTTGGACCAATAGTCAGAAACCCCAAAGAACAAAACCAGCAAATATTTGGTAGTTCATCTTCACAAATGATTTAAAAGATAATTATTACAGTGGATTACCTGACTCACTCAAGCCGATTCAAACTGATCTTCACACCATTGTGACAATGAACAGAAACTAATTACACCTTCTGACACTCAACACAGGTAATAATGTATGAATGGAGAGACCTGGGGCTGCTGTGGTGATCGGGTCTTGCGATCTTCACCGTGACGGGGCTGAGGACAGCCGGGGGGTTACGTGGGCTGAGGATGTTTTTCTTCCTGAAGCTGTCCCACCTGACAGGAGGTAGGACTCCCACTGATGAGACACCTGGCTGCTGCAGGGGGTAGTGACGCTGGGGGGTGATGGTGAACCTGCCCGCTGTCCCCAGCGGCTCACTGAGGGGAAAAACAATGTGATGCAAGGGTAAATACATCTTACTTGTATCCTATAATGAATATACACCAAAGATATAAACATTATACATCACAAAGAGCCTCATTTGTGGCCTCAGCCGTTTGTATCTTCAGTCACAAAGCCTTCCCCACACAACCCTACCTGTTCTTACCTCTTTACCTGTTACATTTATGTAAGCCACAGATGTTTACTGTGGAATGCCACGAATGATAAAATGTTTACCTGGGCAGAGAACAACCTTTAACTGCAACATTTCCACACATTACAGCATAACACGCCGATCATCTCATGCGAGCTCGGTCAGATTCAAACGCTTGTTTCACCCTGGGTAAACATTTTGATCACTGTGGTAATCTCACAGTAGACACCTGTGAGATTACAAAATATTTCTTTGAAGTTAAAAGGTTTGAGTATTGAAGGCTGTATGATGAAAGCACAGGCACAGTGCCGAGGTCAACGATGGGGTGACGTGACACAGGACATTTTATATGTTAGTTGTGCATATTTATATGACACATGCCGTTTTCCTCCACCTACAACAGCCTTAGAGGACCATTATACCCTGTATACCTGAATAATGGGCACATCACACACTGACTTATTGGCTGACGAGGATGCACACTTAAATGGACATATGGCAAAGGATCATGGACAAGACAGGTGACTAACTAAAGCTAGTTAGATTAGTGATTGTGTTTATCTTTTTGTGGGGATCTGCAATATTTTATTGCCTCGTCTACTTTCTGAGAAGAAATAAGGCGATGGCTTCATCTACCCTAAAACTGTGTTAGTCTGAGATATTGTATTTTATATAAATATTATAATGTTGCACAAAAACTACACCAAAAACCCAACAGATGGGGCTTAGTGATATTTTCTCTCATAGCAACTTGGAGCCAAGTTTCCATTCACTATAATGTGTTTTTATTTGACTACTTTTAAACATGCCTCTGTTAATAAATGATCCAGTTACTTCTGAACCATAAAGTTAGTGGTAAATGCTTTTAACATGCAGACTTATATCGAATATTAATCAAAAGGCAGCTACTGAATTGAGTGTGCTGATAAAGATCCCTCCAATGGAGTTAATAATTAAAACCCGCCAAGAAATTGAATCTTTATCTTCTTCTTTAACTCTCTCAGCTCATGTTGGTGGTTACAGCATGATTTGATTATGATCGTACCCGGTAAATGACAGCCTCCTGTTGGGGGTATAGACAGCATGGTTGGGTCTGGACAGTTTCTCCCGCAGTTGCTCTCGGGGATTTCTCCCCGCTCTCGGCCTCCCGGAGTCCGCAGATGGACTTTCGGGTTTCCCGATGTAACTCCCCATGAGGAAATCCCGAGGGCTGAACATAAAGGACTCACTCGCCAGGGATTCCCTCCGATAGATCCCAGTTTCACCAAACCTTTCTCTGAAGTGTCCCTCTGACTCCCGGAACTCGGTTTTGTTTCTGCTACTCTTCGTTCTTCCCGGAGCGGCAACCGACACGCCGGTCACCCCCCAACCCCACAACCAGCGCCGGAGCACGGCTGGAACGCTCAGGCCAGCCCGCGGATTCAGGCCTAACCTGGCGGGAAGCGGTTCTCCGCTGTGATAGTAACACACAATACAACAAACTGCAAGAAATAAAGTCGCGTAAAGAAAAGTAGGGATCAAATAAAGAGCGAGACTAACTACGCCTAAAGCAGAGAGAAGAGCTAAATGTTTCTCTCTAGGTGACATGGCGGCAGCGCGCCGCCGGAGGACTCTCATATCCCATCATGCTGCTCTTCTGACTCTTTTTCTTCTTTGGTTTTCAGGGTCTCCGACGTTTTGGTGCAACAGCGCCACCTACCGCGCTGGAGGTTAAATCACACTGATGAGAAATAGATTTAAAAAAAAGTTAAAATATTGATTGATTACTTTCTGCATGTATATATATTCTCACCACAGTATTGTATTGACTTTTATTATATACACGCAGATTCTACTCCTGCATTTTAAATTGTCTTATATTTTTTACTCTTACTTTCATGTGTCTCTTTTTTTGTTTATACATATGATATGAGCATTGCTGGAGGGACCCTAAGACTTAAGATTTGTGCACATGACAAACAAAGAACCTGAAGATGTATGCATTGTTTCATTTTATTTTTCACTTTATCTCGTACTATTATAAATGAAAACATTTGTATATATGTCTTATTTGCATGTAACATGAAGGGGCTACAGCTTATAGTTCATTGTGGGACCTTGTGTTGTAAAAGGACAAATTAGTACCTTGATAGTAGAATGTACTATACTTCACTAGGGTCTTAAATTATTTGTACTTTACTTGAGAATTTTCATTTTATGTGACTTTATACTTGACTACATTCATCTGACAGCTGTAGTTAGTAACTCAGCTGATCATTTGATAAAAGTGTGTTGTGAAAAATGTGGGGGAAAAAATCAAGCTGGCCAACAGTATATAATCTAGCTCCATCTCAACCAGCTACAACAGTAAAATGCTGCTTACATGTTTATGCGTCAGTACTTATAATCAAATAATCACTGCCACTCACAGCAGTATAAAGACTACTTTAATTCTTGCAACATTTTTCCAGTTTCGTTTGCTAAATGAAAACCGTGGAATTGAACATTTTGGGTATTGAAAGTTCCAGAAAAAGCCAGTAAGTAAGTGGACCTTTGAGTTAAGATGATATTGTGTCACTACTTTTTTTCCAGAAATGATCACAGACAACTGGGTTCAGCAGGATGTTTATTCCTGAAATACTCTTTAAACACAACATAAAACATTTTATAATGTGACAAAGATTAAGTGGCATATTATAATAAAAAACCTAAAAGAGCAAACCTAATTACAAATCTGCCAGAACAATAGAAATGATGGCTGCCTTGAGGTTAATATTGATGAGGTATGTTTGTTATAGTTTATCAGGGAATATCACAGTCACAGCAAGTCACTCATGTTCTGCCATAGTAATGTACAGAAGCAGGAACTCTTTGTTCAGCCAACATCTTTTAAATGTTCCAGTTCCTTTGCCGTGCTCCTGTCTTTTGAACTGAGAAGGGACATTTGGATTTCAAAGGTTTTGTCAAACGCACTGTAGTCGACACGAAACGCCCCTTTCTCCAAAGAAATGCACGACTCGAATCGGTGACCCCACAGGACCTCGTCCTCAGTGTAGGATGTCCTCGCCTGGCACGTCATACCTGCAACACAGCAGTGCATCAGGGGGTCGGATCACTTTATTAGAAAAAACACCTGAGAAATTAATTCAGAACAGCACCTTAATTTGTCCTCTATGCAAATACGTTTGAAAGCACATCTATTTTTCTCTGTTTCTGGCGGCGCATCCATGCTTTCACCACCATTTTTCTACCAATAAGAAGAGAAGCACTCACACATGGCCAGCATACTCCGAATACAATGGGTATGAGTACAATGGGTTCAAATCTCACTGTACCACAGCTAATCCTTATTTCTGCACGAGATAAACAACTGATCCAAACAACATGTTTTATATCCAGTATCCTCAGCAACCTGTGGAAGAAATCTTTTCAGCTGTGCAGGTTTGAATAAACTCTAATCTAACTGACATTTCTTACTGTTTATGTTGTGGGACGACTGCCAGAGTATATAGTAATTATTCCATAGCAGTAATAGTAGGTAGCATCAAGTCATGAAAGAAACAAAGATATGTCAAGGAGAAGAGCTGTGTTGGATGGTTGGTGATACTGAAACACAAAGTGAGTGCAGAGCTCCAATGATTCCTCTTACCAGATGCACCATTTAACTGTTTGTGATCTCTTTTTTATGACAGAAGAAGATCTGAAGATGCAACATTTTGAAATGTAGCTGCATTACTAATGAACATGACTTCAACTGGTGGTCAGAACAAGACTTAAAAAAAACTCCCACAAACCAGATGCTTCCACGATGCCCTCCAGGATGACGATGATCTCGAAGGTCCCCCTCTTCAAACGCTCCGACCCCATTTCCCAGAAGGGGCTGCTTTCATTGATGACGTGGGTAATTGTCTGGGGTTCCACCAGGAGCAGCCTGTCTCCCCCAGTGTCGTAACCCAGATTGATTTCTGACTGCTCCAGGGGGATGAACTCGCCCTCCTTGGTCTGCCTGGACTTGATCAGCTTGGCCCGGATCTTGGCGTCCACCATGTGGCTCTCTCTCAGATCCCCAATGCGGAAGAGCATGCACAGCTTCTCGTCACGCTCACATATGACGCAGTGCTTGCTGAAGATCAGCGTCTGGGCTCTCTGCTGTGGCCGGGAGATTTTGACAAACATGCAGCCCACCATCAGAGCATCGATAATGGAGCCAAGGATGGACTGGACCATCAGGAGCACCACACCCTCAGGGCAGTTAGCTGTCACCATCCTGGAGCCATAGCCAATCGTCCTCTGGCTCTCCAATGACAGCAGCAGGGCTGAGAGGAAGCTGTCAACATTTGCGAAGCAGGCCTCCCACTGTGGGTCGTGAACATGTGCAATGTCATCACGCAACCAGGCACCGAAGAAGTAGATTCCACCAAAGGCCACCCATGTGAGAATGTAGCACATGCTGAAGACGAGAAGGAACCAGCGATACTTGAGGTCCACCAGTGTGGTGAAAATATCTGAGATAAAGCGACTCTTGTGTACAATAGGCCCCAGATTGACCCTGCATTTACCATCCTTGGTGACGTAGCGCTGGCGTTGACTGCTGCCGGCGACATGCAATGAGGACTCATCGCCCAGCAGCTTACAGCGCTTCTTGTGACTCTTTGTGCCACTCAGCTTCTCCACTGCAGAGACAGGAGCGTTGCTGCTGCCAGTGGAGCATCTCGCCTGCCACCGGGAGCTGAAACGCTTGAGGTGTGAGGATTTGCGATGTAAACGCTGAGGCTTTGAGGTCTCTTCTACTGGATCCAGAGGAGCTGCGATGATAGTGTGCTGCTGGGGGAGCTCTTGCTTAGACAAAGTCAGAGCCTGAGACGACTGACTGGTGGGAGTCTGGGTCTGGGGGGGAGCGGCCTCCTGGGGAGGTGGTGAGCAGTGAGCATTGTTCAAGCTGTGGCTAAGAGAGGCTCTTTTTGTGCTCATCATGGAAGCAACAGTGGATTTAGCTGTAACCTGAAAAGAAGGAAAAAGTACAAAATAACCAAATAAACAACAAGTGGATTCGTAACCTGTGTCCTATTGAAGTTCATCCAAATCTAAAACCTGCCCTAAAATATGAAATGTGGCTGTGGATACTGGTGATGTGGCCATTTTGTACAAGGAAATATATTTGTTCTGGTGTCTTTGAGGCCAGGGGCCATGAGCTGTCCTGAAGGGTCAGACTAGTGTTCTAATCTCTAATCCAGCATATGTATATGCTGTACAGCACAGTTACAGTCTACAGTCTATTCTCAGTGTATGTGCTCTCGAGGTGTCAAGTTTCCAGTCGTACTTGATCAAGTGTGATACTGGTTTGATCCTGCACGATGAAGATCTCTGTTAGATTGACACGTACTACTGATAAATTAATAAATCACTAGTACATCAGTACATCAGAACAGTATGGAAGCCCATTTCCGGCACTATAATGAAAAAAATAAGATCCTGTAAGTCATTATAATGTGATACCTTCTTGAAATAATGATTTTGTTTCTTAAAAAATGAGAAACTTTCACAAAATAATAGTTTTGTATCTCAAAATAATGACTTTCTGAGTGAGTTTCTCATCATCATGACTTACAGGATCTTATTTTTCTCATCACAGAGGCTGAAATTGACTTCCATGGGTTACAGTGTGCAGACCTTTTCTCATTCCTTTAAATGGCATACTGGACCACAATTGGTGCTCAAATCATCTCGTACAAACACGTGTTGAACTCAGATTTAAGGGAAACACAAAGAAGCAGAGGAATGTGACAGCAGCCTTCTCAAGACACACACACACCAGATCATACAACACAGAGAGCTGTACCTTGTAAGTGTAAGGGGTATAACGGATCGACTCTGGCTGTGGTCGGGGCAGGTACGCCAGCAGGTGTTTAGCGGTGAGAGTCTGCGTTGGGGGAATGGAGTTCCTGCGAGGCTCCACCCTGATGTGACTGCTGCACTGACCGCTCTGTAGCGTCTCTCTGCTGCACATCACAGTGGAGATCATCGCTGAGGACTTCAGGATGCTGATCAGCACTCAGGTTTTGCTTCTGTTTGGGCAACAGAATTAAACCAGACTTACAGTTTATCTTTGATACCACACTGTAAAGCACTTTGAGCTGCATTTTACGTATGAAAGGTGCTACACAAATAAATTCTTCTTTTCTTCTTCTTCTTATTAATCCATTCCCATGTAGTTGACCACTTAACCTCCTCTTGATATTGTGCTCTGAGACACAACCCCTGTGACGATGTAACGACAGCAAATGTTGCTTCACCTCCTCATCAGCACAACAAGAGGTTTCACCAGTCCGATCAATGGGCTCATCAGTGCCTCAGTCTCTGCTACAACTCATTACACATGTAGGGATTATCACTAATCCCAGAAATTAATCGGAGAAACACCAAGGAACGCGATGGATTTGAGAAGATTACTGACTGTATTTGCTAGAAGGCTTAGAGAGAAAGTATTGTCCAGATGTAGCCAAATTAATTGTGGCAAAGTCACTTTTGTCTTATGAAAATGTTAAAACAGTGATATTTCATATTCTGTATGATCAATTGTTTGTAGATTTAATGTTTTGCATGTTTTACATGACCTGAAAGTTTAGCACTGACTAAAAGACTTACAAGGATACCAACTGTACACTGTCTCCAATTCATCTGTTTATTTGTTTATTACCAAATTATATATTTCCAGGAAAATGTCTTGGAGATGAAACTTCACTTTGGAATCAAAATAACTGAAATGGACATTTTTCACTAGTTTCTGATGTTGTATACACTCAAGATTAAAAAATGAATTGAGAAAATAATCAACAGAAAACTAAAAATTGTTAGTTGCAGCCCTAAAATTATTGTCTACACAGCATAGTTTTAGATGCTTTAAGTATTAGAGCTAGTACATGTTCTCATTAGAACAGTATTAACATAAAAGACAATATCACATATGCTGAAAAATAAAAGGAAACATCATCACAAGAAGAGAAAATAATCGCATACCTCTGTAAAACATCCCTCAAGATGAACGCTGCTGCTGCTGCTGCTGCTGCTGCCAGAACTTAACTTTGTTGTTGGAGTCATCAGGTTTGATCGGATGAAGAACACATGGAGTGAGTGAGGAGCTGCTTCCTGATCATCCAGCTGTTTGTCTCCTCCCCGCTCGTCATTCAGACGTCACGAAGCACTGCAGCTTCGTGTCAAAGGAATTCTTCTTTAAATCAGGGTTCGCACAGGTTCTTAAGAGTAAAATTCAAGCATTCTTATCAAAACCAAAGATTTCCTCTCTCAAACCTTCTATCAACACATCTAAAAACACTACATGTAATATGACAACAGTGATTATGAGTGATTGTGTGGATGAAAATTAAACATTTATCAAGGATTATATTTGAATTCAAGCACATGCAAAACCTTGAATACATAACTGTTAAAATGAAGCATTTTCCAAACAGTTATTAACCACTGGGACCAACTAAGGGTTCAATGTCCTGCCCGAGGACATTATGGGTAGGAGTAGCAGGGATCACCCCACATAGCTAATAAAAACTTGGATGACCCGCTCCATCTACTCAGCCACAGCTACCCGAAACTGTATTTAAAAGATACAGACGATAAAAATAAACAAGCTAATGTCCTTTTTAAATGTAATTGTAAAAATAAAGGCAGCTGCAACTTCTTCCTAACAAGACTGACCAGCTAGATCACCATTCATTAAAAAGAAACAGTTTGGAAACAGTTCTGAAAAGATAAGTCTTTTGGTTTATTTGGACAAGTAATAAATACATAATAGAAGAGATCAGTCTAATGGCTTTTACAACAAAACTCTTAACAAGAGATGCACACAGGTCCACAGTTTCTTTGTCAGAGCTTAATGGTCGTTTAGGGTTTGGGTTCAAACACGAATCACCAGACAAACTCTCTCCTGACATGAAATGACATCAGTACAGAAAATCTACAGATGAACTTTGATTAACAATGTGCAGCAACGTTTACCCTAGACAGGACATCACATGTCAGCAGATGGCAGGCCAGCAGTTACACAAGCTCAGCCGGTTTTTATGGTAAACCTCCAAAGCTATATGACTGAGGACGCTGGTGTAAAGAAGCCTTTGTGTAATCTCTGTAGGACTGATTGCAGTCGGAGAGCTGAGAAGGAACACATCCCACAGATTGATTACAACCAGCTTATATCTCCCCAGCGACAGCCCCTCCATCAGACAGGGCAGCCATGACTCTTTTCAACCTTCATACATGTTTACACTTAATGAAACAGAAAATGGAAATTATTAAAGGCGTGAATCATATTTTCCTCAGAGGAAAAAGTGCTGTAGTATCTTCCCCGTGGTCCGAGTATCTATTTAATCTTGGTCAGAGCTACAGCTCTTCTCTCTGTATTCTGAAACAAGGCCCGGATCAGATTCTTCACCTCTGAACTGGAGAACTCCAACGCCAGCGGACCTTTACCGTCAGCCCACCTATGCAGAGGAATCACAGACAAATCAGCCAGTCACAATGTGATCAATCACGACTGAAACCAGAAACCCTTCTTTGTTTTGGTTTTGAGTCACGGATTGGATCATTTTTTGGATCAGCCAAATCTGCCAAATACCCCAGACTATGTTTTACTGACTTCATAAGCTAAAATATGAATATGTTATTGTCAAGTTTCCCTCTTACCTGTCGACTATCTCCTGCAGGTTGGCCCGCAGCACGATGCCCAGCTCCTTGAAGGTTCCCCACTTCCTCACATAGAGCGGCACTTCTTCCTGGTATTTCTTGTTCTTGTTTTCCTCAGCCAGAGGGATGAAGACCAGCGGACCTTCCTCGATGAGGGTTTGACACAGAGTGTGGAGGTGCTCCCCGTCCTCAGAGGAAATATCCTGCAGTCAGAGTGAGAAAGAAAATCCTTATTTATCAGTAAATCATCATCATGTCTTATCAAGATAATAGGATTTTTCTGTCATTCTTTAGTGTTTAAACTTGATAAAGTTTTTAAAGTACCTGAGTATTTTATCAACCTGGGACTGCATCCAAAAGAATTGGTTTAGTGCTGTGACAGGTGATTCATCCCTCCTGTGTTTTTAACTGGCCTTTATTAGTGATGGGCATTGATTTGCTTGTGCCAGCCACTGACTCTGTCATTATTTGGTTTTTGGAAAAGATTCTTTAAGATTGAATGTTTTTTTCTGTTATTTTCCCACAGTAACACTTCTACATCCGTGTAAGCCAAGTCCTATGTTTCTGAAGAGGGACTGTGATTAATAAAAACAAAAAACAAACAAACCTCCAGCATCATGATTTTAGCGATGACTTCTGTGATGGCTGTGTTGAGGAGGTTGCCCATGGCTTTACAGTAGATGCTGACTGGTAGGACGTCCTGCCACACCGTGCCCAACTGCTTCAACTGATGGATGACCTGCATTTGAGCAAACAGATAAATGATCGCTGTATGAGTGAGACCCAGTGCATTGATAATAGAAATGAACAGAAATAAAGCATTTGTAAGACTCATGGTGAGCTGCCTCTGCTGAAGAGCTGAATCACCATTTAAAATCATATCATCTCATTATTATATCTTTCCTCTCACCTGTCTTACTGCTTTGCTTGCTGCAGTGTAGTTGTCGTCATCATCCAGGTTGCAGAAGTTTTGAGCGGTGGAAAGTCGCTCCAACAGTTCAGCTCTCTGGACATTCATCTGTGCCAAGAAGCACTGGGCACCTAGTGGAAAATGACCAAAGGGTGCTCAGCGAATTTCAAAGCAATCTACGGATTAGATATTGATATTTCATCTATAGATTACTGTACATATCATTTACCAAGTTTCCTGAATCCAGGCACCATGTCAACAAAAGTTGCGACGCCTTCGCTGAGCAGCTGTGGCAGGTGAGCTCTGAAATAGTGGCCAAGGGTGAGCAGGTGGTGGGCCAGGTACATGCAGTTGTTATGCTGGATGGCAGCCAGGTGAGGGAACTTGAGCAGGTTCTCCCTAGATGGAGCAGCAGGGCAACAAGTGAGTCATGTGAGTCTTCAGGGGAAATGTGCTGGTCTGATCTGCTGCCAGCTGTGTGATGGAGACCCTCTTACTTGTGATATGTCGGTACAACATCATAGAACAGCTGGAAGATGTTTCTCACAGTGAAGAAGAGCTGTAATGCACTGCGAAGAACAATAACAAAGATTAGTTATATTTTACAACACTTATTCACTGTTCTGATGAGCCTTTACTTGGGATGGGAGTTGATACAATTTTATTGATACCAATTCCATTATTGATTCTGCTAATTGGTCTCATTCTTTATCGATTCCTGATCAATTGTCTGGGTAGAAACAAAGTAAGCCTACACAGGTTTTCAGCATCAACGCCACTGTTGTATTATCTCTGAGTCTGTGTGACCACCATGTCTGACTAACTATGTTAAAATAAATTACAAGGCTCATTTTCTTAAAAGGATATAACCTTTCTTCTTCTACAAAAATGGAGACACGTTTTGGACAGTCTCTTCCTCTCTGCCATGATTCCTTCTTCCTGCAGCATTGACGCCCGTCATCAATAAAAGGAACTGAGAAGCTCAGAGGTACATTTCCAATCTATTAGACAAACTGGAACTGGTTTTCCAGTCCCATCCCAAGCCTCGATCCTCCCTGCCTGGTGGCCTGACAACAAACACGCCGTAGCACAGTAACGTACCATTGTGTGGAGCTTCCGACGGCTTCACACAGGGTGTTGAGTGCCAGGTCCATCAGCTGCTGCACTGACTCACTGATGCGACAGGCCGGCAGACACATACTCCACACAGACAGCTGCTTGGTGTTCTCCATGATCACCTCCTCCTTTGTGCTCTCCTGCTTCAGCTTCACCTGTGAACCTGGAGCAGGCAGCTTGGGCAGACGCAGCTTGTAGTCTGGTGTGATCTAACAGAGGACAAAAACTGGACAGTTAAATAAGACAGACACAGAGCGTCTGGAGATTTTAGGTGATATATTAGGCAAATTTGGTGTGCAGTGCAGTGAACATTCATTCATCATATCATTTATCATCTATACATGTATTTTTTATTAAACGCATTTTCTTTTTCTTTTAGAGAACACAAAGAATGGACAGCTAGCTGACCATGAGTAGATATTCACTGAATCTGACAAAAAGTGTATTATTAAGAACACTAACTTTACTTTTAATGATGCTAAGCGTGCAAGCTTCTTCTAGTCTGTTTATAGTGGGTTTAAAGTTCAACTGCAGGAGTTTCATGTAACATGTTTTGTTGCCTCAAAGGAAATAAATTCCTCATGAGTGAAAGTGAAAGTGCATCTTTCATCATCTTTAGTGAAAATCACCAGTCTCTGGTTTATTCACTAAGACATTCAGCCTCAGCTCACACGTACTTTGACAGTGTTGTGCATCTTGGAGGTCATGAGTTTGCGGGCGGCCACGATGACGTCCTTGCACTTCTTGCTGGCAAAGTGACAGTTGACATCCCTGGCATATTTGAGGAGGTCCGTGGAATCACCCTGCAGATACTCCATCTCCTTCAGAGACTTCTCAAAGTCCTCCGTCTCCGTGATCACCTTCAATATAAATACAAAGATAAAAACATACTCAGTAAAAATGTAACTCTCATAAACAGACACTAGTGTTACACAGACTGAATAAACTTTTTGAACAGCTAGACAAAAGACACAATTACTGTCTATAGGTGATTCTTGGCTGGGAACAGGTGACCCCTGTTTATTCTCTGTATGCGTTACAACATTATTATACTACACAAACTACAGTTAGGTCCATACAGTGTTGTATTTCTCCAGCTGGCTGCTGTTGGTGGGGATGGAGTAGAGCAGACACTCGTGGATGATGCACTGGGAAATTTCCTCCCAAATCAGCTCCCCCAAGATAGCCGAGAGCTTTTTATCACCAATACACACATCTGAAAAGCAACAGATTGACAAATGTGACTTGGCTTTCTAACACTCATTGTGTAATATTCAAACAATTGAAAGTCTGGGGAATGAGAATCCTAAATCACACACACATACATATAATTTCTATATGGACAGGCCATACTGTACCGAGCAGGTGTGAGTGCAGCGTCTTGAGCACCAGGAGCAGTTTGCTGTAGACCTGTGAAGGAGTGGATCTCTCTTCGTGGCTCTCCTCCAAACACTGTAAGGCCAGGATGGTTCCCTCGCCCTGCTGCTCGCTCACCCTCACTGACAGTGACGGGTACACCACCAACGGCTTCAACATGGTCTTCACCAACACCTGACCTGGATGACAACAACGAAAACCAGTGCTGAGCAGGTTCTGATCTTGAAAACATTGTGCCGGAGAGGTAGATCGATCGATCTACACAAACACATTTTTAATAGATTGTCAAAGTTCTGGACAGTTAACAGTGAGAGGCGTTGCTTGCGCTTACTGAAGAGTTTGATCTTATGCTGAAGGTCCCCCTGGATGGCCAGAGCTTGCAGGACGCTGCAGAGCAGAGCAGCTGGCTTCGGATCACCGTCCTTACTGCAAGCATGGCTCAGGTTCAGCTCCACCTTCAGGAAGGACTTCAGGCCTGCAGGCTCTGGTGGTAAACACCCAACAGTCATTACTAATGCCTCACAATCACATGGGTTTTCAGTCATGATTTTGAAATATACTCATTAAGAAATCTCACAATGGCAGCTTTGCCATTGTTACCAGTTTTGTACAAGTTACGTGGGAGGGATCACTGACACTGTTCTCTGATTCTCTTGAGATAATAACTGGAAATACTGCAATCATTAGATGAATCATTAGAGCCAATGAATATTAGTTTGCAACCTGTACAGTCTTGTGTATGATCACTATCAGAGGAGGAGGTCCTACCCTTTGAGGACGGTAATCTCCAGATGACGAGGCGCTTCCATTCATCTCCCAGGTGGTAAATTAAGTTCTCTCTCTGCACTGTCAACTCGGAGCTGAGAGCACTCAGCAGCGGCAGCTGAGAGGTCTTCCAGCCTTTGAGTGAATCCACACTGGTCCTTGCCTGGAAAAAAAAAATACATTAAGGTGTACATAGGAAAGCAGCTGCACTAATCTTGTAACAGTGCCCTATTTTCTGACAGTGTTGACATTTGGCTTTAGCTTATTCTGTGTCCCATTTACAACTATTCTTCCAACATCTGAGTCCTTTTCTTTAATAAATTAAAGCCATGTTCTGAGTGGAGTGTGTTCCTCTTTTGGGAAACAAGCTACACACAACACTAACGGACAGTGATTTGTTGTTTGTCGGGTAACATGTGATTGTTTTGTTCTACTTTAAGGTGTATTACAGGGGAAGCTGACAGCCTGTCTGATCAAATTCACTGTACATAAAGAGGGATTAGCTGTGTCATTATACTGGATTCCCACTGACCACTCAGCCCTGATTCGGAGCAGATGTAAAGTTGTGTCCGTGGACATGATGTAGCAGCTCTTACCCTTTCCAGCTGGTTGGCTGCATCAACATACTTCTTGTCCTGTAAAGCTTTGTTGAACTCCTCCATTGCATTGTGAAACTGAGTCACACAGAAAATACCAGAATTATTGCAACATTCAAACAAAATTATGGATGCTCAAAATGCTGCTAATATATTTTCAGATGACTTCTATTGAGTATATGGCTTTCACAAACCTATTATATTTCTTTTCAGGACATATAACGGCATCTATTACTATCAATAGAAAAGTTTCTCTCAAGAAAGTGACATTAGCACCCTTATGATTTCTCTATTTTATAAATGATATCATGATAATCTGGCCACTTGAGTCATGTGAAAACTATCACTTTGTCACTACACATTACATTATATTTTACTTAATAAACTGTGATACGTGTCATACCTCTTTTAGGTGTCCTAGCATTGCTATGATGATAGTATTTCTCTCCAGCTGCTGCTTCAGCTTTGCATACTCGGCCACAGCCACGTGGATATTCTGCTGCACCTGTGTCCACAAACACAAACTCCAAACAGTTAAAAAACTATGGCACTGCTGTAAATCCGCGTTCAGTAGAGCTGAACCCGGTCTATTCTGCTCTTTTAAGGGACTTAGCTTCAGTATTACTTTAATTTCTGAACATTTCCACATGTACCTCATTCTCAATGCAGTTTTTAAGGACATCCATTTCTTTGGAGACCTCATCAACCTGCACCATTAGCTCCTCGGATCCCTGAAGACTTGGTAGGAAGTCACTGTACCTCTTGTTTATCATGTCACATACTTCTTCCTATGAGAAAAACAGTGTTAATCCTTGAATCATAACAAAATAGACTTTTGCTTTAAGCCCAAAGAATAACTGTTTGCAGTTTATATAAGTATACTTATTTAAGTATATTACTTTACTTTTCACCAGTTTCTTCAAGTTTCTGATAATAAGTCATACAGCTGAGGAGAAGCTAAATGTCATTTTTGGCGATTCAGATCGATACTTCGTCGATAAACCAACCTACTTACAGCTAATGCCAGGATATTTTCTTAATGTTTTAAATGTGTCCTAAACTTGTCTAACATTAGTTTTACTGAATATAATAATAAGCCACGTAGTCAGATGTTGCCACTGAGTCTGCACCACATATGGCTAGCTAACAGCCTAGCTATCAAACCCGCACTGAATTTCGCCGGACTGAACGCTTTGTTTTTCTTTATGTTTGTTTAGAGCTGAGGGGAGCTTCGTATAAAATCTACCTAATGTTATTCAAAGGATGAGCTAAGTTTCACACATTTTCAATATTAGCGCTAACAGCTAACTAGTTCAAACTTTACTCGGGGTGGCTAATGCTATGCTAGCTGGGGGTTACCTTTGTATCTTCCACCTTGCGCGACATTTTGCTTATTTTCCCGGACAGATCCTCTTTCTCCAGTTTGCCAGAGCTGGCTAGCACTTCAGTCACAAACGACGCCATGCTGTACAATAACGTTATAATGTTTTAGAAAACTGTGACAACTCAGCACAACAACAGCCCAGGACCCGCCAGGAAGTCTGATTGGCTCCGAGACGTCGGCGACTGGTTCCGCCTCCCACGGCTTCTTCTTCGTTTTTATTTGGTGACGAATTACCGCCACCAAGTGTTATGTGAGTGTGAGTGGTCTTTGTCCGTTGTTCATAAAACGAAATAATAATAATAATAATAAAAATAATAGTACAGTGCGTTAGGAGGTCTTCTTGGGAATGGGATATGATTAAAAGAAACAGACAACGTCGAAATAATATTTTTTTCCCTTCCTACTCCCGTCCACTAGGTGGCGCTAACGCTCATGTAAGCTAGCCCACTAGCTGCCAAAACATCCAAACAATAAGAAGAACAACTGCTTTTATCTCTATGGTAACGACAACTATCCATATGTCGTGCTTGGAGCTTAACTGGAGGCTAGTTAGCCTCTCTTGGTAGCTTTTACTTACAATATCAACCGTTTCTTTGCGGATATTCGTGTTTCTTACCTTTGCAAACGCTGCAAGCGGCTAGCCTATAATTTTGAAGTTGTTGCCAGCATATGCAAAAGACAAAAAAAAACTAGCTGTCCGCTAAATTAAGCTAACGAAAAGTGCTAACTAGCTAGCTGGCTAACATCAAACAAATAGCTAAATATTAATGGGAGACTGTTGGAACACAGATACCGGAGAAGCTGTGTTTCGGTCCCGGGATGCTATCAAAAACTTGAAAATAAAGTAAGTAGCTGATTGTAACGTTAATAATAATAATATTAGCTTAGCCACAAAACTCCAATGTGCTAACTAACATTGATTTACAGTGGACTGCCGTGGTAGTCCAGTGTAATAATCTGCTGCTCAGGACACGCTATTTCAACAGCATTTCTCTCCCCACTTTAGGGTGCGTATAGAGAGGGTGACCTCCACAGCAGCCCTCTCTCAGCACCTCCAGCAGCAAGTGCTGTCCCAGCAAGACAGAGGAGCCATTGAGCTGGAAACACTCACCTCACAAGTCCAGACAGGTGAAATCATTTGTACTGCAGGGAGAAGAACCGATGGTGATAGTGTTACAGTTTTCACTTGTCCATATGAACAAGTACTTTTTTTGCCAGTTTAGCTATTAAACGTTTAATTTAGGATAATCTGTGCCTCTTACACAAAATACAGTCTGTCATGACAGTGGGATAACTGACTATTTGGACTGCTGCTGGTGGACATGAAGTGATGCTATGTTTTAGTTTGCTCTGCTGTCCACAGACACTAAATATAGACCATTAAACACAAGAATTAGGGTTGATGTTTTCCTCAAAGCATATTTTAATAACTTGACGTTTCTGTTATTCTGTCAACAGATGATAATGAGGAGGAGCTGGTGGTTGGCTGGCAGGAGAAACTCTTCAGTCAGGTAGAACCCTGAGTTTTAAAAGTCACAGTAAATTATAATGATTTAGAATGCTTTAACTAATTTTGCTATTATTACTTTACTTTTCCATACACAAATGTACATTTATCTTATCTCTATCTGTGGTCCCAGTATGAGATGGAGCTGTTTCAGAATGAGGCAGCATGTCAGACCCCTCTGGACCGTCAGTACCACGCAGAAGTCAAGGCCCTGAACAGGGCCAAGGGTCGACAAAATAACAGGATTTTCACATACACTGATCATGACCGCTACACCAACTGTCTGCCATTGCACCAACTGGTAGGTTATGCATTCAACAACATCAACACAATTGTCTAACAATTAGTAGTACTGTTGATTTATTTCTGTCCTGTTAACACATTTCAATCATGAATGCAAATAGAAAGCAATAAATAACAGTAAGGCATTAAAAAAATATAATTCACATCATTATATTTGTGGATATGAAAGTCAAGCCCCAGTAAGAGTTTTCATTGTTGCTGGGATCCCTTCATTTTTTAATAAAATATGTTTAAATGATAAACAATAACAGTAGATTAAGACTGAATATATGTTTTAGCCTGCCATGCTGTGCGATATTATCGTGTGGCGATACAATATCATCTGTTGTTTCATATTATGCTCTATCGTTTTTGCCATGTATCACATATTCCACACGGTCTGTGACTGTGTTTGTAAGTTGCTTGTTTTTTTTTCCTGAAAGCATCAACCCACTGACTTGCTGACCACAACTAAATCCGGTCCCACGTTCTTGGCTGAAAGGATGGCCAGCGTGAGAAACAGGCGGCAGGACAGACGCACCATGTAGGTGAATGAAAATTTGACTAAGAAAGTTTAATCCAATTGAGACTCATTAATCCCCAAAGACAGTGCTTGCAATTTTTTGAATAGTGTGAATTGTGAAATGTGTGATTGTTTGGTTGATTTTACAGTGATTGTAGTATCCCAAAGTCAAAGATCATCAACTGGGATCCCACAGAGGAGTTTGTGAAGAGCAGTCATGTGGTGACTAGTAGCATGCAGGCCATGCACATCATGGGAGACCTGAGCCCCCCTGGAAGGTAAGAGCATTGATACAAAGACCCCAATTCCATTCGGTTCTGTCTTTATTGTCTTACATAGAGTTTGACTTGCGGCATGGCAAAAACATCAAAACAAACCTATCCAGAAGCCTGTATAAGCACAATATATTCATTTTTAACACAACAGAGACTAATGACGGTCACTAACCAGATGTACAAGTTTTTCCAGATCACCTGATATTAGGACTGCAACTAACGATTATTTTAATTAAATATAAAAAGTTGTTTTGTCCAAAAAATGGTGACAAACATCCTCAAGTGTCTTGTTTTGTCTAAAACCCAAAGTTTTCTTTCACAGAGGAGTAAAGGAACAAGAAATCTAACTTTTTTTCTTTAAAAAAATACTCAAACCAATTTATTGATTATCAAAAAAAAGACAACAGTTTATTTAATTGTTGAAAATGAAGTGATTAATCAGTCTAGTTCTAATCTGTTGCGATCTGCATTGTTCTTGTTATCTTGATTCTGTCAGTGTGGGCTCTGCTTATTTTTCCTTTGCAGAGGAAGCTCGTCTGTAGCTTCTTGACAGCAGCTTGCAGTAGCAGGAAACAGCTGATAAAGCTGACCTTTCATCTATTTTCTTTTGTAGAATGTGTTCACTCTGTACAGAGGTCATTTACACCTGGCTGAGCTCTGACAATTGTACTGCCAAATCCATAGCAATTGCAATGCATTGTGTGTGGACCTTTACCACACCTTTACATTCTTCCTTATCTATAATCCAGATACAGATCTCATGTTAATAGCAGGTAGAAATGAGGTGTGAGATGCAATATAAAGAATACAAGGTTCTATGCTGACATTTAGGAGGTAATGTTTGCAGCTCAGAAATGACCAAACCAAGTGAAGGAACCTTATTAGCAAGTTTCATTAAATTACATTACATTTCATTCAAATCTAACTGTGGATATTGTGTGATTCAGCTGTGACTTTTCTTCCTCAGGCTTGGCCAGAAAGAGAATGAATATTTGCTGGTAACCATAAAAACAGATGGCTGTGGAACGATCATCGTAAAACCTGACTTCAACAAAGACAAAGAGCCCTACAGGCAAGTTCACAATATGCATGCAGCATGATTTTGTATAAATTCTTAGCCACACTAGCGACTGAAAGTCCAGACTGAAATATCTGGAAGTATTAATGGATTGTGATGAAACAAAGAAACAAAACTTAATTGTAAGAATAAAGGGATGCAAACCAGACTGGTATTTGTGGTGTTGTGCAGGATTGTAACAGACGGTGAGAAGAGAGAAGTTTGGCGCTTCACTCTGGAGAATGTGTCCCCAGCCATGCAACCAGAGGAGAAGGAGAGGGAGCAGAACATGTACAAAGATGTGAGTCCATCTCCATCACATGTCCTCCAGGACCAGAGCAGAAGTGACCTCAGTAAAGCCTTTAATGTTCATGTTACTGATTTTGGAGTCAAATAATATGGACTTCTCTATGTTTCTAGTTGTATGTACGGCATAAGGACTACCTCAACAGCCTCGTTGGACAGGACTTTGAAATGGTAAGACATTAAACAAATTATCATTAGAGATGCATTTTATGTTAGAATAAGGTTCAGTGCCTGCCAAAGCTTCCTAGAGCCCAAGAATATTCAGTTTACTGTCATATTTGATGACAGACAGCAGCAAAATTTTGCACTTTTTTGCTTAAAAAATGGCTGAAATTATTGATCAAATATTCACAGTGGAATAAAAACAAAATGTTAAACTAGCTCACTAACACGTTTTATGGTGATCTATTTGGCCAAGGCTTTTACCTTACCTTTTACTCCCCTTTAATCACAGTCAGGGACATTATGACAAAACAAGATTTGGAAAAACTGATTCATGCTTTTATCAGCCGCAAGAGTTCTATAGCATTTTTAACTTATAACTTCTTGTTTTATCATTTTACCATCTGTTAGGCCTTCCTTTCTATTGTTGTATGCTTTTAAAAATGTATTGTTCTGGTGTAATACTGTGTTGTTTTTAACTTCTCTCTACTGCACCTTGAATCTACCCTTGTTTGCCTTTTGCACTTACTATAACTCTCTCCCTCAGCCTCCTGCAGGTGTCCTGCGTTACCTGATGAATGGAGAGATCGGTGAGTAGGAAGACTGTGGTCACCACTACTGTTTATATTTCTAAAAAGTCTGTCTTTGGCATTTAAATCTCCTTCCTCTTTTTGCCCAGTCTCAGCCAAAGGCTTTGAATATGATAACTTATACATCCACTTCTTCATGGAACTGCCCAACAGTAAGTCACAGACACTGTGTGTCACTTACATTGTAAGGCTTGGTGTTGCTGAGACCTCTTATATCAGTTTACCACTTCATTCTCATTTGTTTCAGATTGGTCCAGCTTATCATTTCAGTCTCTGTCAGGGGTTACCCAGACCTGTCGGACCAGAACATTAGGAAAGGTGTGTATACTGTACAATAAACTGGAGAGGAGCTTCAGAGGATGGCTACTGAGACTTGTTAAACCCTCTGCCTCGTCCTCTCTGCCAACAGGAAAATGTAGCTTTCTTCAGCTACCCCTTCAGCTTTGAGGCTTTCTACATGTGTGAAAAAGAGAGTGAGGGTTAGTATCAGCCATGGAATATTGTGTTTATAGAAGTAAATGCCAGGGATTTTGTTATTTTGATGATGCACTCCTGTATTTACAAGATGAGACTGACACATGAGTTTCCTCCTTATTTCAGAGTCGATTCCCCAGTGGCCAGTGATCTACTTCAAGGTTCTGTCTCTGGACTCCTGGCAGCGCTATCGAACCGAAGGCTATGGCTATCTGCTTTTTCCTGCCATGCCTGGTACGCTGTGTACTCTGCAAAGTTGTTGGATTAAAACGAGGGCTGCTATTAATTAACCTGCAAATTATTATAGGCATTTATTTTTTCTATATAATATTAGAAAATATTGAAAACAACAGCTAAAAGCAGTGATTCCAGATGTATGTTTGGTGTTTTGCTTTAAAAAATACTGAAATGAGAAAATATGTACAGTTAATTTGCTGTTTATTAATTGATGAATCAGCTGATGTTTCAGCTCTAATTAACATTTACAGACAATGGTATACTTTTCATTTCAGATTTTTAAGTAAAATGTAAATGTATCTTTTGGGTTCAGAAGTATAGATTCAGAATTAATCACTAATTCGCCCAGAAATCAAATTACATGTTTTGTGGACATTTCCACACACCCTTGGTCTTAATTGCCCACATTGTATGTTTTATGCGTTATGTGTGTGTGTGTCTCTCTCTCTCTCTCTCTCTCTCTCTCAGGTAAACATACTATAACATGCCATACATGGAGACCCCTTCAGACGGGGACAGTCTCCTCTCTGAGGCGCTTCTTTATTGGAGGTTCTCCGGAGCTTGAAGACCTCAGCTATGTCAGAATACCAGGGACCTTCAAGGTAGGCGCAAACCTCTGAGGATGCTCTCTGGAGAAGAAAAAACTTGGATATGAACCATTTAAGCTTTTTGTCACAAAGATACATTGGTGTATTTAGGTGCGCATTTCCTTTCTGATACATTTACACCAATTGTGTTAATATGCATTGTTTATGCTCATGTTCCTGTTAGGTCAATTATGATACTCAGGAGTTTTTAATATTTATACTCTGCAGGGAGAGAGGCTGAGTCGCTTTGGCTTTTGCACTGAAACCACAGGAAGTGTCACCTTTAATCTGCACTGCATCCAGCACGCCAGGTAACTAGTGGGGGGGGTTCAACCATGTCATGTTAACACCCAGCGCTGAAGGGATGTGTGGCTACTAATCACCCATCAATGCTTGTCATCTATGTCTTGTTGTATTAAATGAGGAAAAAATCTGGAACACTTTAAAATCCCCTTCATGAAACTGTATGGACAGAGTTATGGAGGATCAAATATTTCTGTCCATAGTCTGGCTCATGTGTCTCACTGTTACTGAAAAATTTAATAAATTGAATATCAAAAGTCTAAGGAAAATTCTTACACTTCAAACATGGCAATACAAAACCCTGAACATGTCAGTATAGGTATTGAAATTATTATTATAAACTATTATACATTTGTTTGTGTATTCACTTTCTGAGAAATATTTAATTCACCATCATTTATCATACTAATGCTAATGTTTTAATGTTCTGTGTGGTTAAATGCATCCATGTTGTGTCTGCTTCAGGGCCTTTGTTGATGCAGCCATGCTGAAGAAGAGGAGGCAGAAAGTTTTTGACCAGCTGGGAGGATTTAGTCAGCAAGGAGCTGTTTGCACCATCCTGGGTAAAGACATCCATTAACAACTAGTTATTCTGTGTTCTATGTAGCTCAGTTAATGCTGTAAGGTAAGTGTGGAAGATCGGCTCTTCAGGACTCAAGTTTGTTTCAGAGTCCAAAATATTTAAGATGCACTTTTGTTTTAGACCTTTTTTGTGTGAAATGAGAAGATAAGCAAATAATTTATCTATTAGCAATTTGTAGTTTTACAATTTTCAATATATAGTCACATAACCTTTTGTATTGTATGATAACAGGATAATATGTGATATTAGGATTTGTTTTTCTCTGTCAGAGGCCTTCCAGAGAGCCAGGAGAAAGATGCAAGATGCTCGAGAAAGTCTCCCCAGAGACCTCATCAGCTCCACCTCCCAACTCCAGATGGAATCCTCTGCATAGATAGTAAAAAATACACTGTGTCATTACCAGTTTAGGGTTTCAGAATAGAAGCAACGTTACCAGCAAAGTGTGAGGTACCAATCAAAAAATTGCACATTTCTTGTGTTTTGTTTTTTTTAAAAATACTATGATGTCCTGTAACGATTCACCAGGAGGTAAACTGTCTGATTGCTAGTTATTCTTTGTAAAGACAGTTAACATGTTTGGAGGGATAATACTTAGGCTAAATATGCCAAAATGCCTACTAAGTATGGTATCACTGTGCATTATATTCTTTGTACAGCCACAGATTTGAGTAAATAGTGTCATTTCTGTTAGAAATAGACAGTCTGGACTGTGAAAATTGTGAAAAACAGAATACATTTGTAGTTTTGGATTGAATGTTTACCATTGAATATTTCAATGTTTACTGTTATATAAACTTTCTACTTAAACCATAAGCTCTATTTTTTGTATTCCCCCCCTTATTAGTAAAGTAACTTTCAATCAAACTTGATACAAAATTATACTTGTACTGTACAGTAAGTTTTTTTTAATGCTACTTTATACTTCTACTCCACCACATTTTGGAAACCAATATTGTGCTTTTGTCAACGTTAGTTACTTTGCAGATTGACATTATAAATATAAAATATAATCAGTTATTATGAACTAAGCCTCCTGGCAGCATATAAAGTAGTTGAAATTAGCTCCACCTCTACCAGCTGCAACAGTAGTGATGTTTACACAGCAATGCATCACTAATTATAACCTGGTGTTATGATTAATACAGTTTACTCTGTAATTGGCTATTCTGCTCAATGAGTACTTCAAGTATCTGAAGTGTAGCGTAAACTGTATTGATTAAGTCCTGTTGTGGGTAAAAATGTTTCTACGCAGTTCAATAAGTGCAACAGCAAGAAATATTTGATTTTGTGTGGAGCATCTTTTTTGTGTAATGTTTTAAATTAAATACTACCAGAACAACTGCTGTCTTATTAATACTGTAACTTAAATAAACTGTCTGGGTACTTCTCCAATTACTGCAACAGAGAAAAAATTAAATATAATGGATGTTCTGGTCTTAAAAAGGCCAATAAGACCAAGTATTCAGTTTGCAGTCAGGACCATCAATGGGATCCCAATCAGGACCGTCCTCTCATGTTACATTCAAGACTTTGGGAAATTGTGGGAAAATAAGCAATCACGACTAAGATCTGTTGTAATTAAATGTAAAACTCGATTTAGGTAGAGCACTTGCGCTGATTTATCTTACTCGTGAATCCAACCGATCGTAGAAGTGATCAATATATCCCACATCATTTATACGTAGTCGATTATGGGTGGTGTCACGCCCTTTGGTGACCCTGCTGTGTGTGTGTGTGTGTGTGTGGAAATACCTAGGAGGGGTCTCATCTGAATAGAGGGAAGTCTTCCGGTTTCCCATGACAGTGAACGCACCATCTCAATCCATATTCTCCATCTTCCTCCAACCAGGCAGGGGACCAACCTAACAACGTCCTGCACCCACCGTAACATTTACCAGCTGACATACACTCCACTAGGTATCTGCAATATTTTACAGTTTCATTTTTCTCTAACGGTGTTGCTATTTTTATGTGATTCCGTGTCGATCAGTCAGCCGGGCAGCTCATCACATACGTTAACCTTAACATAGCTACGATGGAAACTGGGCCGCTGAACACTTTTCCGGTTTTAATGTCAGATTTAATGTTATAGCATTACAAGTCACACCTGACTGTGGGGAAAAAACTTGCTGATTCAGGTCGGGTTTGGTTTGTAACGTTAGTTTGTCGCTGTAAGCTAACAGGCTAGCGTCGCTAGCAGAGGCAGCGTTAGCGCCCATCATTTAACTGGTGCATTTAACGTTAGCATGCAGCAAGCTAATGATAACGTTAGCAAAGTGAAGCCGCTGTGGTTTCAGTTAGCATTGAATGTAATGTTGGCTAAATCCACGTATGAGAAAGGTCAAACGCTATCACAGCCGGCACACTATTCATTTAGGGTTAAGTTAGCTCTGGTATATTAAATGGCAGTGGATGATGTTAACACATAACTAGCAGCAGCCGTTTATGGTGGAGCCAGTGAACTATTACAGATACGTTAACGTTAGCGAAGTTAGGTTGAATTAACGCTGAAATGAATTGCACTATTGTGTAACGTAAGCGAGCTGGCACATCTAATTAAAGTGAAACATTAAGTCAGTAATTAACACCACAGTAACTGCTGGAGAAAGTTCTCACACCCTTTGGACAGTTGTTTGCATAAACCGGTATCCAATATCCTGCTGTGGCCAACAGAGTCTGAACACCTGATCGATAGTTGAATATGTCATGTCCACTGTGTGCTGCTGGAGGAGCCCCCACTCTTCTTGGAGGGACTTTCACAATATTGAGAAACCTGCTGCTGGGGATTAATTTCTCCCATTCATCCACAGCAGGTTTAGTGAGGTCTGGAGCTGATGCTGGTTGATAAGGCCTGGGTCTTGGATCAAAGGGGTCGGATGGGGTGGAGGAGGTCGGGGCTTTGTGGAGACCAAACTAGGAAAGACATATCTTTATAGACACTGGTTTCTGCACTGGGCCTCATCCAAACTGTTGCCACAAAGCTGGAGACACTGTCTTCTCTAAAATATCAACGTATGCCGCTATAGCACTTAAGTTAACCGATTTACAGTTGGTACTGTGCACTCGTGCAAGTAAGAATCTCCTGCCATCGTACAAAAGAGGATTTAAGAAATAATTTTAGATGCTTTTAGAGCTCCTGTTCTGCAAGCTTTTATTTCCACTTCACAATAACTGCACTCACAGCTAGCTGGGGCAAACCTAACAGGACAGAAATCTGAGAGTTATGAGGGAGTTTCAATAAGAAGCTCAAATGTCAGAGGGAAACATCAGGGTGTGTGTGTGTGTTTGTTCTCATAGAAGGAGCCTGTAATCTTTAGAAAGATACAATAATTATAAAAGATGTGTCAAAAAGTATACACAGAGAAATGCCATGCAAATGTACTGTCATCTATATTTAGATATTATTGCATTCCAGAAAAATGCCAAGGTTGTCCACTTTTCCATGTAGTAATCAAATCAGACCTGAATCCAGGGGAAGTGACAGTAAAAGCAAATGGATATTGAGTTAAGAGATGAACTCTTATTGTATGTAGAAACTGTAATTAGTGGTATAATGGTATAATACTGTTTATTTCTTCTGGACAGACCTAAAGGACCACAATCATGACGGACTCCAAATATTTCACAACAAACAAGAAAGGTAAGTAAGAAAGGAAGTGGTGCTGAACTGTTGGGTGGTGCTTTACTTAGATATTTTTAAAAAATTGTTAAATTTCATACTGTTTTCAAACTGTGCTGCCATCAACACGTGCTGTGATCCGTCTTCTAGGGGAGATCTTTGAACTGAAGGCAGAGCTGAACAATGAGAAGAAGGAGAAAAGAAAAGAGGCAGTGAAGAAGGTCATTGCTGCCATGACTGTTGGCAAGGATGTCAGGTACACTGAGAATATTCAACTCTGACAGAAACCAGACAGCTGCAGGAAATTATCACGACTGCGGTACAGCCAGCAAATCAAAATGAGGCCAAACCACAGTTGTTTTGGTGATATACTCAAAATAACTAACCTGGTAACATTTGATTATGTTACACCTTCAATCAACTCTTTTCCACTGCAGGAAACTAATGAAACACAACATAAGCTGCGTTTGTTTCCTGTGTTTTCCACCTGCTTTGGTGACGACCTCCTGGAACCAGTTTTGACTGGGCAAGCAAATCAGTCAATACAGTGGAAACACATGGAAGAAACTTGTACCAAAGTATGATAAGGTTCTTAAAGTGAACACAGACTTTGGTGGAAGTAAGAATGTAAGGAATGTGGAGAAAACAGTTGGAGCCCTGCCCATTTTCAGACCTTTGCACATCTGGCCATTAGCCTCAGAAGTCTGGCATCAGTCTGGGAATTTCTTTAACCCAACTGATCAGCCTGTCTGCACATCACGCACTGTTTATTGGCCTTTAGGGTGACCTCTTAATCACATTGCCCATGATGCAAACATAAGATGAAAAAGAAACAGCCTTGCAGCCTCAGACTGTGAACTGTCTGTGAATTCTGTGAATCTTTACACAATCACTATATTCACTTTTTCAAATGCTGCCATTGCACTACTGTTATACTGCTACCAATTTCTGCTACTTGTGTATTTGTATATGTATATGTATATGTATGTATATATATATATATATATTTCTTTTTCCTATTTTTATATTCTTTTATTTTATATTCTTATATTAATATTTATTGTCTTGTTGGAATGTTATTGGGTCAGACAGAATTTCATTGTACTTTGCTGTATGAAGACAATAACTGAGTCCTCTCTCTTTGCTCTCAGCTCTTTGTTCCCAGATGTGGTGAACTGCATGCAGACCGACAACCTGGAGCTGAAGAAGTTGGTGTACCTCTACTTAATGAACTACGCCAAGAGCCAGCCGGACATGGCCATCATGGCCGTCAACAGCTTTGTGAAGGCAAGGCCTTAAATGAACTAATGTGTGTTGTACTACCAGAGTGTCTAAAACTGTGATTGCATCTACATTAAGGCAGATGGATCTAAAAATAAATGCAGTTTGTTTTTTTCTGTCCACACTCAGATGAGAAAGCAGACTTTTCAGATGTTTCTAGTCTCGACATATTTTTTAAGAAATCTGTGGTCCCGGCTTCTCAACTGTGGGGATTCGTTGCTTTTGATTGTCATATGACATTGAACTAAACATTTAATGTGATTCAGGGTGTTGGTTGGACAAGACAAGAATTCGGGTAGATCGCATTCAGCTGTGAGAAATTATAACAGCAGTTTCATTATTCTTAGATGTCTCAACAATAAAACGATTCATTGAGAAGATAATTGAGAGGTTATTTAACAATAATAAATGTTGTTACTTGCAGAGCTAACTGATTAAAACCACTAGTGCCTTTCTTGTCTTTCCCTCCAGGACTGTGAGGACCCCAACCCTCTGATCCGGGCTCTTGCCGTCCGCACCATGGGCTGCATCCGGGTGGACAAGATCACCGAGTACCTGTGTGAGCCGCTGAGGAAGTGCCTGAAGGATGAGGACCCATACGTGAGGAAGACGGCGGCTGTTTGCGTGGCTAAGCTTCATGACATCAACGCCCAGATGGTGGAGGACCAGGGCTTCCTGGACTCCCTGAGAGACCTCATCGCTGACTCAAATCCCATGGTACGTGGTGCCTCTTTGTATGTAGTTGTAGTTACACTATAATGTAGCTACTATATTATTTATTATCATTTTTCTAACTGCACCTTTTTAAAAGTGTGATGTGAGTTTTAGTAGTAACTCTGTCCACTTTGCCGCTCTATAGCTGCATTCATCGTGTAAGAGAAAGTGTTTAGGATTTGGTTTATGGTAATGAGCGATGCTCCTTGGAACCTTAACCGTTGTTGATTTACGGTAAAGTTGTTAATGAAAGTTCTCATCACTCACTGCCTCTGTCGTTCAGGTTGTGGCCAACGCAGTCGCTGCCCTGTCTGAGATCAGCGAGTCTCACCCCAACAGCAACTTGCTGGACCTCAATCCTCAGAACATTAACAAGCTGCTGACAGCCCTCAACGAGTGCACAGAGTGGGGACAGATCTTCATCCTGGACTGTCTGTCCAACTACAACCCCAAAGACGAGCGCGAGGCCCAAAGGTAGCAATCACTTTGACTTCAGTGTGGAATGTAGGCTTGTGCTGGTGTGGTGGTCCTTCAGTAACGTCCTAAATAGGATTTATTTAAAACTATAATGTAATATAGCTGGATTGTAGCCTGGTCTTTTCTATACTCTTACAGACTGCCATAAAAGCAGTAAAACTATAGCAATAGGAGTGTTATATTCAACTCAGCCTTTTATATCTGACAGAAAGAGACCCTGTAGACCTTTATTCAGATTAATAATAATAATAGTCCATTCCCCTCACTGACTCTCACTTTTCCCTCCCTTACTCTCAAAGTATCTGTGAGCGTGTCACTCCCCGCCTGTCTCACGCCAACTCGGCAGTGGTGCTGTCAGCTGTCAAGGTGCTGATGAAGTTCTTGGAGCTGCTGCCCAAGGACTCTGACTACTACAACACCTTGCTGAAGAAGCTCTCCCCACCACTGGTCACCTTACTGTCTGGAGAGCCTGAGGTCCAGTATGTGGCTCTGAGGAACATCAACCTCATTGTCCAGAAGAGGTGCGTGATCCTGAACAGCAGAAGCTGGGTTGTATTTTTACACTGTAGCGACTTTCATATTGCTATTACCTGTGATCTACTGTATTCGCTTGCACAAAATGAACTTGAACAAAATGTGGCTATAAATATTCCTTGTTAATATAGTTTAAATATCGTTGCTTGTGAGTTAAATAACAGGAAGTTCAGGATTTCCTGAACTCACAGCTGAATAACATCTATGCTAATTGGCCTTTAATTAATTTTCTTTTCCGTTAAATAATCAACACACTCCTGTCAACTCTTGGAAACTGTTAGCATCTTTTTTCCTCTAACGTCATATCCTTTTAATATGCTTGTTCTTGCTTAACACTCAGCAGTCACACTGGTAGAAGTGTGTTAGCTTTGCAGCTTGAGCGCTACAAGCACCCCATAATGCAACACTCTCTTACAGTAAGAGCTGGTTCAAAAAGAACATCTCCCATTGCGAATATGTAAATGTCTGGTTCTTGAATAGAAAAGGAACATAATCTTGTGACTTTGACACAATACAACAATCAGGCTTCAACCCTTTTTGACTTCATTCCTTTGGATCAGCTCTTCCAGCACTCTAATGTGTGATGTGGTGCTTGTGTGCAGGCCTGAGATCCTGAAACAGGAGATCAAGGTGTTTTTCGTCAAGTACAACGACCCTATCTATGTGAAACTGGAGAAACTGGACATCATGATCCGCCTGGCCTCCCAGGCCAACATCGCCCAGGTACCTTTGAATCGAACACAACCACATGAGACTTGAACTATGTAGAGTTTGGCTCTGTTTAACACTGATAGTTTAGACTCTCTTTAGTTGTGTACATACAGGGCCTATTTTTCATGTTTATATGATTTGAGGGAGTGCAGCATATTGAAGTCCAGGATGGTATTTGTGCCTTTTTTATGTAAACAGGATTGAAGTAAACTAGATTAATAGATTAAGCAAAGCATGTTTTCCTTTGTTAACAGAGGGTTGAGCTAAAATGTGTTATCTTCATAAAGACATCAAACTGGAAAATAAATAAATAAAATAATAGAATTGAATCACAATTAATAAAGCTGTTAAATATGTGTGTGGTGTTGTATTGTGTAAACATACAGTATATTTCACTGCTGTTCTCTGTCACTCAGGTGCTGGCTGAACTGAAGGAATACGCCACAGAGGTGGATGTTGACTTTGTGCGCAAGGCTGTACGAGCCATCGGACGCTGTGCCATCAAAGTGGAGGTAAGAAGCTTGTCCAGTGTTAGGATCTGTTTTTCTTTATTTTATGTCATTTTAAATTGAATATCTTTGGCTGATTGATCACAACAAAACAAAAACATTTTAAAGACCAAAGGAATAATCGGTTATTGAAGAGAATAATTGGCGGATTAGTCGATAATGACAATAATCATTAGTTGCTGCGCTAATGTTTGTCCTTCTGGTCTCTTCTGTCCTGTTCCTCTGCAGCAATCAGCTGAGCGCTGTGTCAGCACCCTGCTGGACCTGATCCAGACCAAGGTCAACTATGTGGTTCAGGAGGCTATTGTGGTCATCAGGGACATCTTCCGCAAGTACCCCAACAAGTATGTTTGCCACTGAAACCCGACTCAACAAATAACAATTAACCCTTTGAACTCAAAAAAAAAAACCTAAAAATGTACATAGTTCAAACAACTTCTGAAGTGATCAGAAATATTTTGTTCATGTTCTGTATGTCAGAAGTGCTTTGGATCAGTGTGTTGTGTGTGTTTATATCATAACATTTCAATACTTTTATCAGTTGTCAACTTTTAGCTTAGATTGTATAGAATTAGGGGTTTTGAAGCATTAGATATCCAAGAAATGACAGCAAAAATACCAATGTAAGCACAGGTGGACCATTTCTAATGCAGAGTTCAAAGAGTTAAATTAACAGTCATTAGACAAACACTTAGCAGGAGAGACCTCTGTATTCCTATAGTATAGACAGTATGCATTGTACATTGAAGCTGTAACCACGGAGATCCTGGTGTTCTTCAGGTACGAGAGCATCATTGCCACACTGTGTGAGAACCTGGACTCTCTGGATGAGCCTGATGCCCGCGCTGCCATGATCTGGATCGTTGGCGAGTATGCCGAGAGGATCGACAACGCTGATGAGTTGCTTGAGAGCTTCCTGGAGGGCTTCCATGATGAGAGCACACAGGTGTGTTAATCATGAGGTGCACTCGAGGTGAGCGGCGGGGCCACCATGGCGGACCCAACGACGACCTTTATGGCAGCTATAACAGTGTCGACATCATCACACGCTGCCTGTTTCCATATTGTGCCTGTTTCCGTCCCCCACAGCGAGGATGAAAAACGCTCGTATTGAAGTGTAGTACACAGAAATATAACCCAGTGTACTTTTTGATTTACAGGTGCAGCTCACTCTGCTGACTGCCATTGTCAAGCTGTTCCTCAAGAAGCCATCAGAGACTCAGGAGTTGGTGCAGCAGGTGCTCAGCCTGGCCACTCAGGTGAGTATCAGCTTTTAGTCTGAAGAAGTACAGGATTACATCAGTTTGATGATTTCTTTTATCTCCGCTAGATGATTTTCAGCTCTTCCACAGCCCTGCAAATATCTGGGTTTTGTTTTTGATAAGCCTGTTAAGGGAACCCTCTGAGAGGTGTAGCTTTCTGTAGCATGTCAAAGTGTTTTTGCCCATTTCTTTCAATTGGTTATGGTGTGTTTAAGTTAAATTAGTCTTAGCAACCATCATAGTTACAGCTAGTCCACCTGTGGTCATCAAGATCTAATTCTACAGCAAGTAAATGCAATGGGAAACAAGGATTTATAATTTCCTGTTGAACTCTTTGCTTCTCTGCAGGACTCTGACAACCCTGACCTGCGTGACAGGGGCTACATTTATTGGCGCCTGCTGTCCACCGACCCGGTGACCGCCAAGGAGGTGGTGTTGTCAGAAAAGCCTCTGATCTCCGAGGAGACAGACCTGATCGAGCCCACCCTGCTGGACGAGCTTATCTGCCACATTGGCTCCCTGGCCTCTGTCTATCACAAACCCCCCAGCGCCTTTGTCGAGGGCAGCCATGGAATCCACCGTAAACACCTTCCAGTGCAACACAGCAGGTCAGACACACACATTTCAAGTTTTCTACCAGGAGCTGTGCATTCTTTGATTATACTGTCATTACTCTGATACTGAATTGTGACAATAGACAAACCTGAATGTTAATGGCAGGAGGCAGACAACTGCGAGGCAGTAATTTATAAATGGACTTTGTGCACTGCTCTTCTGTATCCTCTCACAGTGTTCCGTTCAGCCTGTGTTATAGGATTTTATGAGTTTGAGTTTTAGTAGATTTATGTTGGTTATAGATGGGTTTTTTTTACCAGTACTGCTGTTTTCTCCTATGACAGCATTGACACAGGTGAGAGTCCAGTGAGCGGCGGACCAGCAGCTGCCATGGACCAGCCACACGTGATCCCCAGCCAGGGTGACCTGCTTGGTGACCTGCTGAACCTGGACCTGGGCCCTCCGGTCAATGTGCCCCAGGTCTCCTCCATGCAGATGGGTGCGGTGGACCTTCTGGGAGGAGGCCTGGACAGTTTGGTGAGCTTGAAACACACAAACACACACGCATTGCTTTAGCTGTAGAGTGGAAGCATTGGCTTAACCTTGCCGAAGACCCAATCAGCTTCATGTGCCTCCTTGTTTTCACATCAGATGGACAGTTTATCTTGAACGATGGTTTGGCGTGACACGTCAGGAGGACACTAACAAACACACCTATTCTATTGAACAATTTAAATCTCCCACTAGGAACCTGTGAGTTTGGCTGTAACAACATCAGAAAAGTATTTATAGATGGACTAACATGTTGTAGGTTTTGGTCTTTTAATGGTTTTTAACTTCAGTATTCTGAACACAGATTAGCGTTGCTGATTAATATGAGTCTTTTTCATGGTCATCACAAGCTGATAGGATTGTGTGTTAGTGTGGGAACACGCTCTTCTGGTGTGGTGCTGACTCAACAGGCAGACATCGAATGGAGGAAGAGAAAGGGCCCATGCTGTTGTTTAAAATCTATAAATCAGCAGTTTGTCTTTTATCCCAACGAAAGCGGTATATATGCAGAAATATCTCCACCCTTTGAGCATGAAGGCAAAGACACTTTAAGATTTTTGATCTTGTAAATCGAGTAAATCGAGTAAATTTCTTATATCTTATTATTACATAGTGAAATAGTTCAGATATTTTCTTGGGGTTATAATATCCATGTGAGTATGGTTGTAATTTAAATTTTGTGTCTTTGCTGTATCTGTTATTCTGTATAACACAACATAAAAAGGCCTTCAAAACTTCAAATATATCACTAAAAGGTTTTTGAAATGTTTTAAAATCGTGAATACATTTGATACATTAACTTAAACAGAAGTATTTTTCCTACAGAGAGCTCTATTGTTAAGTCGTGTCATTTTTCCCAGTTAATGGCCACTTTTCTACTTCTCCAAGGTCACTTTCCCACTTCCCAGAAAGTGAGGGCTCATCTTGATGGGTTGCGGTTGCTAAGAAAGTCTCTGTCTCTGTCTCTGTTTGTGTGTTTGGTCTGTCTGTGATGTTTGGATGCTGTCTTTGGGGGCCTCTCTTCTCTCCTGTAGCTGGGGGGAGACCTGGGCGGAGGTGTTGGGGGAAGTCCAGCAGTAAGTCAAGCCCTTCTGTTTGGCAGTCTGCCTGTCTGCCTGTCTGCATGCTGCATGCTTCCTAAATTTAACCCACCACACTCTCAAACCAACTTCCTCAAGTTCTCACCAAGTTTTCAAAACTGGCTTCTCTGTCTCACACTCATATTTTCAGTCAAAAGACCACATCGATGTTTTGCATGTTGTAGCCCATTTTCAGGCCAGGAAAAGCCATCCAGCAATTTTCACTCACACACATCTTTGTCTGGATACGCCATTATGGCCATTGGCTGATGGCTCCAAAGACTTCATTACCCATCAACCTCAATCATACTTGCTATGGAGAAGAAGCTAGTGAGAGGCATGAATTCAAATTAAGTTATAAAGCACTTTACATATAATTAAAATATGCAACCAGCTCAAAAACATGATGAAATACAAAGCTAGTAATAGAAACAGTAACATCAAGTCTAAAATAGTGAGGTTTTAAAAGTGTATTGAAAGAAGATAATGTGTTACTTTCCCTCTTCTGCTTCGACAGAGTCCTTCAGTTTTAATGTTTGACTAAGGAATCAGAGGATCTCGGTTGTGTTTAGGCTTGAAGGGGGTCAGGAGGTCATCGATATATCAGGAATTTAGTTTTCATTGCAAATGTTTGACTTTATAACCTCAGAGAGTGTTCAAGTTGTGTTTTTTTTCTTTTTTCCTCTGGATATAGGCCCCCTACCCCAGCTCCAAAACATTTTAAATACCTACAACGGCCCAAATCCGCTGTTGTAGTAGCAGCATAATTATTTTAAAAAATCAAAAATACAATTGTATAATATGGACACATCATTAAAGTTTGTTAATTTATGGGCTACAACACAGAAAACCACATGTTGGGTCCTTTAAATTCACATCATATTTGAGTTTGTTCACACTTTCTCGGTCATAAGGGCTTTGGCTAATCACATAATCCTTCTATAGCTGAAGTGTTGTTTTTCCTCATAATGACTGAAGAGCTTTCTAAATTGTTTATTCCTTTGGCATGTCTTCAGATTGTCTGTGTGATTCTCTTTGTAGGTGTATTGCAAACTGTCAAGTTGCATGTGATGCTGACTAAGATCATGATCACTTAGAGTGTGTGTTTTGTGTGTGTGTTTTTGTTGTGATTGCCGTAGGTGGGACAGAACTTCATCCCCTCATCTGTCCCCAGTACTTTTGCTCCGTCTCCTACACCAGCACCTCCAGCTGTCAGCAGCGGCCTGAACGACCTGTTTGAGCTTTCCACGGGCATGGCCATCACCACTGGAGGCTACATAGCCCAGAAAGCAGTGAGTTCACACGGCCTCAGTCTCAGCATGAAGAATAAAAAACTGTGTGCTGCACTGGGTCACGAAAAAATGGTGATAGAGATATTTGTGTGAAAAATCAGCTGCTGGATGTGGCCAATAAGAAAATGACTGTCCAGTTTAGTAAAGGTGGAAGTTCATGATGTAGTCCAGCCGTCAGTGAAGAGGCACTTTGAAGATGGAAAATAAAAATCCTTTCATAATTCTCTGAAGAATCAACATGGTTTTGAGGCTCACTCACCTGTTTTAACTGTTCCCCAGCCTCTACATCTGTTTGGATTTTGGAAGTCTATTAAATACATATTATCTATATAGAATTGATTACACCGGTACTTCTTACCAGGTGTGGCTGCCTGCAGTGAAAGCCAAGGGACTGGAGATCTCTGGCACCTTCTCTCGCCGCCAGGGCCACATGTACATGGACATGACCTTCACCAACAAGGCCCTGCAACACATGACCGACTTCGCTGTCCAGTTCAACAAGAACAGGTCAGTGACACAATATATGATGACTGATTTAATTTTAGCAAGGTGTTCCCTAAATCAGCAACTGAGTGTAAATATTGTAAGAGAAGACAGAATACATCTTTGTTTGTTTTCCTGCATGCAGTTTTGGGATGATCCCTACCAGTCCTCTGCCCGTTCACACTCCACTGATGCCCAGCCAGAGTATTGAGGTCTCTTTGCCCATCAACACCATTGGGCCAGTCATGAAGATGGACCCACTCAATAACCTGCAGGTACAGAGGCACTAACTCACCAGACATTTGAACAGCTCTGATATTTAATTTGATAATGCTGCCAGTTTGAAGAGAATCCTGATAATGACCAAAGCCGGAAGAAACCAGAGGGTTCATCAGTTAAACTTTAGAATAAAGTTTATTAACAAAACATAGAATAATAAAATCTATACGTTTAACTGTGCACACATGGCTTTGTTTAAACGTCAGGGGAGGTGATGGAAATGATTTGTTAGCACAGACCGTTAATCTGAGCTCGTCACTTTTGAGATCCCCAAACCATTTCTGTATAATTGACCTTGTGTTACATTTTTTATCAACTATTTTCTCAGCTTTAGAAGAAATCATGAGTTGACTTTCGTGCCCCTTGGTTCCTCTCATTTTTACCTCTTTTCCAGAGGATGTCCACTTTCGCATCCACTTTTCCTCACTGGGAGCTCAAACTGGCGTACAAGCCAAAAGCTGCAGACTGACTGTGTGTTTATTTCTGCTGTGCGACAGTTTGTTAGATCTGTCCATGCTGAATAAAAAATGTACATTTATCATCGTTGTTGACATAAATTTCATCACAATCTTGTATTAAGATTATGTCATTGCCCAGTGCTAACCGATAAAACATGTAAAAGCTACAGACCAACATCTGCTGTGAAAGTCCTCACAAAACATCGACTGATCATCACTTGTAAGTGTCATAGCATGAAAATATATCAGGAGTTGTTCAGCCGGTGTGAGAACAGGCACGACGAGTACCAGGAGTCGTGATATGTTGCTTGTTATAACAAAGTGATCTAATGTCAAAGTCTTCTGCTTATTTGCACACAGGTGGCTGTGAAGAACAACATCGATGTTTTCTACTTCAGCGTACTCGTCCCTCTCAACATATTCTTTGTTGAGGATGGAAAAATGGGTATGATTTTTACACTAGACTTCATCAAACAGCATCACTCCATTGTTGTCCCATCATTTCATCAGTGGTAAACAATATCTTCAACAACTGTTGCAGGAGAAATGAAATATGACCTGGACACTGTTTATTGATTTAGTGCTGGGAAATGGTTTATAAAATATGATACTGCAGAGTTTAAGACAGAAAGCACCATTATGAGACTTCTTAAAAGGCTAGAATCGAATAGATACAGCTAATTGAAGCCAATGAATATCAGTACTCAAGGTATTTTAAAACAGGAACTCTGTGAAAGAGTGTTAGATGTGCACTTTACTATGTAGATGATATGCTGAAAGAAGCTATTATTTGCTTCCATATCCAGTAATGTTTCTGTGTGGAAATAAACTCTTGTTTGTTTCCTTCTGCAGAGCGACAGGTGTTCCTGGCTACCTGGAAAGACATTCCTAATGAGAATGAGCTGCAGTACCAGATAAAGGAGTGCCACCTAAATGCAGGTAGGAACGTTTGTGAACAAAAGTTTTTTTTTTTAATGTCTTGATCTTTAAAAACTGATGAGAAAATATCTCTGGTGGAGAAGTAAAGTTGATGTCTTGTTGGGAGCACTGTTCACATGATTTATAACATCCAACAGAATAATATTTTTTTTTTCCATTTTGTCTTTTTTTAGCTTTTGTAAATGAACTTAAATTATTTGTTGTCCTCTTCTGTTTTCTAAAAGTCAATTTAACTAAATAAAGATATATTTCCCCACCAAAATAAAATCTATCATGCAAAACACATTTTGAGCTCAGTGCTCTTCCTCAGGCAGCTTTGATAATTAGAAAAATAGGAAACAAATTTTCCCCCTACTGTGTTGAAACCAAACAATAATCCAGTTGTTGAGCAGCCTGACAGATGATCAGTACACTCATCTCTGCACAGGCCCCAGTATCACTCAAAACACTTGTTCATCAGAAATCCTCTCTGGACTGATAACCTCCCAGCTCTTTCACCAGCCAACTCTCATCCAAACACCTCACACTTGTCTCTGTTTTCTTTCTCCACCCACATGCCTGTCATGGGATGCTTCAACTTTTCCTCTTACTCTGTACCTGAAGGACATTTTCAAATTCTTTCCTTTTAGTAGCTGCCCATAGTTGTGCCACTGTTACCCTGGCAGCAGGATGGCTAATAGCCCATGGTGGTGGCTCTCAGCAGGGACCAGAATACCTGGTCTGAAGGTTGCTAGTCACAGTTCATTAAAATCCTTGTAGTAGAGTTTGCATTAGCTCATTTGTACATTAGTGTTAGTACCTGTAGTGATTATGGTTCCAGTAGTGATTGAAGCCTCGTGTGTGTGTATCATGTGGTTTCTCTTTGCTGAGGCATCTTAATGACTTGGCCTCGATTCTGGTCTTGCAGACACAGTATCAGGGAAGCTGCAGAATAACAACATCTACACCATCGCCAAGAGGAATGTAGAAGGCCAGGATATGCTCTACCAGTCCCTCAAGCTAACCAACGGCATCTGGATCTTGGCTGAGCTCCGCATCCAGCCCGGCAACCCCAACTACACGGTAGAGTTTTCAACAAGTCAGCTTTTACTATTCAGCCCTCAGCTGTGGGATCGAAATTAGTACCAGGACAAATTTCAAGGTTTTGAAAAGTTTAGGAACTAATTCATTTATGTAATTAGTTTCTCTGTGTATATTGAGAAAAATCCTCAACATAACAATCCTCATGACCCACAGAGTCTCAAACTGCTTCACAGCTTTTTGTATTTGATCTCATACACCATCATCTCTCAGGCACTGAGATGTGAACAAAAATACATTCACCATTTGTACAAAAATAACATCAGCGCTATCAAAAGTGACATATGATGAATAAATGAAGGAAGAGAGTCAAATGTTACTGTTTACTGTCACCAAGTTTGGGATGAATGATGAACCCAATTAAGTTCCTACAAAACACCAAAAATTAAAGAAAGTTTGAAGAACAGTCAGTCATTACCCCTGTTGTTAAAAACAGCATCTGTCAGATTGAGTTATGGTTGAGTGGCGTTGCCTCCTGTTGTAACTCTTCGTCCTCTCTCTTTTTCCACAGCTGTCTCTCAAGTGTCGGGCCCCCGAGGTTTCTCAGTACGTCTACCAGATGTACGACGGCGTGCTGAAGAACTGACCTGCTCTAACTCTTAGCAACTCTGCTTCATCCTGACAAAAAAAACTGCAGTGTTTTATCATTTTTCTGCCATCTGCAGCCACAGAACTGCTAAAACAAGGGAATCCAAACAGTAAATGGTGGATACTAAATAATCTTGAATATTGGGTGATCAACAAGAAATTGTGAGCATACTGTAGGTCTGTGTGGTGTACTGAGGTTAAACAGTACAAACGCTGTTGATGTTTCCTTTATTTTGGCAGTCGAAAGCATAATTGAATACTCTTATTCAGCTCCCTGTTTTTAGTTTTACCTCCCATCGAAAACATGTCTACCATTCCATCCTTAACTTAGTGTCTTAATGTCGTGAAGATGTGACTGATGGTTAAAGTGCTCTGAGTGGAAAGAAACACATCTCCCCAGATTCCGTGAAGCCATTGTTTATTTTGTACTGCGAGTGACTGACACTTTTGGTTTTGATTTATTTTTGATACTTGCTTTGCTTCAGTTGTACCTACAGAATAAGACCAGTGCTGATTTGTTCCTTTTTCCAGTAATGTGTGTGAACAGTCAAAAGCAGTGACGAGTTTGTCAGAAGCTGCTTAAGTTTGTCCTACAGCAGGTTTTTCTCCCAGAGGTCGTAGCTTACACTCCCCTCAGCAGCAAATGTATTGTGGATTTCACTGCCATGACTTAAACACAGCTTCTTGTATTTCATTAGATCACTTATTCACTATTTGTGCAGCATCAATGCAAACAAATATCCTCCATGCATGATACATTGTCAGCAATTGAAAAACTTAAAGTGAAATTCCAAAAAGTTAAAAAACAATAAATGCAGACCGGGGACATAAATAAGAGCACTAGTAACTCTAATCTGACTGCTAAATCCTGGCATTTGATTGCTGCTTCCCACCTCTGAGTGTTTTTCACACACTGTGAGACACACATGATATTGGATGGCTGCAATGCATTGATGCTCTGCATAAACCACAGAAGCAGGTCCAGCAGAGGTCTTCACTCCAAAGATCTTTCCATCAGCCTTCAGCGCGTGCTGTCTTTATTTGCACTCTGCCTTCTTTCGCCTCAGCTATACATAAACATCTTTGGAATATTTTTAAAGCATTTTTTTTTTAGATGTTTTAATGTTCAAATTCAAAAAGCACATGAAGACAGGTGATGCAGTGGAGAATTTTAATTGCAGAAAGTAACTTCAGTGAATCTCTTCCGGTAAAAGGTCATCATAGAGCAAATTTTCACATTATTATAAAGTCAAAAAGATAAACTGCTTTGAGTGTAGTGAGATGTCTGCAGGCTGTGAAAGTGGAGGGATGCAAACCATCTGTAGAAGAGAGAGTCAAGAAGCTTCTGATTACATGTGTTTAAATTCTCGTTTGAACCGCCAGGTCGCCATTATTTACAACTTAAAACATCTCCACTCATTAAATGGGAACCACTACACAAATCACAGCAGCTGTTGAATATGTGTTAACACATCAGTGCCACTCCTTTTTAAGAATATTTGCTAATTCATTAAACATGTAATTGTTTTTGTAATAGCCCCGTTTACTGCAAGCACATAGTTGTACACGGCTTTATACACCTATATTGTCATTCCTATTTATTGTGCATCTACCTCTGCGTGTTTCCTTTAAACTGGCTTTGTTGTTTCAGCAGCCTCAGTTCTGTAATGTGCTTTAAATGTTTTCACCTCTTCTTTTGATGCCAATTTTGTTTTTGGAATCTTAATGCCATTGTTGTCCAGTCAGACTAAACCTGTGGCAAGTCAGCCAAACCAGTTGCACAGGACCATCCACGTAAATTAAACGCCAAGCTTATGTTTTAGTACCCAAGTGTCAATATAACCATCTGTGCTATAGAGCATTAGAGTGCACACGTCTTAAGGTCCAGAGTTGCTCTAGTTCAGTGTAGTCCAGTGATGGTGTAGTATGTGTAGCTAATAAATTAAAATGTTTTGGTATTACCCTGAAAATTAAACGAAGCCTTGTTTGGTCTATTCAACAGAAAAGGCTTTTTCAGTGTATCAGTTGTGTTGGTGACACTATTTTCCTACATCGTAATGTAAAAATACATTTATGTGCCTGCATGAGCCCACTGTCCCATTTTATCCTATTTCATTTAAGCTGTGGATTTAAAAACTAATCTCCAAACTTCATGTTTCTGTTGTAGATGTCGTGTTTTTTAAGCAGCATTGTCTCAAGCACTCCCACAAGTAAAATTATATACAGAACTGTTTCCAGCAATACAGAATGTATGGAGAGAGCTAACATGGCATCTTACAAAATGAAATATTTCAAGCTTCATTGCTGTAACCCTGTTGTAAATGATTTGTTATCATCACAGTACCACATCTAATGTCAATAAATTGTCAAACATAATTGTTTGTGTTCAGGAGTGCGGTGTAAACAAAGCAGAGCAAACTTGAGAGAGTCACGCAGGAGTGGATGACCAGAAAAGCCTGTATCACAAACCAAGATTTAGCTTTGCTCTTTTTGTGTGGCAGCACAAAGCTGGCCCAGTTTTGAAGGATAAGTCTGATGGTATTCATAATTTTTCTAATTGCCAACAAATCTATGTCAACACAACAACGACTTTACTTTAATTTACTTGATTAAGTTTTGTAAAAGCCTGATATATCTTATTACTCTTGTACCATTGAGCTCCATTGTTGGAGGTCACACAGAGAACTTGGGGCCAGGATAGCCATCGGCCAGCATAGGAATGCTGACTTGTTGCTATGCATATTGTACATAATGGAGGCCGTGGGGCAGCAGGGTGAATATACAATACATGCGGGGTGGGGGTGGTGAAAAAGGGGCCTCGAACAAGCAAATCCAGCCTTGTGTACAAATAGTTTAGTCATCATTCCTTTACAATAAAGGTATAAGCAACAAGAAGCACAAAGCAAACAACATACATACACATGTAAATGAATATATGCTCCTATGGTGCAAAAGTAAAACATTTGGAAAAGTAAAGAGGGCATTAAAAATGATTGCATGTCACTTCAGAGTGGAGAGCTATGAAGGCAGTTGTATGTCAACAATAAGTAAGTCTTTAGTGACAGACATGGAACAACTTCTCTTTGGCTACGTCAAAACATTGCAAGCACTTTTTTGCCAACACTGATGTGCCGGCGAATGTGGACAAGCTTCTTTACTGCTTGAACTAATAGATGAATGAAATCTATAAAATAGACAAACAAACACCCTGAATGGGATGCCAACGAAAAGCACATCCTTCGAGCCGGAGTTGAACCAGCGACCTAAGGATACCTGTCTATCACTCTACAGTCCTCCGCTCTACCAACTGAGCTATCGAAGGTGCATGTTGGTTACAGTTGTGAGCAATCACCACAACCTCTCTTTGGCTACATGGTATTTGGGTAACCATAACATAGAGCCACAAAATGTATTGCTGCACATTGAAATGTGTTTTTTGTCGAAAACAAGCGGACAGCTTGCTGTTCATGAAGAGATTGCCTTTATGTCTTTCCAATCTGTACAGATTAACACAAGTACCATGACCTCTCTTTTGCCAAATTGTATACTACGAGCGGTCATTGATGTTGCAAGGAATGTGGACAAGCTTCTGTTTTGCCCAAGCTATTTGACATCTTTTCCAAGCGACAGAGACAAACATTCTGAATGGGATGCCAACGAAAAGCACATCCTTCGAGCCGGAGTTGAACCAGCGACCTAAGGATACCTGTCTATTATTCTACAGTCCTCCGCTCTACCAACTGAGCTATCGAAGGTGCATGTTGATTACAGTTGTGAGCAATCACCACAACCTCTCTTTGGCTACATGGTATTTGGGTAACCATAACATAGAGCCACAAAATGTATTGCTGCACATTGAAATGTGTTTTTTGTGAAAAACAAGCAGACAGTTTGCTGTTCATGAAGAGATTGCCTTTATGTCTCTCCAATCTTGAGAGATTAACACAAGTACCATGACCTCTCTTTGGCCAAATTGTATACTACCATGTGTCGTGGGCAACAACGATGTTCCAGCGAATGTGGACAAGCTTGTTTTTCGCCCAAAGTACTTGACATCTTTTCCAAGCGACAGAGACAAACATTCTGAATGGGATGCCAACGAAAAGCACATCCTTCGAGCCGGAGTTGAACCAGCGACCTAAGGATACCTGTCTATCATTCTACAGTCCTCCGCTCTACCAACTGAGCTATCGAAGGTGCATGTTGGAAAAAGTTGTGAGCAATCACCACAACCTCTCTTTGGCTACATGGTATTTGGGTAACTATAACATAGAGCCACAAAATGTATTGCTGCACATTGAAATGTGTTTTTTGTGAAAAACAAGCAGACAGCTTGCTGTTCATGAAGAGATTGCCTTTATGTCTTTCCAATTTGGACAGATTAACACAAGTACCATGACCTCTCTTTTGCCAAGTTGTATACTACGAGCTGTCATTGCCGACATTGATGTTGCAAGGAATGTGGACGAGGTTCTCTTTTGCCCAAACTATTTGACATCTTTTCCAAGCGGCAGACACAAACACCCTGAATGGGATGCCAACGAAAAGCACATCCTTCGAGCCGGAGTTGAACCAGCGACCTAAGGATACCTGTCTATCATTCTACAGTCCTCCGCTCTACCAACTGAGCTATCGAAGGTGCATGTTGATTACAGTTGTGAGCAATCACCACAACCTCTCTTTGGCTACATGGTATTTGGGTAACCATAACATAGAGCCACAAAATGTATTGCTGCACATTGAAATGTGTTTTTTGTTAAAAATAAGCAGACAGCTTGCTGTTCATGAAGAGATTGCCTTTATGTCTTTCCAATTTGGACAGATTAACACAAGTACCATGACCTCTCTTTTGCCAAGTTGTATACTACGAGCTGTCATTGATGTTGCAAGGAATGTGGACAAGCTTCTCTTTTGCCCAAGCTATTTGACATCTTTTCCAAGCGGCAGACACAAACACCCTGAATGGGATGCCAACGAAAAGCACATCCTTCGAGCCGGAGTTGAACCAGCGACCTAAGGATACCTGTCTATCATTCTACAGTCCTCCGCTCTACCAACTGAGCTATCGAAGGTGCATGTTGATTACAGTTGTGAGCAATCACCACAACCTCTCTTTGGCTACATGGTATTTGGGTAACCATAACATAGAGCCACAAAATGTATTGCTGCACATTGAAATGTGTTTTTTGTTAAAAATAAGCAGACAGCTTGCTGTTCATGAAGAGATTGCCTTTATGTCTTTCCAATTTGGACAGATTAACACAAGTACCATGACCTCTCTTTTGCCAAGTTGTATACTACGAGCTGTCATTGATGTTGCAAGGAATGTGGACAAGCTTCTCTTTTGCCCAAGCTATTTGACATCTTTTCCAAGCGACAGACACAAACACCCTGAATGGGATGCCAACGAAAAGCACATCCTTCGAGCCGGAGTTGAACCAGCGACCTAAGGATACCTGTCTATCATTCTACAGTCCTCCGCTCTACCAACTGAGCTATCGAAGGTGCATGTTGGTCGAAGTTGTGAGCAATCACCACAACCTCTCTTTGGCTACATGGTATTTGGGTAACCATAACATAGAGCCACAAAATGTATTGCTGCACATTGAAATGTGTTTTTTGTTAAAAATAAGCAGACAGCTTGCTGTTCATGAAGAGATTGCCTTTATGTCTTTCCAATTTGGACAGATTAACACAAGTACCATGACCTCTCTTTTGCCAAGTTGTATACTACGAGCTGTCATTGATGTTGCAAGGAATGTGGACGAGCTTCTCTTTTGCCCAAACTATTTGACATCTTTTCCAAGCGGCAGACACAAACACCCTGAATGGGATGCCAACGAAAAGCACATCCTTCGAGCCGGAGTTGAACCAGCGACCTAAGGATACCTGTCTATCATTCTACAGTCCTCCGCTCTACCAACTGAGCTATCGAAGGTGCATGTTGGAAAAAGTTGTGAGCAATCACCACAACCTCTCTTTGGCTACATGGTATTTGGGTAACCATAACATAGAGCCACAAAATGTATTGCTGCACATTGAAATGTGTTTTTTGTGAAAAGCAAGCGGACAGGTTGTTGTTCATGAAGAGATTGCCTTTATGTCTCTCCAATCTTGAGAGATTAACACAAGTACCATGACCTCTCTTTTGCCAAGTTGTATACTACGAGCTGTCATTGATGTTGCAAGGAATGTGGACAAGCTTCTCTTTTGCCCAAGCTATTTGACATCTTTTCCAAGCGACAGACACAAACACCCTGAATGGGATGCCAACGAAAAGCACATCCTTCGAGCCGGAGTTGAACCAGCGACCTAAGGATACCTGTCTATCATTCTACAGTCCTCCGCTCTACCAACTGAGCTATCGAAGGTGCATGTTGGTCGAAGTTGTGAGCAATCACCACAACCTCTCTTTGGCTACATGGTATTTGGGTAACCATAACATAGATCCACAAAATGTATTGCTGCACATTGAAATGTGTTTTTTGTGAAAAATAAGCAGACAGCTTGCTGTTCATGAAGAGATTGCCTTTATGTCTTTCCAATTTGGACAGATTAACACAAGTACCATGACCTCTCTTTTGCCAAGTTGTATACTACGAGCTGTCATTGCCGACATTGATGTTGCAAGGAATGTGGACGAGGTTCTCTTTTGCCCAAACTATTTGACATCTTTTCCAAGCGGCAGACACAAACACCCTGAATGGGATGCCAACGAAAAGCACATCCTTCGAGCCGGAGTTGAACCAGCGACCTAAGGATACCTGTCTATCATTCTACAGTCCTCCGCTCTACCAACTGAGCTATCGAAGGTGCATGTTGATTACAGTTGTGAGCAATCACCACAACCTCTCTTTGGCTACATGGTATTTGGGTAACCATAACATAGAGCCACAAAATGTATTGCTGCACATTGAAATGTGTTTTTTGTTAAAAATAAGCAGACAGCTTGCTGTTCATGAAGAGATTGCCTTTATGTCTTTCCAATTTGGACAGATTAACACAAGTACCATGACCTCTCTTTTGCCAAGTTGTATACTACGAGCTGTCATTGATGTTGCAAGGAATGTGGACAAGCTTCTCTTTTGCCCAAACTATTTGACATCTTTTCCAAGCGACAGACACAAACACCCTGAATGGGATGCCAACGAAAAGCACATCCTTCGAGCCGGAGTTGAACCAGCGACCTATAGATACCTGTCTATCATTCTACAGTCCTCCGCTCTACCAACTGAGCTATCGAAGGTGCATGTTGGTCGAAGTTGTGAGCAATCACCACAACCTCTCTTTGGCTACATGGTATTTGGGTAACCATAACATAGATCCACAAAATGTATTGCTGCACATTGAAATGTGTTTTTTGTGAAAAATAAGCAGACAGCTTGCTGTTCATGAAGAGATTGCCTTTATGTCTTTCCAATTTGGACAGATTAACACAAGTACCATGACCTCTCTTTTGCCAAGTTGTATACTACGAGCTGTCATTGCCGACATTGATGTTGCAAGGAATGTGGACGAGCTTCTCTTTTGCCCAAACTATTTGACATCTTTTCCAAGCGGCAGACACAAACACCCTGAATGGGATGCCAACGAAAAGCACATCCTTCGAGCCGGAGTTGAACCAGCGACCTAAGGATACCTGTCTATCATTCTACAGTCCTCCGCTCTACCAACTGAGCTATCGAAGGTGCATGTTGGAAAAAGTTGTGAGCAATCACCACAACCTCTCTTTGGCTACATGGTATTTGGGTAACTATAACATAGAGCCACAAAATGTATTGCTGCACATTGAAATGTGTTTTTTGTGAAAAACAAGCAGACAGTTTGCTGTTCATGAAGAGATTGCCTTTATGTCTCTCCAATCTTGAGAGATTAACACAAGTACCATGACCTCTCTTTTGCCAAATTGTATACTACCATGTGTCGTGGGCAACAACGATGTTCCAGCGAATGTGGACAAGCTTGTTTTTCGCCCAAAGTACTTGACATCTTTTCCAAGCGACAGACACAGACACCCTGAATGGGATGCCAACGAAAAGCACATCCTTCGAGCCGGAGTTGAACCAGCGACCTAAGGATACCTGTCTATCATTCTACAGTCCTCCGCTCTACCAACTGAGCTATCGAAGGTGCATGTTGGTCGAAGTTGTGAGCAATCACCACAACCTCTCTTTGGCTACATGGTATTTGGGTAACCATAACATAGATCCACAAAATGTATTGCTGCACATTGAAATGTGTTTTTTGTGAAAAATAAGCAGACAGCTTGCTGTTCATGAAGAGATTGCCTTTATGTCTTTCCAATTTGGACAGATTAACACAAGTACCATGACCTCTCTTTTGCCAAGTTGTATACTACGAGCTGTCATTGCCGACATTGATGTTGCAAGGAATGTGGACGAGGTTCTCTTTTGCCCAAACTATTTGACATCTTTTCCAAGCGACAGACACAAACACCCTGAATGGGATGCCAACGAAAAGCACATCCTTCGAGCCGGAGTTGAACCAGCGACCTAAGGATACCTGTCTATTATTCTACAGTCCTCCGCTCTACCAACTGAGCTATCGAAGGTGCATGTTGATTACAGTTGTGAGCAATCACCACAACCTCTCTTTGGCTACATGGTATTTGGGTAACCATAACATAGAGCCACAAAATGTATTGCTGCACATTGAAATGTGTTTTTTGTTAAAAATAAGCAGACAGCTTGCTGTTCATGAAGAGATTGCCTTTATGTCTTTCCAATTTGGACAGATTAACACAAGTACCATGACCTCTCTTTTGCCAAGTTGTATACTACGAGCTGTCATTGATGTTGCAAGGAATGTGGACGAGCTTCTCTTTTGCCCAAACTATTTGACATCTTTTCCAAGCGGCAGACACAAACACCCTGAATGGGATGCCAACGAAAAGCACATCCTTCGAGCCGGAGTTGAACCAGCGACCTAAGGATACCTGTCTATCATTCTACAGTCCTCCGCTCTACCAACTGAGCTATCGAAGGTGCATGTTGGAAAAAGTTGTGAGCAATCACCACAACCTCTCTTTGGCTACATGGTATTTGGGTAACCATAACATAGAGCCACAAAATGTATTGCTGCACATTGAAATGTGTTTTTTGTGAAAAGCAAGCGGACAGGTTGTTGTTCATGAAGAGATTGCCTTTATGTCTCTCCAATCTTGAGAGATTAACACAAGTACCATGACCTCTCTTTTGCCAAGTTGTATACTACGAGCTGTCATTGATGTTGCAAGGAATGTGGACAAGCTTCTCTTTTGCCCAAGCTATTTGACATCTTTTCCAAGCGACAGACACAAACACCCTGAATGGGATGCCAACGAAAAGCACATCCTTCGAGCCGGAGTTGAACCAGCGACCTAAGGATACCTGTCTATTATTCTACAGTCCTCCGCTCTACCAACTGAGCTATCGAAGGTGCATGTTGGTCGAAGTTGTGAGCAATCACCACAACCTCTCTTTGGCTACATGGTATTTGGGTAACCATAACATAGATCCACAAAATGTATTGCTGCACATTGAAATGTGTTTTTTGTGAAAAATAAGCAGACAGCTTGCTGTTCATGAAGAGATTGCCTTTATGTCTTTCCAATTTGGACAGATTAACACAAGTACCATGACCTCTCTTTTGCCAAGTTGTATACTACGAGCTGTCATTGCCGACATTGATGTTGCAAGGAATGTGGACGAGGTTCTCTTTTGCCCAAACTATTTGACATCTTTTCCAAGCGGCAGACACAAACACCCTGAATGGGATGCCAACGAAAAGCACATCCTTCGAGCCGGAGTTGAACCAGCGACCTAAGGATACCTGTCTATCATTCTACAGTCCTCCGCTCTACCAACTGAGCTATCGAAGGTGCATGTTGATTACAGTTGTGAGCAATCACCACAACCTCTCTTTGGCTACATGGTATTTGGGTAACCATAACATAGAGCCACAAAATGTATTGCTGCACATTGAAATGTGTTTTTTGTGAAAAGCAAGCAGACAGGTTGTTGTTCATGAAGAGATTGCCTTTATGTCTCTCCAATCTTGAGAGATTAACACAAGTACCATGACCTCTCTTTTGCCAAGTTGTATACTACGAGCTGTCATTGATGTTGCAAGGAATGTGGACAAGCTTCTCTTTTGCCCAAGCTATTTGACATCTTTTCCAAGCGACAGACACAAACACCCTGAATGGGATGCCAACGAAAAGCACATCCTTCGAGCCGGAGTTGAACCAGCGACCTAAGGATACCTGTCTATCATTCTACAGTCCTCCGCTCTACCAACTGAGCTATCGAAGGTGCATGTTGGTCGAAGTTGTGAGCAATCACCACAACCTCTCTTTGGCTACATGGTATTTGGGTAACCATAACATAGATCCACAAAATGTATTGCTGCACATTGAAATGTGTTTTTTTTGAAAAATAAGCAGACAGTTTGCTGTTCATGAAGAGATTGCCTTTATGTCTTTCCAATTTGGACAGATTAACACAAGTACCATGACCTCTCTTTTGCCAAGTTGTATACTACGAGCTGTCATTGCCGACATTGATGTTGCAAGGAATGTGGACGAGGTTCTCTTTTGCCCAAACTATTTGACATCTTTTCCAAGCGGCAGACACAAACACCCTGAATGGGATGCCAACGAAAAGCACATCCTTCGAGCCGGAGTTGAACCAGCGACCTAAGGATACCTGTCTATCATTCTACAGTCCTCCGCTCTACCAACTGAGCTATCGAAGGTGCATGTTGATTACAGTTGTGAGTAATCACCACAACCTCTCTTTGGCTACATGGTATTTGGGTAACCATAACATAGAGCCACAAAATGTATTGCTGCACATTGAAATGTGTTTTTTGTTAAAAATAAGCAGACAGCTTGCTGTTCATGAAGAGATTGCCTTTATGTCTTTCCAATTTGGACAGATTAACACAAGTACCATGACCTCTCTTTTGCCAAGTTGTATACTACGAGCTGTCATTGATGTTGCAAGGAATGTGGACAAGCTTCTCTTTTGCCCAAGCTATTTGACATCTTTTCCAAGCGACAGACACAAACACCCTGAATGGGATGCCAACGAAAAGCACATCCTTCGAGCCGGAGTTGAACCAGCGACCTATAGATACCTGTCTATCATTCTACAGTCCTCCGCTCTACCAACTGAGCTATCGAAGGTGCATGTTGGTCGAAGTTGTGAGCAATCACCACAACCTCTCTTTGGCTACATGGTATTTGGGTAACCATAACATAGATCCACAAAATGTATTGCTGCACATTGAAATGTGTTTTTTGTGAAAAATAAGCAGACAGCTTGCTGTTCATGAAGAGATTGCCTTTATGTCTTTCCAATTTGGACAGATTAACACAAGTACCATGACCTCTCTTTTGCCAAGTTGTATACTACGAGCTGTCATTGCCGACATTGATGTTGCAAGGAATGTGGACGAGCTTCTCTTTTGCCCAAACTATTTGACATCTTTTCCAAGCGGCAGACACAAACACCCTGAATGGGATGCCAACGAAAAGCACATCCTTCGAGCCGGAGTTGAACCAGCGACCTAAGGATACCTGTCTATCATTCTACAGTCCTCCGCTCTACCAACTGAGCTATCGAAGGTGCATGTTGGTTACAGTTGTGAGCAATCACCACAACCTCTCTTTGGCTACATGGTATTTGGGTAACCATAACATAGAGCCACAAAATGTATTGCTGCACATTGAAATGTGTTTTTTGTCGAAAACAAGCGGACAGCTTGCTGTTCATGAAGAGATTGCCTTTATGTCTTTCCAATCTGTACAGATTAACACAAGTACCATGACCTCTCTTTTGCCAAATTGTATACTACGAGCGGTCATTGATGTTGCAAGGAATGTGGACAAGCTTCTGTTTTGCCCCAACTATTTGACATCTTTTCCAAGCGACAGAGACAAACATTCTGAATGGGATGCCAACGAAAAGCACATCCTTCGAGCCGGAGTTGAACCAGCGACCTAAGGATACCTGTCTATTATTCTACAGTCCTCCGCTCTACCAACTGAGCTATCGAAGGTGCATGTTGGAAAAAGTTGTGAGCAATCACCACAACCTCTCTTTGGCTACATGGTATTTGGGTAACTATAACATAGAGCCACAAAATGTATTGCTGCACATTGAAATGTGTTTTTTGTGAAAAACAAGCAGACAGTTTGCTGTTCATGAAGAGATTGCCTTTATGTCTCTCCAATCTTGAGAGATTAACACAAGTACCATGACCTCTCTTTTGCCAAATTGTATACTACCATGTGTCGTGGGCAACAACGATGTTCCAGCGAATGTGGACAAGCTTGTTTTTCGCCCAAAGTACTTGACATCTTTTCCAAGCGACAGACACAGACACCCTGAATGGGATGCCAACGAAAAGCACATCCTTCGAGCCGGAGTTGAACCAGCGACCTAAGGATACCTGTCTATCATTCTACAGTCCTCCGCTCTACCAACTGAGCTATCGAAGGTGCATGTTGGTCGAAGTTGTGAGCAATCACCACAACCTCTCTTTGGCTACATGGTATTTGGGTAACCATAACATAGATCCACAAAATGTATTGCTGCACATTGAAATGTGTTTTTTGTGAAAAATAAGCAGACAGCTTGCTGTTCATGAAGAGATTGCCTTTATGTCTTTCCAATTTGGACAGATTAACACAAGTACCATGACCTCTCTTTTGCCAAGTTGTATACTACGAGCTGTCATTGCCGACATTGATGTTGCAAGGAATGTGGACGAGGTTCTCTTTTGCCCAAACTATTTGACATCTTTTCCAAGCGGCAGACACAAACACCCTGAATGGGATGCCAACGAAAAGCACATCCTTCGAGCCGGAGTTGAACCAGCGACCTAAGGATACCTGTCTATTATTCTACAGTCCTCCGCTCTACCAACTGAGCTATCGAAGGTGCATGTTGATTACAGTTGTGAGCAATCACCACAACCTCTCTTTGGCTACATGGTATTTGGGTAACCATAACATAGAGCCACAAAATGTATTGCTGCACATTGAAATGTGTTTTTTGTTAAAAATAAGCAGACATCATTGATGTTGCAAGGAATGTGGACAAGCTTCTCTTTTGCCCAAGCTATTTGACATCTTTTCCAAGCGACAGACACAAACACCCTGAATGGGATGCCAACGAAAAGCACATCCTTCGAGCCGGAGTTGAACCAGCGACCTAAGGATACCTGTCTATCATTCTACAGTCCTCCGCTCTACCAACTGAGCTATCGAAGGTGCATGTTGGTCGAAGTTGTGAGCAATCACCACAACCTCTCTTTGGCTACATGGTATTTGGGTAACCATAACATAGATCCACAAAATGTATTGCTGCACATTGAAATGTGTTTTTTGTGAAAAATAAGCAGACAGCTTGCTGTTCATGAAGAGATTGCCTTTATGTCTCTCCAATCTTGAGAGATTAACACAAGTACCATGACCTCTCTTTGGCCAAATTGTATACTACGAGCGGTCATTGCCGACATTGATGTTGCAAGGAATGTGGACAAGCTTCTGTTTTGCCCAAACTATTTGACATCTTTTCCAAGCGACAGACACAGACACCCTGAATGGGATGCCAACGAAAGGCACATCCTTCGAGCCGGAGTTGAACCAGCGACCTAAGGATACCTGTCTATCATTCTACAGTCCTCCGCTCTACCAACTGAGCTATCGAAGGTGCATGTTGGTCGAAGTTGTGAGCAATCACCACAACCTCTCTTTGGCTACATGGTATTTGGGTAACCATAACATAGATCCACAAAATGTATTGCTGCACATTGAAATGTGTTTTTTGTTAAAAATAAGCAGACAGCTTGCTGTTCATGAAGAAATTGCCTTTATGTCTTTGCAATTTGGACAGATTAACACAAGTACCATGACCTCTCTTTTGCCAAGTTGTATACTACGAGCTGTCATTGATGTTGCAAGGAATGTGGACAAGCTTCTCTTTTGCCCAAGCTATTTGACATCTTTTCCAAGCGACAGACACAAACACCCTGAATGGGATGCCAACGAAAAGCACATCCTTCGAGCCGGAGTTGAACCAGCGACCTAAGGATACCTGTCTATCATTCTACAGTCCTCCGCTCTACCAACTGAGCTATCGAAGGTGCATGTTGGTCGAAGTTGTGAGCAACCACCACAACCTCTCTTTGGCTACATGGTATTTGGGTAACCATAACATAGAGCCACAAAATGTATTGCTGCACATTGAAATGTGTTTTTTGTGAAAAGCAAGGAGACAGGTTGCTGTTCATGAAGAGATTGCCTTTATGTCTTTCCAATCTGGACAGATTAACACAAGTACCATGACCTCTCTTTTGCCAAGTTGTATACTACGAGCTGTCATTGATGTTGCAAGGAATGTGGACAAGCTTCTCTTTTGCCCAAACTATTTGACATCTTTTCCAAGCGACAGACACAAACACCCTGAATGGGATGCCAACGAAAAGCACATCCTTCGAGCCGGAGTTGAACCAGCGACCTAAGGATACCTGTCTATCATTCTACAGTCCTCCGCTCTACCAACTGAGCTATCAAAGGTGCATGTTGGTCGAAGTTGTGAGCAATCACCACAACCTCTCTTTGGCTACATGGTATTTGGGTAACCATAACATAGAGCCACAAAATGTATTGCTGCACATTGAAATGTGTGTTTTGTGAAAAACAAGCAGACAGCTTGCTGTTCATGAAGAGATTGCCTTTATGTCTTTCCAATCTGGACAGATTAACACAAGTACCATGACCTCTCTTTTGCCAAGTTGTATACTACGAGCTGTCATTGCCGACATTGATGTTGCAAGGAATGTGGACAAGCTTCTGTTTTGCCCAAACTATTTGACATCTTTTCCAAGCGACAGACACAGACACCCTGAATGGGATGCCAATGAAAAGCACATCCTTCGAGCCGGAGTTGAACCAGCGACCTAAGGATACCTGTCTATCATTCTACAGTCCTCCGCTCTACCAACTGAGCTATCGAAGGTGCATGTTGGAAAAAGTTGTGAGCAATCACCACAACCTCTCTTTGGCTACATGGTATTCGGGTAACCATAACATAGAGCCACAAAATGTATTGCTGCACATTGAAATGTGTTTTTTGTTAAAAATAAGCAGACAGCTTGCTGTTCATGAAGAGATTGCCTTTATGTCTTTCCAATTTGGACAGATTAACACAAATACCATGACCTCTCTTTTGCCAAGTTGTATACTACGAGCTGTCATTGATGTTGCAAGGAATGTGGACAAGCTTCTCTTTTGCCCAAAGTATTTGACATCTTTTCCAAGCGACAGACACAAACACCCTGAATGGGATGCCAACGAAAAGCACATCCTTCGAGCCGGAGTTGAACCAGCGACCTAAGGATACCTGTCTATCATTCTACAGTCCTCCGCTCTACCAACTGAGCTATCGAAGGTGCATGTTGGTCGAAGTTGTGAGCAATCACCACAACCTCTCTTTGGCTACATGGTATTTGGGTAACCATAACATAGAGCCACAAAATGTATTGCTGCACATTGAAATGTGTTTTTTGTGAAAAGCAAGCGGACAGCTTGCTGTTCATGAAGAGATTGCCTTTATGTCTTTCCAATCTGGACAGATTAACACAAGTACCATGACCTCTCTTTTGCCAAGTTGTATACTACGAGCTGTCATTGCCGACATTGATGTTGCAAGGAATGTGGACAAGCTTCTGTTTTGCCCAAACTATTTGACATCTTTTCCAAGCGACAGACACAGACACCCTGAATGGGATGCCAACGAAAAGCACATCCTTCGAGCCGGAGTTGAACCAGCGACCTAAGGATACCTGTCTATCATTCTACAGTCCTCCGCTCTACCAACTGAGCTATCGAAGGTGCATGTTGGAAAAAGTTGTGAGCAATCACCACAACCTCTCTTTGGCTACATGGTATTCGGGTAACCATAACATAGAGCCACAAAATGTATTGCTGCACATTGAAATGTGTTTTTTGTTAAAAATAAGCAGACAGCTTGCTGTTCATGAAGAGATTGCCTTTATGTCTTTCCAATTTGGACAGATTAACACAAGTACCATGACCTCTCTTTTGCCAAGTTGTATACTACGAGCTGTCATTGATGTTGCAAGGAATGTGGACAAGCTTCTCTTTTGCCCAAACTATTTGACATCTTTTCCAAGCGACAGACACAAACACCCTGAATGGGATGCCAACGAAAAGCACATCCTTCGAGCCGGAGTTGAACCAGCGACCTAAGGATACCTGTCTATCATTCTACAGTCCTCCGCTCTACCAACTGAGCTATCGAAGGTGCATGTTGGTCGAAGTTGTGAGCAATCACCACAACCTCTCTTTGGCTACATGGTATTTGGGTAACCATAACATAGAGCCACAAAATGTATTGCTGCACATTGAAATGTGTGTTTTGTGAAAAACAAGCAGACAGCTTGCTGTTCATGAAGAGATTGCCTTTATGTCTTTCCAATCTGGACAGATTAACACAAGTACCATGACCTCTCTTTTGCCAAGTTGTATACTACGAGCTGTCATTGCCGACATTGATGTTGCAAGGAATGTGGACAAGCTTCTGTTTTGCCCAAACTATTTGACATCTTTTCCAAGCGACAGACACAGACACCCTGAATGGGATGCCAATGAAAAGCACATCCTTCGAGCCGGAGTTGAACCAGCGACCTAAGGATACCTGTCTATCATTCTACAGTCCTCCGCTCTACCAACTGAGCTATCGAAGGTGCATGTTGGAAAAAGTTGTGAGCAATCACCACAACCTCTCTTTGGCTACATGGTATTCGGGTAACCATAACATAGAGCCACAAAATGTATTGCTGCACATTGAAATGTGTTTTTTGTTAAAAATAAGCAGACAGCTTGCTGTTCATGAAGAGATTGCCTTTATGTCTTTCCAATTTGGACAGATTAACACAAATACCATGACCTCTCTTTTGCCAAGTTGTATACTACGAGCTGTCATTGATGTTGCAAGGAATGTGGACAAGCTTCTCTTTTGCCCAAACTATTTGACATCTTTTCCAAGCGACAGACACAAACACCCTGAATGGGATGCCAACGAAAAGCACATCCTTCGAGCCGGAGTTGAACCAGCGACCTAAGGATACCTGTCTATTATTCTACAGTCCTCCGCTCTACCAACTGAGCTATCGAAGGTGCATGTTGATTACAGTTGTGAGCAATCACCACAACCTCTCTTTGGCTACATGGTATTTGGGTAACCATAACATAGAGCCACAAAATGTATTGCTGCACATTGAAATGTGTTTTTTGTTAAAAATAAGCGGACAGCTTGCTGTTCATGAAGAGATTGCCTTTATGTCTTTCCAATTTGGACAGATTAACAAAAGTACCATGACCTCTCTTTTGCCAAATTGTATACTACCATGTGTCGTGGGCAACAACGATGTTCCAGCGAATGTGGACAAGCTTGTTTTTCGCCCAAAGTACTTGACATCTTTTCCAAGCGACAGACACAAACACCCTGAATGGGATGCCAACGAAAAGCACATCCTTCGAGCCGGAGTTGAACCAGCGACCTAAGGATACCTGTCTATCATTCTACAGTCCTCCGCTCTACCAACTGAACTATCGAAGGTGCATGTTGGAAAAAGTTGTGAGCAATCACCACAACCTCTCTTTGGCTACATGGTATTTGGGTAACCATAACATAGAGCCACAAAATGTATTGCTGCACATTGAAATGTGTTTTTTGTGAAAAGCAAGCAGACAGGTTGCTGTTCATGAAGAGATTGCCTTTATGTCTTTCCAATCTGGACAGATTAACACAAGTACCATGACCTCTCTTTTGCCAAGTTGTATACTACGAGCTGTCATTGATGTTGCAAGGAATGTGGACAAGCTTCTCTTTTGCCCAAACTATTTGACATCTTTTCCAAGCGACAGACACAAACACCCTGAATGGGATGCCAACGAAAAGCACATCCTTCGAGCCGGAGTTGAACCAGCGACCTAAGGATACCTGTCTATCATTCTACAGTCCTCCGCTCTACCAACTGAGCTATCGAAGGTGCATGTTGGTCGAAGTTGTGAGCAATCACCACAACCTCTCTTTGGCTACATGGTATTTGGGTAACCATAACATAGATCCACAAAATGTATTGCTGCACATTGAAATGTGTTTTTTGTGAAAAGCAAGCGGACAGGTTGCTGTTCATGAAGAGATTGCCTTTATGTCTCTCCAATCTTGAGAGATTAACACAAGTACCATGACCTCTCTTTGGCTAAATTGTATACTACGAGCGGTCATTGCCGACATTGTTGTTGCAAGGAATGTGGACAAGCTTCTCTTTTGCCCAAGCTATTTGACATCTTTTCCAAGCGACAGACACAAACACCCTGAATGGGATGCCAACGAAAAGCACATCCTTCGAGCCGGAGTTGAACCAGCGACCTAAGGATACCTGTCTATCATTCTACAGTCCTCCGCTTTACCAACTGAGCTATCGAAGGTGCATGTTGGTCGAAATTGTGAGCAACCACCACAACCTCTCTTTGGCTACATGGTATTTGGGTAACCATAACATAGAGCCACAAAATGTATTGCTGCACATTGAAATGTGTTTTTTGTGAAAAGCAAGCAGACAGGTTGCTGTTCATGAAGAGATTGCCTTTATGTCTTTCCAATCTGGACAGATTAACACAAGTACCATGACCTCTCTTTTGCCAAGTTGTATACTACGAGCTGTCATTGATGTTGCAAGGAATGTGGACAAGCTTCTCTTTTGCCCAAACTATTTGACATCTTTTCCAAGCGACAGACACAAACACCCTGAATGGGATGCCAACGAAAAGCACATCCTTTGAGCCGGAGTTGAACCAGCGACCTAAGGATACCTGTCTATCATTCTACAGTCCTCCGCTCTACCAACTGAGCTATCGAAGGTGCATGTTGGTCGAAATTGTGAGCAACCACCACAACCTCTCTTTGGCTACATGGTATTTGGGTAACCATAACATAGAGCCACAAAATGTATTGCTGCACATTGAAATGTGTTTTTTGTGAAAAACAAGCGGACAGCTTGCTGTTCATGAAGAGATTGCCTTTATGTCTTTCCAATTTGGACAGATTAACACAAGTACCATGACCTCTCTTTTGCCAAGTTGTATACTACGAGCTGTCATTGATGTTGCAAGGAATGTGGACAAGCTTCTCTTTTGCCCAAGCTATTTGACATCTTTTCCAAGCGACAGACACAAACACCCTGAATGGGATGCCAACGAAAAGCACATCCTTCGAGCCGGAGTTGAACCAGCGACCTAAGGATACCTGTCTATTATTCTACAGTCCTCCGCTCTACCAACTGAGCTATCGAAGATGCATGTTGGAAAAAGTTGTGAGCAATCACCACAACCTCTCTTTGGCTACATGGTATTTGGGTAACTATAACATAGAGCTACAAAATGTATTGCTGCACATTGAAATGTGTTTTTTGTCGTAAAAAAGCGGACAGTTTGCTGTTAATGAAGAGATTGCCTTTATGTCTACGTAATCCTTCATTTTGGCTTTTGTATCTCGTGAGAGAGCAAGGAAACTTTAGGGTCACGCTTATAAATATCAAAATATCTGAATAAATATAAGCCGAGAGGGACATCTCAAAAGATGTAAAAAGTACAACAGGAATACTACAAGAAACATGAAAACATTATTTTGAGTTTTGAGAACATTTTATTAAAGTTTGTATAAAATTGAAATACCATGACCATCCTCTAACACTGCTCTGTCTCTCATTGAAAATGCTAATAAATCACCTAGAACTAAAATAGTAACTTACATTGCTTCACAAAATATCACAAAGTAACTTCTGGGTTTCATTCAACACTACAGAAAATATCACACATTGCACAATAACAGAGTAGCATTTCTGAGGGTGATATATAGATTATTTTTTCACAAACTTCATAGTGTTTTCTTAACAAATAAAACCCCTTTTTGTTTAGTGATGATTTCAAGTGGCTACAAAGTGTTAAGGGGAGTATCTTTATCAAAGTAGAGTTTTTCATTTGCATCATATTGACCACACATCAGCTTCATGCAGACTCCATTTCCCCAAATTTTGGATTTTGAAGTTCCACTAACCAACAACAGTGGTTTGTGGTGAACTTAGATTCAGCCGTCAGAGTTGCTTAATAACTTGTCTGATGTCACACTGCCTCCATATTTCTCTACAGACTGTGCAACTAACTTTAAAAGCAACTTATATTCAAGTTACAATTTACTTTAAGAAACACAAATCAACAGGCAGTAATGACATTATTATGAAACCCCAGATGTGGGATCCTTCCCAAATTCCAGGCAGATGTTCAGGAAGTTGCCATCTAGAGTTGTGTGCAGGATACGGTAGGATGGTCTGATCTCCAACCCGCTGCGACGTGGAGAGTTTAACGGGAAGGGCTTTCAGGTATACCTGTGGGAGGAGCGGCCAGGGGACCCTGTGGACCGGGTCAGAGAATCAGTGTAGTCGGGGGAACTGGTGTAGCACGGTGGGTTGTCAAGTTCAGAAGGAGATCCGATACTGTTGCTAGATGAATCATCCATGGAGGGATCCTGCAAAACAGGTCAACTTCAGCCCTAATCCATTCTCTGTTGGCAACTATCCAGTAACACAAAGTACAATTACTTAAATGGTATTGGTAACAGTATATATTACAGCCTATAACATACAGTGTAATTACTGGAGAGTAATAGTGTAATTGTTTTGTTCTAATGATGTACGGGTACAGTACGCTCCAATATATATATGTAGGTATTGGGGAACAAGATGTGAGGAGAATGATAGGGTAACAATTCAGGATCTTACAACGGATTCATACTGAAGTTATTTTTTAACTGCTGGGTACATAGTCTATTATCACAGGGTATGTATGACCTGAGAAATAATCTGGACATGTGGGAGGAAGTTTGAGAGAATTTGTACTGTAATTATTTATGTAAAACTGTGGATATTTCAGGGAAAATAGAGGGACAACGTCTGCATCACTTCAAAAGTCAAATATTATTTCATTAGTGTGGCTTGTAATGAACAAGATGTTAAATTATTATTTGATCTCCCAACCCAGTATTACAGAAGTATGTGAAATAGGCGGGTTGGATCTCAGTGCTGTGAAATTTACTGAGTACTTTTCTGCTCCTTAACCCTCTCTGATTTTAATGATCCAGTGGTCTTTACCGCATCACCACCAACAGGACAAACCTTTAAATTATCAGTTCCACAACTGAAAAACCAAACTAGGAAAATTGAATGAACATTGGAGCCTCCAGGGGGTGCTAGAGTTGCTTAGTGTTCACAGTCCTGCTACATTTCTGGTGATGACAGAGATACCTTTTGCTGCAGGATGTAAAGTGAAGTTACGGCATTTATTCCATTATGTTCTGTCATTTTTGGAAGCACATCATCTGTGGCAAAGCACAAAACATGAGACTGTCATTCATTCACTCATTGTCTAATTTCTCAATAGTCCAGTCTCATTTTAGATTAGCTGGTCACTTTTTGTGTTAACTGAACTGACATGATATTCACAGTGGAATGTAAATTCAGTGTAACAATACTATACCTGTGTGATTGATCGGTGAATGATCAGAGTGGTCATAAAACCTGGAGAGAGGCTTTCTAGCAGGATGCCGTGTCCTAGCAAATACAAAATAGTCTTACTGCATTAATATCATATTATAATGTTTGTTTATGTGCACTCCAGACCTTTCTGTAATCATGCTGGTGCTCTTTAGGGTAAATAAAGAAGACCTTTAGTAATTCTTACTTCTTGGCAGGCGTCCAGCAGGCACACACTGTCACCAAAGTGATGAGGAGGAAGATGCCTCCAGTGGAGAGGATGATATAGAGGGAACTTCTTCCTGGTAGTAAGTAAGTAATTTACAGTTAATGAACATTATCAATGAATAAAACAACTCGGGAACTTTTAAGAAAGGATTTTACAATATATGACTGTTGAATGAATATTTACAAAATCTGGTAATGCTACATTTAGCCATGTTAGCAGCGTGGCTCATTTTGATCCAGACTGAAATATCTCAACAACGTTTGGATGAATTGGATGATTGCCATGGTGCCCTAGAATAAATCCCAATGATAATTATAATCCCTGATTTTACTCATCCTTTACTCTACATTTGTACTTCTGAGTGAATGATCTCAGGTCAGTGTTTTCCTCTTTCGTGATTTTCTTTTATTGTGATATGAACCAAACTGAAAAAAACATTTCATCTACATCCTTGGCTCGGTGTGAGGGTGCCTGAGGTAAGCCCAAAAAATAGTACTGTAGTTCACTACAGAAAAATGGTCAAAAAGTAACCGAACAGTTTGAATCACTTTACTAATATGATGTATATGGATGCAGTCGAACTACTAATTTAATTACATGTAATTCACTACGGCTCAATACTGCTCATTTTATTGTTAATAGATTATGAATCTTGAAATGTAATATTGAACGAAATGTTTCAGACACTCGCTTGCATAGTCTTCAAACAGGTTGCTCCATATGTTTCAAGGTTTTTCTACTTGCGTATCTCTTCTGTTCTGTTCTCCTGGTGATGAATAAATATGTAGATAACAGCCTCCTCCCCTGCTGCCTGTGTCACTACGTCTAGTACGATGTGTTGGCGGTGTTACTCACTGTAGACAGTCAGTCTGATAGGCAGGCTCGTCACATTGCTCACAGGATTCTCCACTGTGCAGCTGTAGATGTCGTCATCTGCCATCAGCACCCGTGTGATGGTCAAGAGCTTCTGGTCAGGTGACAACATGAACCTCGTCACATTGGTCAGTGGCTTTCCACCTTTGAACCACCTGTATGTCGTCCTGGTTCCATTGTCATGGGAGCAGTTGAGGACGACGTTTTCGCTGAGCTCCAGTACCGATGAAGACTCCATGTGGATGTAAGGCCTGGATATAGACTCTGGATATAGGCGACAGCAGATACAATCATTTTCATTACATCAATAGACAAAAAGCAACAGTAAACACGCTTTCCTCCGTCTCCTAGTTATTCATTCTCTTGTCTGCTCTGTTTTTCCCTGCCACATACTAACTCTTTCATTTCTGTCTTCTGTCTCCAGCTTGTTCAAAACTCTGCCAGACGTTTAGAAGACCACATCATTCTCCTCCCTGCAACATCACACAGGCTACTTATATGGCCTTGCTCCTACAACTACTTCATAGATTTACTGGATTTACAGGTAGGATCCTCTTAACTGTACCTACAGCTTGTCTGGCTACAAAAAGGACACCAGGCTTTTTCGTTAGAGCTCTACAACTGTGAAGCTCCCTACCGGAGGAACGTAGGATAGAAAACGTATAACTTTTTTACAGTAAACCTGCAGTCAAGTTCATATCTCTCTTTTTATTAGAAACTGTCAGGTCTTATATATATATATATATATATATATATATATATATATATATATATATATATATATATATGTATACATCTTTTTTTGTTTCTTTTTATCTTAATTGTGTATACTGTTTTTATCTTGTGAAGCACTTTGTAGCTGTGGTTTGAAAAGTGCTATACACAGAAAGTTTATTATTATTTCTCTGTCATCTAAAACTGTAATACAGCGTCATGGAAAATTATTTTAAAATTATTATGCTATTAAGGTCGATACATTTTGGAAAAGCACATTTCATGTAGTGTAAATGGTTCTCTAGAGCCCTGAATTTCTTTAGGACATCAGCTGGCAGGGGATTGCATTCTCAGCTGTAGAGTAGGAAGAAATATCCTCCCTGACACAGACTGGCTCCTGAGGAACGTCGTTGCTCTCTCCCACTCTTCTTCAGATACAGGTGGCCTTCACACAGGCTTCTTTGTGGACAGGGCTGATGCCATTCTTCCACTATTACGTGCACCACTGAGTTGCAACATAGCAGGAGATATTTTCCACCAACATCCTTGCTTGTGAAAGCTTGTGCAGTCGAAGATCTGTCTTCGTTGGAGATGCCAGAGGTGAGCATCAGCCCAAAGAGGTCCTAATACATGATGGGTGATGGGGGCCAGCATTGCAGTTTTCACCATAATTATTGGTACTACATACAGAAATGTTCCACTTATATTTGCAGAGATGTGCTTAAGAATACCCAGAGGACAGTGTAACTACATGCCTCGCCTCACTTAACCCACATACAGTTTAAGGAGGGCCAGAGGAGCTGGAACTTCTTAAGTCTTCTGTCTTCTGTTGGGACAGGCCTGCACCAAATCACTGTGATCACCTCAGTCATACTGTAATGCCAGCTGGTGCTGCCGCCCACCCAATAGCCAGTAGGGTAGTCCATAAACACAGACACAAACATGCATCTTAAAGAAAAATACAAAAAATACACAGTGTGACAAATGTAATGGTACTGAAGTATTTAGCATTTAGAGAGAATTAGATTTATTCTCAAAAACAAACTTGGGGAATTTAGAGAATTTGGCACCAATTAATCTCCTACCTGGGCAGCCAAAATAAATCCTGTACATAATCTATACTCTACATAAACTATTGGGAAGCACTCTTGGTGGGGTGAGGGTTGGGGGGGTTCCTCTGGTGTCACTTTTAGGAGTCCACCATAAAACTAAAAAACATATCTGGGAGGTGCCAACGTCCAGAATTGACCAGAAGCTGAACACATTTATTAGTTAGTTTATCCAAAGATTTAAGTCAATTAGTCCAAAATACTTAAAATAAAGGAATTACATCTTATCCACCTGTGACAGTTTGCCCAGTCAGCTTTAAACCTTTTTTTCTCAACTTCAACTTTTCTGAAGTTGCTTCTTTCTGCCTTTGTAGGGCAGTATTGTTGGTATGCTGATAGCTGAGGTGTGATTCTAGTGTTTAAGCAGTCAGACATTAAGTTATTTTAACAGTCTGCAAGTCAAGAGTCAGTATTTCAATCTGAGTGTAGTCATGAATCATCAACCCTGGGACTTAAGTTGGACTTCTTAGTCAAAGACAGATGTATGTATTCTTCGATACTGCTTCATGAGAAATAAGAGTGATTGTACCCTCAGGTTAAAGACTTGTACAATAGGTCCTCCTACCATCCACAGTGAGTGTGATGCTACCCTCTCCTGTAAAGGTATCATCGGTGATGGAGATCTCCACGTCATAAGTTCCGTCATCCGACAGTCTGAGATTGTGGAGAAGCAGAGTCCCGTTCTCAAATACCAGGATGCGATCACGATACTCAGGCCTCAGGGTCCCGATGATATCGGTTCCGATTGACTGGACAACAGTGATAGACTTTTCCCTCTTGAGCTGCCACTTGATGACCGGCAGGTCGAGGCTGAAGCTATTGTAGCGGACAGACAGAAGGGCCTCACCTCCTACTGTGCCTCTAACGAGAGTGTTGGGGATAGTCATATTCACTGCCAGCACCCCACCTGCAGAGAGACACAAGAGGTGAGAGAGAGAGCGTTCAATAACACCACAGTGAGCTTCAACCGCATACTGTGATTGGCTGATAGGTGCTTTGGTGAATGCCAGAATCTCATGATACATCATTCCTGCTGCAACTCTGAACTCTGAACTCAACAGAAGCAGAGAAGTTTACTTGAGGGTTTTTAGTCTGGATGGCAAGCTGTAGAATATGCATACGCAACTTGGACAACCTCAATGAAACATGAGGGGGAACTGCTATTGACAAACAAAATGTGTTCTGTCTGCTCTCGTGTTCATTTTGGCTCATTTATTTGAGGAAATAATCTTTATCTTGCTTTTTTAGCACATAGCTTAAATGTTCATGACCTCTACTGTTGGTAGAGAGTGATAGTCAGGACTTTAACACCTTTAATCACACACTCACTCTGCCTTAATACATAGGACACACCACTTTCTGATACTGAGGGTTGGCATCCAATATAAGCACATTATGTGCTGTAGAATAATCCAATATTGATATGATTTATGGGAATACCAAGCTGATTATTTCAGTAGCATTCTAAACACCAACAGTTCTTGCACACAGGCGAGGTGTAAATAGTCTGCATTCTTCAGTATGAATGCCAGTTTTATTGTTTTTCCTAACCACACTGAGTGATGTAGTAGTTAGCTGAAGGTTAGTGTGGGCATCACACCCCATCACTACTGTGTACTGGAGCCAGTTTGCATGTCAGATCCACATTACCATGGGAACAGCTGTCAGTCCTTGGGATGGGCCAGCATGAGCCAACAAAAGTGGGGATTGTTTGTTCAAATTTCCTTCTTGGCAGTTCATGAAAAGAGCACTGGGAGCAATCCAGATGCCATGCTAGCTTTGCAGAAACAGAGCAGCTCAGTGACTCTGCTGCTAGCCACAACAATAGCAGGACAGTGATGAGACACAGCTGAAAATAACTAAACATCTGAAAACAGTGGTTGTGGTACAGCCTGTAGGCACAATTACTGTATTACTTACAAAGGGTGGGCACAAGACTGTTAAAGCACCCACACAGTCTAATGCAATCCGATACCACAGCAACAAATACTACCTTTGTAATGTTTATGATGTCCTGTTTTCAGAGCATGGCCAGTTTAACTCTATAGTTTCTGACACCATAATTCCCGGAGACATTCCCGCATGTTACAATAGTATGCATAACACTGCAAAAATGACCATAAACTTCACATCACATTGTGTCAAACCCTGTGGATGCTCTATTTATATCTGCATTAAGTATGCAACTTTAAAGTCACCACCCAGTTAGCTCCTTTGTTGACACTCTTGCAACCCTCAGTTAATGTGGTGAAAGTGGAGCTGTCTCAGTAATTGTAGATTATGCTGAAAATCTGAGTGAGGAGTAAATGTAGTAAGGAGCAAAGGATTATTAGCAATTCACATCTGCAATTTGTACATATATTGTTACATATGACCTCATACTGAAACAATCAAAAACAACAGACTTAATTATTTGCAGCAATGTAAACTATACATGAGCTGTACAAACTCTTTCAGAAACAAGTGAAACATCAGAGCAAAACTATGTGATCTGATTATATCACTAAATTTCAAGATCATTCTTACATAGGAAATATGACATACCTGAATTGAGAAAACCAAGACACATGAGCATCAAAATCTGGGAAAGCGTTTTGGCTTTTGAAGGAGCCTCCCTCTCTGCCTTCATCTTGGGTCTCAAACTTTGTTTTCCTCCCAGACAAGCAGCATGATGTGCGACTCTGGGCAGGACGGAGAACACAGTCATTCATTCAGACTCTGCTGGGACTGAGTACATGTTGTTCTCAGAAGCCAATACAGAAGCGGGACAAAGTGTGTGTGTGTGTGTCTGGATGTCTTTTTTTTTTTGTATGTTTCTATTACAACAATTATCATAATATGTGATATGTTTAAAAACAGAACAAATACTTTAACACCGTCATGACACGTGTCAGAATCACCATACAAGATGAGTTTATTAGTGTTAAAACAGATATTATTATGAATGATGGAGCTAGACATGTAAAGTATGACTGTGAGGCTATGGGGTAATGAAAAAAGAAAATGGCCCATTAGACTTTTATATTTCATGTGTACAAGCTGACATTTTGTTTCCAATGTTATTGCTAGAGGAAAGGTCAGGGCTCACCAAAACCTCTGGATGAATCATCTGGGGACCATGAATATCCACAACAAATGTTATGAGCCAACTGACCGTTCAAGACACAGTATCATGGACACAAGGGGTTGATCAACCAAGCAATCATCATGAATGTCAATGAACGTCCATATTGGCAATTTGGCCAGTGTTAGTCATGATATAATATCTTGCACTGAACTGATGTTCAAGCAGATTTAACGGCCAACCTACTGACCAACCAGCTGGTACGACCATCCTCAGCGCACTAGCAGAGTAATAAATATTTATTTAAGCTGCATTCTGTTGTTGAATTCATATAAAAAAAGGGATTATTTAATATGAACAGAGCATTGTAATAGGTAGGAACTTCCTCCAGATGACTGAAAAACAATTGGTATCGAACACTGTATGCTTGTATGAATGACCTAATATGTGACTTAATGACTTTAATATATAACCTCATTGATTCAACAATCTCACCTAAAGAATTTCCTGCAAACACTAATTTGCATATTCTGGAACTCTTCCATGACACGATCAGACTTATAGAACACGTTTCACCGTATTCTAAGTTCTGTTCACCAAACGCACCAGAACAGAAGACACAAGTGTTTCTAGCACTCAGGCGTTACTCAGTCACTCTGGTACCGGACTGAAATTATGTTAACATAACCACAAACAACGAATCGGGAGATGAAGACCAACCTGAAGAGAGATCGAGGCAAGTGAGAAATCCCTGTTAATGATCAGTATGGCTTATCAGGTAGAGTGGGCACTAATTCAGAGTTGGTACCTCGGGATAGATGTCTGATTCCTGCTGCTCATCCTGACGAAGTGTCTGTGATCTGAGTCTGTAGTGCGAGATGACAATAAAAACTATTTGATAGTAACATCAACTGACATCGAATTGATGTTCCATTGTGTTTTTCTTCTTCGTAGAGAGCGACAGCAGCACGGCTGAACAAAATGCAGCGTCTACAAATGATGGCAGCACTGGGAAGGCTAAAAAGAAGGCCAGTCCTCCGAGGAAGACTCCCAGGAAAGGGCAAAAGGTGTCTGAATCTATCCCTCCCAAGCACCCTGAGCAGGATCTTAGAGTAAGAGTGCTCAAGAGGAAAATTAGAGAACATGGAGAGGGGCCAACAAAAAAGAAGAGGAGGTCTGAGGAGTCGGCGTCCTCCTCCACTGACACAGGTAGGCCGATCATGTGAGATTTACCAAATTACGCTCACTTCCTTCTAGTGATGCGATGTGACGTGATTTATGCTGATAGTTTTGGGTTTTCTTCCATGAAGACATTTAAGCGCAGCATTTCTTTAATGTTCGATGATTTTTGCCATCTGTAGAGACCAGCAGTCCCTTAGAGAGCTGCAGTACATCTCTGGAGGATGTGAGGAGGACGGCCGGTGAAGATGGAGAAGGACCAAGCAGGAAGAGGAAGAGGGGCTTGGACCCGGAGGAGAGTAAAGAGATGGCCAGAGAGGATTTATCGGTAGATGCCCAAAGAGGTAAGTATGTAGTGATTAATGTAGGCTTTGGTATAACATTTGAGAGGTTAATATCAGAGCTTAGCTCGCATTGATGTTCCTCACAACAGTAGTAAAACAAAATATGTGTGTCTTTTTAGCTGAGTTTGAGGCCAAGTACAAGCAGAAAAATCATCTCGGAGAGGGAGGCTGTGGATTTGTGTTTGCTGGCATTCGTAAAGCAGACAATATACCTGTAAGTAACCAGGCACACACACACACACACACACAAATATACACACAATGTGATCAGAAGGTGCTAACCAAAGTCAATGTTTGTGTCTTGTAGGTCGCCATCAAATACATATCCAAGAACAAAGTGTTCTGTAAACACGTGGTAAATGAGCGATGCCTTCATTCCCTGCAGTCACTTCCTGAATGTGTTATGGATGAACTAAGGTCATGTATGAATCTGTCCCTCATCCCCCACTTGGTTGTGATGTTTCAGGAGAACGGCAGGGAGCTCTCTGTGGAAGTGGCCGTTATGTTAAAACTTGCGGCTGGAGCGGGGACGTCAGCACCGGTGTCTCTGCTGGACTGGTACGATCTGGAACGAGAGCTGATCCTGGTTCTGGAGAGGCCAGTCCCCTCCCAAGACCTCTTTAAATACATCCAGGTCAACGGCGGCTCCCTGCAGGAGGAGGAGGCCAAGGTAAGCTGCTACGGGATCCTCGTGAATATGTGTGTGTGTTTTAAGCAAATACAGAAACTTAAGTCTCTGATCCCTCATCTCTGTTTCTGTCTCCCTCTCAGGTCATACTGAAACAGCTGGTTGATGCAGCCAGAGAACTTGAGGACAAGTGCGTCTTTCACCGGGACATCAAGGTGGAAAACATCTTGATTGAGACCAGCTCAGATGTCCCTCGTGTTCGGCTCATTGACTTTGGACTGAGCTGTTTCACGAAGAAAAGGTCATTTTACCGTGTCTTCTATGGTAAGATGTCTAGCTTCTACTCCTGCTCTTCACTAATATATCCATCTGTGACTGTCACATTTAATCAAAGCTTCTCCTCATCCTCACCATCTTATTATCATGTCTGTGTGTTCTAGGAACATCTGCTCATGTCCCTCCGGAGTGGTACCATCGCTGCATCTACAGGCCCGGCCCCACCACAGTTTGGCAGCTTGGGGTGGTCCTGTTTGATTCGCTCCACAGCAAATCAACATTTCAGACCACCAAGTTCCTTGGAAACAGGCTGAAATTCAGCAGCAGGCTGTCCAAAAGTAAGTAAAACACACTCAGACACAAACCTGTCAGCAGGCACTCGTTTAGTTCTTGTTCTGATGGATCACTTTTGCCATCACCTTCATCCATCTCTTCCTCGGCAGACTGCAGAGACTTCTTGCAGATGTGTCTGACCAAATCCCCCGAACAGCGCCCCACCCTGAAGCAGCTGCAGCTTCACCCATGGCTCAAATAAACACACACATACACACACAGGAGCTGCTGCTTATATTATGTCTTATTAAGTAAAAAAAAAAACACAGACAATCATCATACTCTTTTTCCTCATAGTTTTTGACTTATATAAATGCTTTTATCCAACTGAAGGCTTTTGATGCAAAATAAGTATTGACAGCAATGATTTTGAAAAATTTTCATATTGTGATTATCAGTAAAACTGGGGTTTTTTTTTTTTAACAAAATTGAATCTTGAGTACTATTCATCCAACATTTTAGGGCTGATTATAATGATTATAAAACACCTTAAAAAAAGATAATAATAGGAAGAAGGAGTTCAATAAATCTTTTCATAAAGCACCTTTCAAAGTAAAGGTACAAGGTGCTTCACATGGGAAACTCAAGATTAAAACATCCCAGTACTACTTTTCTAAATGCTGTCAGAAAAATGTAATACAATAAAATACAAGATAACAAAAATAGTAAAATTGACAAATAAAACAGGTTTCCCATGAACTGTTTTAAATGCTATGCGAAAAGTCTTAAAATCAGTTTACTCTAAAACTGGCTAGTGCTGATATGATCTTAGGTATCTTCCCAAAGTTACAATCTTTTCAAAACAAATGGAAAATGACCAGTTTGTGTCCTTGTGTAACCACCAGATAAAACATTTCAGATTCAACATGCAGAATCAGCCAAAATACTGAACAAGATTAAAAACAAATACGACTAAAATGTTTCATTATGTATGTGGTTAAACATCATTTACATGGTCCGGGAAAAGGACAGCTGTGACTTTAAGGCTCTGCATCATCACCGACCACCAATGAGAGAAGAGTCTGAGTTGCTTAGCAACAGAACACATGCAAACAGCAACTGTGCTCTTTGAAAACAACTCAAGGTTCCCGTTTGTAGGTGTTGAACTAGTTATAATGTTCGTCTGTTCTTGATATTTATTTATTTCTAATTTTTTGCTTGCTGTCGCCCCTCCTGCGATGGCTGAAATCATGTTGTGTGAGCCGTTTGAGCTCTACAACCTCCTCAATCAGCGCAGCTGTGTGTCGAGGCTGGCGGAGCTCAACTACCTCTGTCTGATTGGTAAGAGATGGATGGATGAGTCTATGTAAACGCTTCATTTAAACTGGATTAAGCTGCTTTAATTCAGTTTACAGGTTCAGGTTGTACTTTACATGTGTATTCAATGTGTCTCCTTTCTAGATGCTCGTGAAACCCAAGATTACAGAATAAGTCACATCATAACAGCTAAAAATGTGAAATTGGTATGAACATTGTACAGTTTTGTGACTCTGCCTGAGCCTGATGGGTACAAATAGGTGAAAATGGGGTTAAAAGTAAAAAAAAAGACATTTTATTCAATTGCATCTTCTCCTGAAATGTGTGATATTGATGGAAAGAGATCTCCATCCTACATCATTAATATGGCTGAATAGATTATTTTGATGCCATTATGAAGACCTCTGCTATTCTTCAACTCTTATTTCCTTCATACGGAGCCCCTGAACTAGTTCCCACAAGATAATATAAGATGAATAAAATATCACCTTTTAGGATTTTAGGGGCTCCGTAGCATCCATACATGCCAGATGTTGTGCATTCTGCATAAAATCATTCAAGTAAACAATCAAACCAATGAATGTCCTTCTTTCTGGGGGGGGGGCTCTTTCTAGGGTCCGGAGGGCACATTCCTCCTGCCCGAGGCTGTGGAGGTTGACAGCATGCAGCGCTTGGTGGTCTATGACAACAACACGAGCTGTTTGCAGGAGCAAGGTTACTGGCTGAAGTGTTAAAATGATGACTGACCTGTTCACTTTTTCCGTATTCTCCACAAGTCCCCTGAACTGCACTGAGCTCCCTTTTCCTTATTCTCTGTAGTTCCCTGTAAGCGCTCCAGTCACAATTGTCTGCACTCTGTCTGTCTGTGATTGCAGGCAGAGCGGCTGAATGTGCCCAGGCCCTGTCTAAAGCCAGCCTCTATCCAGTCCACATAGTGAGGGGAGGCTTTCAGAGGTTCTCTGCTCTGTACCCTTTTTTAAGGACGGAGAAAATCCTCTACACCATCATGGTAAGACAAACACCTGACCTGGAGCTTCATACGCTGAAAATAAAGTCTGTGAGGTTCTTCTCAGTCATCCAGGTGGTATTACGTCTGGAGAAAGTTGAATCTGAATCAGTGAACTGGACAAAAATCAGTGCCTGGTTGTGCAAAGCAATGCATTTTAATAAAATCAAGTCTGTGTTCAATCAACTCTGTAACATACTCAACAAAGTTGAACACTGTAAGTCTTATAAAGGCCATATTTAATATTTATGGCAATGCTATTATATTACATTGTACAGATGTTTATGAATTATATTGCAGCCACTTTCAGGAAATAAACTACAATGACACAGGTGTTAAATCTAGATTTAGCAGGACAGCCGTTGATACTGAAGTTTCAATTAATAACGTTACCAAAGGCCCAGTGACACATTCAACCTTTAGACTTTATACATCCCAAACAACTTGATTCAAATTGCTGCTGATTAACAGGGATGTGAGCACACTGATTAATTCACAGCCTTTAATGATGCAAACATTGTCAGAGACCCCTGTTTCAGCCACAGTTTAATATATTTCTGTTACTATCTCAGGAGCTGGAAAACCTGAAGACTTACCCGGTGGAGCTCATAGCAGGACTGCTGTATCTGGGGGACCAGAAACAAGGCACGGACTCCAGCGTCCTCAAAGACCTGAAAGTCAGCGCTGTCGTCAGCGTCTCACAGGACGACACTCTGGAGTGAGACAGGACTGGATATTCAAAATACCATTTGAGAAGAGTCTGAATATCATGTGTCACTGATTCTTTTGAATCTTTTAGATCTAGATCCATAAAGCGGAATCAGACTATCCTCAACATCCCTGCGACCGACTCAGTGGTGTCTGATTTATATTCAAGTTTGGAAAGTATTTGTAGTTTTATTGGTAAGTCGTGCTCATAGTTTACTTAGTAAGCTGTTTTAAATCCTTAAATATATCTGTGATCTCATGTGTATAAGCAGGAAACCTGTGAATTTGGGGTATCAAGTTTTTTTTACAGTCGATTAAAAAAACAACTTTAAAAAAGTTCAAATGGGAACGCACTTTTTAAGCTTCTCAGTAAGTTTAATCTGAGATATAACTTTCCTTGTTCTACCACAGTTTGAGAACTTAAAGGTCAGAGGTCATTGTTTTGGGTTTTATGAATAAAAGAGCTAATGATGAAATGGTTTTTATACAGTAGAGATGATATACGGCGATATAGTCTGTCCTGTACAGATTGTTTTGATCAGGTTGTTTTTTGCTCAGTTTGCGGTTTGGTTTTCAGGTTCACACATCAACATGGGCTCCCGTGTGCTGATCGTCTCCAGGCAGGGCAGAAGCCGCTGCAGTGCTGTGGCCATTGCCTTTCTCATGCACCACCACAAATACACACTGGAGGTTAGTGGGGTTCATTCGTCGTGGTATGAGCCAAATTAGTTCTAATGTGATCTCTATATGGTACCAAGAAATAAGTTATACTCAGCTGGGAGTGAATGAAAATTACAAGTCAAGTCCACCACATTCTCCCCACTAACTGGACTTTGTCTCTCTTTTAGTACGTCAGCGGGCTGCGTATAAATAGCCAAATAAACTGTTCCCCATCCCCAGTCTTTATGCTAAGCTAGGCTAACCTGCCTCCAGGATTTACAGGAATAGTTTGACATTTTGGGAAATCATCTTATTTGCTTTTCAACACCAATCTCACGTCTGCACGGCAAATTTGTAACTGTTTTGGCAGCCAATTAGCTTAGCTTAGCATTTAGACTGGAAAAAGTAACAAAATCTGTCTAGTGAACCAACACAGAAGTGTAAAAGCTACGAGTTGTATTACTGCTCGTTCCCGATACATATTTAGCATACAGACGCGGTCAACCTTGTCATCTAAACCTCAGCCACAAATCGAATTAATATTTCTAAAAATGTTGAACAACTCTGGTATTTATCATGGAAAGGAAATATATGAATGTGATTCATATGACATTTATAGTGACATTTAAAGTAATTAGTTGTTAATCAATAATTAAATAATTAATTATTACATTATTTATATGACATTTAAAGTACATATTGTTGTTGGTTTGTCTTCTCTCAGGAGGCCTGGAGGTACCTGCTCAAATGTAAACCCAGCGTGAGGCCAAACACGGGGTTTCTACAGCAGCTGTCTGACTGGGAGCTTCACACCACAGGAGCAAAAGTTACTGATATCTCTGACCATCATTTTTAACAAAGGAACCAGCACCTTTAATAATGATGTGGCGAATTTATATTAACTTCATGCAATAAAGACTGACACTTTGCAGGCCTTGCATCCAATAAAGCTAATTTAGTTTTCTGTTTTGTAGGTTATTGTTTGTTGCTGTGTTGATTATATAAAACCTTAATTTCAGGTTTACACACACACACACACACATATAAAAAAATATATATATAAATATGTTCAAAGCATAATAAAAAGCATCTAAACTGGTAGTAAAATAAAAACAAATACTGAGATTTAAACTAGCTATAAGAAGTAAGTAAGCAGGTGGAGCCAGTGCAGTAGAAACCTTTATCTAAAAAATATTTTCCTTTTAACAGATATCTTCATTTGAAATTGACAACATACATAGAATAAAACAACAGATGAAACATTGAGGGGAAAAAACAAAACAAGGGTGCTGTAGAAACTTGTGGTGAAACTGTGTGGACTTTTCTCCACATTGAGCCTTGTGACATCAAAACACGCAGATTAATATCTTTTCAGATTTGTACATGTATTTCAAAAAGACTCTTCCAGGATGTGCGTATGTAAATATGTGGACATAAAAAGAAAAATAAAGTCAGTGGACAGTGACACCTTGTGTTTTTTGTTCACTATTGTTATTTATGAATAATGTCACTACTCCGTACATGGCTCTGCCTGAGGCGCTGACAGTATTGGAGATGACAGTTCCTCCTGACTACACAGTTATGTAACATCAGCTTTAAATACACAGGACACATGCCAAGTAGGCACACTGAATGGATTACCCTGAAGTGAGCCTAGCAGGGGGCAGAGTGCCCTCCCTGCAGAGAGCCGTCCAAACAACCAGTGTATGAGCCTAAAATACACCTGAAGACACATTTCCTCTTTAGGTTTGAATGGTGTTTAAACTGTTGCTTTGTCTCCACAGCATGTGTGCAGACACACTGCATGTCTTTATGCTTGTGTATGGTTACATACATGTCTGGCTTTATGAAGTATTTAAGTGGAATACCTGTCTGCTTTATAAAGTTTCTATAATACTTAAATAAATGAGGCTCATGTGGCTGAATGTTTTTGTTGTAGCTGGGGGAGGTCAGCGCCATTGACTAGGATTATATCTCATGGCCAAATCCTACTAATGAGACACAGCGGTGCCTGTGAGGCTGCACTCAGGGCAGAAATTTCAGGGTGTAAAAAGCGCTGCAGGCTCTGATTGGCTGACAGGAGGAACCATACGTATTAGATACGTCACCAAGCGGACTTCTGATTGGACCAACCAGCTGCAGAGCGACACGCACAGCGAGCAGGACGCACGGCGTAAAGTTTTGTAAGTTCACTCTCATCAGCACCGATCAAACCTGATGATCATCATGAGGGCATGAAAATAAAAGCAGGAAAGTTGTAATTCTTTAAATCTTTTTAGCCTAAACAGTTGATTTAAGTAACTCATTCCCAGCATCAATATATATGGAGAATAAAGCAGTGCTGCTAATATAGATGGTTTTTTAAAATTAAAGTAAATTAATTATAAAGTATGCCCTAGTTTCCACAACTCCACAAGGTGCAGTCAAATAACATCTAATTACATTATGAACATGTATATAAACTGTTGTCCTATTCTGTATTCTACCATAGGAATATTTTTCCACATGCATTAATGTAAAAGTAGTTTAGAGTTGGTTGAGGTGGAGCTCATTTTAAACAATTTTCTACAAGACAGCAACTATTTTCGCTCAGCATTGATCAGCTGATTGTTTCCTCCATGAATCCATTGATTGTTTGGTTTGTAAAAAGTCTGGAAATAGTGAGAAATGCCATCCCAATGAGAGACCAGAGCCCAAAGTGACTCCTTCACAATGTTTGTTTTGTCCAACCAACAGTCCAGACCTCAACATTATTACAAATACATAATACATTAAAATAAGTAAAGGCAAAAGTGGCAAATATGAACTGTACATATTTTTTCAATCTATCCAGAATCAGGATGTTATTAACCAGAGAGTTATCTTGGTTTTTGTCCATAAATAATGTCCATCTGAGACAAGGTTTCATGATGAAGAACCTTTGGACAGATCCAGTCCTGTAGACACTAAAATACTGTAGAGACTTTTATTCTGAAGGCGCTGACAGGAAGCGCTTCTTCTTCGTTGGTGTAGTTTTGACACTGACAGTTCAACTGTTGCACAGCGGAGCTTGAATATTACCCAACTCCTCAGGGTGTCTTCATGGTAGAGTAGAAAATGTTGTTCGCTCCTGCGGGTTTAACGGAGTGCTTCCGAGAATGGGAGGAATTAGAGAAGAACTACCAACAAATCCAGGTACGTGAAACAGCGCGTCTCCCGGCTCAGCTGTGCCCGTGGAGGTGAGCCCTGTCCGGGCAAGCTAACAGCGGGGTTCGGTGGGCATGGAGGCGACGATGGGCTCCGCCCTCAGCTGCTAAGGATTATTGTTCCCTTTCAGCCAGAAGAAAAACAAAAAAACTCCAAAAAAAAAGTTGGATGATATATAAGTTTGCACAACTAACTTTCTCCTCCTTGTCGGTTGTCACGTCGCCGCCAACACGACGCTGTTTGTGGGGAAGCACCGCAGGACCCCGGGGGTCGGCTCCATGCCTGAACAGCGCTGCAGCTGATGGCTGATGAGTTTATATACAGTGGCTGTGTTAAGCTGTGTTAACATCTTTTACTTAAAAAGAAAAAGAAAACACTGCAAAATGACAACACTGTAATCACACAAGTAAAAGTCCTGCACTGAAAATGTTATTAGGTAAAAGTACTAATACCACTTTGTAAAAACTCTGGTAAATACAAATTTAGAAGTAAAAGTCGTGCATTAAAAACGTTGCTTAGGTAAAAGTACTAATACCACTTTGTAAAAACTCTGGTAAATACACATTTAGAAGTAAAAGTCGTGCATTAAAAACGTTGCTTAGGTAAAAGTACTAATACTAATAAGTACTAATAACTTATATACTGGTAAATATTCTTTTGCAAATAAAAGTCTTCAATTGAAAGTGTAACTTAAGTTAAAGTTCTAATACCACATTGTAAAAACAATGGTGAATAATCTATTTTAAGTAAAAGTCCTGCACTGAAATGTTAGGTAAAGTACTAATACCACAATGTAAACACACAGGTAAATACTCTTTTATAAAAAAAAGTCATGTACTGAAAATGTTACTTAAGCAAAAGTGGCCTAAAGTTACTTGGAGCAAGAGAATATCTCCTGTTGTCCTGTTCTGTATTCTACAATAAGATTATTATTCCTCATTCATTAATATAAAAGCAGGATTTTACTGTTGGAGTTGGTTGAGGTACTATTTTCACTCTCCACCGATCAGCTGATTATTTCCTCCATGAATCCATTGATTGTTTGGTTTGTAACAAGTGTGGAAATGGTGAGAAATATCGTCCCAATGAGAGACCAGAGCCCAAAGTGACTCCTTCACAATGTTTGTTTGTACCTCTGCCACCACTGATTTGGATACATAATCAACATACAGAGACTCAAATACGTCTGTGTGGGGCAACAAGTAGATTATTATTAGGAAAGATATCAGTAACCTGAAAGCCATGACCGCCCTTTTCCGAACTGTACTGTTTAAAGAGTTTAAAAGCCCTCTGCACCTGTTGAACATTATTTTGGAAGATCCACTCATTCATCTTGTTTGTTTTTCTCTCCACCTTTCAGATTTACTAATAAATAAAGATTTGAAATGTAGCAACGCACAACACAACTTCATATTGTTCTCCTTTATTTTTCCAGGACACCCATCGTCTATACAAACAGAAACTTGACGAAGTGACCAAACTGCAGGACAGCTGCTCCAGTGCTATATCACGTCAGAGGAAGAAGCTGAAAGAGCTCACCGCGTCGCTAAAAGAGTAAGTACTGATCCACGATATCCCTGAGAACATGCAGGCAGTATTTACGCAAGAGAAACAACATGCGAGATTGCTTTAATGCCCCTTTGAATATAATATATTCAGCCCATATCTTGGCTAGGACCTAAAATTCAGTCGCTGTATTTCCTCAAATAGCGACCAGAGACTTTCTGTCCCTCAACTGCAGAGGGCACCAGGCTTTTATTTGAAGTAGGCTTGTATTAGAGACCTTTGGAGGCCTTTATTTGAAGTAGGCTTGTATTAGAGACCTTTAGAGGCCTTTATTTGAAGTAGGCTTGTATTAGAGACCTTTGGAGGCCTTTATTTGAAGTAGGCTTGTATTAGAGACCTTTAGAGGCCTTTATTTGAAATTCCCTCTGTTTAAAGGCAGAGACTGACTTTAGGGGGACTTTTTGTTTTATTGGTCAAAATTCTCATAACAGCCAGACAGCGCTCAGAAAATGAAATAGCTGAGTCGAGTAGAGGAATCTGCAGATTGTAGGGGGAATGAAAAGATGTATTCATCTGTACAGGTCGTCCACCACAATGTCAACTTCACTGCAGTGACAGTGCCGTCCTATTCTAACACAAGGAGCAGGAATAGTGTGTGATTACAGTCACTTGTTGGTGATCATGTATGAAAGTTACAAACACATAATATGCACAAATGTTTTTCCTTGATTAGATGCAAAGAAAATAGCGCAACACCCAAATTAAGTCCAGAGGAAGTGGACGCCATCGCTGAGATGAAGGACTCCATCAAAGACCGGGCCAACGCTTTCTCTGAGATGGAGGCTTTTCTGCCAAAGAAGAACGGGTCTGATTCTGTCATATGATTTATTGTGTGTATTTATGTGACATAGTGGAGTTTCAGTGGAAAATGTTAACTGTTTAAAGACATTTTTGGCTTTCCACATTGTATTTCACCAAAAGTATTAAAATATTTAAAGGATAACTCACGCATTTTTGAACCTGGGCCCTATTTTTATGTATTAGGTTCGAAATTACTGGAAGTTACAAGAAGTTTTCTGGTCTATTGCTCCACTGATTAGGTTGTTTGTGTGACTTTCGGGTTTAAAGAGTTATAATGTTGTCAGACACTTGGATTAATCTACTGGACTAATTCCAACATAAAATATGTAAAAATAGGGCCCTGATTAGCCTTTAAGATGTCAGCATTGTGAGTGACTGACCGACTCTTCCTGTTTAGGTTATACCTCACTCTTGTTTTAGGAAACGTCAACGTGACGCTCCTCAACAAACAGTCAAAGTAAGTCCCACTAATGTTCATTTTCTCATAAGCCCAAAACTGTCACAGAGTCACATCAACATCCTTTCTGTTTGCTTCACCAAACAGGTTTGCCTACAAAGATGAATATGAGAAATTCAAACTGGTCCTCACAGTCATCCTCTTCGTGTTCTCCTTCACATGTCGCTTCTTGTTCAGCTACAGGTAGGATTTCCCAACACCTGGTTTATCTTCGCCGAACTGTATTACAACCAGTTTGGTTATTTTCCCGTTTACTACACGGTGAATAGAGTGTCCATGTTGATCATGATGAAGAAACACATAACTCAGTGTAGCTTTGTTCCTGTCATTTATATGATTAGTTTGGTTTTAAATTGTTATTTGAGGCTGTAAAAAGGGGTGAAACATCGTGATTGACAGCAAACTCTAACCCTTGTTTGGGTTAGACAAAGCTAGAGTCCCCCAGGGAGGAGATGTGTCATCCATCCATCTTTAGGGATGATATGAAAATAGCACATTTCGTGATAATAAGGCCTTAATTGTTATTTGTTATATTTATGACTTCTGCCTTCACTGCACGAACAGTGTGGACTGACAGTGTGACAGTGTTATTTTGATTATATGTGTAAGTTAGGTTGTTTCTTCTTCTTCTTCTTCTTCTTCTTCATGTACCTTCTTCTGTTTTTGTCTCAGAGCCCTAGATGCCCTCTTCAACTTCCTGCTGGTGTGGTACTACTGCACACTCACCATCCGGGAGAGCATCCTAATCAGCAACGGCTCAAGGTCTGCCACAAGTTTACTTTCTCCACTGTTTTTTATCATAATGATAATAAAGGCTTCCTCATGGCTTTGTGACGTACGGAGCAAAATGCTGCGTGTTGAAATCTTTTCCTTTGATTCCTCAAAGTGGTTTCTTCATATTATGTGTGACATATTGCATACGAACGTTCTGCAGCTTTTCCATTTGATGCAACACAGACTGTCTGTTGTATCCTGTCTAGTACAGACAGTATGATGCTGGTCGACTTGCTTACGCTTCCTTCAGTTTGTGTCCTTCATGTTGTTTCAGGATCAAAGGTTGGTGGGTTTTCCATCACTATGTGTCGACCTTCCTGTCCGGAGTCATGCTCACTTGGTGAGTGATGTCATCTACTTTTCTTTATTAAATATTTTCATAATGTTTTGTGTCTGTGCTCCATTTTCAACCAGATGCTGTCTTTGTTTTGCAGGCCTGAAGGCGCTCTCTACCAGATGTTTAGGAACCAGTTCCTGACATACTGTCTGTACCAGAGTAAGAGATTCAAGCTGTGTCCCACCTCCACGCTACATACTTACATCATGACGTGTACGCCGTGTGCTAATCAGCACAGATAGGCTGGTGGCTTCCTGTGTTTTTAGCAAAGCAAAGCCCACCTGTGACGCCTCATCACAGGATAGTGTGACAGCCGTGTAGGCATGAAGACATGCTTTATGTAGATATTGTCAAGCTCTAACTACAAGCATGTGCTCCAGGCCTCATCACTCCAGATCCAGTGATTTTCCTTCTCTTATTGTTTCATTTTAAGGATTTTTTTAATGTAATGTTGTGTAACAGGAGTATTTTTATTGTCATCCCTTTAATAATCTTAGTTTTAGTAATTTTGTATAAAGATAAAATAATACATTTATAAGAAAGCTCCTTTGAACATACATACTTATTTTGACACATTCCCAGTGTGAACACACACTGTACTGTAGACCAGGTTAAAGTGTGTGTGCACAGTGCAAACAGTCCTCAATATGAATAATTCTGTTTCTTTTAGACAAACAACACACAACATGCTGTATAACTGGTAACTGAACTAATTCTGTTTTTGTTCTTTGTTTGCAAAGTAGGCTTCGTCCAGTTCCTCCAGTACTACTACCAGAGTGGCTGTTTGTACAGACTCAGAGCGCTGGGAGAAAGACACAACATGGACCTCACAGTGGGTGAGTGCAGTCTAAACTGTCAGGTGGTCACCAGTTTATTTTTATAACTCTGATGTAACACAAGAACAAGGGGCACTAATGACAGTATATAAAAGGGCAGATAGATCTTAATATCTACCTAACATGTGGCCTTGACTGTGTTTCAGTATCTTTATGTCTGTGTACTCGTCTCGTTTCCTCTTCTGACAATGACAAATTGAGTTAATCTCCTCTCTCCTCTCCTGGTGTTCAGAGGGTTTCCAGTCTTGGATGTGGAGAGGCCTGACCTTCCTCCTCCCTTTCCTGTTCTTCGGTCACGTGAGTAATGGTGCTCACTGCTCACTTACAACTCATTAGGTTTTATAAATATGAATATATATGTATTTTAGGGGTCCAACAGCACACAAAATTCACGGTTCGGTGAAGGCTGAGTGGTGTGATTATTGTTTAACAAGTACGAGTAATTGGCTAAACCATTTTGACGGTGCTTGCTTGGGTCACGTACCGTTAGCATACTGAAAGAAAGTCACGTGCAGAGCCGAACATCCTGCAACGAGCGCTTCTGTATGACTTGCATGCACTGTTACACCTCTAATATTTATCATTGCCCAGTCTGAAGATTCAAAACAAATGAAATTCTGACTTTATAAAACCTGAAATTTAAAAAGACTAAATCCCAAGTTGTCTTTTTAAAGCGTTCTTGACTGCTGGCTGTTCCTTCTCTTACAGTTCTGGCAGCTCTACAACAGCATCACACTCTTCAGGATGTTTCAGCTCCCAGAGTGTAAAGAGTGGCAGGTTTGTACACCAGAGAGCTTCAGTGTTCCTTTGTCATTTGTTAAACGAGCATTCAGCCATTATCAACATCTAATTTTATGTTTATGTGTCATATTATCCTCAAGTTTCTGTATCCTGAGTTTAGCAGCAGTTTGATTTGAAGGATCAATTCTGTAACATTGTTGGATTCTTTGAATAACAATCTGAGCCTGTCGGTGGCAAAAACAAACACTTTTAGTGGACGTACTTTGATTGGATGCCCCAAAGGATTGAATCTCACTTACTGCAGCCCAGGAGATCTGCTGGACATTTAGACAGCAATACATTTGCAAATAAGGCCCAGATTTAAAAAATAAAAAGTTCTTCTTAAAGATCAACACACAACAACAACACAACTTATTTTGGGAAAAGAAACGTGTAGTTCTGGCTTAAAACCATCCTGTTCTATTTCCACTGTTCATTTCCACCCATTACCAGTTATATTTAATCCCCAGTGAGACATAAACAACCACCAGTTTAAAACCAAATACAGATATGCAAAAGCTGCAGATACTACAGTAGCTTGTGTAACACTGTAATCGGTGTGTTTAAAGTTCAGTGAGCATTTGTTTTCTGTTTATTTTCACTCCGGTGTAGGTTGTGATGTGCGGCTGCTCCTACATGGTGCTCTTCATGGGAAACTTCTTCACCACACTAGGAGTGGTTTACCAGAAATACATGAACAACCAGGACAAGCCAAAGAGCCTTTAAGACTGGAATAAGGAACAGGGCAGAATAACCAAAAGTCCTCCTGTTTACTCAACGGAAAACGTTATCACAGCTCTACTGTTCTCTTTAGAGCTCTTTATCGATGTCATGATTGTTGTCCTTGTGGACCATTTACATGTTCTGCTACGTCCTTTCGAGTTCATATTTGTGCACATGTTGTACGGGTAGGTCATAGACATTATCACACTGGGCTGCCGAAGAACACAACAAGGTAACTGGCAGGTCTCACTTGTGCACTAAGTGAGGCTGCTTCAGTAGGCTGTTTCTGTCGTGGTCAAAAATGTACAAAGGAAATGTTACTGGATCAAGAAAACCATGTGATTTGCATCATATTTATTTAGGGAAATCAACCGTTTGTTACTCAGCAGCAGCTGCTATGTATTTTAGCCTTACAGAAAGCGCTTAATAAAACACTCCTCCAAACCCACACTTGCTTTTATTATCGCTGTGGAGCACAAAGTGCATTTAAATGAACAGTGAGGCTTTGTATATGTACATAGGAACAGGTTTTTCAGGCTGTGATCGTTCCTCCTGTTCATACTGGATGTTAAGATCCAAACATGCTTCCAATAGATTAAGTTTATGTGAGGCTTTGTAGTGAGTGACTGTATTAGATCAAAATGACCACAAGGTGGAGGCATTGAGTTGTTACAGCTGTGTGTAAATACACTGAGTGTTTTATCTATTATTGGACAGACGTCATTACATTTCCTTTATTTCAAGTCCTGTTTAACTGTGATTTTGGGACTCGTTTTTCCAGGTGGATCACACCTCTTGAGGGCGATTACAGTCTGCCATCTGGTGCTGTGAGACTGACGGGTGAATGAGGAGGTGTTGAACTGTTAGTGCTTATTGTTCACACGCAATCATCATCAGGGGCAATCATCAATTTCACTAAGTGATTGTTAGTAATCAGCGAATGGGTCAGAGTCAGTGCTGTTGACAATCAGGCCTCAGTGGGAAGGCTGGACTGGGACTGGAAGACCCCTGTTTTTAATGTTTTAATTACTTCTTATCGCAGTTGGAAGAAAGAATAACAGGTTTCTTGTGACTTACCTGTGTAGTTACCTGTCTATTTAACAGGCTCAACATACTGTGAGTTAATCAGATTTATTAATGAATCAAATCTATTTATATAATGCTTCATGCGTATCACAGTTAATCCTTTGCAGCACACACAGAAGAAAACAAAAGAGGGAAATCAAAGTGATGATAAATAGCTGTTTTAATAATAGTAATGGTGAAAGCAAACTAAACTCAGTTTATCCATGTTTCATTCAAACATCTGTGAAACTGTTGCCTTGATCATAGTATCACTTTTATTTGACATGGTCTACATGGACATGACAATGGTCTTTCTCAGGTAAGGTGACAGTTTGAGCCCACCTGTATATGTAGATGAACACAATTCATGTTCAAATGTACTCAAATGTGGATTAATCCACCAACAAAAAATAGTCCTGAAAGAAAGCTCTGTTTCTTTCTATGTGTACCATCTTTGCTTTAAAAACCTACAGCACCCAGCTGTTAAAAGTGATTATTTAGCCACATTTAGAACTGAAATTATATATTTGTGGCACATTTGTAGAAATTTACATAGAAATGAATGAGCTTGAGGTGGATTGCCACAGGCAGGTAATGGAAGTCGGATAAGGATGATGATTGGGCACCGATAATTAATGAGATGCATGAACGGATGAAGAAGATTCCTGCTGCCCTAGTTAAACCACAGCCAAACAAACTGACTTTTATGAGTAAACAGGAAAAGAAGACATCCCTGGGCCTGATGGAGAGTCCTGATGGGGGCGCTGCTGCTGGTCTCTGCAGTGGTTGGAGCACATGGTGCCAAAATGTTGGTCATGCTGTGGTCCCATTGTGGTGGCAGCACACTTGGGGCTGTCTGTGGTGGGGCGGTGGTGACATCTACATGACTTATACCGCTGTCATACCGTTGGTAAGTCAACTTAATTTTAAATTTCATTTAAAATCAACTTAATTTTATGCTTTTTTGTTATATATATTATATTTATTGTATTATTATACGTTTAACATAAGATTTGTCCAGGATCATTGTGGCCGTTATGCTTCTTGTTGTATTACTTTTCCTCTTTCTTTGCTTTTTGTGTGTTTTTTGCTCATTTACTGTGAATGTGTCAATCATTTGCATCATCAAATTATGAGAAAATTGGTATAAATTTGTGTGAAAATGCTCCATTTCAATTTGGCTCCTTTTATGATGTCACAAGGGGATCTGTTGATCATGTGACCTCCTCCAGCCATTCAGCAGGCCAATCGAAATCCCCATGAATCCACCTCGCCGTCCGCCATTGTTATTTTCCTCACTAACGCCAGCTGCTGTTCTGTTCCCCTGAAAGGGAGCATGCAGACAGAGGCTGAAAACAGCTGCAGCAGCCAAGTCTGTTGAGAAAAATGTGCTTTTTGAACATGAAACCATGTAAACCTGTTCCAGTAAGATCTCCAAATATGAAGCTGAAAATGATCATGATATGGGACCTTTTAAAGGGACAGTTACCACCGTTTAAACAGCATTTCACAGCATTGTATTACCCATCCCAGGTCCCCACATGTATATTATGAGTTAATCTATTTATACATAATGTGACGACAGCTCATCTACTGTACTTATGTAGGTGTGTTTACCTGAAGAGGACCTTTTGTGGTTGAAACATCATGTGCATGCAGAGTCTGCTAATAAGACAGCAGACTGAGACTCTTTTCTAATGTTATTATGCGCATAAAATAATCTATTCTGCTTTTGAAGACATTGAATCCAGCATATAATGTACATAATAGTCAGGTGATGTGTTTAATTCTGTGGTATCGTGTATCAAGCACTTGCAGGCATATTCATAAACATGACACAATGATACCACTTAATGAACACAACGTCATCAGTATGAAATAATAACTTAAAACATAGGATCTTATAAGAAAAGAGGAATGAAAAGATTTCTATAAAGCTGCATTTTTCTTGGGCTTTATGATTTAAACATTTCTACAGTAGAGCTACAGCTCCCCAACACAAAGAAATAAAGGATGGGAAGAAATTTGCACAGAAGATCAGAGGGAATAATACCTGAAAAATTTAAAAAGGAAACCATCCTCGTTCCCACTTTATTACAGTAGAACTCCCCCACCCCAGCAAAAAGTCTTGGATGAGTTAGTGCTGGAGGGCCAGTGAGAGCGAGGCTGGGCTGAACAAACGGGACGAGCAGCAGAGTGAACGGGATGGTAGAAGAAAAGGAGGAGGGCTGGGTGTTCTCCCAGCCTGCACCTCTTTCATCTTTCTCATTAAAGCTGGAGCAGTGGGGGATGTCAAGACTGAGCCCAAGGACATGGGGATCGGGGACTGAGCCTGAGCCTCGCACCAGGAGGTGGAGAAGGAGGGAGGGAAGAGTCAGAGCGAGCAGACGGGCCGCCATGTCAAACCTTCACCTTAAACTTAACCCGCCTTCCTCTGGGGTCCAGATAAAGACCTCTTATCTGTGCTCACCTTTTCTCCCTTCCTGGGAACGAGCAGGGGGGGGGTCAGAAACACACAAGCGTTCTCTCAGAGAGAGTGTATGAAAGAGGAGGGCAGCGCTTAATGAGTTTCCATCTGGGACAGACTGATTAAAAGAGAGATGAAGAGAGGAAGTAGCTCATGATAGAAGAGGTGATTCTGTAGAGATCCAGGAGACACATAGGTGTCGTACTGATTCAAGTCATACTGAATTTTCTGAATTCAAAGTGGTGATAGTCTGTATGTTGTGAGGTTTTTGTTGTTATAGCTTGTCTTTATGCAGATCGCAAGGTTTTTTTTTCTGCATTAAATCTAAATCTTGTTTTTGTCACAGCATGGCAACATCTGGGCAAAGTCTAAAAGGAATAATGTGACAGGATTTTGGGAAATATTGGCTGTCTTGTCGACAATTAGGAGAGAAGACTGACACTGTTCTCATGACTGTCCAGTAAATATGATAAGCTTAGCTTATTACAGAGAACAGAACGTCTAGCCTGGCTCTGTGGAGCGGTAACAACATCTGTAACAACATCCACCTACCAGCACCTCTAAAGCTCTCTAAATAACATCTTATATTTCATTTGTTTAACTAATTAAAAAGCATGCCCATAGGCACATATGCGTAGATGCCACATTGACTGCTTTGGTCTGCGATATGACAATAATAATAATAACGTTGTTTTTCTATAACATTTACATTTCTCAACTGATTTAAATGAGTCATTTTAACATTCAAGGGTTTTGACTATGTGGAGTTTAGTGAATCTCAGATCATAAACCCTTGAAATAAAAAGCAAATCATAAAAATCAGTTTAAAAATATTACTTTTCCCCCATTTACTTATTTAATAAAGATTGAATATACTGGCAACATTGACTGAAGCTGCTGTAGTGTCTGTTTATGGATGTGTGGTGGACTATAGCAACCTTATAGTGGCACCAAGACTCCAGGGAATCACTGCTTTTGGTGAACGAACTCCCCCTAAAACATTGGCAGTATCAGCTTAAAAGCTGATAACATGTCTGTGTTGTTTTTACAGTTTATTTCTACTGCACCCAAGAGGCCCACATGCAGGTGAAAGGTGAAATAAAAGAGGTGTGTAGAGTGAGTGTGAGTCTAAGCAGGTGTGAACATGTCCTAAGGCCCTCATCGTGTGTCTGTGATCGAATCTGGCCCATCAGTTATGGCACACACCCTCCCACCTCTCAGTGGAGGAGAGTGGGAGTCACAATGCAGACCAACAACAGCCTACATAATAAATAGTCACTCAGCAGAGAGGGAGTGAACTACATGCATATCATTTAAGTAAATGGTTCAACAAAACAAGGGTCATATAGAAACACAGCTTTGTGCTCTTGCAGCTAAAAGATTCAGATCTTTCCCCTCCTCGTTTGTAAATTAAGTCCCATGACAGCAACTCCTTCACCTCTTGAAATATGAACCCTGTGCCAAATTAAATATGCATATTTAATAAGATGGAGACATGATTACATCCACTTGTTAAATGGGAGCACGAGGGATGAGGAAATCTGAGAGAGAGAGAGAGAGAGAGAGATCTTCTTCATGGCCTGCAGAGTGTGAAAGAAAAAAGAGAATTCATCTTTATTTTAAGACAGCTCTTTGGGAGTAACCCTAGCAGGACTTCCCCCACTCTGCAGAGCTGATTGTACATGTTCTGGCTTTCTGGGGGTTTGGACTGTGGGTTCCTATAGCAACCACAAAAAGCAGACTTGCCATGTGTTTTACCATTTTTACCTCTTGAACCATCAAACAGCATTTTGGAAAAGGCTGCATTGTGTTTTCTTCTGCTAAAAGTATGTCTTTGTCAGACTGGATACAGACTTTAGAATCCATCCAGCGCAGTTACAGTTACAGGACAGATTCTATACTACAATGTTTATGTATTTCTCTATATATGCCATCATTTATATGACATGGAAAAGATTCATTAGGGTGACACCAGAGTACACAGCAGCTTCTTCCCTCAGGCTGTAGGACTGCTTTACTTATCCTCCGCACACTAAACTACTTAGTTTAGTGTTAGCATGCTAATAGCTGCTAATGAGATCTAAACATAAAGTACCGCTGAGGTTGATGGTACTATCATTAGTTTTGCAGGTATTTGATTATGAACCAAAGTATTGGACACTTTAAGTGTTTGATCTGATGATGGCGCTGCATAAAAAGTTAGAGGATCATCAATATTGGTAGAATTCTTCCTCTGGGGACCATGAAATAACCGTTCAAACATTTTCATTGGGACCTAAGTGGTGGACCATCACTGCTAATGTAGCTAAAAATACATTCATACCGTTTATGTTTTATTAGTTTATTACCAAGGCTACTATAAAGCACTGATTTAACAATGACCAGCATAGGTTGGGGCAGGAAAACTAACTTTAAAAGACTGGTTCACACAAATTTCCAAGAGGAAAAACAACAGATTTTCTCTCGTCCCCTCAGTAGGATCCATCCATTTGGTTTTATTTGACGGGATTTGAGGAATGTGTCCCTGAGATTTCTGCCTCCATAAAAAGTTTAGTTTGTGGTGCTCTAAGCATTGCGGAATTACATTTAAATATTCAGCAGCAGCATCTTTTAAAAAACAGTGCTTCTGTTTCTGTTCTGCATAATCCACAGAGCTCACTGTAAACAGCTTTTACTGGAAGCAAAACCCCAATGCTTACACTGAGGTCTGAGGATTATCCAGTGTGTGAGTCTCATCACATCCCAGAGTTTAGGGGCCCTGAAAGCAAATACCTGAAGCCTGCAGGCAGACACTGGACCTGCGACCAGATAGAAGAGACTGCCCTGAGGACACATTTAGGTTTGTAAGGTAATCGCAGATCTATCAGCTGTGTTTTAGACAAGCTGGGAATGTGGGAGCTGTGTGTGACTGAGGCAGGAGCAGAGAGAGATGCAGGAGTCTAAAGGGGAGGATCCACACACCTCTATAACTTTGTCCACGTCACAGAAGGACAGGATCAATCGGATTTTGGAGATTTTAGCTAAAAGAAGCACGACCGTTCTCTAGAACTTCCTCCCAAAGCTGAGATCTGAATAAAAATCACATCCAATGTGAAGCCAAACAGGCTTGAAGAAACATCTGTGATCCACAAGTAAACCACAAAAACTAAACTTAAAGCCATATCCTCTAAAACACTAATTCAAAGTGTGTGTGTGTGTGTGTGTGTGTGTTTATATTATCAGTATCATTTATGTTCCTAAATCCAGGAGGAAATGAGCCAGTATTTTCAATTAGTTCAAACCTTTGAGAACCGTTAAATTATATTTCATTTTAATTCTATGCAGCATCTCCAGTTGTTTTCTAGTTACAGTCAGTGAGAACACAATTTTTGTTTTGGTCTCCCTATAGGCATGGTGGTAACAAACCTGGCAACCTCACTTTGATGAAATTATAACCAGTAACTTCACATAAAGCCACAAATTTACAGAAATGAATAATGAATCACAACAGTTTACAATAATTAGTGATCGTCAAAGGTGTTGGTTGGCGTACTTAAGACAAAGCAAGTGCCTCCGTTTCCTCAGCTTCTAGGCTACACAAGTGCCGACTTCATCTCTCGGAAAGAAATCTAAGAAGCTTATTTTTTCGAAATGCTGAACAATGCTTAGCAGAAAAAAGGATAATGCTTTAAAGTACCTGGGTGACATTGTATGTTGGACAATATCCAGAGTTATGAGAGGCTTCTGTGAGCTCAAGGTTTTGCAAAGTTGCCCCAAAAACCCTTTCACTCACATGAAAATCATGAAAATTGAAGATACAAGCGTTTTTCACAGACTGGTGTGAATGAACATAGTATAAAGACCATTGTGTAGTTTCTACTTCACCACAAACCAAATCCTTGAAGCTGTCAAAATCCTATTCCACAGCAAATATAGACAGTTCAAAACACAGTGTTTATCCAATGAAATATATACACATCATATACACAACTGCGTCCCACAGAGTCCTTGACCCACATATAGCAAATATTCGGCCCTGAGGCGTCGAAAAAAGAACAATGAAGTGGGTCAAAAGGCCCACTCCCACACACACTGCGCATTCTAGTAAACCAGATGGCCAATTTGGTGTGAGCCAAAAGAAAATTAATCACAACACATTTCGTCCCCCGTCTGATTGAATACAATCACCCTGCACAGTGCAGAATAAACGGCCCGCAGCCTCCTGCAGTGCACAGTCAGTGTGTCACACGCCACACGTCCATTGAACATGTATGTACACAGTGAATTACAGGAGGAAACACTTTCATCGTCAGTGCTGAACTACAGCTGCACACCAGCTTGCTCTCTCGGCTGGCCGTATACTTCATCCAGTGATTTCACTCGTCTTCAAAAGTGGTTCTAGCCTGAATCTTGTTTATAAATGTTGTGGCACTTTCTGGCCTTGAAGGAACGCAGAAAGAATCAGCTTTAAAACTAAAAAGCCACCATGAGGCACACAAGTTTCTGTTATTTCTGTCAAAAGTTATTCACTCATTTGGCATTTAATGATGGCAGTGTTTCTCTCACTGTACTTAGTCATTTAAGTGTGCAACTTCTCTGTGTCCTGACATCACTGCATATGAAACCTCAATAAGTTTTGAGGCTTAGATATAAGTTTGAATGAATGAATGAATGAACTCAGCAGACTGCCAGGACTGTAATGGTTGTGGACAGCGACTGAATCACTTTATTAAAGTTTAATTAGATTTAATAGTCTTTGCCTAAAGACAGTGAGATTTGAACATATTTTGTCTGTAAAAAAAACTCACTAATAAAAAGCTCTTGTGTGTAATATAAACTCCTCCTGAGGCCGTTGAACCCCCAAATTCCCAGAAAGAATAAAGAGGACATGATCCCACAGGGTTATAGTGGAGTCTGTCACACATTTAAAAACCTCTGATGAGGAGGAATTGGTGGTTTTCCAGTGCACTGAAGCTGAGAAGCTAAAAAGTTGCTCATATGCTTGCAGCAGAAATAAATCTAAGCTGGTACAACACTGAGGAGTCTAACAGAGTGGGGGGGTGCAGGGCTTTGTTCAGCCTGGAGGGCTGAAATACCCACATTGTTCGCTCATGAGCCCCCCCCCACCCCCACTGTGACACGTTTAAAATCACATCACTGCTTGTGTCGCCATGATGAAAAGCTTCTCTTTCCAGCGTCCGGTTTATTGCCTTTGTTTCCATCTTTTCAGCACAAAACAGAGAAAAAAAAGGCTTCTAAAGCCTCCATTTTCCTCAGCTGTGTTTGTTACTTTCACTGTAGCCATTGTTGGTGAGTGCTGGTCGCTGCTATTTCCAGTTTCCCCTGGTTACCATTTCCCTTTGAAATCATCATATGCCCCCACACTGAGCTGAGGTGTAAACAAGCAAATAAAACAAAGCTGCAGTGAGTATAGAGCACACACACACACACACACACACACACACACGTGTAGCTCTGAATAAATCCTAATGATGCTTCATGTTCTTTCTACCATCACACCACCTCAGAGATCATACCTGTGTTCACCCTGTCGTACTGAAACCTAACTTTATTTGGTCTAATGTGAACACACGTTCCTCTCAGCATCACTTCCCCAGTGGCCTCACACAGATTTCATGTACTGATGATTAATGCCGAGGGTTGGTGATGATGGACAGGTCATCTCACAGGCTGATGACCTACTTCAGCATGTTTTTAGATGTGTGAGAAGAGAAAAACAGCCAAGCATCAAGTTCAAACTAATTACCACAAAAATAGCCTTTAGCCCATAAAGTTCTCTAATTATTATGCCGTTTTTTTTGCTGAATCATGGGATTTCCAGTAGCGACTGTTTCATGGCCTGGGGGGTTGGGAACCACTGACTTAAAGGGCTCAGTTGTTCATATAACAAGGATTATAACATGTAATGCAATCCAGTTTTATATACTTTTAATCCTTTACAGTATTATATATCATGTGTTCTATTGTACTGTGCAATTACCCATCATCGGTGTATATAGACTATATAGTCTTTATCTTTATTTTTATTGTCTACTTACAGCCAAGCATACTGTTCAAAATACATGAAAGGTGACATTTCAAATCATAATTAAATAAATAAGATATTAACTGGAGTTTGAATGGAGCTGTTCTTGCGGATGGTAAAACTATTTTCCCAATAATTAGGACAAAATTATAATTGGAAATGATTAGGAAATGAAATGTTCACCTAAAGTGTGACTGTCCTATTTAATAGCGATCTACCTACACTTTAGGACTATGAGATGTACTGAATGAACAGTTGACATTTTATTTTAAGGGAGTGTCCTAAGTGGACGGTGTTCCCCCTCTGGGAAACATAAATGTGGTCTGTAAATCTCGTGGCAATCTGCCCATTTGTTTGTGATTTTTCTTGTACAAGTGGATTTCTTGTCCTGAGGATGGATTGGGGAAGGTCAGCGGGTCACCTCGAACATCAGGGTTCATCCTTTGTGGAAACATGATTACTGCAGCAAATTTAATGGACGTGTGGTCAGTATGTGCTGGGTTGTCTTGCTGTGGACTTTCAGACAGACAGACAGACCAGCCAGTCTTTTAAACAGGAACATCTGTGTTGGACAAGTCTGTAAAAGCCCAAATTACGACTGAATTACTAATTAACATACCTGCAAAAGTAGACAGGACAATAACAGAGTAACTAGGAGCAAAATGAATGGAAACTGTAAAATATAAATCTAAATTTGGACTGTAAGCTTTCTCTATAAAGAGCTGTCAACTGTTGGACACATACTGGATTCAAATGAACAATTAGTGAAGTAATGGCCAAAATCAAAGCAGAGCTGTACCCATTTTTAGCTAAGTGTACTCTAAAGTATCATTGGTCATTTACATGTGTCTTACTGTAATTCCATATCTGTAGAGTAATATGATTTTATGATATTGACATCTTTATAATTTTATGCACTGTACATGAAAAACACAACTAGCGACAAGAGTTGAAAATTAACAGCAGATAAAAAACTCCCTGTGCATCACATCAGTTTCGTGCTCTGTCTTGGAACTACATTAAATTGCATCATCACTATGAAATAAAATAAAATATATATTTGTTTATTTGTTTGTTTGTTTGATGGGTATAGAGTTTGTTAATAAACAGAATTATAAAACCACAAGACTGCTGATTTACAGCTGTAGTCCCTGAGCAGGTAGCAGACACAGAAACACTGCAAGTGACAAGAAACAAATACACAAATAGAAAAAGACACAAAAACACTGTACAACACATCAGATTAGAAGTTATCTTATCTGTCAAATGACCAAATGAGTGCAGCAAAAGCTTTGTTCAGTCAGTCAAACACCAAACAAACACTAAATGCAGCCAAACAGTGGAAGCATGAAGCCGGCAGCTGCATGAAACTATAAAAACCACAGTGGACAATGTAACCGTGAGACCACTAATGTGTCACAGCTCTCTGTGGTGCCCAGGAGGGGGAACATTATAGTGCTGCAACACTCACAGCACAACAGTAGAACAATAAACCAGCAAAAAAAAACCCAAAGAAGCTTCAGTTGTAATAAATGCCAAGAGTAACTTTCTGCTAAGCTAAACTAAAGAGACTAAACTAAAAGGAAACGTGTGTTTGCTTGCAGCTGCACCACTAAAAAGAAGAACATGCTGAATAAGATGGTCGTCCTACTTGGAAAAACACGTACATACAGTCTGGAGGGGAACATTTTAGCCTGAAATTGACCCCTTGAGTTTTAAACGTCGTAGTTGTGAACACAGTGAATAGTTAACACCTTTGGGAAAACTGCACACATGACTTTTTTATGTGATTGGATGATTGAATGGTTTAAGGTTAATGGTGTTGGCCGCTGCACTTGGAGTTGTCAGTCAAGTTACAGAGGGCCACTTTCCAGGGGCCCATCTTGACCCTGTGTAACATTTCAGAGCATAAACAAGAAACAGTATCTCACATCAGTGTGTGAGAGGTTTAAATGTCTGTCACCAGGTTTGCTGAAGATGTTGCTTACATTTTATAAATACTTTTGGGTGCAGGTTTTTCCGCCTGTGAGAACCCCCCAGAAAAGAGCAGTAAAGCTCTTATTTCTTGTCTTTGCAGCTGTAAACAGCTGAAACGGCTGCTGTCTTAATGTTTCTGAGGAGGGGGGAGATTAAAGCTGCCTTATCAGAGCTGCCTGAAGGCGCCAACATTTTAATTCAAACCCTGTTTTTCCCTGTATTAAATCACACCAGGATTATTGAACACGTGTAATCACAAAATATTTAAAACTGTAACTGACTGTATTTACACTCACTTCATATTTCACTTCATGTATTTACTGAAAAAAGTGTTAAAGCTGCATTAAGTTACATTTTTGATTAAACTACTGAACGTCCATAGTAATGAACCCACTGAGAATCAACACCCAGCACTCTATGCAGTTTTCAGCCTCTTTTAGCCTTTTTTGGCTTATTGTTTTTATCTCCCCGATGCCCCACAACGTAAATCCCTTCCCAGTGGTCTGCAGCACTATCTTGAGGTTACACTTTAAGCCACCTGGTTATTAATTGGTGTTGACATGCAGTCTGTATCTTTGTCATCTGGAAAATTACTATCTTTAACAAGCTTTTGCATTTACAATCAATATTAATAAGCTTTCTTGTTATCTCAGTTCTGCCTGCATTGTGATTGGATCTCAATATGCAAACTACTTGATTTGGTCTGCACACAGACAGAAATGACAATTGGAACATGGAACTACATGATTACGTGACTATTGCTTGACAAGCATCAACCGATTAATTCCTTGCAGCTTCTCAAGAAATCCCATGTGTTGTCAGCCATGACTCGTGAGCACAGTTTTCGTTATACTGTATTTGTCTCCCTACAGACACAGTGGTACCAAACCTGGCAACCTCACGGTGATGACAAAACTTAAGGATACACAGTCACTGTACCTGTGCATAACTCCTCCTCAAAACACAAATTGTTGTTTTCACATTTCTGTTTGTGCACCGATAAAACAAATGAGATACAACGAGCTTTGGAGGTGAACTATTACGCTAAGCTCAGCTAACCACATCCTGACTCCAACACAGACAAGAGAGTCGTATCCATCTTCCATATTTAAGATTATTACTTAAATATGGAACCTGGAAGCCTAGATTATTAAGTCCTGCTTTAATAATCTAGGGCTCCGTGATAGATAGAATCTGGGGTGAAATGTCAACAACTATTTTCACAAAAAAGTGGTTACACTCTCTCTATTATGTGCGTAGAAAATACAGGCCACAGTCCTACACATCTTGTTAATGTAATCAGAGGACAATGAAAGTGAAGTGTGCTTTCTGCTGATGATTAAGAGCTGCCCTGACCAAATTTTGATTCACTACATTTGCGAGCAATTGGCCACCTGGGTCCCTCGGACCGCTTTAACCAAACCCTGCTGTATTGTGTCTATGTGGGATGCTGGCTCCGCCCCGTCCCTCCCTCCCTCTGAGCCCCCAACGAGACACTGATGTGTCTGAGCTGAGGTGTGGCAGATTGATTCATTAGTTCATTAAGGCGTCTTGTGGCCATGGTAACAATCTTTCGAAGGGGTCATTGGTAACGTGACAGTCCCCTTCAGGGCAAACCCTGTCACAGGACCTGAGCAATGGCAGGAGGTACAATCAGTCACCCCTCCCCCAAAACATCCAGAGGTCCCATAACCCATTTATGCCCTCTGCCTTACAAAAACACACACGAGAAGTGCACATAAACACACCTGCACAACACACAACGCTCCTGCTATAACCTAATCAGAAATCCTATGTGGTATATCTAATGATTCTTGCTGCAGTGAGCCTCCAGCCAGGCAAATTTCACCACTGCCAACGGGAGGTGAAGGCTTATGGTTTTCTATTTTGTATTGCTGTAATTTATTCAGTGTGTGCAGTGGGTGGATCCTGTATAATGATTCAGTCTAGGAAGTTAGTTAAAGTGAAAAACTGATGAGCCTACAATGTATTTTATTTTTGTTACATTTAAGAACACTGTTTGTTTGTATCATACACACCATATTTAGTAATGCTTTACATCACTCTATATATATATATATTGCTGAATTGTGTTAATGCAATAACCCAATTTTACACTATTAACATGGAATGTATATTTTCTTTTATTTGTTAGTAAACTTAACAATAAATAAATAATAAGTACCAATAAGTACCCTAACACATTCAATTTAATTTCACCCATGTATGCATGTTCGGAAAGTCTCATGCTCACATATCCCATATAATATGTGGATATGAAAAAACAAAACTTGATAATATTAAGGTTTAATAAAGCACTGACAAAGCATAGAATAGAACCAGTCGATGTAAAGGAAGCTGGATCTTAATCCAAACACGACATCAGGATGAAAATCTGCAGCAGAAAATAAAAAAACAGAGCCTGACAGGTATTAAAGGTGATTTTTTTTCAGAATAAACACTGAAAACACTTGATTGTTATCTTTTTTGCAGGAGATGAAGCCACCACATCACGAGGTCGTCGCTAAAATCACTAACATGTCTCAATCCAGGTCCAGGTCATGACCTGGTCTCTCTTCTGCTCCACAGACCTGCCATTCTCCACCTGTCCACCAGAGGCCCTCGCACTTTCCCTCCCTTCCCCCTCACCTGAGTGACCCACCCACCTCCTCACCTGCATCTCGTTCCCTCATTAGCCACTCACCATATAAACGAGTCAGCTTCCTTTGTTCGCTGCCATTTTGTTTATGTCACATGTGTCACACTCCTGATTTCTAGCTTCTGTTTATGTGAGAACTAAAATGTGCACCTGCCTCTTTTGCCTGGTTTCTGGACTTTGGATTGTCTGCTTGACCCCTCTTGGATTTGTTTACTACTTGGACTGCCCTCTCTGGATATGACCCCTGCCTGCCTCCCTTACTCTGTAAGCCTATACATCTCCACTCTTTGTAATCACATCAGTGAACTGCATAGCTCCTGTCCCCTGTATTCCTGTCTGCCTGCGTGCACCTTCTGTGACTCTACAGACTCTAGTAAGCATAAACAACGTGGTATTAGACTATAATTAAAGGCCCAGACAGGCAGATTTTATCACTGCTCTTTTCTGTTTCTGCACACTTTTTAAAGTGGTGCACTGTGCTGCTACATGATGAGCACTGCTTGCACAGTTTGGGAATGTGGCCTCAGCAAAATGTTGTGGACCTGATAAGAGTTTAATCAAAAGGCTCCAATTTCCCTTTTCATACTGCTGTCAGGGTGATGAGGATGCAGCAAGTACACTTAGGACTGCAATCTGCATAAAGTTTATTAATATTATGCTGGCCTTATCACTGGATTTAAAATTTGCTTTAACTGCAGCAAGTCATGAAGGATTTCTGCTGTCGTGTCAACCACTTTACAGATGTGACTTTTCTAAAGGTGGCCTGTGGGGAAAACACTTTTAGGGGCAACAGAGGATTGTTTTTTTTTCTCTTTAGTTGCAGTACCGCAGTTGGCATTGGAACAAATTAGCTTAGCTCTGTTAGTACTTCCATACTTGAAACTCATGGAGCTACTGAAACACGACCAATGCAGCTCCTTGCTTTTTTTTTTTTTTTTGTATTTCCTTTTACCCACTTGGGCAGTAAAAAAAAAAAAAAAGCTAATGCACACAACAATCTGTCTAATCATGGAGTTTCTAGCAGAGCAATCCTCCTGTTCTGATTTGGAGGCTTGTTAGTATGATTGCTGTAGTTTTATTGAGGGAGTTATACACATAAATCTTTCTTTCCTTGGTCAGCATAAACAAGTTATTAAAGTTGGTTTCTCCATTAGGGGAGCATGCCCTTGAAGCCCCCGGGCATTTTCTGGTGAATGGCGTCCTTTCTTACGATCCCGCTCCTTCCTCTGACAGAGTCTGTTCAAACCACTGGGCCTTGACTCCGTCTGGCACCCCTGTAGTGAAACACTCTGCCCCCAATCTGTGTGAGCAGAGCAGCCAGTGTGAGGACTCACTCCATAGACATGGAGGGAGATGATGACGATGAGCTTAAGTCAAACGTCCTGAATACTTCAAAGATTTTTTTTTTTTTTTTTTTAAATGCCATTGGATGATTACCCCTATGTTGGCCCTCACAGGAGCACCATTTTCATTTCATCTCCACTTTGAACTTCTCAAAGCCGCTGCAATTACAGCTGAGTAGTATTCATATACATGATACTCCACACATACATGACATCCCTTCCTGAAGAGTGTATAGAGTCATGTTATGCCACGGAGGGGCTCAACTCTCCTTGATACACTGTTGGTACCAGGTACTTTTCTCAATTAAATTTTCCGCTACAGATAGTGCCTCCCCCCTCATTGTAAGCGGGAGTCTCAACTGATCATCATAATGGCTGTTTGTCGGCGATGTGGTTTTGCAAGTTTTTAAAATCTTAGTTGAGTGAGTAAAAACATGGAGGTTTCTACTGATGGTAGCTTGGCTGTTTTGAAAAATGGCAGCGTTGTGCATTATGTCCTTTTTTTTTTTTTTAGTGTCGGCTCAGCTCACCTGGAAAAGTGTCATGTTTGATTTGATTTACACAGGAACAGTTGTCATAAGAACAAAAGCCTTTTTGACAGCCATCTTTGTAACAAGTACAGTTTAACACTACACATCCCAGGATTCTACAGAATGGTGAATAATTTTCCAGTGCAGCCAAACAATCTTAATAAAGTAAGTCAATATTTGGTTTCTTTGTTGGGAGGTTTTGAAGCATGGAGGTGTGCACCGCCTGCAGCTTGTCGTCTAGCAGCTCACCGTGTCTGGTCCTTCTCTTCCTTTGCTATCTTGCAATGATGAGATAATGACGTTAGAATCAGGATATAATGGGTTTCTGAACTGATTAGCAACCATGGCTAATGTTGGTTTAGTGACGTGGTCGCTGTGAAAGAAGTTCTGAAGCTGACACTCATCTTATTAGCGCCTCATGATTTTAATGATGTTTCAGGTCAACTTTGAATATATTAAAGGATGGAGTGCCGTAACAGGGTAATCCATGTAATATATTAACTTTGACTAAAGTATTTGGGTGTACAGCACCTAAAGTTGTGACAACTTGGTGAAACTAGAAATTTAGATTTGATCTTGTTTGTGGAAAATGTATCTTTAGTGTTGACATGAGAGTGAATATAATCGAGTCTGTCCATTAAATTTTCCATGTGACGCCATTATTTCTCCTCCCATCCCCTCTTTTGGCTTTCAAGCTACACAACAGCACTAGAAGTGTCTGGAATAAAGAGAAAAGAAGAAGCAATGGGGGGGAAAGGGATATAACAAAGAGGCACAGCTCATTTAAAAATACAGTGGGAGAAAGATTTGGCAGGGAATCTTTTTTTTTTTTTTTTCTGCCTCTCTTCTCCATTACTGGGGAAAAGAAGGATTTCAGATGGGGTTTGGGATTTCTGCCCATTTCAAAGACTTTTTCATACGAGCTTCGGCTTTCTTTCCACTCTTACATAAAACAGACTTCAGCTCCAAAGGCCAGCGATATTTGTGTGGCCCAGTCTTCAAGTCAGTGAGCCAAGAATTAAAGAGACAAATATAGATTTTGTACTGCAATATCGGGGCACCCCCAGTCACTATGACTCAAATCTGTCTCTCACTTGAGTCCCACATGTAGAAATTTAATGCACCCTGTTAACGTGAGGATTTACTTCATTTAGCAATAGTTGCTTTTCTTGTCAAATTATTTTAAAGAACATAAGTTAATGGCTATACAAACACGTCATTGTTTGTGTATTGTATTTTTTTAAATATATATTTTATTTTAATGTGTCATTTTAAATTTGTTGCAATCATTCACTGATCCTATACATTCCACTTTCAAGTCTGGACTTGCAGTAATGTTAAGGATACTGGTACAAGTACTTATAGTACTACTACTAATAAAACTAATGATTTTTAGTTGTATAGCAGTTTTCCTTGATTGTCTCAAATGTTTAAACAATTTGTAAGAAAAACATCAAGAGGGCTTTTAAGAAGAGACTGACGTCGACATGTGTAAGTTCACCTAAGATCTTCTGGCAAAACGTTTCAAAGTTCAGGAGCTCTGGCTGAAAAAGTCCAGTCAAAGCTGAGTTATGAGGGTGCAAGGTCTGTGTGGGCGTCTGCACGGGGGCGGGGGGTGAGCCTCCGGCATGTTAATGCTCCCCTGGTGAAGCCCCACTCCCATGGCAGGTGAAGAAGAGAAGAGCTGGTATTACCATCTGTCACGGATGTAGCACATGCCCGTCTACACCCTCCCCACAATGACAGTAAAGTTAGTGAATGACTGTAGTGCAGTGAGAGTAAAGAGAAAATAGGAGGGGAACTCTAATAAGCTAAACATTAGTTGAGTAATGAGCCATAAGATACGCACAGAGGCAAATTACAGCTCATATAGATCTACTATGTTGATAAAACGGATGTTATAGTGTAGCAGAGTGTGACAAAGAGGCACAACTCCGCAGCCTGAGGAGCCTGTAGTGGATGAATGGAGCAACAAAATGTCAGACTTTGACACAAAAGACTGCTGTTCCTGTTTCCTCCCAATCTCAGAACCCATCGGCTATCGTCTGACGATTTAACCTCTGGGGGCAAGGGCCAACGTTTAGGGGCTTCCGGCGTAGCCAGTGGGTATCTGGATGATGGGCATCGTCAGGCGATGGCTGCTGGGATCTGAGCCCTGAGTGCTTTCTGCCTCTTTGCTTTCCACATGGACTTTCTACCTGGATGCAACCAGACTGATGGACACCAGAACACTTCCACTACCAAAATCCTGTCCCATGTCAACCGTTTTGTTCTGTTTCTGTTGTCAGACACCTGAAGTGAACCATTGACGCCACCTGTTAACCAACGATGCTGCTGTGGGGCAGCTGATCACGTTATGCTGCAAAGTCCCCTGACTGCATAAACTGATTGGTTATTCATGCATTCAAAAGAAGTGACAGTCGTCCGCATGTCACCATTCTGGAAAAAGTTGTCTTCATCTGCTCCAATTACAAACAGTTTTCAGATCTGTCCACTCTGGAAAGCTTTTGTTCAAACAGGCTCAGTTTTTGCTTTTGAAAAAGATCATTAACGCTTTTAATAACAACTGGCCATGTTGGATATACTAAAAATTATCAGTTGGAGAGGAAGTGTCTCTGGAATGTCTAAATGCTGCCAGGTTTTGTTCTTCAGATTCTTCAGCAGCAGGGTAACTGGAGCGCGCTTCAGGCTGAGGAGGAAAGAGCCAGTGGATAGCGAGCGGCTGTTTATAACAATAGACAGAATATGTGGGCCAACAGTTGGAAAAACCCTGTTTCAGGAGAAGCCTGGTTAGAATCAGGTCTCATGAGTAAGAGGTGGATAGATTTCATGTGATGTGGTTTTCTCCAGAGTGGAGGAAAAATTTGGCTCAAATCCAAACCAAATATTCCTGATATGAGGTGTAAGATACACTTTTACACATGTGTGCAGCTGCTGCAGTCCTGCTTTCAGCGTGAAGCTCTTTCAGGTTTGTTTTGAAATGGCAAAGGCTCATGGAGTTGTGATTCATACTTGAGGTGCCGTTTCTGAGCTCTCAACAGTATTTCAGTCTTCATTACTGAGTGAGAATTATGTTTTTTAACTTTTCCCTCCTTTTTTTTTTGCTGTGAAGGACTGGATACCGTCTCCTTCTCGGGCCAAAAAAATCAAACAAAAAATCGGAGAAGGCTATAGGTCAACATTACAGCCATGTTTACGTACTTTAAAGGGTCACAAAGGTTGGGAACCACTGGGTTGAAATACATCTGAACACTTTAATGGAGCATCTTTTCTTATGCAGCCATAGAAACTATTTCCATAAATCCACATCCATTGTCATATTCAAGATGGTAATTCTTTTCAAACCCATCAATCACAGGTGTCCTCAACAGCATTTAATGTCGAGAAATATTTATCACTTCTATGAATCCATTGCATTTGTTCCATATTGATTCAGGGTTTGAGTGCTTTACCTACTTTGCAACATGATCATAAAAGCTAGTGATAGCTGGTACAAAAAAAATCAGTTTAAGCTTAAAAGAGCTACTATGTAATGGGTAATGATTAATGCTTCCATATGATGTAGAATTATTTTTGTTTTTCAGCATTTGTGGAGCAGAAACTGAAACTTTGACTTGCTTGCTATGTTTGGAAGCACCTTCTGGTGAACCTGTAGTACGCCATAGGGTTTTTATCTCCATGTCTAATACCTGTGCTGTGTCCACAGCTGTACACTCGTATAGTAAATGACCGGGCGAGACAGCTGGTTGACCAAATCAGGAAGCTTTTCTGCTGCAGCTGTTAGCCAAGGTGACCCCACAGTCAGCGACGAAAACACTAGAAGCCTGCTCACTTTACTGGAGGACGTCCAGAGTATCAAACGTTTCCTCGCTCTGAACCCTGCATTGTGTGCTTTGTGGTTGTTGATTGTAGTCTGTTTTATTCTTGTGTTAAAAGATATTCTAATCTTCTAATAATGTCCTGATTGCTTCTTTATAAGATGAATATTAAGTAGATCAGATATTTCCTGGAGACAATTTGTGGGTGAGCTTGAGATGGCTGAAAGTATTAGGAAAACTAACATCTGAATGGTTGCTAAGGTGTTTTTTTACTGCTAGATCATCAACAGTGGTTGCTCTGGTAATCATTGTTGGCTAGCTGATTTATAACCTACTGTATGGTGGTTTATATGGTGGTACAATAACTCAGGTGTAACGTTTTTTATAATTAAAGGGTAAACTTTAAGTAAAGCTTATTTATGTCTACAGGTGAGTCTAGTGGGTTATGAATCATGTCCAAAGTCCACAGGGAGGGAGCCCCGAAGGTAGAGGACACAGCACAACTTCAAAGGCGCAGTCTCTTTAGTTTTAAGCCTGAAGCAAGTTACAACTAAAAATCCCTTGGTCAGAAGATTAGAGACCAACAGGTGATATAGGGCCGCTAGTGGCTTCCTCGACAGGGCGGTGACTACGTCCACTTCCTTTATACAGTCTACGGCCGAGTTCATCAAACTAACCTGCCAAATAAACAGCAAAACAAAACCTGCAGCTTCAAGTCTGAAGTCCAGTTACAGACCTCCATTTAAAAAAAAAAAGCAGTCTCAAGCACAATAATTATATTATAGATGTTCCCATTTTGCAGTCACTGAGGACATTTCTGTCACAAGTTCATCCAAAATAGAGAAAATCCTCTGGGAGGTGGGAGGACATGAACCTCAAAAACCCCCAGGGCACGTCTGTGTCTCGTTCTGGCTGCGGTCTGGGTTTGGTTTGGCCTCCACACACCTTTTAAATCCCAGCAGGAGCGTTTCGCCTGGCTTCTTAGCCAACTTGCTCAGATTTTGTTGATTTAGTCATTTTCCTGTGAGTTTCACACTTCTGACATGAGCAAACAATCTACGTTTCTTATATTGTCTAGTTTAAATGTGTTTTTTTTGTATGCATTCACTACTTTTGTGCATACAGAGTGTAGGTTAAGGTGTTTTTTCACACCAAAGACGACCATTTCCTCGTCCATAGTGTAAAACAAAAACACCCTCTGACGTCTGGCCTGCTGTCACGATTCTAAAAACTAAGTGTGGGTGGAATAAACGAGATCTCTTTGCCGTTTGTCTGACTTCCTGCCTGCCTCATCTGCAGTCGGGCTGCAGCTTTCGTTAGAAATAGACGTGGCACGTATCTTTAACGGAGTGGAGCGCTGAGGTGCTTCTGGTGAGATTTAAAGCATTAACTACTTGGGCCAGAATGTGACGCAGACGCCCCCAGTGGGTCTTAGCCTAAAGACTGCTGCTGTTTGCTCAGACCCTCCATCTTATTACCAGAGATGGCATCAGTGAAATAACAATAGAAGACAGCGCGGTGGATTCAGGTTTTCACTGGGCGGGACTGTCTGCCTGCTGTCCCTGCATATGACATCACAAGTGGGGCCAAATCTAAGCAGCATGATTTCCCCACACATTTACGGAAAGATGGTAAAAAGGAGAAAGATCTTTACTCATAGTTTGAGGATCTCTGGGCACACATTCATGTTAAGACATTAAAACATGCATTTTATCTCCTTTAAGGCTGACTGAAAGTTCAGTTTTGCTTTTTGAGTAGGTTCAGTTGTAGTGGGGTTTGTAGAAGTGGCGGGGGAATCCTAGAGATAATATCGGAGTAATGTTTGGTGTAACGCTGGTACCCTTTGCAGTAGCTGTTGTATCAGTAAATCTGACGAAAGTGCTGAGGAGCAGACTTTTTAAACTAGTCACTATCTCAGCAATCAGCCTAACAAGCAAACAGACACTAGGTTGCAGCTTCTGCAATCAGACAAGTGTCGACACTTAAATCCACAAACATGAAAACATCAGGGTGGTAGCTCACAGTTTAGTGAGACCGAGAGGTGCTGGTGGGAAGATTCTGTCTCCTAGAAAGCAAATATTTTCCACATTGCGGCACTATTACCTTAAGTGTGTTACTTTGGTAAATAGTTACTTTTTAAACATGGTGGAAGAAGTATTCTGGTCCCGAGGTAATAAAAGTGCTCATTGTGCAGTAAAATTGTCTGTCAGAGTTGTTTTATCTGGTGGTTTTGGATTCATATTACTCATTTTAACTACTTTACTGTTTTTGTAGTTTAACCTACTGCAGTGCATCATGATCTGTAAGATCGTCATGTGGTTGTGGCTAAACTGTCCTGTTAAGTCTGGAAACTTCTTGTGAGCTCAAAAACGGCTTTGTGACAATTCAATTTCCAGCTCATTCAAAAAGAGTTTTTTTTAAAATAGTTATCTTAAAGGATAAAATCTGTCTTCTTAAGCTTGGGGCCTGTTTTTACATATTTTGGGTTCAAAATGGCTCGCAGGAACAAAGTCTTGGCATTGGTCCAGCAATTATACCTCTCAGAATACAGGAGTTGGTGCCACGATCGGCTAGTTTGTGTTATAAAGAGTTAACTTGGATCCAAAATCATGTGTTGAAACACAGAAGTAACAGCAACTAGATTAGTAATCCCCACGTTCTGTAAGGTAAACTTACTGTTTGTTGATGGAGTCTGGTGGCTTTGAACAAAGTGTGTAAAGATCTTCCAGGTCTGTCTCTGTAGGGATTCTTTCCATAATGTTGTCAGAAACTTAACAATAACAATAACAATCTGAACCCGTCGGTGGCAGAAACAAGAACTTTTTAGTGGTCATACTTGGACAGGTGTGGTTGTCCCTCAGGATTAAGATCAAGCTTGTTCTCTGCTGCCGGCTGAGATGATCCACTGGACCAGATCCAAAACTTTTTGTATCTTCCAGTTATTTCGAACCCAAAACGTGTAACAAGTATAAGAGTTCTACTTTATGAAGTAGAATATTTAAAGGAGCATACTGCAGCCAAATCTGGGCTTCTCTTTCTCTCCACATATTTCCTACACTTGTTGTATTAAGCACTGAAGAGGGGAAGAAAACATTTCACTGCACAAATTAGATTTAAGTTGAGTATGTGACAAAGAAAACTTGAAACTGACTGAAATCATTGAAGATATGTGGGAGTTGCTGGACATGAATGGTTTGAAAGTGTTTTCTGAAAACTAACTAAAGCTGTCAGACAAGTGTAAGGCAGTAAAATGTACATTACCTGCAGAGTAGAAGCATAAATCTGCATTAAATAGAAACACTCGGGTTAAGAAGACCTTCTGGTGCCTTAAAGTTCGACTGAAGTGCAGCGCAAGAGTAAATGTACTGCAAGACAAGACTTCCAGTACTTTAAAAATTAAATTTCAAGCCTATTTGTAAATGGATTTATTACCTTCAACCACAATGAAAATGCACATAAAGAGCTGCAGTTCGGCTGAATCCAGAGTGATTTGGGCTGAAAGGTGCACAGCCGTGATAAGGTGGCTTATTATCGTGACCTTGAGGACTTTCTACCCACCAAGACGAAGTGGCCTGTAGTTTTGCCGCAGAAGAAAACACCGATAAGCTGCTTCAGGAGCGCCACAATAGGAGGAGGAGGACCCCGCCAGACTGAGACTTTAATTGAGCTCCCTCCCCCTCCTCCTCCTCCTCTTCCTCCCCCTCCTCCTCCTCCTCCTCCTCCTCAGTCTCCTCCGGGTAACTTCTCGTCGACACTCCGCTTCACTTCACATTATTTCGGACTGGATACGACGAGCAGCAGAGACATGGCTTCCCTCCACGCCACTTTTCTACTCTTTCTCCAGATCTGCATCCTCAGCTGGAGCGGTGAGTTAAACCTTTTTAAGAAGAGCAAATAAAATAAAACCGACAAGTTGAGCCAGAGGAGGATTTACAATCCGCTGAGTTTGAATGGGGAACGCGACATGTGCGCTTCTCCTGGATGCTCCAACCTTTTTCTGACATTTCCAAGCGCGTTTTATTCAACTCCAGCTCCGTTTTCTTAAACCAAAGCGCGTGTTTTTTCCTCCTCTGTGCTTTTCATGAAGTTTAATTACGTTCGCCTGCTTGAATTTAAACGCCAAGGTAGATTTGAATTCGACACTTTTTCAGCATCTCATTCCTTGAATCTGGTTGTTTTCAGTCGAAGGTGTCGCAGTTGTAAAATATTTAAAGGTGTGATTAATTACCGCGTAATTGATGCTGTTAACGGGCCAATTAACGCACCAGCACGGTGCTGTAGGCTGCCTTGGAGCTCACGGAGCACATGAGGGGTGTTTTCTTATTAAAGTGTTGTGAGACAGTCTGGATAAGTTATTAAAGGTTTAATAAGACTGCTGTAAACATCTGAGCAACCACAGCGGTTAGACCACAGGACCAAACTTAGAAAAGTGCCCCAGCTCCCTGCTCAGGACTGTTTTTGGTGATGCTTCTCATCAGTTACTGCTGACCATAATAGAAGAGGGATGTGATGAAGAAGCTGGTTTTACACGCAGGATTAGAGGAGTTTTTGAGATACTGGCCAAGTGTGACTGTTTTCTTCAAAGAGTTTTAAGGTGTGGCGTTCACTGTCTAGTGAAAAATGTCCATCATAGTTGCTCAGAGTTCAAGGTCACACCCTTGCATGTCTTCTCTTTGCTGACCAAGACCCCAAAATCCAAAGAGATTCAGTTTACTATGATGGAAAAGAGAGAAATGCTGCAAGTCTCCACTGTTGACGAGCTCCTGATTGATTTTCTGTTTTGACTCTAAATTTAGTTCATGACTGGGAGGCAGGTAAAGTAACACTAGATTAAGTGTGGAGGCTGCTGCTGTGACACTGAAGTGGAACAGAGACGAGATCAGTTGATTAATACCCTTTGATAAGCAGAATAATGGTACAGTCATTGGTTTCTACATCGCAAATGTGACGACCGGCTGATTTTGTCTGTTTTTGTTGGACAAAAATACATTTGAAGAGGTCACCTTGGAGTTTGATATGAAAATGCCTCATTCTCTGATTTTTAAATGTGACGATTTGCTCATTTTCTCTGTTTCATATCATTGTCAACTGGATGTCTTGGGGTTTTTGGACTGCTGGGCAGATAAGAAAAGCCATTTGAGGATTTCACCTTGGACTTTGGGAACTTGTGATAGGCATAATGTGGAACAAATAATTCATAGATTAAGTGAGGAAATAATCTGCGGTTTAATCAGTAATGTAAATATTCATTAGTTTCAGCCCCTATGCTTATGTTTGATAAGCTGTTAGAAAAGACTGAAGCCACCAAGTGAAGTGTGCTACTGCAGATAGACAGTGTGTCTAAGTGTGACCTGACTAATAACAGCAGGGTTTCCGTTCACGCCACCGTTCCAGAGTTGTTGCCACTGCTCTTTCCGAATTTCATGAGACGTCATGAAGAAGCAGTTACACGACCTAAACGAACGGTCACGTGCTCTCTCTCCACTTTGAGGATGATCACTTGCTAAGTCATGATAACCAAATTAACAGTGTGAGGAACGTTTTCTCCTCGGGGCAAAGTAACAAACAGTTCAGAGGAAAGGATCAAGACAGGTAAGTTTAACTAGCTATCAAGTTAGATGGATTTTATAGTTTAAATGAACACTCACAATGTATTTCTTATTGATGTCAATGGCCAACTACTTATTTTGAATAACGATATATCATGAAATAATGTTGGGGTACAACAAAACCCTTTGGCTGCAAAAAAGAAATCTTACAGGAACAAATGAACAGTCGGTTTCAGCGTTTTGCAGATATATCGACCCTCCGGCTGTGCACACTCAATCGATTTAAGAATAGTAAAAGATTAGAACCTCGACTCTAATGTGAATCTTTGGTTTTTCACCCCCCCCCCCCCCCCCCTCCTTTCAAAGGCAGACATCATGTTTACTGATGGATTACTTAACTCAAGCTTGCTTTACTGTACAGAATTAAACGTAAACCATCCGTCTTCATGTAGCATCTCACAACAGGACAACACTCACTCTGTCCCAACCTTAAACCTCTTTTTCTCATAAATCCCTGTTTTTTTACTCCATCAGCCTGGTCTTAATTGGGTTACCGCTATTTAATCCTCATCTCCCCTGTACCTCCTCTGGAGACGGAGTAAAGCTGTCTGTTTTTGGATTAGGTTGTTGGTTAGTAGAGACCTCCGTCCCTCTAAAGAGCGACTAAACCAGGTTCTGTCAAAACTGACCTCCTCCCTAATGGGCCTTGAAGGGCACTTACTCCAATACAATTTGGGGCTAAAAGCATTTGTCCTACATAGAAATAAACCCTAAGAAGAGCCCTAAACATGTAGCTGAGTTGATGCACCAGCATCTATTGATTCCACAGACTGGGGTTCATCAGTATGATGGTCATGTCGTGTTACAGGAATGAGCGAGTGATCCAGGCAGTGTGGTTGTGCAGTAAATCAGAGCAGCGGCAGAGCTTTTACGGGGACAGAAAGTAGACACGAAGAACATGCTTACTTAGCCAAACAAGGTTTTATCCTTTAGTGCATTTCAAATCTGAGGGATCCTTTAAGTCAGTTTGTGTAAAATATCCTCTGTAAAGAAAATGCAAGATGGGCTCCTTTTTATTTTATTTTTTTTTATTAACCACATGTGATCCTATAATTAGGGGTTTTGTGTGTATCTCAACCAACAGGCCAATAAATAACCAGATATATGATTGATAATCCTCATTCCTGTGTAGCCACAGCCTGATGTATCTTACTCCTCTGTCCCATGCAGCTCCATCATTGTCCGAAAACTATTAAAAAGGCATTAATGAGCCAAACTGTTCCTTCATTACGATGAAACATGGCTGCCGAAGTCCATTTTGAGTCAATCACACATACACTGTCCCGCTGCTGTTCATGGAGCACCAAATGTGTATCAATCTGCAGCTAAAAGTAGTCCCTGATGAGTGCACGGTTTTCTTTGAGTGCCCAGCTGTTTAGGAGATGACTGAACCTCTCTTGACCTGATAAGTTTGACGTATTGAGGAGGAAGAAATGGGCCGAGAGGCACAGGCAGGTGAGGGAAATCAGAAAGTACAGAGAGAGAGACTAACACAAAGCTGGTTTGGGTCGTTTATTTTGGGAGGAGTTTGGTACCACAGAGCTTAAGAAGTGATGTTGGCTCTTAACGCTACTGTTACTCACTTCAGGTGGTAACTTTACCGTGTTGTTTTTCTGATACATGGTTGTTCATCTTTCCACCTCTAGTAGAAATACAATATCAGCTCCTTTTGTCCGATGCACTGAGCCAACTACCCCAGGCAGTGACTGACGTAGAACCAGTTTGGGGACGATGATCCAGGGGTAGGTTGACGTGCTAATGATGCTTGGACTGACATCGCTTCAAAACAGCTTTGACATCCCTCATAAACAAATGCTGCATTTATTTATGGACTTGGGGGTTTTTTTATTGTTGTTGTTTGGTGGCGCAAGTCTTTAGTTTCAACCACAAGCTTCTTTAGAGCCAAAGGATGTTGTGGTTTCCCCGTTTTTTCAGTGAAGCTTCTGAGAAACAACTCGCGTCTTCAGGGTGGAGCACTTTTGCTCTGAAGTCATTTTTAGTTCTTTGTTTTCTTCTTCTTCTTGTACTTGCAGTGGAATAAGCTGCAGGTCCAACACATTCTTTAATTCAACTCATTGTAGAGTTTAATAGCATTGATACATAAGTAAAGGGCTGTAACTTTGATATGATGATATCCTGTTATTCAGATTGATTTAATCAAATATTCTCATCAGCATATCTTTGCATGGTTTTTCAACTAAAACAAGCAATTTGAAGATATAAGCCTTAAAGTTTACACAAGTTTTTGACATTTGAGTATTTAATCAATGGAGATAATGGTCAGATTAATCAACTGACGGAAAACGTGCTGAACTCACAATCCGTTCTGACCGTGTTGTTCTTTTTATCATTCAGTTTATTATTCATTGTGATTTATGTAGATTTATTGAGATTTGGAAATGGAATTGAGTGATACATTTAATCAAAGTGAATTACTTAAACTGCCAATCTTATAATTGAGATATCTAAATCGTTTTTGACCACAAGGTCAAAGCATAAAGACGAAACTGCACTTATGTCAATGTGAAAATTAACTTGTAGAACTATAGCTGAACTTTACTGTAAATACTGTTGGGATGTAATGTTTGATACGATTCTTATTTACTCTTTTTATACTTATATTTCCATTATATTTAGGAAAATGTCTTGTTTGGCAGTGAGAGGTGAGACAAATTATTATGCCGTAGTAGCCAGATAAGAAAATGCATCTTATAGTAAGTAAAGGAGTAGAGAAGTGACTCACACGGTGTCTCAGTGAGTCGGTCACGTCATGTAAATAATGGCTGGCCTCTCCGACCTCCTGTCGATCCGTCTCTGTGGCTGATTGCCTGAGAATGCCTTCACTCTGCCGCCCGGCGTGTCTGGATGCAGCAGGAAGTGTGCAGCTGTTGGCTGCAGTTGTTCATGTGGGATTAGTGCCTTTGCCTGAGTGATAGCCAGGCATGACAGCCATATAATCTAATGTATTGGCTCATTGTTTTCATTAAAGAGAGTGCGCTGTTTGATCCCTGTGGTATTCTAATGGTGCCGCCTCGCTCTACCATTAGGCATATGTAAGCTAATTCAGCTAACATGTATGTCAGCATGCTGAACAATCAGATACCGTACATCCTATTGAATTAACTCTTTTCATTACTTTTACTCATTATTCAGGCTTGTGAGCTTTTGTCTACATGTGTTCAACAGTGTCTGCCAAACATGCACTGGATCTAATAACCAGAGACCAGTTTGCATCCTTTGTCCCCCTCTTTTAAAAGGTGTAAATTATTAAAACACTTGATTTAAGTTGAGGAAAGATGGTTTGTTTGTGTGAAGTACTGAAAAAGTCTGCTGACTTCTTGAGCACTTGACCAAGGCCACCGTCCTCCTTTAACCTTAATGAAGTGCTTTGATGTTCTTTAACATAACTACAAAGACATTGCTCATGCTTTAGTCGTCAAGAGTGGATATTACAGGGACATGAATAAGCCTTTTTGCAGATCTGTCCAGTATGAATGTTTCCCTGTTCTGTTAAAGTGGTAAATTGAGAAGTTTTGTATGTTCTACCAAGTGGAGAGAGAGAGAGGTGGGGCAGAGGGTTGCAACACAACAAGGTTCCATACTTTTGTGATAAAACAGTGATGAGATTCAAAGCAGACATTGATTTCTAAGAAAAAAAGTTGAAGATTTCATCCTTAACTTTGCTAAATCTGTCTGCCGAGCTGCTGCAAACTGACTGAGACTGGCTCGTTTACCTTGTTCTAAAAGCACAGTTATTTGGTTTGTTGTTTGAGTCTTTGATTTAAAGCCTGTGCATGCTCTGAAGATCCAAGACGTGTTTCACAAAATCAAAGCCCTGGCTGTTCAGCTGGCAGGAGCAGAGCTGACATCCACCCTTAAGCCTAAACTGAAGGGTTCTGAAGAGTCTTGTCCTGCATGTGTAGCGCATCTCTGCAGTCGGTGGAAGGTTGATGTTTGAGTGGGATCTTATATCCAACAGCTGCCTCTGTAGTTTGATCCCTGGCCTTCTGGGAGGGAATTTCTCCCGTATTGACTACCTTTCTGGAGCTGAAGAACTGTCCGAAACATCCCCGACTCGTGTGTTCTTCAAAGCACATAATTCAATCCAGTGAAAAATCTATACAGCGAACAATCCACCCAGGAGAAGGAAGGACCTGTTGTAGGAGAGGGAGAGACGGTGATTTAAGCAAACTCAGTAAAGAGGATGAATGTAGGAAATGACTCACGAGAGGCAGAAACGTCTGTGTGTTTTCAGTGGGAGAAGAACCTGTCATGGAGCGGTGCCAGAGCGCTCAACTTTTATCACACACTGTGCCAGCATCACACTCAGGCTTTATTTATTTATTTTGGTATTTATTTTTGAGAAAACGTTGGAAATGCTGCAGGGTTCCACATCAGAGTTTTTTTTTTTTCTTGTGCTGGAAAGAGTGCTGAGAGGGTAGTTTCTTAAAAGCCTCTTTGAATCCCAAACGTTGGATTTGGCTGCACTGCTTTCACTAGATTGATTATTTGTATACAGTCTTGCAAGAGGAGAGTGAATGAAGAGGTATTATTTTATCCAGTTGGACAGTATATTTTTATCTGCATGATTATTTGAAGAGTGAAACATTTGTTGATACCTGAAGGAACACTTTGCTTGTAGTGTAGATAACCAGTCTGTCCTGGTGGCCTTAATTGTCCCTTAAACTTCATATTGATGGATAAACCAGTGATTTCCTGCTCAGAGAATCATTCCTATACTGTTTACATGCATCAGTGTGTCCACACAGAATTCACAATGGCTGTGCAGTGGATTTACCAGATGTTATTTTTACACTCAGGCCCCCAGCGTTCACTAGCAACCGGGCACTGATGGAAGAAGTATTCAGATGTTTTACTTCAGTAACAGTAGCAATGGCACAATTTAAAAACACAGAGCTTTTATCTCTGACATGTACTTGTGGCATAAACTTTTAAGTAGAAGTAAAAATTATCACTACAGGGGGAAAAAAGGCCTCTGTCAGTGTTGCATTATGTATTATACTATTGGATTATTAGTAGTTGGCTGTGGTAGAGTTTATTTTTTTTGGAGTAAAAAGTATAAAGTAGCATAAAATTCTTCAAGTACCCAGAACTGTGCAGCACTTAGTGAATGTACTTGTTACTTTACACCACCAGGACCAGACGTGCATCTGGAGTTTTGCCAGCAGCAACATGTGGAATCTGAATCAGCCGATGCAGGAACATAAACAGCCTCACACCTATTTCTAACGGAGGGCATCATTACGAGCTGGCGACCTACATTTTGAATTAATGTCCACGCTAAAAGCATGCAACTGATTTAACAACCACAAGGCCACAAGTCATTGTCACCTCAGCTGAATCAGACGGGTCCTGATGTGTCTCGTGATCAGTTTAGTTATAAGATGATGGCGTATGTGGCCTTTTGTTGTTGTGATGTGGAGCATCTCTCTGCTCTTTCTCTCAAGGTTAATGGTATCACACCACTTCTACTAACTTGCTTTCAGCCTTGTGTGTTGCAGCTGTATTTGGTCGTGACATCTGCACATCGCAATATTGTTAATTTCATGAGATTTATTCTGATATTATGAGTGATATTACACAAGTGCACACTAACTATTAATGTAATATTTCTAGTAAAACCTCTAAGAGAAGATTAAAGATGACTACGTACCAGGATGGAGTGAGAAAAGGTAAAAAAAGGAAGCGACCTGGTGGCTAAATGAGAGTATTTATATTCAGTTAGTTTGCTCTGCAGTACCAATAGCACTAAGCGAGCATCTTTTATTCAGTGTACACCTACACATTCGATAATATATGCATGGTCTCACATATGCGTCTCAAGACTCTCCTGTTTTCTTTGTTTTAAAATAAAGACATTTATTGGTAGTATTTCAGTCTTTGGCAGAATTGGCCATTTGTCTCTAAACTCTTGGCCATCTGTACATGACGTCCCTTCATATTTAGAAGGCCCATCTGTGGGACACATGGCACTCTCTTGGGCCACAATCCAAGTCTTGGCAGCAGTCCCATCAGTGCCAGAGGGAGAGACAAACACCCCCCCAGCCCCCCACCCCAATATCGCCTTCATTGAGAAGCCTTTCCTTCCTCCTTTTTCCCACTTCTCTCCCTCTTTGGTCTGCAAACAGAGCTTAACCAGCAGCTGCACACACCTGACGCCCAATCCATCGGACAGGGCACATTCTGCTGCGGGGGCAACAAGCAGGGGCTCGTGTTTCAGAGAAATCGTACACCACAATGGTCTTTAACTCCTTCCCGCCTTTTCTGAGATGTGTCCCCCATCCTGTGTCTCATCACACACCTCTCTCATGCCCCCGCCTTTGCCCCGTTTTCTTTTGTTTTTTGTTCTTTTTGAGTGCAGTGGACGGAGCCTGGGAATATTTACTTTGCTCTTGTTGTTGTCAACAGTTCTAGCTGAAACAGTGGGAGCACACAGCAAACAAAGGGTGGGATGTGGTGCTGGAGTGATAGAGCTCCCCATCCTTAGTCTGTTTAATATTCAGTCGCTAAGATCTTTTTCGAGCTTTAATAAGAATTTTCATGTAAAATGGGAGTTAATGTCATGTCTGCCTGCTTAGTTGATCAAGCTTTGGCACAGAAAGCTGGCACTATAGAACATACCACCCACATGGACAGCCGATCCTTCAAGAACCGTGTTTTTTTTTTTTTTTTTTTTTTTAGAAACTGGAAGACGGTACTTCCAAACCCCCGATGACGGGAGATGCCAATAAGACCAATCTGATTTCAGAGCAGTTAATTTTTGGCTTTGAAAGTGTTTTATTTTGTGAAAAATAATGTTGAAAAATTGGAAAAAGTAAGTTCAGATAGGCTGATATTAACATTTGGCCGTTGTTATTGAAGGAATAGTTTGTAACTTTGGGAAATATGCTTATTGTCTTTCTTGCTTGAGAAGATCAATACCACTGTTGTGTCTGTACAGTAAATAGGAAGCTCCCGCCAGCAGCTGCTTAGCTTAGCTTAGCATAAAGACTGGAAACGGAAGGAACAGCTAGCCTGGCTCTATCCAGAGGTAACAAAATCCACCTAAAGCTCTTCTAAAGCTCATTAATTAACCCTTTTGGTCTTGTTCATTTAATCTGGACCAAAGCTGAAGCTTCAGATAATCTGTACAGACACTGGACTGATATCAATCTCCAAAAAAAACATCTCAAATGTCAAACCAGTCATTAAAAGTTATGACCAAGATATGTTTTTAAATGGCAAACGTATCTTTGGTATTACTATTGCAATTTCTTACTTGCTTACTTACTGTAACAGGTCCAAATGGAGCTGCATTTTACAGAAATTAAAGTGATTTTCAAACTTTATGGAAATTAAATGGGTGCCAACCAAACATAATGAGTTTTTTTTTTTTTTTTTGTAATCCTTCACGTCAAGCAACTGCATGCATTATCATGCCCCAAAGCAAAGTCACTCATCAATCAGGGGGGGCTGTTGAGTCAGAACGTGCTGTTAAGATGAACTCTTATAACTCCTGGTGGGTGATGAGCACGGATTCCCCTTTAAAACCTGAGGGGTTTAGGTGGGTGTGTGAAATGTGACCACAGCACTATGTCATTGGTTAGAAGTCGGACTTGTAACTTAAAGTCCGTTCTCCTGTAATGGATACGAGATGTGTTTCTTCCTGGAACAATGCAGATGCCACAACTTGTCTTCAGTATTTGCTCAAGGCTTCCCCCCCAGGATCATGCCATTGTCCTGAGGAATGCCAAGTCCTCTGATTTCTCTCATTCGTATAGTTTATGTCAAACTGCCAAACCAACCGATGTGTCAGTGTCACCTGGAAAATGCCTGCAAACATATATTAAGTGTAGCATTCAGCTCATCACCAGGATTAAGTTGCAAAGCAATAACATGAGTACACATGACGAAAGTAACAAAATAGTAGAGACAACAGGTAATGTGTTTTTTCCAGACATTCAAGGAGCAAAAAGCGCAGAGGCTTTGTCAACACATGATGGTGAAAGCGATTTATTATGACAACAGCCAAAAATAACTTGTGTTAAAGAGTCCATATCGTTTTCAACCAAACACACCTGGATTCCAGTGTTTTATTTTAGTTCAGAGCCAAAGAAATGTTTGGCAAATAGATAGGACCAACTTTTTAATTACTAAACCGATTAGAAGGTTTTAAGTGTGATCAGTTTGCTGTTTGATTTTAGCATTGTTTATACAAACATAAGAGATGTAGTGACACGGCCAACCAAATTTTATGACCATCCAATAGTAGGCAAGACATTTCCCTCAAAACTATAAATATCAGCCTCATGATGTTGGAAAAGTCAGATGATCATCTAAGATTCCTCATCAGGGAACCATGAATGTTTGTACCACATTTCATAACAATCCATCCAATAGTCATACTGCTAGCATGGCAGCTAAAAATACACTTTGTTAATTAAAAAGATCTGTTTTATGGAATACACTTTCCATCGTCAGAAGATATGTCGTTCTTTATTTTGTAAATATGTCCGTCCAGATTGAGCGCTAAAGCTGCTGATGCCTGGCTCTGTGCCAGTCAGTTTCCTGCCGCATCAACTTGCATTCACATCTGTTGTCAAATTAAAATGAAGTCGGTTTGAATCCGCACTGACTTTGATGGTGAAAAGACATCTCTGTGTTCGGTGTGTACATGTGCATATGAATATTCATGACGACCTCGGGGCTAACCAGAGAGTCTTTCATGGTGTTTGCCTCTCGAGCTAATGGGCTGTGCCATGCCATGGATATGCCATACATCTGGCACTGTCTTTTTTTTTTTTTTCCTGAACGGTCTGTTCATTACTATAAACCATGCTACCAGCTATATGACTGCTTTTTTCAAATTTTCTTAGTATATCTGTAACATGAAATCTGCACATAGAAGTCCTCCATACCCAGTTCCTTTAGTTAACATAAGGAAATGCCCTCAACAGTGTGTGGTTTTTAAAAATAAACTTAATATGAAGGAATGGAGAGGATGTCTGTGTATGATATCATGCAAAGAGAAGGATTACAGAGTCTTGTGTCAGTGCTGTCTGTAAATGTTATCCCAACCCCTGAGGCTCAGCGATCAGTGCAATGGTAGAGGGCCAGATTTGACTCACATTTCATGCTTTGTGCGGGGACTCTCCCCCTCAGCTAATTCATAGTGCAGGCCTAATTATTTTTGTCTCTTTCTGTTGTTCAGTTCGTGGTTTAAGGGCATTTGTTTGACAGATTCCCGAAAGGGCTCATCTCTTTGTTCAAGTGTCCCTCAGGAGAACCAAGAGAGGCAGAAAATAAGCTGGAGGAAAACCAGCAGCAACTGTTGATCGGACAGAGGAATTTAACCAGTCTGTCTGTTTCTCTGCATCATTGTCACACAAGTAGGACCAAAAGCATTTAAAGTTTTAATGTGGAGAAGATGTGTTGAGTACTACCAGATTTGGGAATTTACACACGATACTAAAACATAACTTGCTTTGACAAATGCAAATTTTTAATTTTTTATTCTTAACTTAGCAACTTCGTCCAAAGTTTTCAACCGCATGATCTTTCACTCCCACTCATTTGTTCATTTATGAAGCTAAAATTCTCCAATATTTAATATTAAATAATATTAAATGTTTCCACACGAGCAGCATACAAGAGCTTTTGCTGAATTACATGTTGTATAAGTAAATGTGAATCTATCAAATTTAATAAGTAACAAGGTCACAGATCTGACCGATGCAGTTGCCAGCCCCCCAGGTGTTACTGTGCTCAGATACAATGGACTTTGGGCAAAACTCCACTTAATAACAATGAGAACTTTGTACTTTTAGACTCTGCATGCATTTTCTCACCCTCCATCCAGCTACCAGAAGTCATAGAGTAGATGTGTGGGAGGAATTTTAGACGGATGCCTGGCAGTTTGAAGTGAGATGAGCTGAATTTGAATCGGAGAAGATCAAACAGATGTGTCTTTTTCTTACTGTGAAAGTCTTTAAAATGGATTCCACAGTGTGCAGAAGGATTAAAATGAGCTTTTTGGAGTAAGTGTCTGGTTGAAACAGAGTCTGCATGGTGACTTGTTGTGGGCTTTGTTGTGAAATGTCACAGAGCTTGACATGGAACGTGATAACAGGCTTTGTTCACAGATAAGAATCAGACACTGAAGGGTGATGTCCAAGTCACAGACAGGATTTATTAAGGAGCCTCGGTGCAGAGTCGACTTTTGGGGCAATTTAGTGGCTGCCAGACACTGTCAGTGTCTTTTGAAGATGTGTCTGATGAAAGCTGTAATGTGATCTACCTCTGCAGCTCAAGTTTAGGGTCTGGAATCTGCCCCTGGGGCTGCGATTTTAGAATAAAGATGTGTCAAGACTCCAGGAAAACACTCTCCCCTTCACGTTAAACTGGATTGAGGACTCTGAATTACCACCTGGGATTGGTTCAGGAGGTTAAAGATAAAGGCTGTGGTTAGCTGCTGACAAGTGCCTTCCTGGTTGTGAGATGCAGAGTTGAGCATCAAAGTCATCAGTAACCTGAATAGATGATTTGATGACACACTCTTTGTCTCTGGGGATTTCCTTTAAAGGGAAATGTTGCCTCTTTTTATGTGCATGTCCAGTCAGTGCTGATGGTAAATGTAGTCCAATGACCTAATAAATGTAAATGTGTGCTATATTGACAAAGATGAGTTCTCCTGCTTGCAGAGTTATGCTGGTACATTTGCCTACATACACCAGTATGCATGTTGTGTGAACTTCTAACCGCAAACCCCAAAATCCTTCTCAAATCTGCCCAGCTCATGGAGGTGGCAATTTCAAACTGCGTGTATATAGTTAGAAAAGAGTCTCAAATACTTCGGAGGCAGAGACAAGAAACCGAAGCTGACAGAGCCTGTAGTTCTTCCTGGTCAGCAGTTTGGCTTCGTAAATGACAACACTTGTAGAACAGGAAGAATAATATCCCTGCAATATTTTTCCTGTGTAATTACATTTTTAGCTCCTTTTCTGTAATTCTTTTACTTACAAATACAGTTAAGTGCAGTGTCAAACCTTCAACAGCTGGACCCAAACCATGTTCCAAGTAAAAACCTTGAATCAAAACCAAATGAAGACATCATGTTTACCGTGATGGATTATTTAGCTCTGTGGCAGCCAGTGTAATGCTCCAACAAATTAAAATTGCTGCATGTTATCACAGGGAAAATGGCACGTGCGACCAAAATAAACTGCCCACACGTTTTGGGTTTTCTTGTCTGTGCAGGCTGGCTGGAGGATCACCTCATACTTTCACGCCGTCTGTTTGTCTGTCCGGGCACTGGGCAGATTTCTGGTTTCTAATAATTTTAACGTGTCTCCTTACTTTAATCATGACGAGGTCTCTTGAAAACGGCCAGATGGTCCTGAGGTTTGCGGTGCCTTTCTTTTGTGTCACCTCTGTGAAAATGTCAAACTCGACTTCTCATAAAGCGGCGAGTAGGACTGTTGTGCTGCTGAACCACCGCATGAACTTTGGGAAAGACAATGGCTAAAGTGACGTTTCTCTGCAGAGACTCTTTCAACCTGACAACATTTGAAGGAAGTGGTAATAGTGTTTGTGTTCTGCAAAGTGTGTTTTTTTTTTTTTTTTTTTTTCTTCTGTGCAGTAAATGCACTTCTCAGCTGCGACAGGTTTAGCTGCTGTTCTGCTGTCAGCCTCCCCCGAGGTGGAGACAAGAACATGAATCTTATCTTAGCCGGCGTCTTCCTGTCGTCCTTCTGACATCACTGGTGGGTGAAGCAGACCTTGGTGAGGGGAGTCATTCGAGGTGGTTTGGGCATCTGGCGGGGAAAAACCCCCCACTGAGACTGGAGGACCTGGATGCGGTTGCCGGGGAAACAGACGTCTGGGCGGACTTGTCCTGTTGTGAAAGTGACCCTGACCTCGACCAGTGACTGAAAATGGACAGAATTTACTGGGAAGATCAGTGGTTGCCCTATATTATATTAGGTAGAACAAAATGTGTGCTGACTTGATGTCTCAGTGTGTCGAATGAGAAATTTAGTTTTAAAGACATTTGTTTTGAAATGTGTGGTTTAACCAAAGTACTACCTTAAAATTTAGAATTATTATAAATTTATTTATTCATTTGATATTTTCTTTTTAGGTTGTAGTTTTTTTTTTTTTTTTTTTTAACAATTTTAATACCATATTTTGTTACATTTCATATCTTATTGGTTTTAGTGGCATAAATTAGCTGTCATTCCTGTATTCATTTATCTTCAGCATCCTGGAGCTACGTACAAGCTGTTCGAAAGACACCAGTAAATGATATATAAAGTGTGTATATACCCCAGTGGAGGAGGGATTAGCCCCTCGTTTACATTGCTGCATATGTCATTCTTATGTAATATACAGTCCTATTGATACAACAGACCCCATTCAGAGTCCCATTTAATAAGTGATGGCTCCTGAAGTGCTGCACAGTCATTAGCTGCTTGGTCCTATTTCTAAAGAACCCTTACTGTTAATGGTGTCAGCTAGCTACATATATCAAGTTGAAAAAGCAAAGTAAATGAAACTATTTAGCTATTTATTTATTTTGGAAACCACATCCAAAAATACCCACGTAAGGTTGACTAGCAGCAAACCTGGTGAAGAGATCTCTGACTCTGCAAAGCCCCCCTGCAGAGACGGAGAAGTCACCGCGCCGTGGGCTTCCTCCACCTCCAGCCAGCTTGGCATCTGCTGCCCAGCAGAGACCAGGAACACTGATATCGACGGGCCTTAACAAACACACTTGTGCTTGTTAAAGGGTACAGAACATATGGCAAATGATAGTGGAGGAGTAAGAAAGGCTTAAGACGGGTGACACTGTAAGATGGCTGTAGATATTTAGACATCATAGGTCGTCTTGTCACGCTCATGAGAGGAGTTTAAAGCCACTTCTGTTCAGTTCTTTGTATCTCACCACCCAGTGGGATTGTCATTTAGATCAGTGATTCTTAACGACTGCACCACAACCACGCAGTGCGTATTACCCAGCGGCGAAGATATAACATATGACAACATACATCTTCTACCCCCCCCGCCCCCCACCCTCTGCTGCTAACGGTCTGCACAAGTTTGACAGATTTTCAGTGCTACATTGGGAAGGTTTCCATCACTCACCCACAGCTGGAGAGGAGTGAGTGACACAGGGTGACGGAGATTAGCCGTCAGCTAAAAGAACAAGCTTCGAATGACACTACGTCACCTCCTACATAAATCCTACAGATTAAGAAGGACCGAAGGAAAGGAGCGAGCTCTCATTTCTCAGGACCTGTACACTCAAAGGTTAAGTCAGTGTTCTATATTTTTATAATTGTCTGTTAATCTCATGAAAAGACTTCCTTATCCTCACAATGCTGTCTTTCACCAGCATTCTGTTTCATAGGAGTCTCCAAACTTCAAAACAACAATCAAACTTGAAGTAGCAGAGGATGAAATATCCTGACTTTTGGTTTGCAGTATGGCTCAAGCCCCTCCCTTGTACTGGGTTTTAAAAACTTGAAGTCTCCAAGCTGAAGCTGAGATAACCCCAATGACATTGTCGGCGTTTTCTCAGCTTCTCCAGAGTCACAGAAGCCATTATAAAAGTGTTTCCACAGGCTGAGTAGTACTCTCCACAGTGAGAAAGCTGATCCTCATGTGTAAAATCAGCGGAGTGCACCTTTAATAAGAGGCAGTCATGCTGTCAAAGGTGCTGACGTGTTCGTAGCGATAGATGTGGCCTCACCTCAGAAAACTCTGAGGTGACCAAAAATGAGTTGATACTTTGGAAATTAAATCAACTTGACTTTAACCTACTTTACAACTTTTTAAACTTCACTGAATAAACTTAATTTTTCAACTTTATTCAGCACTTTCAAAGTTATATTCCCTCCATGTTCTCTTGTTCATCCCTTTTGTGTTTCCCTCTGTAGGCAGCTACCATCTTTCAGTGGACTCAATCTGCCATAAGCACTTTCTATGAACATTTGATCACCTCATCATCTAAATGTTAGCTGATCGGTCCTGTACGCGTCTAACTGAGCTGGATCGATCCTGGAATGCTTTACAGATTGAAATCGTGTGGTGAAAACTGAGCTTACAAGATGATGTCCAGCTGTTGAGGGCAAAGCAGTTGATCTTGTGCCCATATGAAAACCATATTGGGTAAATAAATGCTTGAATTATTTCTAGAAGGTTGGAAGAAGGTATAGGGAGATTTTTAAGTGTTTTATTAATGTACAGTGTTTGATATGAATGATATTCTGATTGATACCAGTCATTCATTATCTCTTTATGCACCAGCCTCCACTTATGGAGTTATAGGAGTTATAGTTACTGACAAATAGATTAATATACACTTACATCTGTTTACAACTAGTTCTGTGCAATGTGACCAAAATCTCATATCCTGATATATTGAGGATCAACAGATATATTTTCCATAAATTTAATGAATAGTTTATATAAAATGGCCACAAGGAAAAGCTCACACATACTACTTACATGTATGTGATTATTTCTGTCCTTATATTCAGAACTTCTTCTTCTTCTCTGGTCCATGTCAGACTTTTCACTTCCAAACTGTGTCCATGCGACAGAAGTGGTCTGTGATGGCTGAAAACTCAAGTATAGTCACACCAAAATTGAAATGTTATGCAGAAACACTTTGTTGTTGCACCTCTTATCTGGGTGCATGTGGGATTTGTTGGAAAAAAGATTGTGATACGATCAAAATCTCAAATCCAGTGTTATCTGTCATTTCATTCTCAGATAACGATGCATATTACAATATAGCACCTTCCACAATAGTACAGTTTTCTGGTCCGTGTCAGACTAGTCGTACCCAAACCACGTCCATTTGTCAGAAGTCCCTCTCCTGTTCTGAATGTTTTCTCAGGTTTACTGTCCCTCATGTTAATTTGGCTTGCCCTCATGCAGATTTCCTGCTTGCAGTGTGAGTGTGATTTTGTCACACAGGGAAACAAATGATAGAGCATGATATGAAAAATGGACGATAAAAACTATAAATCGACATTATTGCACAGCCCTTCTTGGTGAAATCGTTATGCTGGCTCTGCTCTATGTTTGGCATACTAGTGTTATTGTCGGTGCATCGCCTGGCTTGGCTCCCGTTCAGCAGGACATCAGGCTCTGTTTGGCTCTAAATGAACTGGCAGTACTTCATTCACTGACACTGGCACTCCCCTCAAAATTGTGTAGCAGGCACATCCATCACTTGTCTTCGTAATAGACCTGAAACCCTTTTTCATAATTTTCTTTAATAGATGCACAAGCTAAGAGAAGCTAACACACTGTGGGATGTGAGTGTTACATCAGAGAAACAGCTTGGGAAAGTGTCCTGAGTAAGTTTTATTCAATTAGAAAAGTCTCAAAACAAAGGAAACTCTGCTTTGATGTTTGTTCCTCGTGCTCCGATCAGATCTCCTCCTTAATCCAATCAAACGGCTGTTTACGGACTTTAACACAATCAGCCTTAATAACACTCCATGTGTATCGTCTCTCCACCGGCCACAAAGCTGTGGTCGTCCCTGCCGTGTGAGGACGGGTAGGAGTTGCTGGGTAATTCTCTAGGTCGTCTTAGCTCACAGATCAAGGCCGCTGGTCTGGATCTTTGAACTTGACATTTCAAAAGGGAGAGGATAAAGAGATGCTTAAATATCAAATCCTCCCCCACTCCCTCAGCCCTGATATTGGACGCTGTTAAAAGATCAACCGCCTAATCAAAGAGGAGTGTCCAGAGTTGAGGATTTTCCCAGTGTGCCTGTCTGAGGAACTTAATTTATACATGTTTTTGCATAAAAGTGGGACATATAACTTTTGCCTTGTGTGTGTGTGGACTCTTGTTACTTATCAAGCTGCTGTCTTTGTCTTGTGGGTTGACTCATGTTCTGCCTTTTTGTTCTCTAATTACCAGCTTCATGATGGTCACACTGTGTAGTGTTGTATCTTTCCTCTCAGTAGTGGCATTGTACTCTGCAAGTTAATTTCTAAGGTGTTGAACATTGCGACAGATTTTAAACAAACACCAAGATTAACTAATCTCATTAAGATATTTTTATCCAAACTGTCTGTCATAAACATCCGTGCCTTCCATGCCTTGTTATAATGTGGTTGACCGCTCACAGTTTTTTTTATGCAATACAGGATTATTATATAAAGTGGTCGTGTTTATTTGCTGCACAGTGTTCACCAGCTAGTTTCAGACGTTCTCTGTCTGCTGTCTGGTGCTGAGCAGGTTTTTAGGGCTTTCTTTCTAAAACAGCTGCTGAGAAAAGTCAGGTTGGTGAGTAGAACAAAAGAGAACTGCAGAGTCGGGTGATAAATCTGTGTGGGTTCATCTCTATGAATGACCCCTTTCACATTACACATGGTCATTTGGTCCTCTGTTAATATAAAATTATTGATTAGTGCAGCTTTTCCATTAAACTCTTGTTGAACTTGTGAGATTCCTTTACCCTGAACACTGAATGACGAAAAGGATCTTTAGAATCAAACTTAAAACACACCATGTGCCTATTTTTGTATGAGATGCATAAGCAGAGTAAGACCGCAACTAATTATTATTTTCATGCTCGATTAATCTGCCAATCATTTTCTCGATTAATGGGTTTGTTGTTTGGTTCAGAAAATGGTGAAAAATGTTGATCAGCCCAACGCAACTTCCCCAAATGTCTTGTTTTGTCCACAAACTAAACATTTTCAGTATATTGTCGTAGAGGAGTAAAGAAACCAAAGAATATCCACATGTGAGAATCTGAAATCGTAGAATTTGGACATTCTTCTTAAAACAGATTACTGAAACCGATAAATGACAACTAATCGATAAATCGACTAATTGTTGCGGCTCTAATGTCGAATAGTCTGTGCAGTGGTTTCCTTTGGGCAACATTCAAACTTGGTAATCAGCTTTGTGTTTTGTCAAATGGTGAACTGAAAAAAAAAAAAAGATGTCTTAGTATTTGACAGGACTTGAACGAGTTAGGAAAGGGTTAGAGGAAGTGCAGGATTTCTTTTTTTTATTTATTTATAGATGCACAGGTGGGTGTGAGAGGGAAGTCAACAGGCTCATTGTGTGTGGTCCTGTGATAATACCCCCCATCTCACCACACACACACACACACACACACACACCCCTGTTTGTCCTCTTCTCTTCTCACTGTTCCTACACTCCTTCCCACAAATCACTTGACAAATGGGCTGCCCACAGGTGTTGTTGGAGCGCCCCTCCCCAGCTGCCCCGGTCCCTCCCCCCCAGCATGGGAATGGGGGCGACGTTACTATTGTCCACAGCTGCCTGTGTTAACGTGAACCCCACCTCCTTCCCAAACCCAGCGGGACACAGTGCCACCCGACCACTGGGAATCCAGTCATAACCACGGCCCTGGCTCAAGGTCTTGGCACGCTGCGGCACAGTGAGTGAAACAAGCGGTGGATATTGTCTGCTGAGCTCTGAGAACTGGAGTCTCCTAGTCTAGAGATCAAGATAAAGTAGGCGTTGAGCTGCTCACTGCTCTCATATCAAACAATGCAGCTGGTTATGAGTTCTGAGCACAGATCCATCATTGTGTGTGACATTGTGTCTGACCGGCTGTAGGCATGTGACTCCCATTAGAGTAAAAGAAGACTTCCTGGAGGCGAGCGCCATGTTTTGACACGAAATACAGGCCAAGTTTGTTGTGAAAATACGCAAGTTTTAGCTCTGCGAGACGTGTCAATAAGTCTGCTGTGTAGGTGAACATGTTTTGACCCTTTTACTCTCACAGACTGTGTTGACATGCACACAACAACCCAGGTTACTGGGGGAAATTGGGAAAACATGTTTTTAGATACAGGTGCATACTGTTCTTACTTAATAAGAACAGTAACAGAAATTTGAACCTGGGTCACCTTTTTGCTAAAACACAATGCAGAGCCATCCGGCGCTGCTCTGTGTTGGTAAACTAAATACAGGTGCCAGATTTCTGCTGTTTACCTGGTGATCATGGGGACAGAGGATAAAAGTAATCGCTGCTGTGATAACTTCCCAGAGTTGTAGAATCTTGTCCAGCTAAAGCCCACATGTGCTTTGTTCGCTGCTCTGGTAGTTTCCCTCCCCCACACTGCGATGCCTGCCACTGTCTGGGCTGCACTCTCCTTAACCTGCAAGTAATTGTCCTTCACCCGGCCACGGCACATCTCTGAAGCTCACTAAACAAAAGATTCACTGATTAACTAGACAAAACATCTCAGAGTCTGATCTAGTCCTAAAATCTTTTTTCGTTTTTGTTTCCTGTGAATCTGCTGCAGTCCAAGCAGCTGGAGATCTCCGTTTTAGTGATTTTGGTTGATAAGGTTCCTGGATGGGAATACATTCATACACATACCTACCTATCCGTGCCTTCATCTTCCTCCTCTGCCAGAACAACTGTGGAGATGTCTGCTCAGACATTGCTTCAAATATGAAAATGCAATCTGTACAGTGGAAGTAAAACATGGTCTTTGGGATTAATGGCAGGTCCATGAAAACATAGCAGTAACATTATACTGCTAGTGTGTGTCAGCATTTTACTGTATAATCAAGTGTTTCGTGTCAAGCAACCAAATTACTGTTGGGTTCCTTATTTCTTGAATCTCATGTAAACAACAAACTTGATTTCCTTGATTAAGCTCAGAGTTTCAGGAGAAAACTAGTTATACTTTTTTACCACCCAATGCAGTCCTAGAAAATTTCAGTTCATTGTGAAGGTCGAGAGAGAAGGTCATTTAATCAATTTATCAATTAGTCGATCGACAACTGCAACTATTTTGATCATTAAATCATTGTTTATCTCATTTTTCAAGCAAATATTTTCTGGTTTTAGCTTTTCAAGTTAGTGCATTTGAGGCTTTTCTGTTATATGTAATACTAAATTGAATATCTTCTGATTTTGGTGATTTCAAAATGTCACCTTGGGTCTCCAGGATATTGTGACTGGTCCAAAAAATAGTGAAACATGACTAATCATTCAATTGAGAAAATAAAAGGCGCATTAATTCTTAAAGAAAATAATCGTTACTTGCAGCCTTACTATGGTGTAACAATCAGAAATGGTCTGATTGATTTCTGCCATAAAAGGCTTATATGGCCATTTCCTGGTGATCGTGTGTCGAAGCCATTCACTGAGAGCTCTTATGAAAGAAAAGCTCATGTTAAAGTCAAAATGAAGCTTCATCACAGTCGGCTCTTGGGACAAATTAAAAGAAGTTGTTCTTCCACCACACGCCAACACCTGCAGGGGTCCTTGGCATGGATTCTCCAAGTCTGAACGCTGTCCTTCTACCTGAATATTAGTCACATCTAACTGAATCTCAGGCCAGTTGCTGTGGAAAGTAGGCGTGGTTATTGAGCTGTGGGTTTCAGATGGGTTTTGATTGGGGGGTCTGCCATCAGAATTCAAATTATTATTTGATACTGTCCAAACAACACTGCTTATGAATCATGTAGTGTGTGTGTGGTGGGGGGGGGAGGGGGAGTAGGACTGGCCTGGGCACAGGGAGTAGCCTCTCCTCATTAACGCAGCAGTGCACCTGTGATCACTCTGATATTCTCTTTGAGAGCATTAAGGTTCTCAGTGGGGGATTTGGGGGGGGTGGGGTTCGCCATTTTGATCCCGGTGAATTAGGTGTGGCACGCTCACCCGACAGCTCACGTCATGTCTGGTAGATGGGATAAAAGGAGAGGGAGTTCACAAACAGGCCTTTGTTGTAGCACAGGCACAGCTTGAATGTTAATATAGTCAGATGCAAACAGACACAGAGCTACAAAACCATGTTAAAAAAAAGTTCAAACAAACATGAATGCACACGGACAGATACGCTCACAGCCATGGAAGTGATTTCTCTGTGTGTGTGTGTGTGTGTGTGTGTGGGGCATCGGCATAGCTCACAATTACCATTAAAGCTAATTGTGTAGGATTTTTATGTATGCGGACTCATCAAGTACAATGTGGAGCTGAACACAGAACGTTCCCACTAAATAGATTCAGCTTGTTTGCATAAATGATTATGTGGTTGGGTGTGAAGACCAGAGGAATTAATCTTCCATCCTTTTGTTATTGTAGACTTTTTTTGCTCGCTTTCTGCTGCAGTGTGTGAAGTTTGGCAGCTCCTTGAATTTTTTAAACAATTGCTGACTTTTCATGAAAACTATCAATATTTCTTGAAGGTAGAAATAAAGAGAAACTTGAAAAATCAAACTGATGGAATTGCAATAATAGATATAGGTTTTTTTTCAATGCTGCTTTCTTGAAATGACCCCCTTAGACACCAGAGAGAAACCCTCAGTGAGAGATTGTGTCGATGTACAGGGGCTAGTGGACAAACCTTACAGTGTCCTTCGGGTCATGATTGGTCACAGACTCTTCAGTTTCGTATAGTAGTGAGTGAAACGTTTTAAAAATACTCCAGTTCTGACAGGACCACTGACCTCCGTTACCTTTTCTGCCATTGTATCTAATGAAGTTGGGATCAAAATCGCTCCCACACGTTCTCTTTGTCTTCTGAATTACTCAATAAGAGCAATAAAAATGGCCATACTACCCAAAATAGACTCATTTTTTCCACCCTACATCATATTTTAACGTTTAGACTCTACCATAGCTAAATTCTATTGGAGAGATCACAAGAAGCTGATTCTACCACCCAGCAAATCCTCCTGTGTATATACCTGCAGTGTAGCTCACCACCCCTGGCTGGATCCTGAGCAATATGGCTGCCAAGAACAACCAATATCAGACCTCAGGTTGCTTACACAGCTGATTAATAAACTGTTTGAAAAACCAATGCATAGCAGCAACTCTGACTGCTTGGTGGAAATCCCACCCCACTTCTTCATGTAAATTTACCCCAATTTGGCACAACCCGTACTTACAAATCAAAAATAAACCGCTAGCGTTCAACTCATGAAAGAAAGTAGGCATTGCACGTTTTGAAATTTCATCACTCATTCCTCACAAAACACTAAAACAGACATATGACATTGATGGTAACAGCTTCTTCTTCTCTGCTACCTTTGCTGTATATGTGTGGTGTCTAGTGATGAAGACACATATCGTATAACGAGTGTAATTTTGGCCAACAACCTTTTGTTTCATGTCATAACCCTCACTCTGTGAATATTTCCCTTTCTGTATCTACACTGCCAGCCATGAAATAAAGGCAAAAGTGCCCAAAAAATACTGTAACTTCACTTTTTTCACCCAAAGTTAGCAGAGCTTTTGGTTTGGGATGATTGAAATGGAAGCGATTACCTCAGGCCAGCTCTGTCTGCTGGATAGTTGAGGGGAAAGCTGATTTAGTTGGCACCTAGTTTGTAGCTTTCAAGGATATTCAGCACTGTGATGATGACCACAGGGGCCAGGATAAGAACTCCTTTGTTGGAGCGCAGCAGCAAAGTCGGTGTGCTGTCGTCAGAGGTTTGATTGGAAAAAGGTCTCCTATTTATAGTGTTAAAATAACAGCCGGGGCCTCATACCTGGCCCCTGTTACCTTTTAATGTCTCGTCTTTCACAGACTTTAATATGAGACAAAGACGGAATCGCTGCTGTTTCCAGATTCTGTCTACCTCCAAATGTCATTTAGTCTACCTTCAGTAAAGCGGGATGACTCCACATGTTGTTGTATGTGGTTAATCAAAGGAAATGGCTCCAAAGCTTCATATATTTGGTTTCTTTAATGCCTGCATTTCTTGATGTGTCAGGACATGTAACATACTTGCGGTTTGCATTTTGTCCAATCCATTAAGGGGAAGGAAATCCAATCATGCATCTTTGGTTTCCATTTCAAAAATAATCTCAAACCAAACAGAATTAAACTCAGTGATTCCCCAGAACTGCAGCATTGTGATCAGGGGTGTTTCTGGAGCTGCAGCTGCTTTTGCTCCCAGTTCATTAGTTTTGGTGATGGTGTATTCAGGCACTAGTCAGATACTAGATAACGATTGATCCACACTTGTTATATAGGTCTGTTTTTGGCAAGATGAATGACTAGATAATAAATGTGTTATATTTCCATATTCATAGCTGTGGGGTTGACTTTCTAGAAGTAAAGCACGCACGACTGCTAAATGAGTTTTTAAGAAAATCAGTTACCGTAGGCTTGTTCTCCAAATTTGTTTTTGCTCTGCTGATAGCTTAAGGACCCCCCCTCACCCCCCCGTGATGTAGATACAGTGTTTAGCCCGTTGACCTTTAATTAGCCATCCTGTGGCTGCGGAGCAACCTGCATGCCAGAGCCCAGCAGCTGTGGAGGGGGTCTATTGATGGGTAGTGGATGCAGAGGAACAAGCCACACTCACTGCTGAACATCAGATACAAGCATTAATAAAACATTCATGTTGCTCCTTTAATGAAGTCTCACCCACTGGGTGTGATGATGAAAAATTAATGCAGCTGCTGAAGAAGTTGCTAACCAGCGGGAATGATTAGCAATTCTTTAAAAGCCTGTGTTGGTGGACTGTTTGTTAGAGGTTGGAAGATGTAGTGAAACATTCGCAGAACTACAACATGTTTTTGTAAGTCACTCGCGGGTATTGAGAGTTGAGATGACTGTTTCTAAGTTTGTTCTCATTGTTCAGACTAAGGTTCCATTTTGTTGACACAGTTAATACAAAATGTTAATACTAGAGGACTTGCTATGTAAATGAAGAAGAGAAAAAGTCGATGGCTGAGATGTGTGTAACTAAGCCAAGTCTTAGTTTATTTTCAAGATTTTTGCCTTTAGACACCCATGTGATTTATACTGTCTGATCTGATTGAAGTTATTATCTCTGTAGGTTGACCCGTACAGCTGCATCGATCTCATCCAGCCAGTCTTTTTTTCTGTCTCTGTTTTTGTGGATGGAGCGAGGTTGTTTACCACCTATGCAGGAAGATGATGCTCACCTTCTTCGTCCTGCAAACAAAGCTCTAATCAGTCAATTATTTCTCCAGTGAAAATGGCCATGAATGAGCCCAACACCAGGCCTATTTGAGTCATCTGGAATGAGGTTATGTGTGTATGCAGCTAAAACCACAGATATTTTGTGCTTGCATTTGCAAAAAGAAGTGGTCTGTGCAGGCAGAAAACTCAAATATAATCAGACCAAATAAATACCAAAATTGCACAGTTCTGCAGGAGCACTTAAGTTGTTGCTATCTTGGTGCATGTGGGATTGTTTTGAATAAAATGGTAAATGGTCTATTTGTATAGCGCCTTTCTAGTCATTTTGCTTTTACATCACATCCTCATTCACCCATTCACACAGGAGGGAATGTGAGTTGGAGGAGGCTATTCTTTTCACACATTCAGCTATGTTTAAGTTGGGGTTCAGTGTCTGAACTCCCTGATATCAGTCATCTCATATTCAAATAACAGGATATGTCACAGTATAGAACTTTTCCTGTAAACTCAATGAATAAGTAGTTCATATAACATGACCAAATGTGCTTTCCTGGTCTTTCCGTACCCAAACTACTACATCTGTGCATCAGAAGTAGCCCCTCTTTAAGGTACAAGCTCCTCATTTCACTCTAAATCAGCCTGGTCAGTGTCACATTCACTTGTTTGGGTTGCCGTCACGACTCGTATGATAGAAAGACGTCTGCTCATTTATTTTGCTGTGGTGCAAATCACTCATTACACAAGACACTATTGTACGTCCATTCTACTGCCTATGAAAACTGCATTGAAGCTACGTTTGCACAATGCAGAGTCCCCATCGTCCATGAACATTTCCTACAGTCTTGACCTGAGTGAGTCCACCTCGACAGTGATCATGGAGGGCTGTGTGCGAGGTCCCGAGCTGGAGCTGTGATATGCTCTGCTGCATGAAAGGGGGGATCACTGATGCATAAAGAGGTGCCTTTGAGGAGATTTGCAGTACTTCCTTATCTCTCTCTATGTGAAAGAATAAAGCCTGGACTCTCCACTGCCACTGACTGTCACCCAGGGAAAAGGCTGCTGGGAGATTTGTGCCAGATGCTGCTTCTGAAAGCACAGTCACAAGGAGACGAGGAGCTCTCATCTCCACTGTAGGGCTGTACGAACGCTTTCACTGTGTGTGAGTGGCTGTGAGTCAGTACTCTTTGATGTCAGGCGGTACACAGTGTCCCCCAGGTGTTCGACACCACACCAGTGTTATGTATTGAGAAATCTTCCTTCCTGTCATCCACGCTTACACGCTAGCTTTTTACACCCCTCTGCTCTCTGAGGGGCCCTCGGGGTCCACACATAACTTTTACTCCGGGAGTCTCCAGGTCCTGCACAAGTCTGCAATGCTGATCTGTGTACTCATAAATAGCTTCAAACAAGTTCATTTTCTTTATACACTACTCACAAAAAGTTAGGGATATTCAGCTTTCAGGTGAAATTTCAGGATGAACCTAAAATGCATTCTAACCTTTCCAGGTGAACTTAATGTGACCTTCTCTAAACCTTTGAATGCACATGTCCAACTGTTCAGTGTCTCAGTACTTTCTGCACCAGCTGCTGTTCTCTAACAAGAAGCTTAACAGCAACATTCACAACAGGTTTGATCCATGAATCCACCAATACATTTCCTGCTTCAGTTAGAATTGGTATTTAAACAGTCCTCCTCATCCTGCTGTTCACATTCTGACATCATGAGACCAAGACGACACCTAACAGTTGATCAGCAGCACCTCAACACTGGACTCCAGATCTTTCCAATATTTTCTTTTCATCTCTGCTGAAATGAGCCTGACATGTCTGGTGAACATGATGGTTTATAGATCACTTATTACAGGACGTTTTTTTTTTTTTTTTTTTTTTTACATTCTCAGAAGCATCGGTCTCATTTCATGGCTCACCGAGCATGTGAGGGATTAGGGTGAGTAAATGAGTCTGGTTTGTTGTGTCAGAGGTGATTTGGACTCTTATCAGTGGTGGAGCTGCAGATCTACTGGAGGCCTAAGCTGACAGCCTTAATCGAATGGGAGAGCCAATAATGGTGACCACTTTAGTTAGCGTCTGAGGGTATTGTCTGTGTGTTAGGCGCATAATGAGCGACTGTATGCGGAGGCTGTCCTGGAAGTATCCCCCTCATTATGTCTGTTATTGTCTGATTTGTGTTGTGAGAGCACTGTGTGCGTCTGTCTCCATTTGCCTTGAATGGAAAGACAGAAAATCCATTTCTCTTCTCTTCTCTTCTCTTCTCTCTGTACTCTCTTAATTCTGTCTGTATCACCTCTAACATGCTTGGACTTTTCTGTAAATGTCCAAGGGCTGTTAAAGGGGCTACATAACAGCCTTGATGATTACTAAATTAATTTTGACTTTATTGTAATCCATTTAAACAAATCAGATCATTTCTAAGAATGAATTTAGAGGCACCAGGTGAGATCTGTACATGTAGGGAGACAGTTTTACTGCACAAAAAAGTAAAAGTACAGTTTTTTCTGTGCAGGTGCGGCAGGTATTTGGTAATAGTACTGGTCAGTAATGGGCAAATAAAAGAATTACTAGATGATGGTGCAAGATGAAAAGTCAAGGTGTCACCAAAGTTTTTGTAGACGTTATGTTATTTCACTGGAAACATGAAAACCTTGACTTGATCAATAAAATCAGTGTCAGTAAGCTTCTTGGGGACAGGAATGTTGCATTAATATCAGTCAAAGTGGTGGACCGAGTGACTGACTAACTTCACAGCTAGCATAGCTGGTACTGAAAGCTGACATTGAATGTCTGGTTAGACTCGTAATATGTTTACTTTAATCGTTTTAGGGGTTTAAATCAGAGTTTTGCCAGTTACACCTTTTTAGGCAAAGTTCTTGTACAGCTGCTTCTGTTCAGATGTCATTATTTAACTCTTGAGAGAGAGAGCATGTCTGTATTCATCGACGTAAGGTATAGAAAACACTTTGGTACTGGTACCACCCTGACTCCCAGCCCTGCTGTGATGGCCAGATGGACGCACTGAAATCAGCCTCCAGGTCACAAAGGAGACATGGATGCAGGGAGGGGAGAAAAACAAAAATTAAGCACATTCAAACTCTGACATTAACCATATCATAGAAGTGTGTTATTTATTATTTATTATACAGTCACACATACAGTTTAACAAGTGCGTAATAATGATCAAATGATGAATAATGCTGCAGCAGCATTGTGTGAACAAATGTACCTGTGGTGCAGATGGTAATCCCCTGTTTGAGATGTAATTGTGTTTGTTGTTGAGCCGGGAAAGTCTCTCTGTCTGCCCCCTTCTGTCGTTCATCCCTCTGACAGGCCGGTCGGTCATTTGGGGTCCTGTCCACTCACAGGCCTGATCCTGTCAACACATCCAAATATTCTGAATGAATTAGCTCTGTATCATCCAGACACAGGCAGCAGACGGGCACAAATGTATGCACACACACACCCAGAGGCAGCCGTTTTGGTTGTCAGGGTCCATAGATCATGGGTCATGTGTACTTGTGCTTTAGTCCATGCAGCATAAAGTCACAACAGGAACAGATAAGACCGGTCCCAGGTTGGCTTTGGAAGCCAAATCTCCAGCAACCCCCCAGTGCTAATCGGATTAACTGAAAAGTTAGCAGCACTGCCCCAAAGAGACGCAACATTTTTAACACTGACTTCTGTGACATGTTTTGCTCTCCAGCCTCCATAATCTGCTTCTTTTCTCAAACACGTCTCCCATCATCTCTGTCACAGTAAACAACAGCTTCAGTACACGATGAACTGTTTTTATTCTTAGTTCAGGGCTTGAAAAGCATCTTTTGGCAGACTGGTTGGTGTGTGTGTGTGTGTGTGTGTGTGTGTGTGTGTGTGTGAGGGGGGGGGGATCTGGTCCACCCAGGTGGGGGAACAATGGTGCGCCCGTTGTCTTGAAAGGAATGGTTGGCTGCGCATAGGCCCAGGCGAAGGAGGGAGGGACAGAAAGAAGAAAGAAAAAAAAAATGAGTTGTGAAAATGACTGGTGTTGAGGCAGGGGGGGGGGCAGGGTGGTGATGGGGGAGCAGCCGGCTGAATGGGGGCAGCAGGGTGGCAACTGGACTCTTAAAGCTCTTTTCATGCTTGGTCTGTTTCAACCAACGAAAACACTTGAGGACACCGAGGTCTAGCCCTTTCTAATTGCTTTTCCTTTATTTCTGAAAACAATTGAATAGAGGAAAAAACTATGGAAATACCAGATTTTGTTTTTGTCCAACACTAAATGTACGTATTGCTACATAATTGGCTGCATATTTGGCCTACATTAACAGCAATGAACACAAAACAGTCATATGAATTGTTCTGCCTTAAACAATAAAGCTTGCCTCAGTTTCCTTTAGTGTTTGTATGTTCTGTATTCTTCATTCTCCTTATAAGAGTGCTCCATCAGCGTAGCATTGCACTTATTGAGTGATTAACCACCACCATTTATTGACCTTAGCATGTATAAAAACAATAATACAGTAAGTACATCACCTCTCAGTACCAAAGACAGACTCGGTTGACGATAAGTCCTGAATCAAAGGATATTGACTTTTTACAAGCTGAACCGGTAGAGTCGGGAGAAGTCAATAACAGAAGCTGTTGTCTCGTCTCTGTACCTCTGAACGAATGTCCTGCAGACAAATGTAGAAAAATCAAAAGCTAAGTTTAAGCAGAAGCAGCAGAGCTACAGAAACTAAAATAGTGAACGTATGACAGAGTAAACATCACAGAGTGACACCTGACAGTGTTATGGAGGGGAGGGGGGTGGGGGGTTTACTTAACCATCTTGCATAAGAACTTCAAACCAGATTAAAAAGACTATTTGTGCCATCTTGTTTTTCTTTGTCACTGTCTGAGCTCGCCCCTCTATTACAGCAGCCAAGTCCAACATGGCTGAAAACGCACTTGGCTCTCTGAATCAACAGCCCAATGTCAAACTGGCTGGCCTTCCCATGCCTGCATTCCCCCGATGAAGCCTAGGGAACTGGTTTTCTGGCCAAGATGTGGTTTTGTGGTTACAGTCAGCCAGGCAGAAGGGAGATGAAAATTATGCCATGTGGACAAGAAGCCTTTTCTTCTTTGTTCTGCTAACATGGCAGACTGGCTCCAGGTTGGCCTGGGAAGCCGGTCAGTCATCTGCCAAACACAATGCAGTTCAGAATTAAATCAGGGCTGAGGGTCAAAATCAGATTTGGATGTCAGTAAAAAAAAAAAAAAAGTACATGATCGGGGTGAAATGCCATTTTTACGTTGAGTGTAATACCATTTTAAGTGGGTCGTGAATGATGTGGGACAGTCCCTGCAGAAAGCAGCTGATTTATGTGCATGTCTGTGTGTTTTACAGCATGGGCCAAGGTGGAGCTGACTATGCATGAGAGTGTTGAGGTGTACCTGGGTGACTCGGCTCAGATCCCCTGCCAGCACAGCTTCACAGACGCCAACAACGAGCCCAGCTTTGTCATGATCCAGTGGTTTGTGGTGAGTGCTGCTGGACCCTCGGTGAAAACTGACACCGGCTGTCTGGAACTATCCAACCGCGCATGTATGGAGTCAATAATTTTAATCATGGTCAGGGAGCTCTGAGCTCCGTTTCTAGTTATAGCATCAGACTCTTTTTAATTGATGCATTATCCTCCAGAGAACACAATTATACAGAAATAAACAAGAACTGTCAAAATAGGTAAAAAAAAGAGGACAAAAATAACAACAGGGTCTTTTCATTGAATTGACCAATTGATTGTGGCTCATACTGATGGACTGAAGAGACTAGCAGGCCGTCCACAACACAAAACATGGGTGAATAACTGATTCTGCCTGTCGCTAATTAGATTAAATTCTTTTAGATTCACTCCAATACAGTTTGATCAATAAAACCCATAGCTGTGAAGTGACTTCACAAACCAGCAAATCTCTCTGATCATTGTGCCTCTAATGTAATAAAAAAAACAAACAAACTAGGGGTTGAATGATGTGTTTTTTTCATGGTTTAATAAGGAAGAGTAATACCAATCAGCCAATTAATGACACTGATTAGTATTAGATTACTATTAAACTATTGGAAATGTCAGAAAACACTAATGAATAAAAGTAACTTCAGGGATCAACCAAAAAACCAAATGTTTGCACTGATTTAACACTAAAATGCGGGAGGTGTGAAGTGTGTCCTGGCTGTGTGTCCTCCTGCAGAGAGTTGCAGGTAACAGCTCCCGGACACGGATCGTCTACGCTGATAAAAGTCAGCAGATGGTAGACGACAACACAGACTACAGCGGCCGCATCGAGGTGACTTCAGACGAGCAGGGAACTCGACTCACTATCCAAGAAGTCAAGCTGTCTGACGAGAGGGAATTCTTCTGCCAGGTGAACGGGCTCGCTGCCGGGAACGCTGAGGGCAAGACCCACCTCAGAGTGTTTGGTGAGGAAACCCTTTCTCAGTGGCAAACAGTTAATCATTTGAAGGAGGCTTTGTAGTCTTAAGAATGTCCTTTATATTCGTTTCATAATGTGGTTATTTATCACAATTGACTCAAGCGTTTATTTTCCTGATTCAGCTCCTCCAGAGGCTCCGGTGATCGAGGGCGTCCTTACTGGGATATCTGTGACCAATGAGGCGCCGTCTAGGGTGGGTCCACTATGTATTAGCTCAACCAATGTAGTAATCTTCAGGATTACAATGTATCAGATAGTTACTGAAGTCTTTGTTTGTTATCTTTTGTCCATCCAGGTTGCCTCATGTGAGGTTCAGAACGGCTACCCTAAACCCAACATCACCTGGTACAGGAACAGCGTTCCACTGATGCCAGCACCAGGACGTAAGTGCACACAGCAGATGAACTACAATGTCTGTCTCAAAGCAGAGGAAACAGTAGGGTGGTACATGGCAGACCACGGCAGACCCTCTAAATCCAGGCCACGACTTTGCTCTATTTAATTTCAAATCCCAGCATGATGACACAGCACTGCAACAGGTTATTCTCTTTCTACCCACATTGGTTTACAAACTGTAAAACACTAAACCTTCCAAAAGTATCACAGAAATGTCAGCTTGTCGATATAGGTCGACTGTTTTGGTCAAGACTGAGACATCTCAACAAACATTAAGTAGATTGTGATGATATTGAGCACAGACATGTTCAGGTCATGTCATGCAGGTGCACGTGTTGATCAGACAAAGATCCAAGAAGGATTCAAACATTGTCACTATAAACTGACCAAATGCTTCCACAACCATTAGTATCAGCTGAGCTTTGTGTTTATTGCTGATAAGTTACACTAACTTGAAATGGTATGCTGGCTGAACATCAGCATGCCTTAAAGATGGGGTGAGGAGCTCAGACATCTGGATGGAGCGCTGAGTGGAGCTGCTGCTCCTTTGTGTCAGAAGGAGCCAGTTGAGGTGATTAGGATGCCCCCCCGGGAGCTGCCCCTTGGAGGTATTCTGTGCATGTCCAACAGGGAGGCAGACCCAGAACTCACTGGACGGATTATATTTCTTATCCGGCCTGGGAACGCCTCAGGATTCCCCAGGAGCAGCTGGAGAGTGTGGCCGGGCTGAAGGATGTCTGGAATACCTTCCTTAGCCTGCTGCCAAAACAGCCCGACCCTGGATTGCATGGATGGATGAACGAATGAATGAATGTTAGCACAGCCTCACAGAGCCACAAACACGACTATAATCTATTAAGAGAAGGAAGATAATGAGATTGCTAACTGCAGTGATAACAATATGAGCTACACTCTGATGAATGATAACGTTCTGGAAACTGTGGCAACATAAACACACTCCAGGCACCAAATCCATAAAACTCTGTGTAGATTCACAACTTAAACTGTGTGTGCATGAAAATAGAAGTGTCTCATTGTTTTGGTCAGATTTATAAAGCCACACGCACACATGGTTCTGTTTTCTAAATCTCAGTCATTGTGGAACCAGGCGTTTATACACAAGCCTCATTTGACCTCCCACAGTTCCTAAATGAACGTAAAACCTCCTTTTATTAGCCGCTGGCATGTCCACACCTTTGCCTGTTCCACACAGATCAGACCTGTTAATAAGAGGAACGAAGAGGTGCAGTTTAATGGACCGTGTGTCCATCAGTGAGTTTCTTCTCCAACAGCACCAGAGTAACGACACATTTATAGTTATAGTCCTCTATCTACCCTGAGCGCTGTTACTCTCATTAGGCCTCTTTTGTCCAAAGCGACGAACACATTAGATAAACCCCAGGCCTCAGGAGATCAAGAATAAAATGCGTCTACAGTAGCACAAGAATAAATGAAGTAACATATAAGTGCATATTAGTTGAGTAAGCACTCACAGAAGAGATCCGCCTTCGAGCAATGATGAACACAGAGAGATTCTGCTGACTGAATCAAGTTCTGCAGCCTGTTTCACCTCCGAGGAACCGCACACAAGAAGAGCGACTAACACTGTAGACTTCAGAGGTCACCTGATCACATGATAACTGCCATCAGTGCTGGCTCTGGTCCGTCGTTAAGTGTCCACCCTTTGTCCGTCCTCCAGATGTAAACGTGTTGACCCTGGTGATCCACGAGTCCAACCTCTACTCCGTCCAGAGCACGCTGGAGTACAAGGTGACTAAGGAGGACAAGGACGCCCATTTCTCCTGTGAGGTCAGCTTCTTTGTCCCAGGAGCCATCAGGACAGTCGAGTCCAGCAGCCTCAACATCACGGTTCACTGTGAGTTAATGCTGAGCACCTTTGTCATGTGGGCCTGACAGAGCGATTCAACTGATGATCGACGTCTGTATTTTTGACAGAATAACTTTACAACCTACTTTACTGTCTCCGTCAGTTTAGTGTTTCCTCTGCTGAGGGGCCAAGTGGGCCGCATTCAGTTATAACTACCACTGAGGTTTTTAGTTACCTTTAAGGTCAAGGTTTAAGAGGCACAGAAGAAGCAAAATGATCTTTTCCAAGGACTTCTTAGTTCACCAGTCCACCAAATCAACTCCTACTGAGGTGGTCTCATTGACAGTAAAGACTGAAGGGGTCAACATCATCTGAAAAATGAGGAAACATTTCTTGTTCGCCCTGAAATTAGCTGATTTACACAGTTTTGTTTCTAAACTTGTCTGTTTAGCAGATTCCACTTGATGAATGATGAAAGTCAACACAGACATTTCTTTCCTTTTTAAAAAAAAAAACCCTGCTATAATACATCAGGGCTGCATTAAAGATTAAGTTTAACTCACCATTAATAATTTACAGTTTGAATCTATAATGTATATCTTTATGTTTACATATTCCTATAGGGAGTAATGTGTAGTCCTTTTATTCTTATTAACATCACAAATATTTTAATCAGGCTTAATCAAACAGTATTGTAGTATTTTAAAGAAATCCTCATGTTTGTGTCTCAATGTAAGATAACTCAGTGACTATTGAACTTCGTCATATTTTTATTATAATAACATCTTTCTGTAGTTGTCAGATTTATATAATGTAGAGACTGACCGTTTGTACTGAATCCATTTCTCCTATTTTTTTACATTTACATATATTTACCATATTTGGCCTACGCATTGAGTGCTTCAGTTGGCTGTAAAAGATGCTAATGCACAGCAGAATATTGATAACCTATCAATATTGATGATGAGACACCTACATCAGAAAAGATGCTGGTGATAATGTCTTTGTAAAACCTAAATCATGGCCCCAGGCAGAGGTTCAGAGATTATTTAGTCACCAGTAAAGTATTTTTACGTTCAGTTCTGCTTTGTCAGGAAAATCAGCACTGCCTGGTCTCCTGTGGTTCATCTCCATGTCTCAAGTGCTGCAGCTTTGATAATATGTTACTCTCTTTCTCCTTAAGCTGTCAGGCTAACAAAAGCTAGTCATTTAAAGGCACAGTCCACCACTTTTACACATGAAGTTCAGTTTAGTGGCCATGAGGAGCGCTACTTAGTCTTCTTTAACTTAAGGATCCAGCATTTACAGCAGTTGACCCACACAGGGAGTAAAAGTCTGACACATATTTCAGCCTCAGCTGGTTTGATTTTGACCTTTTCTTCTTTAAGCTGTCTTCATATTAAGCTGCTGGAATGCTCCTTTAAACCTTGTTTTTGTCAATAAAGCCGTGTTATTTCAAATTTAACAGACACATTTTTTCTCGGTCATTGTTTGACACAGTTTTGTAGTGACAGAGCCAAACACAGCCTGTGCTGTCAGCGATATGGAAATGGCCTTGTAAAGTGACTTAAGCAGCTCACTGAATAGGCCTGCTTAATTTGATTCTCTGTGCTCGTGTGTGTGTGTGTCTAGACCCCACCACCATGGTGGAGCTGTGGAAGGAGTCGCCCCAGGGTTTGGTCAAAGAGGGGGATACTGTGGAGCTGCGTTGCCAGGGTGATGGCAACCCCCCGTCGCCCTTCGTTTTCAACAGAGAACAAGTAAGAATGGGAGGCATTTTCTCACCCTAAAAGTCCCCAAGAGAGAATGGGTGACACACAGGAGACACGTAGGGAATGTTTTTGATATGCAGAGCTCACAGAGCCCCATGTAGACATGAGTGTGCAGGGTGTGTGAAGGCTCTGTCAGCTCCGACCCTGCAGATCCAGGCTGGGGTCTGAGAGCGGAGGCCACGCTGACGGGGCTCATGGGTAGGACTCATTCCCATGTCAGACACTCATCCATTGTGTGTGTGTGGACGAGACAAAAACTCTGCTGACCGCAGTTTTAACTTCTACTAACTGGTCTTTGTAACTATGACTTAGTAGGAAAAAGTAAAGGAAAATTGTGCTTGTTCGTTTCTTTTGTTTTTTTTGGTTTGATTGTTTTGTTTTTTTACAGTATAGATTTTATTTTAACATTTTTGTTATGACTCTCTTTGTTCAAAACACACATTTGTACCATCGACCCCTGAGTGTTAAGTCAAGGGGAACTGGACTTTAGATTCTTCTTCCGAGTGTGAAAGTGTTGAGAGATTTGCACTGTTGTTTGACCTGACTGAAGGGTTACCATGACAATGGAGGATGTACCCTCTAGTGCCACAGTTCTATTTTGAGCTATGGCCACAGTATGTACAGTATTAGTTTATTAGAGGTTACCACAATTCATCCTCTGGCTGCAGTCATACATCATTTCCAGTTTCATAACAATCCAGCCAAGGTATTTCACTGTGGACCAGGAGACAGTCAAATGTTAAAAGTATTACTCAAACTGCAATTTACAGGAACATTTTGTGCTTTCACTTTTACTTTGAAGTCAGCGGGTTTGGATATTACTGTTAAACATTTAGGATTTGTTTAAATTCTGTCTGCGTCACACCACTTGTGTTTCTTGCCCTAATGGACTCCAGTGTAAATTGCGGTTACATTTGTAGCTGCGTCCCCAGATCTCAGAGGTGAGACCGGTCAGTAAAATGTTATCACGATGGCTGAAAGTAGCAAAAGGAGATTGTAAAAAAACAAAATGAGCATCAACCTCTGACAGTAAGTTTCAGACACCCTCAGCTTTTTATTAACACAATTGGAACTTGAAACAAATTCATGTGTGTTTCCTGGCCGCAAAATAAAACTGAGGGAACTAAGTTATCAGACGCTAGCTTCCATCTCAGTCCAGATCGCCTTGGAACATTCACTCTGAAAGCACATCTGATATGAGAAAGAACACACTGAGTCTCCGTCATTACTTCACCATGATCACAGAATAGATTTAGATTACATATGAGCGTATGTGTTGCAGGAGCCGTATGTGGACTTGGACAGCAACGGTGACGTGTTGATCCTGTCGCCAGTGACACGGAAAGACGGCGGCATCTACCAGTGTCACCCTCTGGACACCAGCGACGAGATCAAAGGAGAAGTGCAGCTCACTGTGCACTGTGAGGATCGATCACACAAACACACAGACACATGTAGGGATGTAGTGACACCGAGAACTCATGCTACAATATTACCACCATGAAAGTCTACTATAGTCTGCTTGGGAGCATGTAGATCTCTGCTACACCTAAAAATAACCTAAACCTATAACCACTGTAAACGTGACTAGATATCTTTTAACTATAATATTTTATTTTCTAATGTTTTTATTACAATTGTTGGTCCTCCTGTCGTGTCTAATTGTAGTCGAGGCTGTTTCTAAAACTAGCAGGATAGTTGAGCTGTTTCAAATAAACTTACAGTCAAGATGGGGGTGAAGGTAACAGAAACAGGGATTTATTCATGTTGTATCACGTCTAGCTGGACTGGATCATGATCAGTCAGGTATGGAGTTAATCTGCAGATGCTCCAGTTCAAAACGAGACCAAACCTTTTTGTATGGACACAGAGGCCTCAGCTGCAGCTTGTGCTCATATACAGGGACTGTCCAAGGCTACAGCCTGTCCGTCCTTGGGAGCTGGATCTCTCCTTCACTGTGGTGCTCCCGGAGGTTTCTCTTTTCCCACTGGGTTTTTTGAGTTTCTCCTTCCCGAAGAAGGAGGGTCATAAAGGGCAGGTGATGCCTCGGACTGATCCACCGGACTGATCCACTGGCCTCATCGACTGCTGGACTCTTTATTAGATTGTTTGTTCGCTTACACTTGTTTATTTCAGTGAACTTTGTAAAGCACTATGAGACACTCTGTTGTGATATTGGGCTATACAAATAAAATTGAATTGAATTGAAAAGCTGACTGAAAGCCACACATACATGCATGTTGCATGTATCTCCAATACTTTGACCATAAGCTTAAATCCCTACGAATACGAGTGAGTATGGTGGCGTATCAGCAGTGATGAACACTTTTATTGCATTAGTTGTGTCTTGGCTACAGTCTGAATCTGCAGTGAGAGGACTCTTCCTGTCAAAAACAGGCTCCTACAGTCTGTTTTTGTCTCAATCAGCTGATGCCGGCTTCATACCGACTTCAGTTCAACATGTCAGCATACAGTTTGACACTGATCGTTGTAACTAACCGGGCTGAGCCGACTAACATGGTACAGCTGATAAACAACAACTGGTGCACTGACAGAACTTCCCGGGGTCTTTTTTTATTGTGATATTGTAAAATGCCGTTACGATATAAATATGTTGTCACATCTCCATTACTTTCTTTTCCTAAACTGTGCCTTTAACAACCCAACCTGACGACACTGCGTTGTGCTGTGTGTCCTGTTTTGTCGGTGTGTGTTGTGTTCAGACTTGGACCCTGCTGTGGTGGTACCTAAAGACTCAGAATTCATGCTCAAAGGAGAAGATCTGACTGCAACCTGCAACGCTCTGTCCTCCCTGAAAACATCCACAGTCTGGTACAAGGTATGCACACATTAGACCCTGGGACATTACATGTGTTGTACAAGCAGCAGGCTGTAGAGGGACATTCATTCACTGACTGTCGATTGATGAGTGTATGCTTATTTTGTGTGTGTGTGTGTGTGTGAAGGATGGGAGGCAGGTGGGTAAGGGGAACACGCTGCACCTGAAGGACGCCACCTATGACACGTCAGGAGAGTACATCTGTGAGGTGACCGTTCCCACCCTGCCCGCCCTGCACACCAGCGGCTCCGTTCACATCATCGTGCAAGGTCAGTAATCCCCTGCAGTGACGCCACTTAGACAATGTCACTTCACTTGTGATGCGGAAGGAAACTTGCGAATTACACATGTTTGCTAGAGTCAAACGAAGCTGGAACCAAAATGAAATGTGACTACTCTGACATTAGCTTAATATTGAAGGAAAAGTAAAACTGTTAGTGAAGGAAAAACAGTATTTCTGTTTAAAAAAAAGAAAAAAGTGCAGTAAAACAACAGAGTAACATCATACTCAGACAGTTTAGCGGTGTGGAAATGAACCTAAATTTATCAAGTCAACAGGTAAACATGGAGGAAATGTTGAAATCGCAAAATAGAAACCCACTTATCACTAAGATATGGTTTAATAGCACTGTGTGTGTGTGTGTGTGTGTCTAGGTGGACCCCAGCTGCTGGGAGGGGAGCAGGAGGTGCAGCTGGAGGAGGCAGCAGGCAGGATGGTGAACCTGAGCTGTGAGGCTCAGGGCCATCCACTGCCCAGCATCTCCTGGAGCATCATCGGCAGCCAGGTATCACAAAACAGCCACAGCAGTTCAGACAGGTAGCCATTAGGCACAGGTAGAGGCAGGCAGTGTGCTCAATAAGTAACAGTTCGTCTGGTCTAGTTTTATTTCAACCATTCTTCTGCTGTATAAATAGTCCAGAAGAACGCGATGCCCATCTCTGTCATGAGACTGGTGCGTTGGAGAGGGTAGATCAAAAGATCAAAAGAAAATAGGAATAATATGAGCAGACTACAGAATTTTCACCACAAGAACCTGCAGTATTTGGGGAGTTTGCTTTGGCCCACAAACTTAATTTTGCAAATAGTTGAAGCTCACTGATGTAGAGATGGAAATGTACCCCGTGTTCTCGTGAACAAGGTGTGTGTGTGTGTGTGTGTGTGTGTCCATAGAACTGGCATGAGGTGGTGAACAAGGCAAACGAGCTCGTAACTCACAGCGTGGTGTCAGTCAAAGTCACCTCGGACATCAGCGCTCTGTGCAATGCTTCCAACGACATGGGCACTGAAGTGAAGGCTTTCAGCATCAAAGCCAGTAAGAGTCTCTCTGTCTCTCTCTCTGTCTCTACCTGTCATTAACCATTAGTTTGTAATCTTCTAAAAAATGTACATTTGCATGTTAGAACTGTTACATTGGATGTCATGTTAAAGGGCCACACCAGTTTTTAGCTTATTCATCTCCAGTCTTTCTTCCAGTGTGACAGGACTGTTCCTGTGATTAATTTCCAATGCTTGTGCGATATTTGGCTTGTGGTTCACTGAGGGAGCCGCTGTGAGTTGAAAAGTAACGACATGAAGGAAGAAGAGTGCTCTCTGCTCTCTCACAGTGATGGAGTTCAAAACTTATTTTGCTTTTGAAGTCTCCATTCATGGCCGTCATGAGCGTGGGGGTTGCTTGCCCTTCTCACAGTGAATTCATTATTTATTAGAGACTCTTTTTTTTTTTTTCAGGCTTTTTTATAGTGTCAGACTGTGTACAAGCACAGAATGAAAGATGTAAAGTTTGGACTCTCATTTATCATATTTGCTCCCAAGCTGACTCTGAAGTGTTTGGCTTCATTTTTCCACTTTAATTATTATGGAGGGAGCGCTGGTGTGACGACTGTGGTTGTATGTAGGTTGTTTCTTTTTCATATAGGGCGAGCACTCAAATTTTCTTCCAACATTTTTCATTTTGTCAAATCATTAGCAACATACCTCTACACACACACACACACACACACACACACACACACACACACACACAAACACACACACAGGTTTCAGCCTTTTACATCATGAAAAGAAATATTCCACGAATATTCCCGTTCATATGCAGCCATGCATGATGTTAGTCCAACTGGAGTAGAGAGGAACAGCTGGAGATACTTGTGCCGTTCTGCTCCTTTATGTCAAAATATGATTTTTTTTTTTTTCCACCAGTGGCGGACTTGTTTGGCATGAACACAGCCTCCCCCTTTCATTCCCGCTACCACCTTCTTGGTGTTGTGTTACTTTCCTAAGTCTTAAGAAGTGTTTAAAAGTAGGTGTGTTTCTCAGCCAGAGATTTGGCTGGTTGGTTTGTTTACAACGCACAGAGCTGACCGCAAAAACTTGTAAAACTTGCAGTAAAAGCTTCATATCCTAAATACGCTGTATATCAGCTTAGACCACACGTCTTCATCAGCAAAAATAGTATCCAAACAGAACAATCAAATTCAGAATAATGTCATATTTGGAATGATCGTGGAATATTAATATGCCTGTAAACATAGTTTGTGCGTCTGCATTGATTCAGACTCTGGCACCCTGTGAGGGAGCAGGTCGTCACCTTTCAACTCACCGCTGTTCTGCAGCAGCACCACGGTCCAGTCACATGACACTTTTCCATAGCTCACACCGACTGTATGTCTGGATGACAAAAAGCCGTCACTTTAATGCGGTGGTTCCCAACCTTTTCAGCTCGTGATTCCAAAATCTTTTTACAGAGATCTTGTTGCCCAGATGTGTGATTTTACAGAGCATGCTGGGTTTTTCAGTGTCCCGTCCTGCTCACCATTTTTACTTACCTGTGACCCGTCATCCAGGGGTCATGTCTACATGGTAACCATAGATTTGTGGCCCTTGCAGGAGTTACACATTGTCATTGTTCTTATAGTTTGTCAATGTGTAGTGCTAAACCGACTATAACCGTAACCCTAAGACCAACCCCTAACCCAGTCTGAGGGCTAAGATCTAGACGGAGCCCATCGAAGGTTGTGACCGTGGTGCAGCTAATAATAGTGAGCAGTTTGACAAAGTTGCTTTTTTTCAGTCTCACACTTCATTTGAAGGATTTTTAGAAGCCTGAAGTGGCCAAAGTATCCAATAAGGGGAAAAAAAAGCATATCATTATAACCAAAATATGTGTTTTATTTTATTATTCCTTTAGTCATCTTGTGACCTGGTTGGGAACTGCTGCTGTAGCAGACAAATGGAGTCAGTGTTGAAGTCCACATGCTATAAAAGCCTGTGTTACACTTCCAGTCAGCTCTGTTTCACACTGCCAGAGGAATATAGGATTGTAATTGCGGTACATCTGTGTGTGTGTATTACTTTTAAGTGTTGCTCTCCTTGTTCCCAGTTCCCAGACTCACCTCAGCTGCTCCCTTCTCTCCTGGTAAGATTGTTGCTCCTCTTTCCCTTTTGCTCAGTTTGATGCTTTTCTGTCTCAGTGTTCACGCTTTACATGAAATTCTGTCTGCGACAATGAAGGGTTGCAGGACTATATACATTATTTATTTTCATACAGGGGCTCTATTTCCATGACTGTCTTTGGATTGCTGGCAGATCTTTGGGATGGCCTGTGGGCACATTAAATATTCTGTTTGATACCAAGAGAAAAATCAAAACACCAGCAAGTTCAACACACCAACACTTCTAATGATGCTGGAACCGAACGGTCTGCAGTGGTCAAAAACATTATTCTTGTACATCCCAGAATTTTAAAAACGAATCCAAATAAGTAACATAAGTGGTCTCTCTTTTGCTGACGTTTCCAGAACATGTTTGTGCTCTTAAAGTGGATTTTTGTCGTATGGAGAGGGGCATTATTATGGGGTAATTTTCTGACTATCTGAGTCCCTTCACACCATTAAAATCCTCACTAGGCTGTGGGGAATACAACTGGCAAATAAAATCAGAGCTCGTCATCATCCACAGGCTTTAAAAACAACAACCAAAAAAGAAACTATGTCTAAAATACCTCCAGTGCCGTGTTGCTCCCAGGACATAAATATTTGGTCACTCTCATGATTATTTACTGAGATTATTAGTGGTTGAATTTAAACCATTGCACGTTCAGAGTGGAAGCTTCCTACACACACTTAACAAGGAGTGGAGGATCTGCATGCAGAAGGAATTGCATCACTGTTTCATGGCACTCTGATTGATGCCGTCTTAGTCTGCTTAGTCTCGTTTTTGTGGGTTCAGCATATTCAAAAAGCTGCTCTGGATAATTTAATGCTGGAAACTCAAGTAAAATCCAGAAAATAGCATCACTTGTGGTGTGTCAGAGATGGAAAAAGGCCAAGAGCAGTTTTGGCCCCTGTGGGAATGATAAATGCACCAAATATGGAGCCCAGGCTTCAATTTAAACACAAGGCTCGACTGTGGGAGCACCAGCATCAACATAAAATTAGAGAATCGGTTAGAAAACTGGTTAAGATCAATCTTAGATTATCATTTTCTAGAGTTCTGTCACAGTGCATCAACTACAGCTGCAGCATCACCCACTTCTCAAAAGCTTAAAGCCAACAGTGACGTTGGCTCTCAGATACTATGACCATGGAATTGAAGCAAAGGGTTTGATTATTTCTTTATTGTGTTAGTTTTACTACACTGATTTGCTGCACTTTGTTTAGAAAGGCAGCTAGTTTGACGGCAGTAAACGGACAAAAATTAACTAATTGCTTAGGATGATGAACTCTGCACAAATATGACTTTGTGACTATGTGATTTGAGCATTAAATGAGATAAAGTTTGATATTTACAAGGTATGAAATGGAAAAAAAAAGTATCATGAGTTACTATAGGATTATTTTAAAATATGTCAAGTTAAAAAGTTAGAATTAAAAAGATGAATTAAAATGTGGTAGTGTAGTAGTTCTGTTAAACTTTTGAACAGACGATAAAGTTAAGGTGTTCATTCTGAATGGATAATAGAATCTAAATAAAGTCACTTATTATGTGTCACAGATGCTGCGCAAAATAAATGACATTTTTCTGCGGTTGTGGCACTTTAATGACACTGAAATATAAAACACATAATTTCACGCTCTGCTAATTATTTCTTCTCGAGGAAATGGACTTTGTTAAATAAGCCACTTAAGACGCAAACTAGTTTAAAGAATAGATGTTTTCTTATTATTATTCCTAAAAGCTGCAGTCATTTAGCACTGCACTTCCTTAAAGTTGGAGGACTTCCAAGAGACAGATTAAAAAAAAAAAAAAACAAGAGGGATGGTGGAAATCACAACAAATAAGAGACACTCAGATATTTAGTTACCGAGTAGAAGTCGAGCTCCAAAAACATCCAAAACACAGGATCCTACACTTCCCATAATGCAACTAATGGCACCTTTCCTGCAGCTAAACATCCCATGATTCAGACTCCACACCCCCAGCAGGCTTTCTGTCATAAACTTTGATCTTCTAAGCCCCTTTCTAAACTTGTTTTTTGTAGAAAGGCATTCATGAATGTTTAATGTTTGTCTTCCCACTCCTCCCACTCCTTTTTGACATTTTTTAAAATTTGTTTTATTCCCCAGTGTTTTCATGTTGTTTAATCCCTCTGTTCTCTGTAATGTTTTTATTGTTTTGGTGTTTAATCTGCTGTTTTTTTTTAATCTTTCTGAAAAGCACTTTGTAACCCCATTTAGAAAAGTGCTTTATTAATAGTAGTTTATTATTGTATAAGCCTAAATTGAAGTAATTTTCCAAGACTTGAGAAAGCTCTTCCAGATCACAGAACAGTCATACACTGTTTTCACAAGCTGAACTGAATTGGACTGACACTTGGTCTCTCTCTCTCTCTCTCTCTCTCTCTCTCTCTCTCTCCCTCCCTGTGTGTGTGTGTGTGTGTAGCTGAAGGCAGCGGCGTGATCATAGTGGTGATCATACTGTGTCTGCTGCTGCTGGCCGTCCTCGGCAGTGTTCTCTACTTCCTGCATAAGAAGGGAAAAATCCCCTGTGGACGCTCAGGGAAACAGGAGATGTGAGTACAGTCTCTTCTGAATCAGTCATTTTTCTTTTATTGAACAAACCCATATAAAAAATATAATGTTTATATTTGTGACCTGTTTTGAAAGATTTGAGTGGCACAAAGAGAGACATACTAACACTGGGGCTGGGTGTTTTAAATATTACAGCATCAGTGCCTTTTTAAAGTGATAAAAGACAATGGGCCCTACATTCGAACGTTTTGGTGGCATCTCGACACGCTGACCTTTGAGTCTCAGCAGTGGGCTGATAACACATCACATCAAATAGCAGAATGCGTTGTCATGTTTTTTTTCTAGATCTGGGTATAAAAAAGATCAAATGCTTGTTGTTTTGGTCGATACCTTTTTAAAGATATCAAGAACCAATACCCAGCCTTAACGAATGCTTATATGTTCTGGTCTTTTCATGGGATTTATTGACTCTTGACTACTAAATAAAAGATGTATTCAGCCTTATGCTTTAACGAAGCTTTTAGTCTTAGCTGCATCCAAAACCTTAGAATAAGGAGTAAGTAACGTTCAGTGTATTTCTGGCTGATGCAGAAATGTGAAGACTAACAGTAAACTAAGGGATAAAATGTCAAACTTTAATTTCTAGTAAAAGAAGAATCTGTAATGATAAACGTTGCCACTGTAGTTATCTTGGTCTTTGTCAAATTCCACACGTGCCGACTCTTGTTTCTGTCGTCAGCACCAAAGAGAAGACCACCAAAGATGACATTGTCGTGGAGATGAAGACCAACACAAAGAACGAGGAAGCTGTCCTCCTAAAGGCTGTCAACGGAGACAAAAAGGGCCCCAATGGCCAGGTAACTATAGTAGTGTCATCATTATTTCACAATGTAAAGAAAAGGGCTGCCAGTGTCGACGTTTTCTCTGCTTAAGTTTAGCAGCAATGTGAAGTTTGTTTCTGAGAAATCACGTGTGTCAGCAAATGCAGCGTTGGCCCACAGAAGCTGCTTTAGATTTGGACGTGTGATGTATTTTAGGGAAATATCTGCTGCTTCTGCATCAATTATTTAATGTTATAAATTAACCCGCACCAGCTGCTAGCATGCAGAAAACACATTCTGATGATGTACGGATGTCTGGACGTGACAGAAACATGCAGGAGTTTGTAACTTAAAGGGATATTCCCATGTTTTTCACTACTGTCTCTCGTGCTTTAATGCTGTTAGTTTGGCTGTAAGATGCGGCTGCTATTATTAGCTACTTAGCATAATTAATACAAGGCTGTTTATGGCTTTAAATGAAGCACGAAAGTAGCTGTTTGTGCGTCCTAACAATACATGCTGCACTGTTTTAATAGAAACACCATGAAACACATTTAACACAAAAGTTATTTGTTCAGAAACCTCGAACTTATTAATTAGTGAGCTTTAGAGGAGCAGGTAGATGGATTTGGTTACCGTTGAATAGAACTAGACTCGGTGCTTCCACTCAGAGGAATGGATCCTACATACACACAGTTATAAACAGAACATCAGTATTGATGCTTCTTAGAAATGGCTCTGTAATACTGTGCCATTAAAGTAACCCTTTACAGAGTCTGCAGAGCCTGAAGCGCATCAAAACGTGTACTTTGACAGTTCAATCTGAAGTAGTTAGGTAATTGTAGAGCAAAGCAAAAGAGGTGAAACTCAACCACACATGAAAGGTGTTTGGGGCTTTTTGGAGCTCTGTGTGTGCCCCTCAGCCAACGACGGCTCCCTAAAGTGTGTCTTTTTGTGCTCTCTGTAATGTTAATGGACCAATTTTGATGCTGAAATGCAGAGATGAGCCACCAAAGAAGTGAGAGCTGAAAGGAAAATGTACAAATCCTTCTGTAAACAGGTCAAACATGAGTCTGTAAACTGGACATGTGATAATTTCACTGCTCCTTGGGGGGGATTGTTTACAGCTGCTCATGTCTCCTGCCCTGTTAGACTTCTTTTGACCAATTGACTGTGTTTCCAGATCTCAGTAATTAACTTGGTGACTACAATGTCATTGTTTCTGACGTAAACGACGGCCAAAACTACAATGAGATCCAAGTAGTGATGTGCAAAGCAGTTCCTCTCTGTGTCATTCCCGATCAATACAACACCAGATCTTACTAGTAATAAACTGGAATTTCTCTCCAATCGTAGGTCACTTCCATGTACTGTTGACTGATCAGTAGACGGTGTGTGTGTGTGTGTATACAGCATGTCAGTGTTGACTCCTCTTCTGTCCCTCCAGTAAAGTCCCGCACGGTTCAGCAGGGACGTCGCGCAGCAGGAGGCAGGACACACGAAGCCAGCAGTCAGTGTGTGTGTCAGAGCAGAGGAGGCAGCAGACGCTCCCACTGATCTGAGACCTGCAGGGTAACACCACCTCATAGCCCGGACATTCCCCCATCATGCTTTGTTCTCAGCAGTATTCAGTAGATTTACACACACACACACTCACACACAGGTATGTATGTACAGATGTGTGTTTTCCTTTGAATGAATGTTTGCTTCCTCTACGTTCAGTTTCTAAATTTGCTCCATACCATTTCCTGAAACTGTGTTCAGCTCTTGGCTGTTGTACGGTGTACGGTGTGTGTGTGTGTGTGTGTGTGTGTGTGTGTGTGATGGTGTCTCACACACACAATCACCTTTTTCTTTTGTGTTTTTTTTTTTTTTTTCTTAATGAAAGTGTATATATTATATATATTTTGTTATTTAAGATATTGTGGCACTCATTTCATTTCCGCGGTAGCGTCTGGGTCATGTGCATGTTGATCCGTGTTCATGGGTCCAAGTGAGTTTTGGTGTCGGAGACCAAACGCCAGCCGCTCCTCTGTGGCAGCCCTTCACTGTTGGTTCACAGTCACACTGGGCGAAGGCTTGCCAGTGTGTTTGCTTCAGTCGGATTTATTTTTTATTTTCTTTTTCTTAATTGATTCCAATATTTGTAGAAATTGATATTGAAATGTACCAAAACAAGAGGAATACCGAAGCCTGTTCTCCTCTGAAAAGCCTCTGATCACCTGTCGGATCGTCAGGAGATGCAGGATCATCAGAACAGCGATCAAACCGATGAAACCCGTCAATCAGACACACTGGCTGCCTTCTTCTGCAAACTGCTGTCAAGCCCTTGTACTGTTTGTAAATACATGTAGTGTACAGACCTGCTAGTGTGGCCTTGGACTGGTACTGAAGGTGGAAAGGTCAAAGGCTGCTGATCTGCTGTGCCTGTTCTGAGAATGCATCATACACTGAATTTGTTTTTGTCTCTTTGGTTTGCTCTGTGTGTTTTCTTTGTGTTTCCACTGAGAGCTAGTTGGGCCTGAAGCAGTGTCCCAGTGTTGAGCATGTTTACAGTGTTTACTACAGATAGCACATACAGTACTGATTTCTTTACCTTCTAGGCTGCCGTACGTTTCTGATTGGTTCTGTACAGTTTGAGAATCAGCTGGCAGAGAGGGATCCATAAATCTTAAAAAGTCTGCTTTGCATTACCATGAAACTCTTATTAATTTAGTTCTTCTGTGATGGATCATTGGACTCCAGCAAGTTTCAAGGTGTTTTTGTGAGACTTGTGAAATGAATGTAAAGCAGTGGCTGTGGAAAGTCACATCAGAGTGAAGCATCTGGGTTTTTTTTCTTTTCTGTGGAAACCTGATGATCTTTGATAAACCATGAAAAAAACTGAGGGTGGTGGAAACACCTTTAAAACAAATCAGACAAGACAAAATATTCAACTGTATTTTTGTCTGGATTCTAAAATGCAGCCGTGTTTCCATTAACAGTAGTTGGAAATGACCAAGTAAAGAAATTGTGATATCCCCTAATCTAAACAAAGCCTGAATAGAAGGATATAAACCAACATTTTAAAGTCATCTTATTTGTTTATTCTTTATTTTTGGATCCTCGTTAGCTTCCACAAGTGGCTGCTGCTCTTCCTGGGGTCCACATAGGGAAAAAAACAAGACACCAAAACAAGCAGAAAACATCTACGTCAGACACAGTGTTTAAAGAAGTTTCATCTTAGAAAAAAAGGTTAAAAATCTTTCCAGGAATGTTTTTTAAAGATTTTTCTTTCTCATAGATCATCAAGTATTCATTTTTCAGCAAACTGATGATAACGATAATGGATTAGAGGCACAAGCTGGAGCTGATCACCTGGTCTGTGTGTCTCATTTATAGTAAATCAGCTAAAACGTGCTAAACGCTGGTCACTGCTCCTTTAAGGGCCCGTGTTGTGAATATGATGTACTGATTGCTCACTGTGTAGGTTATTGTGAACACATACCTTTTGTTGCTCAGAGCGCTGCATTGCCCAGATGACTTGCAACATAACAAAGTAGTGATGTTTCCTGTTTTCTTTTTTTTTTCCTCCACTGAGTTGAAAGTGTTGAGTTTGTACAAGTTGTATCCAGGTAGAGGACGTCCTCAGGCACCAAGCGATGCTGCCATTCTGCTTTAGAGAAGCTGCACACAGCCAGAACACCTCCAGTGTGCAGACAAACATGTCGGATTTGGTCCTTTTCAGTTCTTCGTTATTGTTCTGGATTCTTCACTAGTGGGAAAGTTTCAACTATGTTTTTTTTTTTTTTCTAAATGTGTGTAAATTAAGTACTGTACATGTGATTCTTTGATGCTTGCGTTTTTTTTTATATTTTTTGCAAGAAAATAATGCCAAATAAAAATGTTTCCTTTAAAGAGACAGTTTTTTTTCCTATCATTTTGCAGAGGTATAAAGGAGCAGGCCGTATTGGAGTGTGATCACTGTCAAGTTTGTTTGTTTCTTCGCCCCCAGGGCTCAATATGAAGCAGAGCAGCAGAGTTCAATGTGCCGTCGGTTAGCGTGGCTCAGTCCCACTGCGAGGAGACGGGAAGGAGCGCTGCCTCCAAACCGCTGTCAGCACGAGCTGGAAGTGACTCCAACAGTAGCTCAGGTTTCCAGCTTGGAAGGAGGACGGACAGAAAACACAGCTCACATCTGCAACAGATTCAAGCACCTCATAGCTGCCCACCTCACTGCAGAACAAATCCGCTCCTCTGTTTCTCTGGCGGAGAGCGTGCAACTCCAGGTAAAGAGACCGTGTTCATCTATGAGGTTAAGAAGTCAAACGGCACGTTCCTTCCTGCTATCAGTCATTTGCCATGTGCAGATGCTTTGTTGCCTGTGAGGTTTTTGTTTTAATACCTCAGGGGGTGCTGGTCAGACGTTTTCCAGTTAAATTTAATTTGGCTTTAACTAACCAAAGGACATTTTCTCTAATGCTGTTAGGAAACCGGGCCTTTTTCTTCCAATACAAACTGAACAGTGTGTTCATTGGATTATTAGTCAGGTCAGTTTCTGTAAAGGCAGGACAAGTTTATTTATGTAATTCACTCACATTGAGAGAAAGAGAGAGACATTACCAGCAGCTGTTTTCAGTTGAGGTAAGCCCACTGAACACTACCTGTCCACAGTTAGAGACCAGCTGGTGAACACAGTAGAGCTTTTAACAGCCACAGAGCCACATATTTCCCCCCAGGACAAAACCAGAGCCTTGAGAGACTGAGAACTGGATTTACAGTCATCAGGTTTAAATGCTAATGTTGCTGAATCGGAATGTCTGCTGAAGATGTAAATCAGCCACTGTTCGCTAACAAACTCACCATATTCACTTTAAGGGTGTGTCAGTGTTTACAGCTATTTTCTGCTGCCCTTCAGTGGCCAAAATCATCATCTAATGCAGGTTTAGATGTCTGCTGAAACCCTTTTATCACACGCTGATATTGTACCTAACATTCTAATAATTAATAACTAAATTAATTACAGCAGAAACGACTTAAATGTTGATAATTAAAAAACAGCCTGGAGTCATTATGGACAGATCACACAGGTCAAATGTTAAAGAAAATACTGTTTAATTAAAAATCTTAATGGCTTAGGCATGAAAACATGGCAACAAAACAAATGCTGAGGATATTAAAAAGACAATAAATAAAATCATATTTACACAAGCAGTAACAAAGCAATGACGACAACTTTTTAGTAGGCAAATTCTTGTTGAAAAGGCTAGTTACCAAGATTATATCATTAACCAGTGGAGTTTACCAGTGACAGAGTGTGTGTGAGAGACGGCGGCGCCTCTGGCAGTGATTCAACATGGCTGTCAGCCTCAAGTGTATCCTCACACAGCGGCACTTTCTGGGTCAGGGGTCAGTCCCTGTTGGAGCGTTCAAACACAGAGATGGAGTGAAAACAAAGACGACACGTTCTCTGTATCGGCTCGAGCCGAGGGGCGACGTAACGCAGCGTGCTGCTTTGAAACGCTTTTGGTTCAGGGAGAGTAAAGCTGCAGATCCACCAACGTCAGTGTTTTCAGCAGGGACAGGAACAGGCTACACTTCGGACAATTCCAGCTTGATCAGAGATTTTGCTTATTTTACTGCTTTTCCTTCATGTTTTACACCTCTGTACCGCTTTAGTTAGGCAATACTTGTGTTTTCAAGAGCACAGAAGCAGCCCTGAGTGGATTCTACAGACACTTCAGTGTGTTTAAAACCTACTTTTGGAAGAAAAATATATAAAATAAGATCTATGTAATCACAGGATGACAAATATACCAATGTCAACTCAGGGGGGATATCTTTCAAATGTATGGTACCTCATCTTAAATGTCTGTTTTTTCTCTCTCCACACGCCGACACTGTCTGCACATCCAAGGAACAAACTCCTGATTTGCTGTTATTGTAAGTTAAAATCTGAGAAAATCACTGTCAGAAGAGGGATCCATTTCTTTCCATTTGTTTTAAGCCGCGAGCGAGGAGGAACTGTTTTGGTTTGTCTGCTTTCATGTGCAGGTTGTGATTGACAGAAGGCACATTTTCATGTTACTGCTCAAATCCAAAGTGACGAGCGCGGATCTGTTTTGGAAAGGGAGAAAGGAGAGACTGCACTTGTAGTTAAAGGGGACACTTAGGACATATTGTCCCGTTTCTGTGAGAGTGGAAATGAGACTCTCAGTCCTGTGTCGTTTCTGGCGGCGTTCCTAAATGTGCACATTAATATGGAACAGCCATCTTACTGTGGATCACAATGCTTTTGTATTCTGCTGTGATGTGGTCGTGGACTCGGAGCAGACTCTTTGATGACTCAGACGTCTGTTCGTCTTTGCTCTAAATGCGCCCATGATCCTGTGGTTGGGTTAGTGTGCGGGCCGACATGTAGATGTGACGGCAAAATGCCACTGATGCTGTGACGTGCGACGGCTGCTCAGTGTTGGTCCACCGAAAAGACATCTGAAAACCTGAGTGATAGAGGACCATCTTGTTTACTCTTTGTGAACTCGAAACTTGACTCGGACCAGCTCTGATCCACAACAGGCCCTCTACTTATCGCAGCTTGGCTCAAACTCTGACGTTTCACTCACTCAGTTCATAAAATGACTTCTGGGAAAACAGTCGATGGTAAAAACTCACCAGATGGGCGGAAATCTCCTTCTTATTACAGTTCATCCTCTGGGGACCGGGGATGTCTGAACCAGATTCAAGCCAATCCATCCAATAGCCGTCGAGATACTTCATTCTGCACGGCTACAATACATTTCAGCAACATTGATGATAAAAACTCATTTATACATCGTATAGGGCATTTAAAATGTCTCATAGGGCAACTATAGATTATTTTCATCAATTAATCTGATGATACTTTTACTGATTACGACAAATGTTGGAATATTGTGAAAAATGCCCGTTAAAATTTCCAAAAGCCCAAGCTGATGTCTTCAAATAGGTAGTTTTATCCAATTGACACTCAAATATGGCCAAATTATTGAGTTACTATTGTATAAGACAAATAAAACAGCAAATCCACACAACAGGGAAGCTAGAACGATGACATTTTTGATATTTTTGCTCAAAAGAAACCAACTTATTACTATTAATTGGTATCAAAACAGATAAATACTCTGTTGATCAAGGAATCGACTAATCGTTTCAGCTCTAATAATTCAGAAGGCTGCATAACGGCCAGTGAATTTGTGATTTCAACAGTTATCCCACAAACACAAAAAAACGAGTGACTGAAATGTCTGAGCGAGACGGCCTTCCAGGACTGATGTGTGTGTGATGGGTGGATTACAGGAACCAAATTAGACCTCATGAGAGTCTGAAGCTGCACTGAAGTGAGGGGGCCTGGGGAAGCATTGCTAAACTCATCATCAACATTAAATATGGTGGGTGTGTGGAAAACTAATGCAGGTAATAAGCAAGAAAATCCAATTCATGGAATGCTTCTGAAAGACTGGTGAGTTAGCGCTCGTCCACAATGCTGCCAACATTACATCATCGCCCCTGTGTGTCCTTCAGCATCTGTTCTTTCATTACATTCAACCCTGGCTTATTACCGAGTACCTGAGTCCACACGACATCACACCGCCTTCAGCTTTTTGCTTTAGAGCTCAATGTAAATCCCCTCCATCGGATTCTTCAGTGAACCCACTGAAGCTGTTCTGGGTACAAATGTGATGCTGAGCTAAGCTCACAACATGAGAGAGGAAATCTAACAGCATGTTTTAATACCTTTCGCTTTTTTAGTAAGAAACTATAAGAAGCTTTTGAGTTAATAAACCAGCTTTCAGTGTCAGACCAACTGGAGTCACCTGGCAGCCAATCATGGAATTAAAAGACAAAATAAACTTCTGAAACTTTAGCCATTGTTAGTACTACACACAGCACAACATCTTATGAGAGTACTTAAACATTAAACTTGTAATTTCATTATAGAACCATCATTGAACCGGGAGCTGAGAGGAAATATGGAGTCATGTTCAACTTGTCGAATACCATCGAAGAAGAGTGAGCCACAGCGACGCGTGCGACATGAAGCCCTGCGATACTGCACTGCGACTGGACATTCACATTCATCAGCATGAGCACACACACCACAGAGATAATCACTAATTTCCGACCGAACTCGCGTCGCTACATATTCGTACGCCACAAATTGCCAAGAAGCCTGTAAAGCACCAAACTGAACGGCTGCCAGCAGCGGGACACCGAGGCAAAGAGACGACAATCCACAGGGTCCCTCTACTGATCAAAGTCACTGCAGCTTCAACACTTAGCTTAATGAGAGACGGTGCTCATACTGAGGGGGGAACACTGCCACAGCACGAGTGGACCTCAGCAAAGTACAGCAGGGTCAAAGCTTGGCTACAGAGAGCTCACATTACAGGCTTTGAACTCAACGTCTGTGCTGCGTTCAGGTCATATCGGACTTCTGCCTCTTCTGAGCTGCTCCTAAAACCAAACTGGACCAATGGATACTTCCATTGTAGGGAGCTTCGTGCTCCTTCTGGGCCAAAAACCTCAATCTTTCAGTGGCAATTACAAGTAAACAAGAGATTTTGAGGCTTCAGGCTCAACCACTTGGCATTGGCTTAATATATTTTCCTTCTAAAACCCCATTTGTAAAAGAAAGTAATACCTGTTGCACTTAGTTCATTGTTTGTTATAAATGACTTTGGATGCAAGTATTTAAATGAGTAAAACTTGGAGATGATGAACTCGTTTGTAAGCATCTTCTGATATGACATGAACGCAGCATTACTCCTCAGAATGAAACCTTTTGGCAAGTGCTTGTGGCCCTGCAGGAAAGTGCTTGGTAAATGCTATCCATGATAATGGCACAGAGTGGAGACGGGGACGAGACAGAGAGGATGGACGTGCCTGGAGCGACTATGTGGCGATGTGTGTCGCAGAAGGGATGGAGACAAACTCGCGCAGGATGTTCTTGGCCGTCTCCAGGTTGTTCTGGGCGATCATCAGGGCTTTCTGGATGTCCTGGATGGAGTAGCCTTGGGAGATCAGGCATTCAATCTCCCCATTTAGGGCCACACTCCCAGGGCCTGCAGCAGCAACAGCAGCAGCAGCAGCAGGAGGAGGAGGAGGAGGAGGGGAGGCGGAGGCAGAAGAGGGACCGGGGAGGTGTGGCAAAGGGGCAAGAAATTCACGGTTTACAGGTCGAGGCCGTCGGTCGGAGTTGGCTCGTCGTGGGAGAGGTTTTGGGGGGCGTTCAGGGTCGACACCAGCTGCAAACATACCTGGAACACAGGTAGGTAAACGATAGTCTGTCAAAGTGGAAAACATTGTGCTGGATTCAAGTACCTGTAGGAAAACAGAGGTTTTTGTCTTGAGTCTTATCCATGTCCTACTGACAAGTTACTTTTAACAGGGCTGCCCCCAACCAAATATTTTCCAAGTCAACTGGAGTTAATGGCACATTTATGATATTAATTTAATGTGTTGTTGGGACTTCTGAAGTAGTTGGCTATCAGCTCACACAGACTGTTATCATCAACATTGTGGACCTTGAGTTGAGATTTGTCAGCTAAAGAAATGTATCAAAGGCTTGTGAGACAGAAAACCCCCCCTTTGTAAAGTAATTTCACCACATTTGAATATGAGTGTTTCTTTTTAGTTCTACCAGATTTCTGAAAAAGAAAAATACATAGAAACATGTAGAAATACATACTAGGTTCTACTGCACCGTCCATGTTGAGAGTGCTGAAGGCTGCTGAGGGGCCGCTGATATCTGACAGGGTTCTTCTGGTGGGGGCGGGAGGGACCACCGGTCTGGGACAGTCGTACTCGTAAACATCCTGCTCACTGGTCTCCTCCTCCTTGTCCTGGGAACCCACTGCTGCATGTTGAGGGGGGTCTGAAAAACAAAACATCCCAGTGGTGACTACCTGTAGTGAACACACGCTCACAAACTGAGTGGGCAGAAGATGAATATATTAAATGAATATTGTGTTTCACATTACAGGTTCCTCTAACACCATTTCTCAAAAAGCTCACAGTATAACTCCAGTATTTTTAAACCTGGGCTCCATTTTTACACACAAAGTTTTGGAATTGGTCCAATAGGCTACAGTGGCTATAATATAATCCTTAAGTGCTTCCACTGTGGTTGTTTTTGTCTCTGACAAGCTTATATTGTTACTCTAAGTGTCTACAGAGATAAACCTGTAAGATCCTTTTTGTTTCACCAGAAACTGCTCTTATATCACCGTCTTTAAACCCACCAGACTCCATTGACAGAAACAGTCATTTAGCCTCACAGAACACAGGAGTGGCTGGTCTATCGCTGTCTCGATTGGTTGGTTGGTTTGATTGTATTATTGTGTGTTAAATAAATATTCTGTTGGATCTGAATCGACAATCCAACAGGGCATTTTTGCCATTATAACCCGTTCAGTCACTGCATGGCTGCTGGCTGAGGCGGCTCTACTGGACCAATTCCAAAACTTTCAGACTCAAAACAGGACCCAGGTTTAAATATACACAATACAGTGAATTTGTGTATTCAGGTCTTGTATGAGGGGCTCAGCACCTGGGGCACGCTGGAAGAATAATAAGAGTGAAACAGCCAAATATTCTCCTTCCTGTGATGGTGATAATTAGGTGTGAATGATACCTGGCTCAGAGGCCTGCGCCGCCTCAGAGGAACCAGCCTGAGCCTGGATATTACACATGGACTCGTAGACTTGGGGGTCCTCTGAGTCACTGTCAACCCCCTCGCTGCTGTGTTACAAAGACAGAGAGGAAACAACAATCACAGAGTTCTGTTATTTGTTATCAATGTGCAGCCTTTACACAAAATGTCTTATTTCAAATTAATCTGCAGAACTCCAATTATATTTGCAATAAATATTCACAACAATTTAATGTAAATGTAGCAAAAACTAACACACATCTATGAGAAATGATATTATGATAAAGGATATTTTTCCAGGGAAAACGGTACATGTTTGGTTTATTGATTCACCCCCTGGCCTGCATGCAGTATAATAAAATAGAAGAAAAACACATCAAGACTCTGCATCTTTTCAAATCTACCCCAAAAATGTCACTAATAACTGAGATATTAATGATACAGAATTTTAAGATGCATCAAATTTGCATGCACCCAGTACTGCCACTTCTTCTCACCATTTCTAGGTTCACACCTGACACACAGCTCCCTAGTTTGATCATTTCTGTTCACCCTCCCCTCGGTATGTGGATTCTAGTGTGTATTTACTGACTCTCATCATTTCATCACAACAATGAGCGGAGAAACGTTGCTGCCTTCTTGTCACATATTGCATTCATTTCATCTCCTTTGAATTATTCACCCAAGAGGACAGAGCAAATAAATGAAAGAGGCATGGACAAAGAAAACCAAGGCTCCAGAGCCCCCTAATGGAAAACAGAATAACTGCTCCACATATATTATTGCAGCATGAAGTTATGTATTACTTTATGTACAACACTGTCCAGTTATATCTACTGAGTAATCAGTATCATCTTTCACATCAGTTCCATCCATTGTGTATTGAACTGCTATTAATTCATGATGCTGAAACATCTTCTGGTCCTCATTTAGGTCTCTAATCTCATTTAATCTTTGGTCTCTTAATGGCCTTTAGTTTTCAGGGCCTGGATATCTTCATCTGTCCAACAAGCGCTCTCTTTCTGTTGCTGTGTGTGTTGTAATCATCCTTGTTGTGACATCCAAAAAAATCATTTTAAACACACTTTAGTTTGGGGATCTCATACTCCTTGCATTTCCCTGGCTGGAATAGACTTTTCTTAATTCAGAGTTAGCTTCCTGCAGTGGAACTTCCTTGAACCTTTTGGGCTAAAAGTGCCACCTGATAAATGTCAGGATTGTAAAAAGGCCCTGTGTTTACCTGATGTCGTTGTGGTGGTTTGCTGGGGCCGGCGGTGGGGGCACTAAGGAGCCAGTTATGACCCAGGGGGCACCAGAGGCTGGGAGGGACGTGGGACTCATGTATTCGTTCTCCTCGCAGTCAGACGGCAGCTTCTCTCCGCTCGACACCGCTGACGCTGGCAGAGATCTGACCAAACACAGACAACATAAAGCATGTCTCAACTGTTTCCATCTGTGGTTTCTACATGTGGGATTACAAAAGCATGCACACGTTTTGAGTGTAGTCGTTCATTATTGACCTTGGAAAAAGCTGAAAGCTATCGAGAATCCAAAACATTTCAGAGGGAAATCTTGTACTTTTTACTGCACCACATTCATTTGACCGTCAGTTATTATAGTTTCTTTTCAGACTAAGTTTACATAAAAATGAGATATAAGTTTATATGATAAGGTTTGGAGCCCAGGTGACTTTTCAGGTGCCTATAAGCTGCTTTCTGTTCCAAAGAATGAGTATCTCTTTATCTTGTAAAGGTGTCAAAGTATAAATCATGTTATGACAGCATGACTTGCATTGACTAATTTACAGTCACTTGTATTCTCTCAGTTCTTGCCTCATCATGTTGCACCTCAGAGCAGCAGAGCTCCGTACCTTGCAGCCAGGCAGTAGACGGCGTTTGTCGCTGCCTGAGGTTTGCTTCCCTCTCCACTGGGCCCGTTGCTCTGGGGGGTGGAGGACAGGGCTGACAGGGCCTTGGTTGCCGGACGTGGGACCATGTAGTTGGAAGCCCAGGCGTGCTGGTCTGGAGTGGAGGGCAGGGGTCTCCTCTGGAGACCTCTGGAGTCCTGGCCGCTCAGGGAGGGGCGCTCCGGAGGGGGAGGAGGGGGCAGCTCTCTCAGGGCTGGAGGCAGAGGTAGAGGCTTGTCTCTGTGAGTGGCTGCGATCTGGGGTGGAGGCAGGAGTGGACGGTGGTGTTAGTAATGATGTGGAGATGTGGAGAAACGTGCACACACATCCTTGGACTTCAGTACTCATGAGGACCACACGTTGACAGTAAATTAGAAGTTTGGTAAAGAGGGCAGGACCATTATCTCTCCATTACATGCACACTAATAATTACTGTGCATACCAACATTTAAGGCATCCAAATTGTTTGCAAGAACTTGATTTCTGTACACTGAAAAGAGTGTGTGATAGCCCAAAGATGAGTAGGAGATTGAGGGCATTGTGAACACAATTATGCTTTGTCTGATTAAAACTTTAATACAAGTAAGATTACCAGGTTGTAGTATTTACATGAAAGCTGTAAAAGCTTTCCCATTGCTCCAGTTATAAATAACTAAAACACTGAGGCCATAACTGAAGATAAACCTGTTCAACCAGAGGAGTCTGAACAGCCAGAACACGGCAACAAAACCACGTTAACAACCTCCAGTTAACAGCCTCCGCTTCAGGGTCACATTTTTTCTCTAACATGCTGATATTTACACCTTTAGACTTATTATTGCAGTAATCATTCCTCTCTCCCACACTACTGTGTAAAAATGCATTCCAAAGTTCAACTGAACACGAGGCTTCAGTGATCTCACTTAGTGAACTCAAGTGAGCATTTTCCAAAGTCTTCTTTAAAACCCTAGACAGTGTTGTGTTGGATCTACTAAAAAATACCTTTAGAAGACCTAACCCACAACCAGGGGGTCTCGAACACTGTTCCACTGAAGTGCATCACATGTATGTACTTACCTTGGCTGTGGCTCCCTGAGCCTGTGGGCTGTGGGAGTTTGTGGGTCTCTGCAGGAGGTCCAGTCGGGGGGGCACTGGGGGCAGCTGAGACACTGGAGATGGTGGGCGCTCTACCTGCACACATACATATGCATGTGCATTCAGAGATGTTGTATTGGCTAAAATTATCCCAAGTGGCTTCCTGAGACTAAATCTGATCAGTTCATCCAGTTGATGTTTGCACATTCGAGGGTTCCTGACATGTAAACCCTCTGTATGTGGTCCTCCTACCTTGGTGCAGGCCAGCCTGCTCATGACAAGGTGGTCCTCCAGGCGATCATCTTCGTCCTCGTCATTGCCTGCGGCTTCAGCCCTGCTGGACCCCTGGAATCCAGCAAAGGAAGCCCCGCTGGCCTTCGGGTGGAAAGGGTCCACTACGATGGGTTCTGTGCCTTTAATCTCACAGCGGCAGAACGGGCAGCCTTGGCCCTCCGACTCCTGATACACACACACACAGGAAGCAGAGTTTAAAATTAGAGGGAACAGAGTAAGGCCTTCAGATATGAGACACTTTAAGTAAAACTGCTCTGAATGGATGAATCAGGAAGTGTGAGTACTTTTTCTGTTCTGAAACTGGTGGCGAGTATATTAGGACCTTATAGATCTAATGCTATAGTTCCAGTAGGTGAAAGATAGATGGGTGTACTTAGTAGAGATGAACGGTATTTGAAGATCTGTCTTTGTGGGTTTTTTGTTTTGTGATGTGTATTTTATATATTGAGAAATCTAAAAATGTTTTTGAAATAAATTTGCACTGCTATAATAATCCTTTTCTGCCATCAGCTCTAACTGATCACCAGTGAAACTCAACATTAGAGGGTGAGACTTTGCTCTATGAGGAGCTGGAAGCCATTTATTGCGAAATGTTTGCGCAGGAAGTGTTGAGTTTCATTGGCAAAGAGGAAGCAATAAGAAAAAACAACGACTGAATTCAAACATCATCTCTGTACACATACTGTACTGCTGGATTTAGTACTATGGCAATGTACATTATACTGAACAAATACAAGTCCTGGAAGTTTGCTTCAACGTCAATGGTTAATTTAAATAAGAGCTCAGGTCAGAAAACAATGAAGCCTTCTTCTAAATTATAAAATAGAAGAAGAGGAAATTTGAATTCAAGATCTGTGAAATAAACCTGTTGCTAAACAAGGGCCTGGTTCTCTCGGCAGCTGAGTTCAATTGAGGGCATTATTAGAGAATTTATGGTAATCAAAAAAGGAAAACAGGCTGTATTTGGAGCCCAAATGTGATTTCAGATGTGACTGAAAATTAAAAATGTAGACTGAGTCCAACACATAACTTGATTAAAGTAAATGCAGTAAGCAAAAGACAGAAGGAGTTCCCTTCTGACTGCCCGGGTTTACAGAGCTAGAAAACAATGTGCTAAAACGTAACAGTGTGTCGGCTGCCTCACCTGCCAGGCAGTCAGACAGGAAGTGCACATCAGGTGTCTGCAGGGCTCGATTTTCACATCCTTGTCGTTCTCTGCACAGATCTTGCAGAGCTGGAAAGTGGAGCCCATTTCACAGTACAGCTCATACTGCTCCTGCAGGGATGACAGAGGAAGAGGAGACGCAGGTTTGCACCAACGATCACAGTTGTTCAACCTTTCATTCATTCATTCTTCTTCTTCTAATCAGCATCATATTCATAATTTCTATAAGTAACACTTTTGTCTACTATGCAGAAGCCCAACTGTCTACATAATGTAGCATAACACGGTGGCACTAATTTGTTTTATGCATCTTTTGCAGCATGACTACTGCACTTTGTAGTAAAAACAGCTTTCCTGAGGCACAAGAATGGGGCTGACTGGGATACAAAAGAGACCAAACCTGAGTAACTTTGATGTGGTCCTGTGGAGAAGGTTCACACAGCCCTGTGAGGTCTGGGTTCTGTGCACGGCCATCTGGGAACAGATAGCTAGAGAGCAGCCGCATACGTAAGCACACAAACACACACATACACACACACACAGATCAGTCTTAAAGTAGACACAAACCCAAAACAGCGAGTTAAAAGACCTTGAAACGCTCTGTAGCTGAGGGAAATGGAAAAGTTGGTTGTAATTCTCTGTGGGTTCATCACTACTACAAAACCCTTTCACATTGAACACTGTTGTTTCATTATTGTTCATTTTAAAGTACTAATTAGAGCAGCTTTAACATCAAGAACCCCCCTCAGCTGATGGGTGACATGTATTTAAACTGTAGTTTGTCCTCATTTCTGTGCAACATACGGATCAAAAACAAAGATTATGTTGCAGGAGGAGGATATTTTAGCTGTACTTTTTGTATCTAATCTGACTACAGCTGCTCTTCTCCACCAAGGAACAAGCCACAGCCGCTTTTTAGGGCCAAATGTCTTTAAAAACATCTTCAGTGGAGCTTTCCCTCCATGCTGCAACAGGATGCATGCTTTAATATACGAAAACAAGAAAAAAAAGTGTTGAAGCCCTACATAGTGACTTTTTCGTTGAAAATATTGTTTGTTAATTTTCAACAGTGATGTGTATGAGACTACAGCATGCACAAAAGAAGCTGCTGGTGTGATCTTTAGTCCAGTGAACAGCACACTAGAGTGAAACCGTAGAGCCACACAAATGATATAAACAATGTTGTAACCATTTCACATGACTTTTCTCAGATTTCAGAGCAGCGTTTAGCACAAACTTATTTGCTGTGTTAAGTGACAGAGCTTTAACAACCTCCAGTCTTAATACAGAAATCTAATTAACAAAATGCACTTACTAAATAAACTTACTGCTGGTTTAGTTTGAGTGTTCACGTTCAGTTTCTTTCCTCCACATTATTTACACAGCAAACAAGTCTGACTAAAAACAGCTGTTCTGGATGTCTAATGTTTTTTGGCACATGTTTAAACTACAACATAACGTTCCCTAAAATGTATACGCTGGAGCATTGATACTGTGTTGTAGTTGGACTCACAATCCCTCTCTGTATCCATCAATGAGGGCTTGGAAGAGTGGTTTGTTATGGGGGATGGTCTGCAGGATGTTCCCATCAGCTGTCACGTAGCCGATTGCCCACTGGCCCAGCCTGGTGCAGCTCAGCCTGAAGATGTAGCTGAGAGGGAGACAACAGTTGGAAATCTGACTTTTGACCCATCACTCTTAGATGTGGTGAAGGTCGTTTTATCATGAAGTGAGGAGTTTTTTTTCCTGTAGTTCCATATATTTCTGGCCCACATGGGATGATGATGATGATGATGCAGAAATGTTTCTTAAGAAACTCATCTTTGGTTTGTGTCATTCTTAAGTGTCTCACCTGCCAGGTTTGTGGATGAACCTGTGCAGTCGAGCCTTGACCTCATCGTAGGTTAGGAAGGCCATGTAACCAGGATGTGTGACCGCCAGACTGTTCCAGTTTCTCAAAAGAGACGACCACGGCTACACACACACACACACACACACACACACACACACACACACACACACACACAGACACACACAAACAAAATAGAGTTCATGATACAGATTTCAACCGTTTGAGGCTTTGTTCAGCTTTATTGCCCAAATTAGATTTTAGGATTACCAGGCAGTAGTGATACACAGGTCAGGCTTTTTTTTTAATACCAGCAAGCACCTGACCTGTTATGAGAGCCAATTCACATCGCCTGGCCTGCAAAAATATGCTTTTACCAACCATCTGAACCCACCTCGGCTTGCAAACTGATTTTATGTAGCACAATTATCAGGACTGAGAACTGAAACAAGGACAGTCAACACAGACAGAGAGAGACCGTGACTGAGAGGGTAACACAAGGTGGACTATTGCACGTAATGCTTCTGTAAGTGATTAATAACTTACTCTGAACCCTTCCTGCTTGGTTACTTTTTGACCCACCAGCCCGAACACGTAATATTTTCTATGGGTCGACCTGCGTGTGCGTCACTACCAGAAAGGAAAGTCTGCAGTAACAACCAGGTTTTATTTAACTGAACAGTGTTCATTTAACTTGATGGCAACCTTAGAAGGGCACCACGCAGGGTTTTTGACCATTAGTTGTGAAGAAGAAGACCACCAACAAAAACACCATAGATGTAAACAAAGCAGGTTTCAACAATTTCACATAAAAAAAAACAGCAATACAATTTCCATTAACAGTCATCAGCCACAGCTATAACCAAATAATTGTTTAAAGGCTCTAGTAAACCTGTGGGATCAGACCTGCAGGCAGCATTTGTTCCGGGTGAACCTCCAACATGCCTGAATCACCGCACATAAAGCTGGAGGTTCACAACACTGTTGCACAAACTTTGTATAATGGTGCTCGACTGAACAGATAATCAACTGGGGGCCAGATTTCCACGGCACAGCAGCCTTCAAACTTGAGGGAGTGTTGTCAGTTTCAGTTTCTGTGTGCAGTCTATTTTGTGCACTTCTGCATCTATATGGCACAGATTGAAATCTGGACTCATGGAAAAAGTGGCGAAACATGTCAGCTTTGCACTTCTATGTCCAAACAACGAGTGCTCTTTCTCAGACATCAGGATTGCAAATGTTTTTCCGCTCTAACAGCAAGTTTTGATTGACTGAAAGCCTCACGGACTTTTAATGCCCACATTTCTAAATGGATCTGTGGGTACCATGACATTAACCGTGACACAAGCCTTTACCTGGAAGAGCCTGGTGAAGATGTCAAACTCAAAGACGGAGATGTAGTCGTTGCAGGTGAGGTCAATCGTAGACTTGAGAGCCATGGCCTCCAAGCCTGAGCTGATGGGGTGAAACTCGTGGAGAGCTTGACGAAATGTCCTCCATGGCACTATGGTCCTACGGTACGTGGGAGGGAGGGGGGAGGGGGGAGGGTTTGCAGTGAACCAGTCATTCACCATAGTTTGAATACCAAGTTTGAACAACATTGTGCTCACAGGCTCAACACCTAAAGGTCAGACAGTGACTACCACAAAGAATCAATGCAAGTGGAAGGAAAAAGTAAAAACCTGCAAGACAAGTTCTAATCACGAAAGTACAGATACAAATGTGCAGACTTACACAGTTGCAAGTTAATTTTAATTAAAAACTCACTTGTCCCCAAATGCTCTTCTCCAAAATTCAGCAGCATCAGCTTTGGTGATCCTGAAGTTGTCGCCCTGAAATAAGCCATTGGGGAAGATGGCTTTTAGCTCCGCTAGCATGTGACTGAAGATCAGAGACAGCTTGGTAAGGTTTCGCCTAAGTAAGAGGAGAGGAAGAGAAAGAAATACAAGTTAGCAAAGAATATTTGCAGTCATACAATTCATATCACTGAAAAGAAAGATTTCAGGTGTTTAACAGACATGTCTGTATGTGCTTATATATTACTAAACAAGGCAAATGACACTTTGTATAGTACTTAGAATAAATATCTTCATTATTCTCTCAAGTTCCTGTTATTAGGCTACGCATGCTTAAATCTTTGAGGCAAAGAGTGTGATGTTGAAATTTTTCTAAAATCTAAATCAAGCTTCAGACTTCTTTCCTGTTTTTAATGTGTTGTATGTTTTTTTATGATTGAGTAATCGTTTAGCTGCAACTAGGCGTATCTTTTCTCAATCAGCAGAAAACAACTATCCTGTTAATCATTTTTTTTCCCCCAAGCAAAAGCTACCACACGTCTTATACTGTTGGACTTTTGTTTTACCACATAATCTAGCTAAAATAAACCCAGTTAACGGCACTTGGCACTTAAAAATGTTAATATAAACTGCACTATTATCAATTACTATTAACTGATAAACAGAGGAGACACGGTACAATAAGCCCAGGCTTCACAAAAACATGTTTTGTCACGATGACAGCTGTAGCCCCGAGGTCTGACTGTGAATGCAACTTTGATTTTTCAGTTAGCAGGACTTTACCTAGTAAAACTTGGGTGAATGATACATAACAACAAACTTTGACAATCCTTGTTGGTGCAGAGCATTATGGGGAAATGCTTGATAAAATCAGAGTGCGTCAGAGGAAGGAACTTTTGCTTAGTAATGGATTTCTGAGAAACAGAGGAAGCTGCAGCGATGCCGACAGTTTAATCATACATTTGTGTGATTCTGCTCAGTGCACATTGCTGGACCACTTTTTGCCACAAGTCACATAGCAAGTGTAGAAATGGAGCGTGGACTTGTAGTGTTTTTGTAAAGGAATCTCGAAAAAACATGACACATGATCAGTCTCTTTCTTAAGACACAGTGTTTACCTGACCTGTTTAAAGCCTGTACATGTACTGTAATTATGTCAGTAGGTCACTGCCAAACTAATGTGACCCCAAGAGAATAGCTGCTCAAAAACGAGGCCACTGACATGTTTCTAAATTCTGTTTTTCGTGGTATTGTGGAAATAACAACTTAAAACTTACTTTGTTTTTAGCTTGGAAAGAGTTCTTCCTTTTAAATACAACACACAAGATGTACAAAGGTGTTGTTGCTTTGCATTTAAATGAGACCACCTGATCTAAATATACTGAAATATAATGCTCATAAGACAGCAGCACTGCCATTTAGGCGGTTTTATACAATCATGAACTTCAGGGCTCATTTCACAGATATGGAGCCAAGTTAAACAACAACAGGTCTGATCTTTGTGACATCTGTCAGTCACCCAAAACGCTTCCAGTGCTTCATAACCTTTTCTCAGTGCTGCACCCTGCTACAACAGCACCTTTACCTTGGCTGGGAGTTCTCCTCATACATCCTCTCCTTGGCCTCCTTAAAAAGGCTCATGGTCTGCTTAGTCTTATTGGTCAAATTCTCCATGACCACGCGGAAGTACTCGTTCTCCCCGAGGATCTCCATTTTGCCCTCGTATCTGGACAGGATGGTGCGTAGGTGCTGGTAGGTATCTGGCAGCAGGTCCAGGATGTAGGGCGGGCTGTTCTTCAACGCCACCTTGGGGTTCTGGCACAAACGCACCACCTGGATAGAAAACACAAAGACTGGATTTAAGGATAGATTCACAATTTGTCATGTCCTCCCTCTTTGTGTCTGCGGAGACCAAAAAGAGTTCTCAGTACCTCATTTGTCAAAAACTACTTATAGTGATATTTAGGAAAGTTAAACTGAAAGAAAGCACAGAACTACTCAAATGTACATACATTGATCCACTATAGAGAAAACAGTGTTGGGACTACAAAAACACAGCTGTGATTGTGATTGAGCAGTGTTACAGGCAGCCAGGTTTTATTTGGGCCTGCCAAAAGCCAAACAACATACATATTGTCATTTTAACCAGCCAAAGGAATGGTCAGCGCCTAATCCTGATCATTAGGATCGGCTTGGTGGGGCTATTTTTAAACCTGGATCCAATTTTTTACATATTTTGGGTTCGAAATGACTGGTAAGTACCAAAACCTTTAGAACTGGTCCAGTAAATCTCCTCAGCTGGCAGCCGTGAAACAGGCTGCGAATGAGCTACCATGGCTGAATGTAATCCTTTGGAGAAACTATGCCAATCAAAGTACGTCTACTAAAAGTGCTTGCTTTTTCTACGGACAGACTCAGATTGTGTCTGACAACATTACAGAAAGGATCCCTACAGAATCAGACCTAGAAGATCCTTTTTGTTTAACCAGTAACTGCCGTTATATCACCGTCTTCAAAACCACCAGACTGCGTTGACAAGACCAGTAATTTTACTTTGCTGAACATAGGAGTTGCTGGTCTAGTTGCTTTGGCTTTGGTGTTTCAGTACTTGAGTTAAGATGCAAACCAATTGTTCACAGCGAGGTCACACAGTAACACAAACTAACTGATCCCTCGAAGCAGCAGACTTTAACTGTGCCTAGAAATGTTCATGGAAATTCTTCCACACAGATTACAAGCTTTCTTATGTGCAAATCTGGGTTTCTGTCCCCGTGATGACACTAGAAACAAAGTCAAAAGAACATCAGACAAATTACAGAACTGGTAGCTTTCATGGTTGCCATATTTAGCTACTGACAACACTGTTAGGCTGTTTGGCTTTTTTTTAGGGGGGGGGGGCATTTTTCTGTAAAAGCAGGAAGGATGAGGGTGGATGAGTTAATTACGACAGTGAATAGAAGCTAATAATAAATAAACCGTGAGAACAACAGACTGTGTGTGTTAATGTTTGCTTTTCTTAACAACCTCACACTTTCTAACAAATTTATTGTACACCTCAGGGACTGAGTTAGCCGATATGGTTGAAATATGAAGATGACGATAAACATATTCATGATGTCCATATGCAACAAACACATAAAGTTAAGTGACATTCAGCACAGCCGAATGTTCCACTCAGAAAGCTAAAATTTCTACTTTTTGATTACAATATATGATCACGGCACAATTTCACTGCAAGGCTACGGACACTAATTCTGTATAATCACCCAATGCTAAGTGGAAGCATATGACCCACATAAAAAAAGCTTTTAAAACCTCCAACTGGAAGAGAGATCAGTCAGTCAGTCAGTCAGTCAGTCAGTCAGTGCCATGTGACACGAAGACACATCACACTGTAGGTGTACATGAGGCAGCACACAACACTGCACAAGAATGCAAAAGGTACTTTGTTCTCCGTCTTCTCTTTCTTCCTCCACACACACACACACAGACACACACCAGTTCTCCAGAACTAATCTCTTGTGAGCTCTTGTCTCCTCATCTCTCTCTACTTTTCCTCTGTCCTGCCAAGCTCGGTTAAGATTATGCAAAAGATAAACTAGATCGACAGTCAGCAATGGAAATACAAAGCCAAGCCTGCTTACACACACACACACACACACACACACACACACACAGCTTGTTTGATCTTATACCAAACATAAGGTGCAGGCCATCTGAGGTGTTTCCACAAAGCTCAGGGCAAAATGATCAACACTGTGACCTAATTCACTATAAATCATCCCAATTAAATTCTGCATCAGAGACACTGTTGCTCTCCAATGTTGGGGGCTGCATTTCTTATTTTCTCCTGCAGATAATGAAGACAGCTCCACAACTTAGTGCTAAAATGAATTCCACAATACTTCTCTGTAGGACTAACATGTATGTGTGTGTTTAACCACTACAGCTAAAAGTTCAGGTGTAAGAAAGTCATGTCAAGACATTTTAGTGCCAACAGTGATGAAGAAGAAAGAGGGAAGTGGCAGTGAATAGTTTTCTGATGCAGAGCTGCTGACAAAACTGACAAAACTCAAGTTCACTTCTTTCTTCTTCTTCTTTTTTTTTTTTATGAACCATTTGTATGATTTTAACCCTTCAAAAGCACAGTGTCGCTACCTTGTCCATGAGTTTCCAGCATTTCTCCACCATTTTCTTATCGACCACTGCAGGTTGGTGAGGCTGGAGAGGCTGCTGGTGCGGCTGAAAGGCGTCCTTCATCAAGCCAATGAGACCGGCTCCTCTCCTCGGATTTCCGGCCATTAATTCGGTCGGCGACCGGGGGTTAGCCCCGGGGACTGAGGCTGACAACCAGGGATTACTCCTGACACGTTTTTCCGACCCAACACCCGCTGATTTTCGCGTCCAGCCTGTACGAAACAACGGCGCTAATTTGTCATGCAGAGGGTGTTGAAGAGCAGAACAAAAAAGGCTGTGTGTACACTGTACGCGACGAAGCTAACTAGCTAACAAGCTACATCTGAAAAGCTCTCTCCCTCTTTAAAATCCGTCGTCAAACAACGAGCTCAGGACAAAACCGTCATGTTGTCGTGTCAGCTGCCGCACAGCTAGCTCTCTCCTCAAGGCAAAGCGCCCTGAGATGTCAACCCGGCTCGCAATAATAAACTCTGGGTGTTAATAAGCCAAACAGAGCGATCAACAAACAGGTTGTGCAGCGACAGCCAACGACGAGCCAGCAGCCAGCCAGAGTAAACACGGATATCCGGCTGCGCCCTTCAAAATAAAAGTCGACAATCTTGCAGAACTGCCATGGAAAATGCACCAAAATAAGCGCTCAAATTGTGTGAGTGTGTGCATTTGAGCAATGTAAGTACGTTTACTCAAACTACACAAATTATACATCATATTATACTTCATTACATCCCAGAGGCAAATGTTGTACTTTATACTCCACTACATGTGTCTGACAGCTTTAATTACTTAGCAGATTTAGATTACCAATACAAAATGTAATCAATAAATAAATGATATTGTTATATTAATGAGGATTCACTCATCCCCTTGGTGAAATCACAATCAACCCAACAGTCTGTAATGTGATGTATGAAATATATATGAATAAATCAAAATCTGCTCCATCTTTACCAGCTGCAACATTAAAGCAACCAACACATGCTGCTATAATCACACCACTGTTACATTAACTTTACTATGTCTTTGTTTCTAAATGCTCTTCTATTGTATAGTTTCTACTTTTTACCCTATTCTTAACCTAGTTTTACTATAATTTCTGTTCATTTCTGTACTTATCTGTCCTCACTGCAATATGTATTTCTTAAGTCCAGGGACCTAGTAATTAAATTAATTTATATATTAACAAGATAGATTTACTGAGATAAAGATATTGAAATACCCCCAGTGAACTCCTCACTGTTTTTGAGCTCAAAAAAGAAAAAAGGCCTCTGTTACTTGGATTCAATTGCTTATTTAGTGAACCGCTAATAATACTTTTTGTATCTGCCTCCCCAACAAAGCATCATCCACCCCACTAGGAAAAGAAAGTTCTCGGGATAAGAAATGTTGAAACCATTTTTTTACCACTTGGTAAATTGGCGACTATAAACTGCCTGTAGGTGTGAATATAAAACGCAGAAGTGAAATATATGAAAAGTAATGGCAGCCTGGGAGGAAGGGAAAGTCACTGATAGATCTAAAACACCCTGACATGAACTGAAAAGCAGTCACTTGTAGTAAATGAGCTAATTCATAGAACAAATACACCAATATGATCCTTTAAAAGGTGTGTGTGACAGCATGTGAGACGCAGAAGCACAGCAGGGGGATGAAAACCTTCAGATCAATAAACACTTTAATCACTATGATCCTGAGCAGCTCCACCTTGGATCAGCTGGAGCCAGCAGGGCTCTGTGTGTCTTCACATTACAGCAGAAGCATGGATTCTCTGTCTGTCACACCCCACAGTATAAACAAATACACATTCGGTATAAAAGCAAGGCCAGACAATATGTGTAAGGCAATCTGTTTTTATTAAGACAGAGATAAAAAAAATATTTAAGTCTAAAGACAGCTGTTAATGGCTATCAACCGTTAATATCTAAATTTTTTTTTACCTTATATGTGATAGAAATTTGTTTTTGAATTTTGATTTATCAGGTCACCTCATTTTTTATTTTTGTGAGGACACAGGGCCTCTTGCACAAAACAAGTCATTAAAACCTCAATGCTTAGGATTTGAAAATGACAACAAGGCAGTCAGCAAAGCATCGCAATTTAAGTTACAATATGTGAAATTTTCAGGCAATTATCCATCCATCCATCATCTATACCAATTATCCTGAAGGGTTACTGGGGGGCTGGAGCCGAACCCAGCTGTCACTGGGCGAGAAGCAATTATCCAATCTTTCAAAATTATTCTGATGGCACAACTGCTAGAAAGCTCACTCAAAGTTGTGAATCACAAGTTAAGGCCGTCAGATCAGCTTATAGTGGAGTTCCTCTGAAGCTCAAAGCAATGTTCAACAGCTGAGCTCCCTGCTCTGCCTGCTGCCCCCCCGGCAGGAACTCTGCAGACAGCTCTCTGTAGGTGCTGCAAACTCTACGCTCGTGAACGTCCTCCCTTTGAATGGAGTGTTTCCATCTGTGCCGCGCCTCGCCATGTAACACGACTAAAGATCGGCGAGGGAGACGCACAGCTATGTGGACTTCCTCTGCTAGTCCCAGCTCTGGCACACCCTGTTCAAGGGACATGGTGAGCGTAGTGTCTGATAACATGTTGATGGTGACCAGCCGTTCTCCCCACAGCCAGGAGTCGTCCAGGTGAGGATCGATGGCGGAGCCTCGCTGAGGATGGTAGTCCAGGTTGCACTGCTCCACCGGCTGAAAGCCTGCCAGACTTGGCTCTTGCTTCATTCGGAGAACTAGATTTTGGCTCAAAGCCGGCAGTCCACTAAAGCCAGCTACACGCACTTTCCTTTTCTTGAAATTAACTTTTGGGCCAAAGTCCTGCAACAACATGAGAAAAAACATGTTTGTTTAATTTTTAATAAAAATCTAATCTAATCATTTCACATTAATCCCCCAAAGCATTAAGACATTTAGATGAAGTCCCTTCAGAGACCCATGACTGCTTTCCTGCTTTTCCTACACAACTTGCCAAAAATGTAGAAAATCTGGAGGGAAATAACAGATGGTGACACTGACAGCCACAGTTTAACATGTCTGAAGATCAGAGGAGGTAAATTATAGTAGAGTGCAGATAATGTCGCTCATAAAATTAATTCAACTATGTGACACAACGTAAAACAAAGCATGACCTTGGAAAACTAAATATGAAGTCAACTGCAGCATAATTTGGCCACGCTCATGCTGTGTGTGTGCGCTCATGACATTCAAAACCTGTTTCCTTCGCCCAGATTGGGACTCGTTCCACACATCCTGGTCCATCGTGCTTATCAGCTGTTTCTCCTCCTCTTCTGATATGAAGTTCTCCCACAGGAAGACTCCGGGAAAGGGGAAGGACGCAGCCTCTGCATCTTGGGGAACGGCAAGCCTCGTCTCAGGATCGTAGAGGAAATGATGCACAATCTTAACAGACAGAAGCCAAATTACAATTAACACAAGACATTCTTGGCATTGTCATTTTTGATGACGAGCCACAATTTGAAATTAATGCCTGTAAGGTGCCTGAAATGAGTAACTTCCAATCCAGTTGAGCAGAGAGGAGTGTTAAAAAAAACCTAAAAAAAGAAACACATGATCATCCCCATGTGGATCGCTCCAGCTGTGAGCACACACATGTACACTAGTGTTGGCTGTTGGTTAAAGGACGTGTGCATTTTGATCCATAACTCTGGATTTGTTGAGGCATTCGACGGCAACAAGAAGCTCAACACTCATCTGTTCGCTCAGATTAAAGAGCAGTGAGCTGATGATTTATGGACTGAAGCAAAACACATTAGTTATGAATATGGTGGTGAGAATTCTGCTGTATATAGTTTATCTAAAAAGCAAAGATCGTTGCGTGTCTTTATGTGTCAGTCTGGAGGAAGGAAAGTGGATTTGTTCAACGTGGTGTCTTAAAGACATAGAAAATAAATTTCATTTTGTTTTTTAATGGTCCTTTTTACTGGAAACTGAGCAATATTTTGTTTAGTAAGATTAAAACAGATATTGTTTTTGTACATATGGATGATGCAAACTAGATAGATCTGGTTGTTTACATACACAACATTTAGATTAGCCAGTTACTTGGAGAAACGTGTCATTTCAAATGTTATTTAAAAGTACATGTATTACCAGAAGATGTATATTTTATAATAGCACGTGGGATGAGCCAGAAGTGGTATGACACAGAAATAATGATAATAAAAAAACACAAACTAAAGAAAAACTACGTAACTAACTGGCTGTCTGACGTTATAACGAGACAAGCTGGTATTTAATGAATTATTGTATTTACTATGTCGTAATAACAAAAGGCACAACTGTAACGAAGTTGTTATTATTATCACTAAAAACTGAGAAAGTACACGTTTGTTCAGTTCTAACTTTTTGACAGGTGATTTACTCAAATGTCCCGTGAAGGCCTCCGTAGCTAGCAGCAGCTGCTTCTGTTTCCTGCTGATAAAAACAACATTAAATCCACTTTCCGGTCACACATCTTTACCTTTGGTGCATCAGCTCCTGACTGTGTTGTTCCCTTCACCTGTTCACACGTGAGACACCGCCTGATACCTTTACAAGCGCACGAGGGGACGCTTGTCCTGCTGTCAGGAGCCATCATACTGCACCTCAACCTCCACCTCTCTCTTCTTCTTCTTCTGCTTCTTCTGCTGCTGCTTCTTCTTCTGGTATTGTTGGTGACAAACCTGTTAAAACAGAAAAACATCGCCATCTATCGGAAGTTAAGGGCTTCTGCACTTACTGTATAATGTTTGTGCAGGTTTTAGAAGTTAGTATTGTCGTGTTCGTTTTTTCCGAAAGAAAACAGGCAACTTCTCTCATTTAAGGTGTTTTAATATTTGTAAGAATAAAACATAAGCATGGCCATGGACTCTGTCTGTTCTTGGAAAACCACAGTCAGCAAGCTGTTAGTCTGTCACCAACAGATAGCAGAGTGAGCCCCGGGCTCTGTGTGAGGCATCAATTTGTACATTCAGATATTGTGGATAGAATTGTGATTTGTTTTGACTAGGTGGGGGAGACCATGGTTTAGACTCAGCCCTCCCTTGTTGGTGCACAGGCTGGTCCCAGCCTCTTGGCATCACGACCTCCAACCCAGTTAAGCCGAACCTGGAAAAAATACCCTCCCTACTCTAGTCTCATGCATGATCATCTTTCAGTGCAGCCTGTCCCTATTGTGTCTGTCTTGTCTAACTTCTACGATAGTGGCATTCAGAGAGAGCATCTCTTGTCCTTGGAGCTCCCTTACATGGAGTTGTTAGTGTGGTGCATGGAAGCTGTGTGCCCTCTTGCCAGACTTCTCTCATGCTCTCATGTGTCTAACCCTTCAGAACCTGGGGTCAGTGCTTGTGTCCTGTCTTTAACATTATGAAGCTGGCCAACTCTATCGCAATACATTTAAGCAATATGTGTCTGTCCCTGTAAATAAAAAGCAGTGAATAAAGTACAAAATAGGGCACTATGAATAATAACAATATGATCTCCACACATCATAAGGCACTTGGAAATAGTAACTCTATATTATACTATTCTACTATATTCTTCACTGTTGGAATAGTAACATTATATTTTCACAAATATATTCCCCACAGTATACTTCTATATTTTATATTTTTCTGTACATGTGTCCTACTATTGAGCTGCTGTGGCATTAATAAAGTTTATCTTTCACACTCTGCCTGGCGGACTCAGCTCAGGGCAGAAAGGAAACCGCTTCCGGTTTAAAGCCTATAAGCCACGCCCACCGGAAGTACGCAGAGTTTCCCCGCGAAAGCTCGGGTTGTGCAGGTGGTGAGTTCACTGCAGCTGTTCAGGTGTCGGTAAGTAGTTTTATCCACGAATATCAACACATTCACCGTCCCGATGTTCATGTATAGAAGCTAAACGATTGGAAATAGCACTAAAACTGAATAATGCGTGGTTTTATTATCTGTAATGTTAACTTATTAGCTTAAAAACAGTTGGAAGTGGCAGTCGGTGCCTCCAGCCTGGTTAGTTCACCTCTGCTGTAGCTGAGTAAAAACATTGTCGAGCTAATATCGTTTCCCCCAGCAAATGGATCACGGTGTGACTTAAAAACAGATGGTTTAAAGTAGAAGTCAGAGGCACAGATGTGGGGTAAAACCTGTTGTTTTGTTGTCTTCTCTGTGGTAACTTTCTGATATGAACTCAACCTGAACGTGTGTTTCTGTTGCAGGAAACTTAAAAGTCTGAACATGTGAACAAAGAAGTGGGAGAAACACATTTGTACAAATAAAAACAGTCACACTGCAACTGTATAGTCTCGTGTTGTAACCATTGTTTGTGTTTTGGAGACTTTAAAGGAAAGTTTTGAGGCATTTTGAGCTACTGATTAACAATGGCTGCATTTTACAGGGTTGATTAGTTAAACCTCATAGTCTAGTGACTCCTAGCTGGGGATGTGAATCATAAAGCGACAGATAGGTTTACAAACTGTTATTATTTAATTACTATTGTCACAATAACCCACATACTCAGCAGGCTGATTTCAGCAGGGTGGGGGTGGGGGCCCTGAGTGGAGCACTTTAACACCACATGGTGCGACTGAGTGTCTGAAAACAAAAATGCAAAAGTCAAGGCCTCTCTCCATGTGGTGGTGGTGGTGGTGTGAATTCAAACATCGAACACACCGAAACAAAGAGATCGACTGTTGTAGGATCCCCTGCAGTAACATCCAGAGTGAAATTAAAACAAAATAAAGCTTGTTGTAGAGACAGACGAGTACTCAGGGTGTGGTCGCTCCATCCTGGGGTTACAGAAACATCAGAGCACCCATCAGTGATTCTGGGTGTGAGTAGAATAACAGCAGACTTAAATGTTTCTTCAGGAGGAGGGGGGCACTGAGACTGTTAACTCTTTAATACTCCACCATCTCTGCTCTGCAGCTGTTTTCCTGGTATCCTAATTTCTGAATCGTGGTTCTTTCTACAGATAATCAATGGAGAAAATAACTGAGAAGATGTTATTGGAGAGAGGCTCTCCAAAAACCAACAAACTGGAGCAACTCAAGACCCTGAAGTAAGTATGGTTTTACTCTCCTTACGTTGTCTGTGTTTTGTTGGCGACAGCTCACGACATGTTTTAGTTAAAGTTGCACTCTACAGAGTTTGATGACCCTCATGTGCAGCAAGAAGCGCCTGATTACATTTTCAGGACTTAACTACCTAGAAATCCTTATTCATCCACTAATCAGATATACTGATTACTATATACTGAAACACTAATGCACGGACATATTCGTACATTTTTGTGTGCGTGATTAAGGAACCTCAGCATTATCTCCAGTCTTAAAGTTAATAATGCGTTGTTGCATGTGTCATTAAATATCTACACACTTAGTTTTATTTCCTGCCTTGTGGAAACACTGACTGAAGCTATCTGCTGTTCAGTCTACCTAAGCTGGGACTGATGGTCCAGGACCTGCCAGTCCGGCTGCTGTCCCGCCTCCAGTCCCTGGAGCGGTGGGATCTGTCTGGAAACAGACTGCAGGAGTTGCCCAAGAACCTGGAGCTGCCTGCGCTTCAGTACCTGGACCTCAGCGACAACCAGATGGAGGATGTTACCACCCTGGAGTCCCTGAGCAGCCTGGAAGAGCTCAAGATGGAGGACAATCTTTACATCACAGTGAGAACATCCCTAATGGCTTTATTGTCTTTCAGTTTGAGGGGGGTTCTTTTAGATAATTGTGTCGTTCTGGAGCAGAAATGTAAAGGACACGTTCGCACTGGTCTTGTCATCTTTGTTCTATCTTAAAGGATCATACCATTGTGCAAGCTCATTCACTACAAATCAGTTCTGAGACGCAGTCGGTCTCAGTGCCGCCTCACAGTAAGACGTTCCTGTGTGATTCCTCCTGCTGGCTTGGCCTTCAGAGTGTGTGTGGAGTTTGCATATTCTGCCCATGTCTGTGTGGGTTTCTTCCTCCCACCGTCCAAACACATGCAGATTATGTGAGTGGGACACTCTGATTTGCCTGGAGGTGTGAGTGTGAAGGGTCTATTGTGTCGGCTCTGTGTTAGACAGTACAGATGTTTGCTCCGCCTTTCGCCAACTTTGAGCTCCAGCCCCTGATGTTCTGCACAGGATGAGTAGGTTCAGATAAACAATAGACATTTGTAACAAATGGACAAAGCCAAGCGAGGTTTCTTGGTTCTTATTTTCTTGAACAGAGTAACACATAGAACATTCCTGCATTCACAACGATTTCATATTTAAAAAGCACTCGGTCAATGGTCGAAATCTCTGACCCAATCCTGAGTCCTTTCAAAATAGGAGGACTTAGACATGATTGTTAACAGTTGTTTTCTTCTTCAGGTGAGTGATAATTATAAGCTGATGGTGCTGTTGCCCAAACTGAGGATTTATAATGGCAAAGACATCAGTACTACTGCCAACCACCTGCGCTACGTGTACAGTGATTGCCTCAGGACCAGGGTATGGAACTGATTTTATTTTGCATTATTTTAAGCTATTAAGACTGTCCTTCCTGCCGGTTATCCAGTGTTATTTCTTTAGTTAGGCTCAGGTTTGGCTACAGTGTCTCCAGTGTTATTCCTGTAAACGTGGCAGGAAAGCACCATTTTATTGCATAAGCTGTTGTTACTGTCAGTGTACAAACTGTCTTTGGTTATTTTTAGATAATTGCAGTTTGGGAGAAGAGCTTCAGTCTCCCTGATCCCATCACAGCGGAGAAAATGTCCACTTTGGAGACAAAGTTTGTCAACACTGCCCGCCAGCGGGTTAAATTTGGACCCAGTTCAGTGAGTGACTTCACCAAATGGAGGGTAAGTTCAGGCCGTTCGAGACGGCGTCGACCCTATTTTGTGTTGCCTTTTGTCATTTTAGGTAACTGCCTCTTGTCTCCTTTTGGTTCCCAGGTGGCGATTTTGGCTAAGGAGTATCTGTGCTCTCTGACAGACCCAAAGGAAGAAGTGGAGAGTAAGGAGTCGACCGACACTAAAGAGGACTGTGTAAGATCTGAATGGATGACCTGCTTTAATCCTTTGGGGCAACCGTGCCAGTCTAAGTACTAAAAGTGCTTGTTGTTGTCACTGACAGGCTCAGATTGTTATTTTAAGTGTCTGACAACTTAATGGAAAGGATCCCTACAGAGAGAGAGCTGGAAGACCCTTGTTTAGCCAGAAACAGCCACAATAATGCTTTAAAGCCACCAGACTCCATTGATAAAAACATCACTACATGGATCTGAACTATGATGTTAAAACACCAAAGTCAGAGCAACTACACTTCTGTTTTCTGTGAGGTAAAATTACTGCTTTTGCCAATGGAGTTTGGTGTCTTTTGAAGAGAGCAACACAACAGCTGTCTGTGCTTGACAAAAAGGCTCTTCCAGGTCTGTGATCACCACTGTAATAATACAATGATTTTAGGTCTGTCCATGTTTGATTCATTTGAAGTATTAATGGATAATCTGGTCTAGAGATAGTAAAGGATGCTGTGTAAATAATTAGTCCTGGAGTTGGTTTAGCGCTCACACAGATCATTGGCTTATTTCAGGATGTCTCAACACCCACCAAGAGGAAAACTGCATCAGTGACGGACACCAGCATGCGCCTGACGCCTCGCAAAAAGCTGCGAGTAGATCCCCCAGCCTCCTCAGTTGAAGACAGTCCCCGCAAAACCAGCCTTCGCCTCAAACCTCAGACACCAACCCAGACCAACGGCAACAGGATGAGCCCCCGCAAAACAAGTCAGCCGCCTTCCACCCCCACCGGGGCACAGGTGACGCCCAGGAGATGCTCTAAAGTGCGACAAGCCAAAGAAAATGGAGCTCAGATTAAACAGATGGACGATTCTAAAGCCACCGAGCTGCAGAGACATGCTCACATGCTGCCCACACTGAAGAGCAAGACAGAGGTAACGGACATTCAGCTGTTACTGTGTATAGTCAACCCTGTGTTATAGCTGATACCAGTAAAGCTTGTAGCACCACAAAAGCAAGTGTTCTGACTTCCAAGAACTCCAAAATCCAATCCAAAAATTCTCATGATACTTGCTTTGAATGTCCACGGTCCCCTGAGGATAAACCCTCATCTGTTTTTAATGAAAGATCCAAAATTCAAAACATATTTTTAGTGAAATGTCTCCACGGCCATTGGATGGATCGCCATAAGATTTGGTGCACACATTCGTGGCCCCCACATGATGAATTGTGATACATTTTTCGATCCCCCTGATGTTGCATCTAGCACCATCATCAAAACTCAATTCAAAACTAATGAATCCCATCAGCTTTACTAAATTTCCCAAAAAAAAAGGAAACCTGTATACCTGGTAATGTTCAGCATGTTAGCATCGTCATAGGAGGCTGCATGTAGCTGCATTTAGCTTAAAGCATCGCTGTGTTAAAGTGCAGCCTCACTGAGCCGCTGGTGTAGCTGTGAACTAAATTTATCAGAGTAATGACATTGGCTCTAACTGGTGTTCTTTTTTTCTTTATATCCACAGCAATATTGACAGCTCAGCTGATGTTACTGTCATTTAAGTCTCTAATCTCTTTGTCCGTGTTTCCTTCCTCCTGCAGCCGGTGCGTCTGAAGCCTCTCCACGTCCTGCAGTGCCACAGTAAACAGGACAGCTCGGAGGACTTCTCCACCCAGCTGTGGGCCTGTGCTTTCCAGCCGCTGCCAGACTCCACTGGTACTGTTCACCAGATTCAGAAAAGCACGTCCCTCAGACATGCAAGAGACGTTTTTAAACAAAACTTAATTGATCAAAATGGCTGTAAATAGTTTAAATGCCTTTATATAATATATTTCCCTCCATTAACAGGCACTGGAGGAGGAAGCCGTCTGGTTGCTACCTGTGGTGGAGACTCTCTGTGTGTGATTGACTGTGAAACTGGGCTGGTGATGAAGAAGTACAAAGTCCCTGGCGAGGTTTGCTCCATTTATTCTCTTAAACCCACAATAACGGTGTTAAAGGCCGGACTTCTGTATTTGCAGGGACAGAAAAACTCATTTTTGAAGTGAATTGCATTGTGAACGCTGTGACTTCAGGGTCATTCTTTCTTCCCCAGAGAGGAAGGACAAGAAAATCTTTACAGAATTCATGCTTACAAGGAAATGTCTCCTAGACGTTTGTCCGTGTGTTTGTGTTTTTGTGCTGACCGCTAACATGAGTTAAAGATTTCTTGTTTAGATGTAAGATCATCTTGTGGTTTTTCATTATTGATTTTGTGTCACTGTGATAAAACTGACTAATGTTGGTGAAACACTGTGTATGTGTGGATAAAATGGAGTATTTGTACCATTATATGAGCTTGAGGTGTTTGTTTCTCACGACAGGAGTTCTTCACGCTGGCCTGGTCCACAGTGTTGATGTCCAGGGGCGGCGGCGCCTCGGCTCAACACTGCAGCATCCTGGCAGCCGGTGGGAAGAGAGGACTGGTCAAACTGATCCACCCCAGGAACAACGTGGCCTACGGGGAGTTCAGAGCCAGCCGCAAGTCGATGTCCATCCTCCGCTTCAACCACCAGCAGGGAAACTTCCTCTTCAGTGAGTTCTTAAACAACCAATACCTGGACAGACATGAATGTAAACTACAACTTCACTGGTTGGCAGAGACGCACAGCCGTGAGGCGTTCATCCTAGTTTTTATCAGATTCAGATTAGTGTGTGGTTTCACCGGTTGAACTTTTCTCTTGCAGCGGGATCATACGATAACAAGATAGTGATGTGGGACATCGGTGGAGTGGACAGTCAGTACAACTACAAAGTTGTGTGAGTGTTTCTGCTGGTGCAAGTCAACTTTTATAACTTGCAACAAACAAGATTTTGAACAGAAAAACGCAAGATCAACGTTTAAGATAAATTTCTTGTGCATCATTTTATAGACAGTTATTGATAACAGACATTCACTGTATCAGCAGACTTTGAGTCCTCTACTAGAAGCCGAGCTGTTTGGAGTCTGATGATGATGTGCTGTTGATCATTTCGGCACTATTTGTCCCTCCAGTCAACTGCTGGTGTTGGAGATCGGCGCTACCCCTCTGCACATCTGCCTCCCCCCCACCTCCCCCAGCTCACACCTCCTGACTGCGTGCGAAGACGGCCTGCACTGCTACAACACACAACTCGGCGCCAACAGCACCACGAAGAGGTAAAGTGTTTGCTATAGTGCAGGCATTTTTACCAGAGGAAAACGTTTTCTAGAGTTAAAAGTGTCAGAATATGAGTTTAGATCACCACAACTACATTCTGACATTTCAATAAAGGTTTGTCTGTTTTCAGAAAATAGACATACTTTGTTTTATAAAATATCTTTATATGTTGTTTGTCCACAGAAATCAGTAGAAAATCAGACGTGTGGACCTGCTAGTAATATATCGTGTTCTTTTTTCTCAGTAGGTGTAAGGAGATGGAGATAACGTTCCCCATATATCAGAAGGAAGACAAAGACCATGACTACCACACCGTCGATGGCCTGAGCTTCCTTACGGATGACATAGTGGGTAAGTGAGGCTGTAGGCTCATTTACAATGCCTAGAACGGTGAGACCCCTCGGTCTGGATCAGTAGTCGTCCACCACTTCGGTCCAGAGAGAAATATCTCAGAAATCATTGATCATGTATTGCAATAACATGTTGGAAATTAGTCAATAATGCAAATTGCCTCAGTAAACAAATGTGCTCACTAATTCTGACTTTAGCAGGCCACTTGATGGTGCTGTAATTACATTTCATGTTATTCCCTGTGTAGTTAAGTCTATGACTCCTAAGGAACCACAGGTCTGTCTGTATATTAGTGTATCTAACCACATACACTGTAACTGCAGACCAGCTGTAAAGCAACTTCACATTCAGCCAAATGCCTTAATGTCCTAAAATTGAAATTCTAAACTCTGCAAAAGCCCAGACCCCCAGCAGCTCTGCTGTCTTCCCATACATGCCTCACGTTTTTCTCGTCTTTCACACTTCTGCATCATTGTGGTCCTCTAGCATCAAAGAACTACTTGCATGGGTCCATTTACTTGTGGAGCTGGAGCCGGACCAAGGCCCAGCGGCCCGACAAGAAGAGCAGGGCGGTGTGTGCTGTGGTTCTGGCTGAGCTGCAGTGGGCCAACACTGAGATCCCCTACCTGGCTCTCAACACGTGTCCTGGTGAGTCCAAGGAGAGCAGTAATCTGTACAGCTACTCTTTCAGTAGCTGAGTGCAGCACATTGCCTCTAGTTTAAGTTTTTAAATCTACATTTATGAACTTTTACATTTCGGTTAATCAATTTTAAAATTTGAGAGATATCTGTGGTAGAACATAAAAACCAGGCATTTAAGATCTATCGAGTGCTTAAATGCTCTGAAAAAGTATGGATGAATAGCTGCATATGTGTAGTTGAATTTTAAATCCCCTCTTTACGTACCAGATGAAGAGGTGTGTTAGCATTAGCTTTAAAATGTCAGCAGAGGGACAGAGGTGCTCTTCAAGCTGTATTTCTGTCTGTACTCAGGCTGATGCTGTGTTGTGTTTGTGTGTTCTTTCCCTGCTCTGTAGGTCAGGCCTACATAGTGTGCGGAGATGACAAAGGCAGACTGTGGACATACCACGTCACTAACCTGCAGAAAAACAGTCTCCAGACTGGGAAACCCATTCTGCCCACCGAGGTACCCACCTCTTCTAAATGTCCTGTTACTTCATAACTCTGCTTTATCTCTAAAGAAAGTGATTTGGGGACACCTTATGACACCAGTACCCTTAAAGTGATACCAACAGAGTTCTTCATTCGGTACCTTCTCTCCGTTCATGATGACGTGCTCCATCCTGTTACTCGTATTCCACTGCTGTGTAGTGTAGTCATACAAATGTTTTGGTGGCATCTCGGCATACTAAGACTGTCACATTCGCCGCGCTTGTCTTCACCGCCACAGACTGTACGGGCGGGCCGATCCCACGCTGCAGTATATCGAAGAAGGCTTGTGGGGATTAGCTGCAAGCAAAACCATAGAAATAGTCATTTTTGTCTAGATTTGTGTACAAAAAGGACTAAACACGTGTATCGTGAGTGAGAAGTTGCTACTTGGTACTGGGTTATTTCTGATGATACTTTTAAAAAAATATCAAGTACCAATACCCATCTGCTGCTTTGCGCACCACTCAGCCGCTAACACGTTCTCTGCTTTGGCAGGTATTGGAGTGGCCGACCCCGGTGACGAAGGGCCTCGGCCGGGTGGAGGGCCCCTCCATCAACAGCGTGGCAATGGACCCCGAGCTCCACTTCCTGGTGGCCCTCAGTGACAAGAACATGGTGATAGTGTGGAAGAGAGAGGAGTCGTCCTGAGCGACACGGGCTGTGTGACAGTAGCTCATGAGTGGAGGACGGACGGATCCCAATACAAATCCTTTTTGTACTTGGGTGAAAATGTGATGGACGATCCATACGGGCTGTTTCTCATGACCCCGACGTCCCACTCTGTCTCAGCCAGTAGAGACGGAGTGCAGGGATCCTGCTTGGGATATGTTTCCTAATTTTCTTAAGTAATTTAATTAAGGAAAGTGACATTTTTGTTGATGCTGCAGTGAGAACAGCCAGACAGAATGATCGAATACAGCAACAGTATTCTTCGTTTTCTTTTCATGTGAAAATCTATCTGAGTTTTACACTGAGATACTTAAAGTTGCTCCTGCTGGGAATACTAGTGCAGCCAGGGGAAGAGACTTGTTGATTGTCGCTATGTGACATAAAACTTCTTGTTTTTCTTAGTAGCTATGTATCTAAAAGATACAGCATATAGAAATATCCAGGCCAACCATAAAAGTTTTGCAAGTAGTAAAAATAAATGTGCAAACATTTCTTAGTAGTTGTAGTTTTTACTACCAACTACAACAAGAGACGATAACAATTATGTTTAAGTCTACATAGTTTCAGTGATGCAACAATGGCAGCTGGAATTGGCCTCAGGCATTTCTCTTTGGATCTTGTTTTATAATCTGTGGTTTTATGTGAGTCATAGTTTAGTTGTCTGCTCCCGTATTAAATTAACTTCAGCTCAGCTGTAGTAAATAACAGCTGATGAATATCTGCCATGTGCAGACACACAAATCCAATCACATGCTAATTTTTCCAGTTTGCCTTTAAAAACTAATGAAGGAATGAATAATATGTCAGGATTGTGTTTATACCTTTGTGTTGCAAACAAGGAGTGAATGCAGGTTTAATTTTTTTGTTTTTTCTACATGAATTTCATGTGATCAGTTGTATAAAAGTAACCTTGTCTGTTGTTTTAAAGCCATCTGTGGTTACCTTGCTGTTCAATGTACCTTTGTTATGCTAACAGTGAGGAATGAAAACATGCTTCTCTAAAAAGTCCACACTGCTGTGACGAGTGAAGACTGACTGACTGACTGACTGACTGCTGTGTTCCCTCCTCCTGTCTAATCCTACAGTAGTTCTACTGTATTTATCTCTGTAATGTTAATAAAATGCTTTTTTTTTTATTACTCATTTCATTCCTGTGTTTATGTAGTTGTGGGATGGATTGTGGGAATCAATCACTTGTTAATAAACCTGACTTTATTTTTCAATGTTACTTCTTTAATAGGTGTCTGACTTAATCAGATTAAAGAATTAAATAATGTTTCATTCACATTTTGTGATTAATCCCTCTGAAAGCTGCTCACAACTCAGTTTCTTCTCCTGAAATGATCTTAAATGTAATGGAGTGTCCAAGAAAAAGGTTATGTGCTATATTTAAGATATGTAATATATTCTAGTGTAGGATAAATACCATTTGTAGGACAGTGAACATGTTTGAAGGAGGCTTCATATTCTGATTGCTTTCTAATTGATTGTTAAAAATATATTTCATGTCATGAGTTGTTAATTTGTCTTGTGAGTGTTGGAACAGACTCCATATTGTTTTATTAACCGTGTGTAAGACAATCATCTGCTGCTGCCTTCTCAGTAAGGATACCTCTGGAGCTCTTTTCAATTATTTAAAAAGCTTGGACCAATTAGCATGACATTTATTTTTAATTACAAGAATAACAGCAAATGTTTAAGAAGACGACTGAGCAGCAGGTAAAGAAGGAAAGACCATTATTAATAATTCTATGTGTGGATTTTTTTTTGTCAAACAAAATTATAGAGTGATGTGGACACACGATTGAGAGACTTTAACCAAGTCACCAGGTCAAAATCTAGTTTTGGACTAGATATTCCACAATCCATCCATACATGATGAATAATGAATGGACAGTAGGCCCACAGATCAACTCCTGAAATCAGGAGCAGGTCACTTTACCTGCTTTTATGACTGAATTTCTTTCCTGCTGATTATGCATCTTTTACAATCATCTTTGCACACACACGTTACGAAATAATGGCCAGTTTTATATATTGGGTGGCACACTGTGGTTTGTTCACACGACAGTCAAAGTTGGCCCCAAAGACACCAGCGGTGGACACCACCTGATCACGGTTAGAGTTATGGTGCCAACCCTCTCATTGCTAGTTCGCCTCGCTGTATTTGCATCGCTATACATTTTCATAGCTTCCTTTGGGGAGGTGTGCTTACGATCTGGCACCTGGTTGCTATATTGGGAGCTACACACCCACCTCCCAAAGCTTTGAGACATCCTGAACACAATGGAATAAGAAGATGAAGGCAGAGGGCAGCAGGGTGTCCGACACATGCCCCACACTCTTTTAGTGTCTCAGTAATGGTTGATTCCTTCTGAGTTGTTGAATCCTACTCATTCTACAGGTAAATATTTTTTCTCTTTAGGATGAGGGATACACAGAAATGTACAAATCTAAGAGGCATTTTTGGGTGTAGTAACTATTTAATTGGAGCTTGAAGGCAACATTACATGCACAATGGATAGAGGGCTGGAGGGGGTGGGGGGTCCACTAGGTGCCCAGCAGCATATTTCTGCCCTCTGGACTCATTAACAGATTCATCCGGCCATGTCAGAAATGCTGCAGCCTGAATATTTTTGTATAATCTTTATCAACACTGAATTAAGGACCGAATAGGTTCTGGGTTGCAATGCACACTTGTTTTTTTAAAATGCATGAGCACTTGCAAACAAACAGCACCTTGAATTGTGCCCCCCTGGGCCACAAGTGTGCTAAAACACCCGGAATTGTTTTCCCGCAGGTCCCTGCGGTGCACTACAGTAATGTAGGGGGCGCTGTTGCTGCGGGTTCGCTCCGCCTCTGGCTGACTGATTGGCTTAGCTGTCATGTGGTCGCCCCTGCTCTCTCCCCTACTGGCCAATGCGCACAAAGCCCTTTCTGTACCCTCTCTACTGTATTCAGATACGTGCCTTTGTGCACCATTGCGAACCGACCCCGATGGCCTCGTAGCAACCCAAGAATTCAGTGCTTGTACGGGAACAGGGCGGCCCTGTTCACTCACACAGCTCGTCTCCAAATGCGTCCGGGACTGGCGGCTATAGCGGTGGAGATGCTGAGCGGTGCTTCCTGCAGGGCCAGGCCGAGGCTCGGCAGCCTCTTGCTGGCCCCGCTCACCAAAACAGTGCCGCCGATGTCAAGCACGGGGAGCCACAGATTTCGGTCCACGTCCTCCATGCAGGGGTTTTCGGAGCTGGCCAGGGAGCGGTCGAAGACTGTCACGTCGTTTTACAACCAGTCAGCAATTGACGTTTCCGCAGAGAAGGTAAGAATGTGACTTTTCCGCCGGTGTGCTCCTCCGTACTCATGACTACCGGAGCAGCGAGGGCGTAAGCTAGCTGTAGCCTGGTAGTAATGCTAGCTGGTAGCACGGCTGGTGCTGCGTTCACCGACACCGACAAAGGACCGATTCACGTTAGTGTTCAAAGCTAATAAGCTCAGTTAAGTTAATATTCCGGATCTGGGAACAGGGATGAACCGCTGTTATTACATTACAGGGTTTATTTGTACGATTTGAATATATATTTTTAATAACCAACCCTGTTACTTTATGTAACCGCTATTTGACCGATTTCCTCCCGAGGACGTGAATGCAGCGTGACGGTTTTCATTAGAACAAAATGTTTAGCTAGCTAACATCGCTGATTTTTTGTTAATTTCGGACAAAGTTACACCATCACTTTGCAAGTCCTGACAGCCGAATGGCTTGTTGTCGCCTTTGGTCTCCGTACAAGAAATGTCGTCCATACAAAGTTTGTATTTGAACTGTAATCTGTGTTTGAAGATTGACCCACAATGAGAGTGGACGGTGTTCAGTTTGGAGGTTAAGATGACCCTGATCATATGAAGGCAATTGCGATCTAGCTGCTTCTCCAGCCTCTATGCCTTTTTCACATTATAAATTAATTTAAGAAAGCCTAAATATCAGCTCTCATTATGGCAACTTTAGTTATGTCTGTCATTTTCTTCTTCCACCTCTTATAGAGCAAACAATGATTGACTGACAGGATGAATCAATGCAAATGTGGCAGCACTAGTTGAAACATGTCAAACTCAGTTTTACTATGTTAAAGCACCAAACTCTCAGCAGCTTGACCAGAAGCTCCAGTGTTCAGGGAGGTAAAATTAAAGATTTGTAACACAGTGACTTATTTGTGGTCAAAAATCACCCCCCTCCTTTTTCCCCAGAAGGCTTTTAATGCCTGGACGGTTTAATAGAAAACTTATGAAATGTCTCCCAGATCTCACAATAGTCAGCGTTTTCTCTCAGTGTGTCGTCAGTATTTCTTCACAGTAAAATGAGGAAGGAATTTGCAGCTGCAAATAGAGAAATAACACACCACCATACTACACAGACTGCAGCTACAAAAGAAACATGGAATTGTTCAGAGCAATTAAAGTGAAGGTGTCAGTGAAGTAATAAAGCTGTTAATCTGTTGATTGCAGATGGAGCTACTGGTGCTCGTAGCCGCCGATCTGGCTGATTGTAGTCAGCTGCAGGATTTATCTTGTACGGTCACACATTAACCTCATGCAGTGGTTCCCAACCTGCAGCGTGGGAGTGGAGACAGTGACCTTGCTGTGGATCTTCCTGGTCCGGGGAAAATCATTCCAGATGTACATTATTGTGTGTTTTTACATTCCAGAAAACACGTCCCGCCTCTGTGTGCACTTGAGCAAACCCTGTCACACTATCATAGAAGGGTAAACACAGATCCGGCTCGTAGAATCAATAACCGTTTGACTGAGTGTGTGTGCTAGTTGGGCCCCATCTACGCTGGGTATTAACATGAGACCAGTGTGTTCTAGGTGCATTGACACCATTAACATTCCTCCTCCAGATGCGGATATGCAGGGTCTTAGCAGGCATGGACAATAATCCCAACGCTTGCCTAAGTAAGACCGATGTTACTGGCTGCAGCTCTGTTGTCAAGGCTTTAGTCACAAGCTGGTTTAATATTTGCCATGTTTTTTTTTATCAGTTAGTGTTTCTGACCGTGGGGAGGTTATGTGGGCGGCTTTGAAATCACGTTGCACATCATTTTCTTGTAGGTGTAGCAGTGTTCATTAAATCGTTGATCCAATGCCCTGAAATCCCCACACAGTTATTCACCTCCCACTGTTCGGAAACACGTGATGCTCATCGGTGACTCCGGCAGAGCTCGGCCGACTTCCTGCAAGCAAAACTGTGGTTTAAATTGTGATTATTTAAAGAGTTTTTAGTAGAGACTGGATTTTTAAAGCCATTACAAATATTTATAGTTGAGTTAAATCCTCTGATATTTGTTATTTAACATAAAAACACGTCTGATTCCATCCCATCGTATTTTTTAAAGAGTTGTGGCAAAGATACGTGCTGAATGGGACATTTTAGGGTCAAAAACAAATCTTATGGTGCAGATATTGTTTCTAAATGCCCTCAGACACGTCTGTGGCGTTTCTGTATAGCAAGTTCCTGTTATTTATCATCTGACATTATGCAATGATACATTTGTGAGAAGCTAATGTAAGACAGTTAAGGCGTTTGAGCTGTGCCAACCAAAATGTGTGTCATGTATTGAAAGCAGGCATTGAATGTCTGGTCATACTTATAATTTGTCCTACTTATTCTACAACGTTTTAAGTTCTTGTGTGGCTGCTTGTGTTAATATGACATAAAACATTTAAAAACTGTCTCTTTTGTTAGATTAAAAAAAGGGTTTATAGACAAACACGTATATTTCTCTGTACCGAAGCTCTAGTAAACACTAGTATTGGGGAAATAGCAACACAATAGCCTGCCCTCTTTATTCCTGCAGGAGTGTCGCTCAGGAAATGTTTTTCTGAGTTTTACAACTGTTTCTTCTGACTGAATGTGAACGTCCCTGTATGTGTCACTGTCTCCTCAGGCCTCAGTGCGGCTGACCTTAGCAACCCTGCTGTATTCTGGGAAGTCTCCTGATGGACACCACATCTTGGTAAACATCACACTGATAGAACTGCCAAGTTTATGTTTAATGAGAAGCTCTTTGATCGGTGTGACTCACTCTTATCTGTGTGTGTGTGTGTGTGTGTGTGTGTGTGTGTGATCTCAGAGCAGTGCCAAGTACCTACACAAGGAGCTGCCTGTACGGATCGCCCATCGCATCAAGGGCTTCCGCAGTCTGCCCTTCATCATCGGTTGCAACCCCACCATTCTGCAAGTGGTAAGAACACCAGTTCTCATGATGCAGCAGCAGGTTCTATAATAAGAAAGTGACAAGAGGGCGGCTAAACTTTGAACAAAAGGAGGGAAACTGTTCCGGAGAGAGTGGATACCGCTGCCACCTCCATTGTTCTCAGTGGGAAGGAGTGTTTGAGGTAGAGCAAGTCGGCAATTGGTGGTTCACCTCATGTCCACATGTCCAAGTGACACTGAGCCAAACTGCTCCTGATGTGCAGCCCTGAGGCCGTTTACCATTTAGAGCCGAATAGGATAGAGCAAACTTTATTTGTCCCTGAGGGGAAAGTGTGTCAGTGCTGCAGCCCGCTGCTTCACATAAAACATCTTAAGAACACAAAGGAGACGTTTGACCGCACATTAACACTGAAAACACGACGGCTTAAAAAGAATGAAAGCACTATGAGCTACAGAGTTTGTGTGTTTGTCGCACGTTGCTCTGTTGCATCGCCAGATTTACTGATTTAGCGTTCAGCAGCTCGACGCAGGATGGAACAAACAATCGATTCCAGCGGTTTGATTTGCACTTTGGCAAACAGTCATCTTCCTGATGGCAGACAGGAGGCCAACAGCTGCTCTTGCACTATTAACAAACAATGCAGGTGTAGTTTTCCCTTGTGAAAGTGATATTTCCTCGTGTGGGTTTTCTTGAATCCTTGAACTTTCCATTCTTGAATCATGGGTCTCTCTTAGTTATGGAGTTTGGTTTAGACCTGCTCTTTATGAGAAGTGTCATGAGAGAATGTTTGTTATGAATTGGCACTATATAAATAAAGGTTGATTGATATTGACCTAGATATTGTCCCATCATTTCAGTAAGAATGTTTATGGATAAAAGTATTGGGGATATATGTGACTGTCTGATAAATGAAGTTATGATGATGATACTTTTGGTATATTATAGTACAAATGAGATTTGACCTCTTCAGACTTGCACCTTGGAAGCAGGCGAACTTGTGCCAGAAATTCCTGCTCTGCTTGTGTAATACAGTACAACACATGTGCGCAGACGTAACCACCACTATTCCGTATGTGGGTCAGCGTGACATGACAGTACAGATTCGCTAAGCTTTTATTCTCACAAGAGCGGGAACACGAGAGGGGATGTTGCACGGCCTGTTAAAGGACTTTCAAGGGCTGGTACACTGAAGTTTGTTCTGTTGTCACCGTTTGTTTCTTCTGGCGAAGGTCAGTCCAGCAGAAGCTGTTCACAGCGACGTCTGTGGGATATATCAGATATATCCAGAGCAGCCTGGACGCTGTTCTTGGAAAGACGCATTGCTGCTGAGTTTTTCAAATGCCAGTTTGGACAAACAAAATTCCTTTAAACCCCCTTGTACGGGGCTGGTGGCACAAGCCTCACACACACAGATGACTCAAAACCTCAGCTAATAAAGGCCATAAAACTAGCTAGAACAAACTGTTACCTGATCTCAGAGTCTGGATCAACATGTGTCATGGTTTTTATTTTCGGTGAGGGCTTCTCGTACGTCGAACGGTGCTCCCTCCCTCTCCCTGCCCTTCTCCGCCGTCCCATCATAACCGTTTCACCGCCTCTGCACGTCCCATTGCTGATGAACTTTCACCTAGATTCCTTCCTTTCTGGTATCACAGAGCTCCTCTGTGCCGATTACATAAAGCGCAGCTCCTTTTGTGTTACCAGCTGTAATGTAGGTCAGGGTGGCTTTCCTCACTCTATCAGCTCTTCACTCAAAGAGAAAACAAGGTTGTTTTTAGTTTTAACACCTGTGCATCCAGATGATGAATTCAAGTTTGATATATGTGGTTTTAGTCATGTAACTGTGGACCAGAGTTTGTTTTATAGGGAGGAGGAGTTCAACTTTGTTGGTAACACTGAGAATTCACCACGCAGAAGCATCCTGAAATGTAATCCACATGTGGACCGGTCAGTAGTGGTGTGGGGCCCAGTCAGGGGCCGGGGGCCGGGGCACAGTCAGGGGCCAGGGCCGGGGCCCAGTCAGGGGCCAGGGCTGCTGCTGCGATGCTTTATGGTTGGATGGACGATCACAGAGAACCAGTTTAACTGCAGCCTCCACCTCTCCTGTCCTCTCTTACAGCATGAATTGTATATCAGAGCCTACCACATGCTCATTGACTTTCCCCAGGTGAGTGTCTCACACACACACACACACACACACACACACACACACACACACACACACACACACACACACACACACACACACACACACACACACACACACACACACACACACAGGGTCATTAGTTCAGTTCAGCTCCAGGACTGGTTAATCTGTCTAGCACTTCAGTCCAAATGTAACCTTGGCTCCTAATTCCTCCTGCAGTTTTTCCCCATTAAGTTTATCTATTTAACAAACAGCCTCGAGTGATGTCTTCACATTCCTGATTTAGTTTCACCCAAATTCCCCAAAATGTATCTGATTTACAGTTTTAAAAAAGATGCAAACTTTTATTTTTGACAGTCTGGAACCACTTTTCATTTTCCTTAAATGATCTTTGGAAAGAAGAGTTAACTTTTTCCTCAGTAAATAAACACGTAATAGATAACATGATTACTATCTCTTTGAAAACATTCAGCTTCAAACATCATAACAACTCTGTTTTTTTTTTTTTAAGCTAACAAGAACTGACAACTTATGCAATCCTAATTTACTGTTCAGGGTGGATTCAGTTTCAGAAAACATGCTCAGAGAGGAATGTGGGTCAGTCCTCCTCACTTCTGTCTTGGTTGACAGTGACAGAGATGATCCTTATTTAACTCTTTTGCTGTTGCTGAGTTCTGGGTAAAGAAGACCTGCTGAACATGTTTTCAGTTCTCTGCTGTACAAATTCAGGCACCCGTTTGTTCTTGCATTCAGACTGAGCCTGATCTGAACAGTTCACTAAAAACAGACTTGTCAAAGTCAGAAAAAATACCTCTTACAGTGTTTATAGGTAAGGGATAATGTACAGGGAGCCTATTATTATTATTATTATTATTATTATTATTATTATTATTATTATTATTATTATTATTATTATAAAATGAACCCCAGCACTGTGATGCAGCTCTCAAAACATCCTGAAAGTTTCTGTTTGCAGTAATGGCTGCTGTTCATCATCATCATCATCTTTTTGTACTAAAGCAATCAACAATGTGACACAGAATTTTGACATAAAAACGATTTTATTGATTTCAAAATGTCCTTACTTCTGCTGTCAGAACGGCGTCCATAGCAACGGTCTGTCATAAATAAGAAATCAGAAACAGGAGACCGTAGAATGCCTCGAGTGACACGTTTGGGATTAAAATCTCTTTTACAAGTGAGCCAAGACACAAACACATAACATGACAATAACATCAGAAACACAGCAGCAACAGCAGGTGTGAGAAAAATGCATTTGATCCTTCAGTACATAAACAAGGCAGCTGTACGATCTACGATATGAGCGGTGAATATGACACGGCTGTTGTTCTTCTGATGGACTGAGTGTTGTGAAAATGTACACCGCGCTGAGTTTTAGACATCTGAAGTGTGTCCTACTGATCCATTTACAGATCAAGGATCAGGACATGGAGGCTCGCTTCTGTAAGCTGGTGCAGCAGCTGCTGGACGACCACAAAGACGTGGTCACCATGCTGGCTCAGGGCTTCAGGGAGTGTCGCAGACACGTTCAGGTAAGAGCTGCACCCACTGAACTGTCAGGGCACCAAACATAACTGCAGGATGGACCTTATGTTGGAAATGACTTCCCACTAATGATGCTCTGATAACACCCTGTGCAGAGGATTCTGTTTAGGACGTTTCATCACTTACATCAGGGAAAGTGGAAGGACTTCAAATCCTGTTTAGGGTCTGAATTCAAATTTTAAAAATTGTTGAGTGTCTTGAATCTCCCTTTTTTTTTTTTTTAGATGTTTCATTCTTTTGCTTATGAAACCTGCTAATCTGATTTTAAGATTCACGAGGAGAACTAATATTCCAGATTTAAGTTTCAAAGTAAATCTGTGTTCATTCATGTGATGTTTGTTTGTGACGGCACTATTGGAGCATTTGTTTTCCCTGTTATTGCAGGATGAGACGATCCTCCGCAGCTTCCTGGACACAACGCTGTGCTCTCGTCTGGGTATCCGGATGTTGGCCACGCACCATTTAGCGCTCCACGAAGACAATGTAAGTCTGTCTGTCACTGCCATTCGAGGGACTTTTAAACCTCTCAGCAAACATTACTCAAACAAGAGGAAGCATCAGATACGTTTCCGTGTTTGTCCTGGCTGTTTAAATGCTGCTCTAATGGCAACTGAACGCATTAATTAACTAAAATAGACTCACAGAAGGAAGAAGAAGATCCTTCCCGCAGGCCGGCAGCAGTCACGTTAAAACTACTGATTGAGACTAATTACAGTCACAGTTAAATTTAAACTACACTTTTAACAGCTATTGTTAAATAAATAGAGTTTATTTCTCATATATTTCTGCTCCTTTCAGCCTGATTTTGTCGGGATGATATGCAGACGTCTCTCCCCCAAAAAGATCATAGAGAAGTGGGTGGACTTTGCCAGGTAAGCGTTTAGCTGCACGGCTTTGTTTGTTTATCACCTTTTCGATGACTTTCCGCTCCTGTATGAGCGCTCTGTTGACTGAGAGAAGTCAGAGTTCAGCTGATAAACTCTCAGGAGCACACTTGTTCCAGCGCCTGGAGCTGTGAATGAGATATGAGCTATCATTCTTGTTTACCTTCTGTAATCTTATCAAATGACCTTTTTTTTTTTTTTGGAGTCGGGCACTTTTACTGAGTCGAGTTGATGAACTAATAGTCCGTCAACCAGACTGGAAATAACCCATTTCTCTGTAGTTGTTGTTTTGGGCCGTGCAAATCTGGACATGTAAAGTATGACTGTAACTACAAAACACTCATATCAACACATCTCTAACATACCTGAGCTCAGGACTGACCAGGTTGTCCAGAGTATCTTATCTCCATAGAAGTCAGCTCGTGTCCAGATGACGTGTCGTCATGTTTTCTGCAAAATTAATGAATAAATAATGTCCATAAAATGACCACATGGACATTTATTGTTACATTTTTAATTTACTTACTCCATTTTTCTCCTTTTTTCTCATTTACAGTTAAGCATGTCAATAAATCACCCTATCGGGGTTCGTTTTGCAGTAATGTACCTTCTCCTGTTTATTACACAGCTTCATGCTGAAGAAATCAACAATTTGACACAAAATACGGACTTAAAACGATTTTTATTGATTTTAAAAATGATTTTATTTCTTGCGTTATCCAAACTACGTCCATAGCAACGGTCTGTTATACATGACAACAGACCACTGAATGCTGCCAATTCACCTCTGTAATATAGATTATGAATGTAGAAATATATAATATGGTATTTCAGACCCAAACCACGTCCATGCGACAGAAGCAGCTCCTCTTTCTGTCTTTCTCCTGTTCAGAACGACCTTGCTCTGTGTCACGTTCACTGTCCTCCAGGTTTGTTTGCTTTGCCTCGCACAGGAACGTGAAGTGTCGTTCAAATGATAACAAACGTTACCACCACGAGTGATTTACGACTATTAACGATAAAGAATGATATGAAACGAGAGATGTTTTTCTTCCGTCACATGATATATGGCGTCATATTGTGCAGCTTAATACAAGTAGTATTTTCAGTGACGTTCTTTTTGACCTCAGTCGCACTTTGTGTTCATGCTAATCAGCAAATGTTATCATGTTAGCACTGAACTAGGATGGTGACCATAGTGGACATTTAGAGTTCAGTTTAAGTGTTTAAAACTAACAAATATTGGTAAAGTGCACGTCACTCCAGCCACGTATGCTCTTATTGTCTTTAGTCTTCAAAACTGTGTGTTCAATCTTGTTTTTTTAGAGATTTTGTTCACTTTAATGCACTTTAATAATCTTCCTGTGTGGAACTGTTCCTGCTGAATCCTCAGTGACACGGTCAGAAAAGAGCTGTTAGTCACCTGCCGTCCCAAAACCTGACCCCACTGTTCTCAAACCGGGGTCTAAACCCCGTTAAGCAACGTTTCACAGCAGCAGATGAGATCCTGTATGTCGTGGTCAAAGCTCTCGATGTGTCCTTCGTGTCCACCAGGCGTCTGTGTGAGCACCAGTACGGTAACTCGCCCCGGGTGAGGATCAACGGCCACGTGGCAGCTCGCTTCCCCTTCATCCCTCTGCCTCTGGATTACATCCTGCCCGAGCTCCTCAAGAACGCCATGAGGTGAGTTTACGGCTCATTCACGCTCTGCACGAAGGAGTTTGTTCACGTTCAGACGTTAGGAACAGTCGAGATGTAACGACAGTCAAGTGTCGGCAGGATACAGGGCTCACTGGTGATGCTCTTCTGATGCATCAAAGTTGGAAGGAAAATAGACTCACTCTTTTTTTTCTACGTCCTTTGTTCTAAATTCTCTTATTTAGTTTTTTCCCCTTATTGTCAGAAGGCCATACCTCATCCTTAACACGTAGATCACAAACACAAGTCAAAACCTTCATTCCAAATTAAAATTCAACACCCAAAAGACCAAAAAGCCTCCAAAAGTAAACCCACAATTTCGCCTCTGGACTTAATTTCTCTAATGGTAGAAAATGGCATAATTTATGGAGGATTAACTTAAATGTTAGGAGAGCACTTTCCTTCTAAAATCTTTTCTCGGTAAAGTCATTCATCATAAAGAGTATCCTGTATTTTCCTGGAACAAGACACAAACCAGTCGTGGCATTCAGAGGATACAGGCATGGATGGATATTAACCTTTTATATGTAACATTGACTTGGTCAGACCTCTTTCTTAAATTCAAACCAAAAGAAATTATAATAGTTCTTTTTCTTAATGAAACTTAACAGAAGATAGTGAAATGTCTAGGTGAGCATGTCAGGGCTTTTTTCTAAAGTGTAAGCGTCTCTCATATGCAAATGCTTCCAGTCTCAAGCGGTCTGTAATTGGGCTCCCGTTTTGGGAGCCACCGCTCTAAATGAGCGATCCCAGTGAGAGAGTGAAACTGAAGTGAATCTAAAATAACTCTGCTTGGACTCTTTAAGATCCTCATTAAAGTGAAGCCTTGTTTGAAAGTCTGTACACAGAGGAGTTCAGTGCAGTATAAATAAAAAGGAAATCTTAGAACATAAAACAGATGAATGTGAAGTGTTTCAGCTTGAACGACGTCATCGTAAAACAGAAAAATACTTTACCTTTACACATGAAATAATACAGAGACATTAACGCTCACTCTGTCAAATTAAGACATATTCATTCATTCACTGTGGATACATTCATTCTGTCTGTATACCAACCTTGTTTTATTCTAATGATGCTTAAAAATGTGCAGAAACATTATCTTTTTTTAAAAATAAATTGTTTGTCACATTTTTTAGTTTTAGTTTTTAGCCTTCATAGAAAATGTAGTTACCTGCATGCTCTGTTTTATCTAATCAGAAGGAGCCTGCAAAGACAAAACTAACACTTGGTAATCAATAAAATATCCTAATAACAGGGTTTGGTTGGTTAAATGGTCTCTGACTGCTGATTGAGCGATGAGGAGGAGTAAAGAGTTAATCAGTAGTGTTTACTTGTGTTCAGAGCAGCTCTCGTCTGGAGCTGGTTACTGGTGTTGGAGACATTCCCAGCATTCATCCTGGTTCATGGTGAAGAGGACAGAAGAGGGAGAGGCCACTTACAAAGCTGTTATTTGCAGTCTGTTTTGATTTAGAGCTTCATTAGACAGAGCAGAGTCCATGAACGCGTCCTCGAAGGACCTCTGTGTTTATGAGAACTGGGCCTGGGTCAAAGTGTACCTTGTATTTAACAACAGTCCAGAACAACTAAATGTTAGCAAACCTCCTCTGAATATTTCCAACACAAAAACAAACAGCACATAACCAAGAAATGACAGCACAGAGTGAAGAACGCTGCAGGAAAATAGACTCATCAAATAATAACTAACCTAAACACTGAATACAGGGAGACAGATCAGTTCAGTCTTATTCCTCAACCACCACGTTTACTTTCTCCAGTGGTTTACTAGTTTTTTTTTTAATTTCGATTTATTTTCAAACTTGTGCAAAAGGGTAAACAGTTTGCCATTTGTTGCAGTACAGTATACATTTCTAAATAACATAATACTAAGCACAAAAAAGGAATAAAATAATAACATCCACCTGACATCCACCCATTTGTCTCCTCAGGGCCACCATGGAGAGCCATCTGGACACGCCGTACAACGTGCCCGACGTGGTCGTCACCATCGCCAACAACGACATTGATTTTGTCATCAGGTGAGCGGCTGAGCGTTGCAGACTGTACCGATATTTAATGGTGTGTTTGCTCTGGTGAGAGGGATCAGAGGCAGAGCAGTCCACCTTGACCACAGAGACCATTCAGCTGTCGCTAGAAAAGCCTCTGACCCCTTAGCTCAAGAAGAGAATCCAGCTTCATGAGTCCTTTTCAGAGACTTGGCTGCTGTGTTTTCAGGAGGGGGGCATTTAAACCCAGCAGAAGGACATTACAGCAGTGAAGTACTGAGTCGGTCAAAGCTGCCAGTTCTAACCTTCTTCTTTCTCCCTTTTTAAGGATTTCAGACCGGGGTGGGGGCATCCCTCATAATATCATCGACAAGGTGATGGACTACCACTTCAGCACGGCTGAGGAGAGCGCACAGGACCCCCGCATGAGCAACCTCTTCAACAACATTACCAACAGTGGAAACCAGTCCAGCCCAATGCACGGGTAAGCTGTCAGAAATACCAGCAGACGACCTGGCACCCACACGAAACGCACAAAGAGGAAAAACACCACCGCTCTCTCACCAAATGACACTCGTGGCTCGGCAGTGACTTCCTGGGTCCGATGGCCGCTCATGTTTGGCTGCAGACATTTCCCAGTTCATCTGCAGTTCACTTTCAGGTTCATGTTTTACCAATAACAGACCACGTTCAACCAGACGTCAGGCAGGTAGCCCTGCAGCACAGACACAGTAGAACTTCAATATCATTTTTAGAAAATGATCTTTTTATTATAAAAACAGGAGCTTAAAAACTACTAGAGCTAAAAGCAGCTAAAAACAGAGCCCTTTAAAATCCTCAGCCACCTTCACTTACCTTGTATGTATAAAAGAGAATTTAGTATAATGATATTATATTGATATAAAAATAAATACATAAAAAATACAAGTAGCATCCAGTCCAAGTAAAAATCATTATAAGTGCTTACACTCCTGTAAAGGAAAGACATGGCGCTGTACAGTAACACAGTCACAGAGCTGATGTTCCAAGTATGAGTGCGATACTTAGGAAATAAAGAAACGATACCTGAGTTCCATCTCAAACCTGCCGTCTGTGTCTCCGTTCTGCAGGTTTGGCTTCGGCTTGCCCACGTCCACGGCCTACGCAGAGTACCTGGGCGGCTCTCTGTCCTTACAGTCTATGCAGGGCATCGGCACCGACGTCTACCTGCGTCTGCGCCACATTGACGGCAAAGGAGAGAGCTTCCGGGTGTGAGGCTCCCCCATCGGTCATCCTGGAAGATCCCAGTGCAGAGGGGGGCTGGCATGGACTACAGGACTTTGGTCCACAGTGATAGCCTACACAGTATGTTGTCAGAAAGCTCCGAAATTCACCAACCCACTACTCGTTCTGTTTCTTTTCTTGTTTTGCCTTAGACTGATTATAAGCTATGTTAGCTCTCACGTTGATGATTTCAGTTGTTTCCCTTGTGTTTTGTACCCTGTGGCACGTCGTCTTGAACTTTTTAAGGGGTGTATGAACTTTTGAATGTTTAGGTTATCGGGACAAACTGTGCATGAAAGTGGACATTGATGTTAATGTGGAGGGAAAGTAAGGAAAGGAAGCCGAGCTTCAGTTTAAAGAAGTTACTTGTTGCATAGCCTCAAAATTGGAACAGATGCTTAAGATGATTAAAGTTTCACATGAAACTTCTGAGACACTCCAGCAACCCTGTCCAAACCTCCCCAAAAGTGCTCAAAGCTGCTCCCGTGTTCCATGGCGGTCAATACAACCGTAACCAGATCCTTCCTGCATGCCATCAGCCGTCTGTATCTAAATCTAAGGTCCGTAAGGGAAAGCAGCTTGTGTTGGCGAGACCGGAACACGAGAATAACTTCAGCGTCCTCACTTTGAAGCTGATTCACTTTCCCAGCGCGTGCTGTTAAACCTCAACCCTCGACGACCCTTAGCGACAGTCTACGAAGCCTTCTCTGAATTCAGCAGAAATGCAGGAAAAAAAAAAAAGCTGCCAAAACACCAAAAACCTCGTGAACAGGTTTCTGTCTTGTTCTGTTTTGAGAACACGCGCTGTGACGAACATCTTAGTCGAGCAGTACGTTTGTGGAGCTTTCAGGCAGGGAAGCCAGCCGAGACGTTCAGTGGCCTTACTTTGTTCTTCGTCTGCATGCTGACTTTGACTCTGTTTTCTGTTCGTTGCCTTTAAACGTCTCACACAGATGCACAACCGTGTCCGTCGGATTCATTAGTTTGATGTTGGATGTTTTTTGCACAATGACTAGACTTCCCGTCGCGATGCTCAGCATTTGCACCGATCATAGCAGTTTCTGACTTTATGGTAACGACTTTCAGAGTAACAATATACCAGAGAAGTATTGTCTAATATTGTCTTTTCTTCTGACTCTTTTTTTTTGTTTTTTTCTAGAAAGATTGTCAGTTGTATTTCAGGTTTGCCGTCTTTTTGAAACAAGTTTTGTACACGGTTACATTTCAACTACAGGGTTTCTGCTCTGTCAGCTATGGAAGCTCAGATGGGCTGAAGTTGTTATTTTTTAGGTCAAATTTTCTCCAAATCACAACTTGATTATCAGACAACATCTTGTGTTGTGTTAAGTGTATTTTGCGTGTCTTTGTAGTCTCTATCCAGCCCATCGTACAAATGTTGTCACAAGATGAGGGACGCGTTCAAACCCCTCCAAACATCTGGCCAGTCTCTTGTTGGGTCGTTGTTGTCTCAGTCCCAGATATTGACGGACGCTGACTGTATCGATTCAGCCATCAAAAAGGACTTTTCAGACGATCTGACAAGAATTTAGTTTCAAGCATATTGGGTCAACGAACATGGGCAAACTTTGCCATTTAGTTTTTTAAGCCCATCATTTTAAAATAGTGATTAAATCGGAGCGTTTTCTCTCTGTGTCAAAGGTCTTCTCTCGTGATGTCAGCTGAAACGTCTCATCATGTCAGTATAACAGGTGTTTGTCCATCAAAGTCGGTTTCACTACGTCATTCCTCTCAACCAACAGATCACAGTACTGCAAAGAAAAAAAAAAAAAAACATCACGTGTGATCGTGGCTAAAACTGTGACTCTCAAACAAAATGACAAAAGTTGTTGTTAACAAGTTGTGATCTCGAAATAACGTAGCAGGAAGTATCAGCAAACCCCGGCCCGTCTGAGTTTCCAGGGAAGACTTGTAGGAATCAAAACAGCACAGGGTCAATGTCATGAGGTGTTTGTGTTTTTTTTTTTTTTTTTTTTTTTATTTGCCCCAGTAGATCGTCCCCTCAAGCACTCCTCCCATTTTGTTGAACATTCCCCAGGGAGCAGCAGCTGTCAGGCAGCAGATCAGCCTGAACGCTACATTTACACTTGACGTTGTATCTGTTGGAAGCATTATTAGTGTATGAGTGTGTACCTGTAATCGTTTTAGCAGAGAGGGCTTTGGGAATCTTTAGCTGCAATTAGCAAGATGGGAAATCAGCAGAAGTTGGTATTCAAGGCAGTTTTCTTTTTTCTATTCTACAGCTTTTCGGTTTTGGCTCTGAGAGAAACTGGACCGGTTTGATTATTGGTGACATTATTGGCCTGGAGTTGTACATTTTATCCTAAAGCTTTAGAATCACATGAATAGTCGACCTAATGGGAAAATCTGAATGTTTTTGTCTTAGAAAAGCTAGAAATAATATAAGATTATGAAATGTTTTATATCTTACAAATTCAGCAACTAAATAAAATGTCTCACATGCTTTTGTCCCCCCACTGAGTTTACATACAAAAGTCCCTTGAGTTAAAATGAGATTTTAGCTTGTGAGACATCCTGGAAACATGCAGTAAGCTAATCTTTTGTAAGATATCAAAAAGTAATCAGATTTAATTTGACATTTTACAAAAGAAAACTAACCCAGTGTAATTGACAGTTCCAGAGCGGCCTGCACTAGCTGTACCTGAACCCTCGCTGAGGCCGTATATATGAATCCATGTTTTTATTGTGGCTTTGAAGGTCTTGAAGATGTAGTATATATATATATATATATATATATGTAGATTTTGCATGTGAAGCCAGACGCTGGTGAACAGCGGTTTAAGCTTTGTGTCCCTTTGTGAGACACATTAGCAGGTAACAGCACCGCTGAGATTTTCCTCCGTTTCAAAGTGTTGCTGGTAAAATGTTCAAGGCGGCTTGTAGACTTTGGATTTGGAAGCCTTGCTGTGGCTTTATGAAGCATGGAATATGAACTGTCTGCCCCCTGCTGGCTGAAAAAGACAAGTGCAGGGCCGACTGAAGCAAATTGTTCTTGGTGGAAATGTTAAGTGCATTTTTTTTCTTCAGTTTTTGAGGGGGGGGATGTACAACAGATACGTTACTGAATTTCTATTTTCTGGGTTTCTGATTTTGTAAATTTTGCAGTTAGAAATGAGGATTGCAAAAAAAAAAAATCATTTAGAATCATTTCACTATTGTCTCTGGTTAAAAAAAAAAAAAAGAAAAGCCAAACATTGGAGTCATGTTACTCAGTAAATGTGCTGCCATGGAGTGTTTTGTCTCCTAGACTGAAAGTAGTTTCTTCTACGTGTTTTCTGTTGTGTTCAGGACTCTGTAGACATTAAATTTTACTTAGTTGGAGCTTTGAGAGTGATCTTTTTTTTTTTTTTTTTTACTCAATCTGTTTAATCTGAGTTCACATAAAATCTGAAAGCATAACGACTGATCTCTCTTTCTTTCTTCTCGTATGGCTTTTCTCTGCAAGGTGAAGTTACTGTTGTCACTGAAGTCCTGCAGCTATCGATGGGACAATCTAAATATTTGCAGACTGTTTGTACCTGAGGTGTGCAGCGCAGTTCTTCTCCTCAGGAAGGTTTCAAAAGGAGGACAAACTCATGCAGTTCTCACACACACACTCACACAGGACTTGTGTTGGTTAAAGGGGAGTTTTTCCTTGCCACTGTCACCTGATGCTTGCTCATGTGGGGATTCTTGAATAGTTCAGTCTCCTAATTTAAGAGTTTGGTTTAGACCTGCTCTTTAATAGAAAGTATCTTGAGATAACATTTGTTATAGGCTCTATATAAATAAAGATTAATTGAATTTCACATGGTGATTATGCTGCCAAACAGATGATGTCTATGTTTAAGTTGAATTCATATTTCGGAGGATAGTTAAAGGGTAGCTCCAGAGTTTTTAAACCTAAGTAGATGAGCAATCCGTGCTCTGTTAGGTAAAACTAGTAATTTGTCAATGGAGTCTGGTGGCTTTGAAGACTATATAAATAGAGAGTAAAATATAGCGTACACTTAACAGATGTAGGTTTTTTTAGGAGCAGTGCACAGTGGGTTTTTGGAGCCTGATTTCTGAGAACGGCTCCCTGCTGCAGCTGAAAATCACACAATGAGAGTGAACCAAAACACTGAAGTTATGGTCCAGACACCTGAACAACAGTTTAACGATCCACTGAGCAGCAAACACATTTATCCTCATTTTAAACGGCTGTGACTGCTTACAGACACACAAGACTCAACATGAACTTTAATATTTGACTTTATTTTGACAGTCTGTTGCAGACTGTGAATTTAATCTTCCAACACGGGTCTCCATGACCAAGTCCGAGTCCACAAACATGAGACAAAGCAAGACGAGTCTCCGAAAAAGAACCCCGTCGTTCATCCTGTACGACTACAACTACAAGTGCACATTTTTGTCTCTTTTGTCTGAGAAGCAAGAAACAAACAACTGAGCAACACTTTGGTCAGTCATCTTATTTGGAATGTGGTAACAGGTTGGTACATTTAAACACAGTAACATACTCTGGCCTCATCCAAGGCAGCGCCTCGTTCACCACAGACTGACAAGCCTCCAATATTTAGTCTATAAGCTGGAGGTCACAATGTCACACACCGTGACTGTACTCATGCCATACACTTTCTCAGGCCCTTCAGGCCTTCATCCGGCTCAAACATCTACTTCAGTGTTGGCAAAACAGCAGTTCATAAAAAGGCAATAATTCTGTAAGGCAGAACTATATTTGGACAGTAACACATTCATATTTAAGCACTTATTTAAGCATCAGTACGCAGACTTGACTGCTTTGACCTTTTACACAGGCTCCATGGTCTTTGTAAAAGACAGTTAAAAGCTATTAAAATGTTTGAGACTTGTCTGAGATTTTGGATGTAAAAACACAGTGACAATTGTACAAGAATGCATTTTTAAGACTGTGCGACAGAGCTTTTCAACTCTCACCATGCTGCACCAAACACACAGATTAACAGTGTAGAAATGCCCTAAAATCGGCCAGAATAGAGTGAAACATACAAGTTCCTCTCCATGTGATGCAAGACATGGCTCTTCACAGATAAAACAACAAGCTGAGGTTTATGTGAAATATGAGCCTGACTAAGGGGCAGGTTGCGTGTGAACAGTGAGGCTGCACTCACCACATAAACCATGCACCAGGGCTGGGGTTCGATAGCAGATTGATATCAGAGTGCTGAATCGGTTCAAATATCTTACTGAATTCATTTAACATTCAATATTAGCACGACTAAAACTCAAAGTATGATCAGCTTTTGTCGTCTCTGCTGTGGCAAAACTTACTTTGGCACATTTTGTCAGAAGCCATTTGCACCAAATACTGGAGGACTATCAAACTGATCAGCTTCAGTTAATAAATGATCATACATTTTAACTGGGAGATTCTCACTACTGAAACTGACATGGCCACTCCACTCTGTTGCCGTAGCTTAACTCGTGGACTGTTTTTAAAGAGTGGTTCTTCTTTCTCTAACAAATAATCTTTGGCTGAGCACAAAATTCAGTCGTGTTACATTTTGGCATTACTAGTGTCAACGCTCATTAGCTGAAAGGTTCTCTACATGACATCTCGGACCAAATCAAATGTACGACTCCCCCCCCTCCCCTGTGCAGACAGATCATGCCGGGAGTCCGTTCTGTACACAACTGCTGAATGACAGTCTCTCTCAGCTTTTGTGCTACTGTGTTAGTTCAGTCTGCTGCTCACAGGTGTATAGAGAGAAAAGCTGTAAAGAAAACTACCTGGATGGACAGTTCTGTGCAGACTGTGAGGGCCTCATAGAGTTCACTGAACTAGCTCACTTCTGGTTTATTCTAGTCTTCTTGAAAAGGGGAGAAAATGATTTAGAAAGTCTATAGGAGTCGAACAATTAAATGTTATCAAACCAAATCGATCAAAAGGGTCATTTTATGGGCATTAAGACGCACAAAAACGCACACCACCGTTCTACAGACGTCTCTCCCACAATGTCAGTCAATAAGGAAAAGTCTTCTTGTGCCCAATGGCATCATGTGATCCATCGCCATCGTTGTAATTACACGGTTTGGCTGGTATATCAGATTGGCTTCAAAGCCCAGAATACTTCCTGGGGGCTTGCTGTCGCTGGGCAGCAGCTCTGACTCATTTGTTTGGCTCAGTTTGGAAGAGCTACAGGTTGAGTCACTGAACGATTTGTGGACTCACATGCACTGACACGGACGAGAAGCCGTCCTGACGACCAAAACAAAGGACAGAGAAGCTAAGCTTGGCTTACAACACACTCCGACTGGGAGTGTGACCTTATTCTGTGCTCAAGTTTGCATTAGTCCACTGTATCCTCACAGAGTTAAATGCTATATTAATGTCATATAGAGAACCTTTCAACTCCCTGTATCATTTTCTATTTCTTTCGGCATAAGTGACAACAGCTTTTTTCTAGCGAGAGGAAATTAAAGATTCAATAACAGATATTTTAGCTTCAGAGTGAATCCCAGTATTTTGTTGGCTATCGTTATCCAACCCTACCATTAAAACACAGACATGCCACAAAAAGATGGCACACAGAACATAAAAGCCCTTTTTCAGTAAACCTTTGTACACTATCCTTGACCAACACATATTACAGATCTAAAACAAGGATAAGGTCACTGTATAAATCCTATAATGCAACATTTCCTTAAGAATAAATTAGCAGTCTGACATGTATCGGCTGGCTGTGCTGCTCACTGCCTACGAGTCCAAGCAAGGCGACAACAACGACCAGAGCAAACATCATAGAGGGGAGAGGGTTTGACAAATATGGGATACAAAGGGAAGTCCTTAAAGCTGCCGTCACGTTATCACACAGTCTGGAGGCCTCTCTCGTGGCCGTCTAGCTGTACCTTAATCTTGTGCAGTTCCTCGATCTCCTGGTGGTGACGCTCTGTCTTGTGGCGCACCAGAGAGCGATAGAAGTGGACGGTGAAGACCAGAAAAATCACCCCCACTGGGACCATGATGATGGTGGAGGCCAGCGCAGCCTGCCAGCCGCTGTTCGGCGCCACAGCCGAGGCTGCCGTAGGCTTCCCCTCGGCGGTGGCCGTTGTGGTGCAGGTGGCTTCTTTTTTGGACCCCCGGGAGTCGACGGGCAGGAACTTGATCCAGCAGAGGAGCACCACCTCTGCTAAAAACAGCAGGATGCCCAGGGCCGTGGAGAAGCCCCAGGCCAGCTCGATGTAGTGGTGCATACGCTCGTGGGGGGACTCGCTGACGGAGTTGAGGTTGTGGATGTTGCTGACAGCCTCCACGTTGGGCAGAATGCAGGTGCTGATCAGCAGAGCGAAGAGGTGCACCGCCACCAGCACGGTGGTGCACACGCTGAAGGCAATGAGGAGCACAGGAGGGTAACAGTACTGCATCTCCAGCTCCACCTCCACCATAGCCACCTATGACATGTACACAGTGACATAAATAACCTGGTTACTGTATGTCCATGTGTACATCACTACATGATACGGCTCACACCAGGACACAGTGTGTGTATAGAAGCTCTTCTGATGTCCTGAGGTCATCTCAACCCAGTTCGAACCCACTTTTCACATATTAAACATCCTCTGACTTCAACGTGTGTGGATGACACTACACCCAGCAGCGACAGAGCTACAGAGGAGGAGGTGAAGTTATTTTGAGCGTCCAGCGTTCTGCAAGCAAACATTTTCTGCACTGTGATGTGATATTTGGAGTCTTGGGTGGACATGAAACCCTCCTGTGTGGATCATCAGGACCAAAGCGAACGAAACAAGCCAGTGGACGTAAAACTACAGACAACTACGACTCCTGAGGTAATTTTCTGTGAGAAACATTAAATCACAGAGCTCAAAATTCTGTCACCTGCACCGATAAAGGAATGTCAAAGGTAAAGATTAAACTGATAAAACTTTCAGCAGTTTAACAAAGTTCAATTTCAGATTCTGGGTCAAAGTTAGATAAATTCAGTAACAATGGAGAAGTGTTCTGAAACCAAACTGATAAAGAAACTACAACAGTAAGTAAAAAATGCTGTAAATCTAATATATTTATGAAGCACAGCAGCAGAAACTCTGGGTGCAGTATCTTGTAATGAACATGCATGTGGTTTAAACTTTATGGCCTATCACAGTCCTGTTTTTGTTTAATCTTATGCAGCAAAGTGGCTGCTATCAGACACTATCAATACATGTTTAAGGATGTTGATGATGATGATAAGCACTAAGGTTGCTGTTCAGCAGGAAAAACTAAATGTTGAAAGTGCAAACAGGATGTTCAAAACCAGTTCCTGCCCACAATTGCATTACCACAACAACACGTGTAAGTCAGTGGTGGCGCATCAACGTTAAGAAACAATGAGCTGGAAAGCATGAAGTCAGTTGGGATGAAACATTCTTTCACAGGCTGTTAGAGTAGGACTGACCATTGCGAAGCCAGAGAGCAGCGCAGACGTCCTGCTGGAGGCCTTCAGCTTGGCCCGGCTCAGGTAGAGTTTCCTCCAGGACAGGGCCTGCACTGAGTGGTGGTTGGAGCTGACCAGCTCCAGGTAACTGCGTCGCACCCAGTCCCTGTAGTCCATCCCCCCGCCGTCCGCAGCCCGCTCTGACACCCCCGGGGCTGGAGAGCCCATGGGCACGTTCAACTCACTGCTCATAGCACCTGGTGGGCATAACGGAGAGAGACGGTCAAGTCATTGTTAATTCACTTCCTCCTCACTAAGACGACACCAGAGGCTGCAACGCAGTGTGATTTAACTAGAATCACATATTTCCCCTCCTGGAGCCACGTACAGGAATGCATCTTGTTATGTAAAAGTGATGGCTATTCAGCATGATGTTCTCTGGTCTGATTTATACTTTAATGTTATAAACTTATACCAAGAACACCACAGCCCCACAATAACACAAACTAACCAATCAAAGCAGCAAGAAACTCTGGTGATCTGTGAGGTAAAATGACTGTTTTTGTCAATGGAGTCTGGTGGGTTAGAAAAGAATAATACAATAGCTTTTTGTGGCGATACAAAAAAGATCTTACAGGTCTATCTCTGTAGAGATCCCCTCTGTAATGTTATTAAACTGTAGAGATCTGTGCCTGTCAGTGGCAAAAACAAGCACTTTTAGTGAAAGTAAGTCGTTAATTAGGCTTAAACCCACAATATTTGTTTTCATATGGACATGCACATACCACGGCATTTTAATACCCAAGATAGTTTACAGCCTCGGTCCCTGAGGGGACACAACTCAACAGGAACACATGTAATACAATAAGACCTGGACACTTTCTAGGTGGTTTTCTAGCACATACTCTCATTGTAAATGTTTCTGAACAACAAGGAACAACTGCAATAAAAAAGAAAACAACAACCTGAAATGATCTTTTCTCCAATGTTAGACTTTTAACCTTTCTACCTTCCATCAGAGTGCAGCTAGTGTTGTGTTTCCTCTGGCAGCTGGCCCTTCAATCACTGTAGCTTCAACTTTCTGTTCACGTTCAACAATGACCGTCCTTTTAAGAGAAACCCCAAATATTCCCACGGTGAACTTTTTTGGGGACACAAAGTCCGTCTGTCGCAGTAATGTTTTGCTTCTGCGTGCTGCTGGTAATGAAGCAGAGAAGCTGTGAAGAGGAGTAACTTCTGAGTGCTGTGATCCCCCCCCCCCCCCCTCTCTGGAGGGAGAACAGGAAGAGACTATTATGAGAAAAATAAACAGTCATTTACTGTTGACTCACAATACTTTTTTTTAACCTAGATAATGTTTCTAAAATATCACGATGAAAATAGATTTAATAAGTGCACCCCATAAATGACAGACATGAGAAGTATCTAACTGGGCCACGTTCTTATTAGCTCAGCTCGTCAATGAACAGGTACACAGAAGTCCAAGGGTCCGTCTTTCTGGCAGTCTAGTGTCAGCGAAGAGAAAATACAAGCAGCTGCATTACTTTGCGTGCTGTTTTGGTTATATTCAGTTGTTGTTTTATGACTGTTGTATATTCAAAGGCAACAATTATTAACATGTTGTTGCAGCACTCTGATAAACATAATACATGTTGCATTGCCTCTCAAAGATGGGGCTCTTTTTATTGTCCCTGCGCCATTTTGAGCTTAAACATTGGAATAACACTGTTTATGTGAACAGTATTACACCCATGTCCACTTTTAATTACTTTTGGTCTGGGGTAGTTTTTTTTCTTGGCTTTGGCTCCTTAGTTCCAATGATGGGAACATTTTAATGCTGCAGAATACAAAGGTGTTTCCCACTTTAACATAATAACGGCCCCATGTCAAAGCCGGGCCTGTAAGCACATGTTTTTTTCCAGTTGGTGTGGAAGAACTTGACTGACCTGCACTGACCTCAAACCCATCAAACACCTTAGAGATGAGCTGGAACATCACCCTACAACCTCACTGATGCTTGTGTGACAGAACTGGAGCAAAGGTCCCTGCAGTAGAAAAGAAGCCAAGACCGGCTGCTACACCAGCATATCGGTGGCCACAGGTTTGGAATGAATATTATAAGAATAATCAGCAATATGGATGAAATTCATGTCCATTTACTTTAGGCAACCCTCATAGCTGTCCCACTCCCTGTGCAGGAGTTCAGTGACTGTGCAAACACAAAACACTGGTTTTCCCAGGTGTGTATAATCTTGCACATTACCTACCAAGGCAGCGAGCCAAACAGGAAAGAGGCATTAAACGCTGCATTTACTGTGGCACCTTTACCAGGTTTTTAAAAAGGTGCAAAACTGGTTTGGTTTAATTAAAATGATGCAATAAATTACAGGGAGAAAACACCACTAACACACATGATCTAACTTGGAGGGTTAACTTGGAGTCCTCCTGTGAACCCCTGGTTTTGCAGGGCCAACACTTCTGCAGCTGAGTGCATCTTTTTGCCCCTCAATGTATATTTAGAACAGTAAGTTAGCAGGATCCGTTTACCGAGTTTAGGTTAGCTAACAGAGAGCTAGCCCCACACATGCTGCACTTATTCCAATCAAGCCGGTAGAAGAAATTATGAATGTACAAACACTCAGGTGGATAAATGAGGCTGAAATCACCTCCACTCGTCACGGTTAACGTTTAAACAGCACTAAAAGTGGACCAACGGTCAGAGCTAGCATGCTAACTTACTCAGTTAGCTAACTAGTCAACGCGCTGTTTGATTAAGTTGCTCTTCTTTTAAAGCAGTAAGACGACTTCCATCTTACCTGTCTGCCGAAGCGCCGTTTGAATGATCGACACAAACTCCTCAGGCGTCTTCTCTTCACACCAGCCGAGACTAAACCTGAAGCCCGCCCGGAGCCCTCCGTGTTTTGGGCTGATCAACTTCCGCTCTCCTGCCGCAGGTATCAACAACGCCTTCCTTCGGCTCCAGCAGCCGAGCCGGGCTCTGTGACGCCGCTCCTTGCCGTCATGTTTGGCGTATCTGAGTGTTGGTTTCCCCCAAAGCCGAGTTAGTCCACCGGTTTTTCTCTTTTCGGACTGTTTGAACCGGAAAAAGAGCCGCGGAAGGTGAGGAAAACTGTCCAAACCGGTTATGAGAGGACTTCCGGTTGGGCGTGTTCCTTCAAAATAAAAGCACCACAGATTCTGACAGTACTTCAGTGTTGATCTTATATGGCACGTGGGGTGATCATTTCTTGTATTGATTTGGAGAAACTGCGACACACCACAGTGAAGCTGTTAAGATAAAAGCAGAATTTTCCACGTAAATATTTTAAAAGAATCTAATATAAAGAGGGCTCCTTTGTCCAGTTTAGTAATATTTATAAAAGATAGAAGAGACACTTAAGTGCAATTTTATGAGGTGTGTCCTACTTATCCAGTTCAGTCCTGATTTCTGGTACTAATTTGTCTGTCCAACATCCAACTTAAAAACTAACTTCACTGCGGTCTCTGGCCCTGCCTCGATCTCTGAATAACCTGTTAGATTTCACACTGCAACACTTCTGTTTTTCCTTTAGCTGGCAGCTGAATGGTGCTGATGTAGATCTTCATTACAATATTTTGTGTTTTCAGCTAATTCTGTTAGTGTTTATCCATGAGGAGGATAATGGCAAGTGTTTCCGTAAAATTGTTACTAATACGTTTAACATTATTGGCCATTAATTGACTCAAATTTAATTTAAAAGATGTCGTGACATCCTGTTTGCTGTCGCCTATCACAGGCCTGTCGTTAACTCCTGAAAAAGAAATAGATGATGCATCATTTTCATGCAACCTGTCTGAGTGGAGAGGTCTTCAGAGCAGAGCTCAGACCATCCTCAGGATCTCCTTGGTCATGCTTCAGTACTCGTAATGGTGACAATGGCAGCGCTGTTTACATTTGTGTGTATAGAATAGTGACACCTTAGCCAATGTAGTGTTGTACAACAGCACCATAGGATCATATTACCACTGCATTTGCAAAGTGTAATGAAAGAAATGTGGGACTTAAATGGATCTGCATTCCTCAAATGATGGACTTGAGATGGAACAATAACAGCACATGGAGACAGCACCGCTTATCTTGGTCCTCACACATCCTGCATCAGGGCAGTTGTGGAAAGCAGAGACAAGAGAAAATCAGGACTTAATCCACCCCAGCGCAGACCCAGACTCACTAGTATTATTGTCTTAGTCTCCGTATAATTGCATCTTTGATGTGTATTTAAACGTGATTAATGGTAAAGACTCTATTTCATAATGAAGCAGCAAACTATTATAGCTCAGTGTTACAGACATCCTGTAGATAAAAGGGGCTTATGTGAAGATTATGTGTACTATATTCTCAACTAAAGCCATGAAAACAACAGAAATATGTTATAAAACAAGTGTTGTCACCTGCTAGCCATGCAAGGACCAAACGGGCGCATGAGGGGAAAGAAAATAAACAAGTTCTGGTAAAAGTGCTCACGCTCGAATCTATGAAAGTCTGGAATTAACTGTCTTGGTGAGAATGGTAAAATAGATAAATCCTCAAAGGATAACTAACTCCCCCAATCTGTCAATCTTAAAATCATAAAAATAAGGCTACATATGTAAAAAGCTAAATATGACTATTAAAAAAAAAATCTGTAATTAACAGCTGGCCTGTGATTGTTAGCAAACATGACTCAAACAGGAGTAAACTGTGCATTGGCGGGGGACTATTGTCAGCTGCAGATTAGTACACATTTGGTGCTCTACTGAGTACATTTACGATGAAATATGTGGGACTGACTCAAAATAAACAGTGGCCAGGTTCATCTTAATGCAGGAACATGTGTCCCAGTTCAACAGTGTGGCTGCACTGATGTGTTTTTAACAGTTTTTGGCCAGAAATGGAGCTCTGACCAGACGAAACGTACTGGTTTAATAGTAGGATTAATTGATTGATGATTTTCTTTCGTAAGAATAACACTTCAACAGTCTTATTTTTTTAAAGATATGCAGATAAACTATGCCTCAGACTTCAATATGAATGTTGTGAAGAGAATATGAAGAAACTGAGTATTAAAGTATTATCTGAAGAATAAACATGAGGACTATTTAAAATATTTATTGAGTATCATCACAGATTACAAGTGGAAAAGCAGTGTGAAATCAGCAGCCACGTATCTGGGACACCAGAAAAACACGGCTTCATCTTTTGTTCCGTCTCCTTCGTTTCAAAGGGTTCACACGGTTTAAAAAGGACCCTTCAAAATGGGAGAAAGGACACATCTGTAGAGCAGGTCGCTGTCAGACATGAACAAAGAAGACGTGTCGCTGACCGACTGCTCACATTTACTGAGATCTGAGTGTGCAGCAGAGCAGAGCGCCCGGCCAGTAATATTTTTTATGCATAATAGTACTATAGATCTCTTTCTTTCTAGCTTCACCTACATGTAACATCTCCTACAATCTGTATCGGAAAAATACAAAGTAATATAAAACATATATTTAAAAAAGCTCATTCGTATTTGTTACTGTGCAGCACAAATCTAGTGTTTTTAGCCCCTTATAAAGGCCATCTTGTGCGTTCACACTGCTTAGCAACAAACCAACAAATCTTACCGATCCATTCACTTCCTGCCGAGTTGAGTGACAGCCCAATTGTTGCCAGTATTTAAAGTGAACACGTTTGCCAATAAAGCCAATAAAAGAGTGCCAATTAGAGCTCCATACTTCCCTGTTCTACATCTTGACATCTTGTCTGGAAAGTATTAAAAAAAAAAAACATGTTTTAGATGTTAAACTACAAATATAAAAACATGTTTCAGATGTGCACTTATAGCTGCATTAGGGTTGCCAGTTCTGCAGGTCATAGGACAAAAAAATACAGTGTTGCTACCTTTTAGGCCTCCTTTTGCATAACCTGCTGCTGCCATCATGGCCGTTAGGAGTTTTAGGTACGGTTAGAGTTCTTTCTGGGGTTGCTGATGGTGGTGGGTGGGCAGGCAGGGGGCATACAGGCTGAGAGAGGAATACAGAGGATGTATTTTGATCATTTAGAGAGTTTTAAAGCCTGTTGAAGGCTTGTCCAGAGGCTTTTGTGTTGAAGTGTCTTGGTGTTTTCTTGCTGTTGTGATGTGATCATAGGGAGACCACCATGCTACATCCTCTTTCTATACCATAAATGTTTTTTTTAAGTTAATGTGTGGTTACTTTGTTCAGCTTTGTTGCTCTTGTCTCCCCTTTTGTCTGATTATGTGCAAGTACATGAGAGCAGTGAAAAAACCAAAGTCAGATTCCTCGTATGAGTTCACATTGTTGGCCAATAAAAGCTGATTGTGCTTACAGCTTGTTATCTTTAAACATCGAAATGATATGCATGTGCACTGCTAAACCAGCTGTTAAATGAAATACATCATTTGGTTTGTTGAGAATTACACGCTGTCACAGATCAATCCTTCACCCATGTTGCTTGCAGGTCGGACGCACAGTTCAAGGAGGCTGCTGGGGGGGTGGTGGGAGGGTGGAACATTCGGGGCTTTACTTAACGGAGACTATCGAAGTGCTGTGGATGGACTCCATGACGGCAGCCAGGCGACTGCACAGGTCGTGGGCCTGGTTGACGTGCACTTTGGGAGGGTCTTTAAGGACTACTGTCTCAGCTGAACCGTCCAGAACCCTGGGCAGGAACTCACCCAGCTTCACCTGCAAGGAGTCTGAACACAAAGGAGGAGTATTAGAAGTGGCAGTTCATTTTAGTTTTCTGTTTGTTAGTGTTGGTATCAATGTAGGTTTGACTAAACTAGAATTAAAAGTAGTATTAGTTGATTTGGCTTAATTTAGGCTTAGTTTCAGTTTGACATTTGCTGAAAGGAAGAGCCTGCAACGCTGGAGAAAGGAGCAAGAGTAGCTACATTTAGAAAGTATCCAACCAAAAATGTTCTGTACAAATCCACAATCATGTAAACGCCAGCAAAGCAGCCGTCACAAACGTAACGTCAGCCTGAGCTGCTCTCTGGGCTCAGAGGCTGAGCTTCGTGCCATTAGCTCACTAAACGACAGACAGCAGCAGCTCTCTGTCCTTCTTCAGCTCAGTGCCTGTGAGCTTCCTGCTGGTAACTCACCACAGTCTGCTGCTGAGCACTCATTTCAATTTTGGCTTCATTTTCGTTTGAAATGAGTCACTTCCAGCGTGCGCACAAGTACGTAGGTCGACAGGCCGGTCGGCCGCCCAGTCATTTCATTTGTTCCAGGTGAAATGACTGGAGGGGTTTATTACAAGGTCACAGAAAACTGGATTTTGTTCTTTTTTTTGTCAAACTATTTCATTTATTGAGTGCTGTCGGGCTGTTGTGAGAATTTAAACCAATAAAACAAAAAGTGCGTCTAAAACAAATTGCAGGTCCTTCAAGTTTTGTTGAAGTTTTTAATCCCTCTCGGCGCTATTGGTAATGTTCTGATGAGTAAATCCAATTTAACTTGTATCTCCTGCTCCACTAGCACACAGACGGGGACACGTGCGCAGTAAATTCATTCTATTCCACTGATTGACAGCTGAAGCCAGAGGTGTAGCAATAGACCAAAAAGAGTTGGTCTTATTAATTCAACTCATCCTACCGTCCATATCCTGGCCCAGGCAGCAGCACCAGTGGCTGCGGATGGCCTCCATGGCGTCCCGGTCCTCCTGGGATAAAGCCGAGTCCCGGCTCATCAGGTGAAGGCAGGGGATGACGGCTTCGTCCATGATGGCGATGCCCTCCTCCACGTTGGTCTCCTCACCGCTGCAAAACAGCCGCGATGCGCTTTCATTCAGTGCCTGTGAGGTGGGTGTTGGCGGGAGGGGGAGGACGGAGAAGATAGTAAAAGCTCCTCAGTATTTACTACTGTATGTCGTGTGTTCGATCAGGTTACAAGTCAGTGCTCATACAGCATGGCGGGAATTATACGTTTAGATACACAGACTGGAATCACTTGTCACAGAAGCTTGTTCCAGTCCTGTCAAATCTGAGAAGACTATAAACTATACTTTTAGATTGTAGATGGTCAACTTTACAAACAGATGTTATTTTGAGTGACAGGTTTGCAAAGAAAGTAATGTTTTGATCAAAAGGGCAGAGAGAGAAATCTTTATATACTCATACAAGAACTATCAAATTACAAACTATGCAGTAGAACAATAATGTACTCACAGTGAGACATTTCCTCCTGTAAACTGCAATAAGAGACTTGTCAATGCCACGTTTCTCTCCGTTCCTCAGCAGGGTGGCGTTGGTCTCGTACGCATGAGCCAGGTAGGTCAGTGCCACCCGCAGCCTGCAGCACACAGACAGTCAGCGTGTCATTCAGTACAAAAACTGTCAGTCCCACTATCAGTCAGTGTAAATGTAAGTCATGTAAACCAAATCATTGTTATTTTCAGGGCAGAACACCGATGTCTAGAATTGAAGCTACACTGAACCCAGTCACAATTCTGTTCATGTGTAAATATGTGGCAATACAGGAAGTAAAATGGTATTTTAACTGACCTTTAATATATCCTGCTTTTTCTTGTTCTTGTCATGCACAGTGTAAGAACAATAGTAGCTATTGTGTCTTCCTGTTCTCTATTTTGCACGTGCTTTATGCTTATTGTAAAAATAAAGTGAAGTATGCACGCACATCCAGCCATAAGTGCACAAGTCTTGAAATAGTCAAATCAACAGCTTGTCCACTTATCTACTGCACCAAGGTGACGTTTTGAGCTCTGCTGCTCTTCGTCAGACTACAGTGACATTGCATGACGCCATCTTGATGCATTTGAGCTGTGACTACGCTTATCGCAACTTTCAGATAGTTTCAGAAACATCAGTGGTGTCTGAGATTTTTTGGTGCGACACAAGCAAGCGGATCGATATTGAGCCGACACGTGCTGGTGGAGTCGCGTCGTGGTGAACGCCGGACACCTACTTCCCATGCTGGTAGTGCTCCAGTCCGGTCAGCAGGTAGACAAACACCGTTCTGAAGAGCCTGTAGTCATCGTGCCACTGCTGCGAAAGAACACACAAGAAACATAACAATCAGTCCATTTACTCTTTGTGCTGTTTTTCAGCAGTCTGATCACATTGTAGAGGAGCAGCTGCAATTTATGTCCCTATAACTACTAACTGAATAAAAGCTTTATTTTGTAATATAGAACATTTCTTCTTCAGTTGTCTTTTCTCTTTTGGATTTCAGGGAGACAGTTGGTCATAAGATTACTGTCAGTGAATCTCATGAAAAGATCAAAACCAACATTGTGATGTTTAATCTTTAAGGAAGGTTCAGTCATTTCCTGTAACTGCAGCTGCAAAACAGATGAGCAGCTGACACGTTGGTGTCTTTGCTGTTTCACCTCACTGCCATTCAGCATTTTTAACAAATATTTCTTATTTACATTTAATTTCTATGTCTAAATAGAGGATTAGCAGATTAATTTCCAAGGAAATATCACAAAGATGGGACACATTAACCAATCAGATGTCAGCTGATAGACAGTACCAGGTACTCATCCATATCCATGTCCTCTGGCTTGATGAGGCGCAGTTTGGCTCGGGCTTCCCTCAAGATACTGATGGCCCTGCATGTACAGAAAGAACATATGAAAGCCTTGAACAGGACTAACACTGGAGGTTTCCCACCCTGCTGCAGGTCTCCGCTCTGGACACTAGATGGCATAATAGGTATTCTTTTTAGTCTTTTGTATTTCTTCTTGATATTTTAAGCACTGCTGCTCTGAGTAAAGTCTTCTTTCCAGCCATGTTTTACCCTAGTTACTCATTCGCTTATGCTATTTGCCTCAATATTGTACATAAACAACGCTAACTATTGTCTGACCAATCAATTTATCTTGTCTCCTAATACTTTTAGCCTCACAACTTCTCCTAATATCATATCATTTTCTTTTGTGGTGTAAGTTTCATCCCAGATTGTGACAACAGCTTTCTTGCGTTCTCATTTTTAGAACTGATCCAGTCCTAATGCCCGAGACTGATCACGTGCCTGTTATCTGTGTGTACCTCTCATCGAAGCTCAAGTTGCGGTCAGTAAACTGCTCCAGCAGCGTCCTCTCAATAACACGCTTGGGTGCCTTGTTCTGGAAGAAGTAGACCAGAGCGTGCTGCAGACGAGCGTCCTCCTGCGGTGTGGTCTCCTCCTGGGAGAGCTCATACAAGCGGGAATACTCCTCATGGAAGGCCTGAAGGCGCAGTGGGAACTGTCTTAGTTGTAATTATTTTCAAATTTCCCAGTGTGCTTTTAGTTGCCAAACATGTAAAAACGCCAGAGAGAATTTATTTGATGCCGCCTCACTGTGCCCTTCGAATGACTCATACAGGAACTGAGAGAGTTACAAGAGATACAGTGATAATGTTTATTAACAGAGTTAAAGGCAGGCTAACGTTCTCCATTCATGATGAGTTAATCTCATCAGAAACCATCCACATGTGAACAGATCACATTCATGTTGCAACCGAGACACTGGTTTGTATTATTTTCTATTTTGTCATAAAATTGTGGTATTTTTTGGATTTCAATGAGTCAAAAGACGACGTTTAAATGCTCTTCTTGTTACTGACTTTGACCCCTTAAACTAGCATCTATAGAAAGAACTCTTCCGGAGGCTTCTGATCCTCTACTGATATACACTGTTGACTGCTCAGAGATATATATGTATGCTGTGTTTTGAACTTATAGCCAACAGCTCCCTCAAAAACATTTGACTGTGTTTGTATGATTGCTCCTAGAAATTAAGTAGTTCAATGGTGCAATATAAATATTGTATCTTGCCTTGCAAATACTATTTCAGCAGAGATTATTCAATTGTTTTGTGCAATGCAGTGATGATGTGAGACACGAGGACCTTCGATATTCCTCAGAGATCTTACCTTGATGAGGCCGGCCTCAGGGCCTTCCTTATCGAAAATTTGTCTGGCCTTTGCTATGGCTAGAATGACTCCCTGCATAGCTGGAGTCAGCATCATCTGGGAAACGAAAAGGAGAAACAGGAGTAATTACAACGCTACCATCTTACTGGAATAAAACCAAAAATATATATATACAGGAGTGACATCCTGATGAGTATCAAGGAACAACTATATCTCTTCACATTTTAAGTAATCAATTCTAAACAAATCCATATTAGTGTGGCAACTATTTGAGAATTAAAACTGCTTGTGATGTCTTTGTAAAGATTTAGAGCAGTTTAGAGTGCAGGTCCAAATGTATCAATCTTCCTTCGGTTATAGTTCCTTTAATAAGATTTGAATACTGTAAAACAGCAAATTCATATTGTCCCAAAACACAGTGAATGAGAGGCAGGAAGCACAATTTATACTTTTCAGCGGACAAGCTCCCAACAACTGGAACACAAAGTTGAATTTTTAAGAAATGTTAAGCTTTTAATCACTGAGGTGGTGTCATAAATCATATCATCATATCTGCAAAGTTAATATTGTGGCAAGTTGACAAAAGCTGCTCAAATCTCTATTATATATCATAACGTAGTAAAAAAAAACAACCTGCAACCCAGAACGAACTTTTTAAGGCTGTTTTATTGCATTTATCTATCAGTTTTGTTTATATTTGGGGACTAAAAGTTGAAAAGTGCAGCTATGTGGTGTGAGCTACTCACATTTTAACACATACTCACCTCTTCATTGTATCCATCAGCATCAGCCCTCACCATGATTCTGCCCACGTTCGGGATCTCCACCTCTGAGACCTCGTTCTCAGCCTGCCGCTGTCTCACTGGTACCTCCTGCTGCTGCTCCTCCTGATCCTCCTCCTTTGCTTCATGTTCAGGAGCTTCTTCAGAGGCCTCTGGCTCGCTTTCAGCTTGAGGGCCGGGGCCCGCCACCTCTGTGTCGTCCTTCTCCTCACGGACGTCAGATGGCGCCTGGTTACTAAGCTCTGCGTCAGGACCAGGAGTCTGACAGATAAAGATTTAACAACATGCATCTTCTTCAATCCATATTTTAGCTACATCCACTTATCCAGTTCAGGGATTTGCCAGCCCGGCTCCTATCCTTCAACACCCTTCAGAACTGGGTGTGCCCCCATGTAGAAACGGATCTATCCTAATCTACACACCTCTATGTATTATAAACACCTGTGGAGTGAAGTGAATACATGTGGAAAATGTACCAGTCTATTTTAACTCTGACACAACACAACACCAACCGCGGTGAGCAAATTGGCACAGCGAGTGTGTTAAATTCAAAATGGCTCCTACTGGTATCCAGTGAAAGGTTGGTCTTATTATATGTAGTGAGGTGGGTCAGCTGCACACTTGGAGATACACTAAGGGAGTAATAGCTTGAACTAAGATACCAGTTTATTTAATGCCATCCTGCAATTAATCTTATATTTATGAAGGTTATAATCAGTTTTTGTTGACAGTGTGTCAGAGGTGCTGATTTGACTCTTCGGTCATGGAAATGATAATATGAAAATTATGTGATATGCTTGTGAACTAGCTTCTAACAAATCAGTTGATAACAGTAATTAGTCCTGACCTTTACTCTATCTGTACATTACTCAGCACCCCTTCCAACACAAAGCCTGGACCTCCATCGCTATGCTAAGTGGTGACATGGGATCCTTGACCCAGATGTACACACTTTATTTTTGTGGCCTAGAATTTCTGACCCATATTCTACAGAGGGGGGGGACTGGGGGTGTTATGGACGTGCCCACCTGACTCTGAGGCTCCTTCTCAGCTGAGGTGGAGCTCTGGCTGGGCCCCAGGGTGTCAGTGACTGCTGCACTGCTGGTGTCGTCTGGCTGGCAGCCAGGGGTCTGCGGTGATGACGGCGATAACTCTGATTCTTCTGCGGTCAAAATAAAGAGAGGACACACATGACTGTATTGCAAAGTACTTTATATATAACGGCTGATACAAATTCTAAGCAACAATATAGTTGATATACGAGAATCTTATTTCCCCGTTTCCCTTCATGTAATACTTTATCGTCCTAATCTTGTGTGGCCAGACCTTATAAACAGGCAAGATAACAGAGATCACCCGTGCTGACGAGACATAAACAGAGAAGGGGGGGCTGTTCATGTGGTGGTGCAACAACAGCAGTGCTCCACCATTTTGTATTTTCCTGACCTGAAATTTGCTTTGCCCGCCTGTGTGGTCTTTTGGGTCCATGTGAGGCAGCGCAGAGTGAGCTGTTGGTATTTCGGTATGTGAACACAAACCTCGCTCTGTGTTTGTTGACGTGCAAGTGAACGAATCTTCAAGCTGAGACTAAATTATTTGTATGAAAGAGATAACTCACTCCCAGCTGAATCGTTACTGAAAACACACTACACAGATGCTAAAAGCTCCTTTTTGTGGATTATCCATTTTTTACCAGGACCATTAAAAATAAAAGCTCTACTTTTGTGTTCCCCAAAAAAGGTTTACACTGTCGTTAATGCAATAACATGCAATTGGCTTAAAATCTGTAAGCACTGGTTTAAATTTACAATGGCTATTAACAGTGGTTGTTACTTCATGTGCTTTATGCCAATACATTGTGAATAATAATACAGAATGGGCTGATGAGGCTTTCAAAAATCTCTAGTCACCACTACAGACCTTCAGGCTTCTCTCTGGGATCAGGCTCCAGATCCTTCTCTGACTCTGGGTCTGGTTGTGGCTCTGAAGAGGCTTCCTGGTCCAGTTCCTCAGTGGATGGTCCTGACTGGGGCGCTGGCTCAACAGGTGTTTGGTGTGTATTGTCTGAACTGGGAATTGGGGGCTCTGCAGAGGCTGTAGACTCTCCCTGTGGGGTTGCGGTCTGGCAGAACTGCTCCTCCCATTCACTGAGCTCCTGCTGGAACCAGCGGTTGTCTTCATGGACGTAACGTCTGAGGATGGCTGGCAGGGAGTCCATCCCATGGAGCACCTGGCCTGTCTCATCATCTGTGTCTTCTGGGAAGATGTGGGGCAGTTATTACTTATTAGACTTATACAATAAAACCCACTCACTGACCTCACATCTAGATATTAGCCATTAAAGGTTTTTTTTTAAACCTGGGCCCAATTTTTACACCATTTTGGGTTCAAAAGTTTTTGAATTGGTCCAGTAGTTTGCCTCAGCCACACTAAATGGCTATAAAGTAATCCGTTGGGGCAATTGTGTGTCCACAAAAAGTGTTGGTTTTTGCCACCGACAAGCTCAGATTGTTATTCTAAGTGTCTGACAACATTATAGAAAGGATCCCTACAGAGACAGACCAGTAAGATTCTTTTGGTTTAACCACAAACAGCCATTTTAATGCTCGGTTAAAAGCCACCAGACCAGGCATGGGAGTTGCTGATCTACCGCTCATTCAAGCGGTCAGTTTGTTTGTGACTTCGGTATTTTAAAGAGTTTGGATCCAAACTAACATGTTAAAACACCAAAGTCACAGCTAGTAGACCAGTAACTGTTTTTGTCAATGGATTCCAGAGGCTTTAAAGACTGTGATATATAAAAAGCTGTCACAGGTCTCTGTAGGGATCTATTCGTTAATCTTGTCAGACACTTGGAATAACAATCTGAGCCTGAAATGATTTAAAGAAAGGGCCCAGGTTTAAAAATACCAGAGTTCTTTAAGTAGAATTAACTAATTGTAATTACACAAACAAAAAGAGACACACCTGTAATAAGGTTGGGCAGCCTGTCATTAATGTACATCAGGCAGTATGCACTGGCGTTGGTCATGCCCCCAAATGAGTCTCGCTCCAGCTCCTCCCATGATGACTCAGTGATGCTTATATCATTGTACTTCATCCAGCGCTGGTTGGCATGGTCATAGATGTAGGCCCAGTAATGGCCTGCTGACGCCTGGCCTTCATGGACGAGCACTGCATGAAGTCTATAAGGCACCTAAACAAGAGAAGAGTGTGAGACAGCACTGAGCCCTCATGGATAAAACACTACAATATCCTACAATATTGGGATCTAATAACCAAATACTGAAATATGACTGTGCAGCTTTAAATTCACTGCAGTATAACATTCATCTGATCTGTTCTTATTTGTATTCTCTATCATTTTCTATTTCACCACAGAGGATCAATAAAGTTTCATCTAATCTCAGTCAATACAGCGGTAGATGAATAACACGTGATTGAATTGCTGTTTGTAAAAGTGAATTAGGTGAGTGCAAGTCTTACCTGGCAGAGACTGTTGTCTGAGTACATGCCCTCGAGCGTCTGAGAGAGTCTGTCAATGCTGGCCTTTAGCTCTGAGACACACACACACACACACATACAAACAGACACACAAATAAAAAAAAATCCCAGAAGGAAAACATAAAAATGAATATAGTGCACATACAGCTTAGCAGAAAATGTCTTTATTAGATTTTTTTCCTTTATTTATTATTTGCCCTATAATGGGAAGAGCGGAGTGAATGTTCCCAGCTAGCTTCAAGTCACAGGACTATGCCTCAACTCAACAATTCACATTTTAATCTCTTGTCTGGGACAGGCATGAGTCACAGTCAGCTGAGAGATACAGATATTGGGCTTGTTTTTGTGCAGTTAAGAGGCTCTCTGCCAGTGAAGAGGTATTTTCCTAAGCCACATTGAGGTTCGTTCCTCGCCTGCACCAGTTAATTATTATTATTTCAGGCATTTTTGAGCAACCTAATGGAAAAAAGGCAATTTCAGAGTCAAGATTAAACACTTTATACATCATCCACCATTACTCATTTTTCAGTAGTTTTTGTTACACATAAAAACAGCCAAATTAAACTGAATTAAACCGTATCAGATTGTTTAAAGCTGTGCTAATGACTATTTGTTCAATAGCAAGTGATCAAATTAAGTCACATAAACATAGAGTTACCACCCTATTCTGCAGTCCCCCTCAGCTTCATGCAGCGTTTGAGTGTCTTTCAGCTCATTGTTTTGGTTTTTACAGCCCACAACTCTCACCGTACTCGTCAACCTAACAGAGCCCATAATGCTCAGCTAGCTAAAGCACATGGTCACTTGTAATGTATTAGTAAATAAGAATTTTAAAAAGAAAAAAACTGCTCTTACAAAGCAATCTTAGTAATATGATAACTATGCACTGTATCATGAGCATACCGTTTATGTCATTCTCTACTTCAGTCCTCCAACGCTGTAGGCAGGTCTTTACGAAGTGCAGCTCTTCTTCAGTGACGCTGTGGGGGGCCGGGTGTGGTGGGCAGTCGATGGGGTGTCTGCACTGGGTGAAGGGCTTGTATATGGGGGTCCGCTGACAACTGGAAACACTGGAAACCAGGCCCTCCGATGAATCTGTGTCTCCAGGTTCACTGGGGGAAGCAAGAAAAGCCTCAAAGTTAGATCGGACGTCGGGCCAGTATGTTCAGTACTACGAGAAAGTTGTGGTAAAGAAGGAACCTGTGTCTCGAAATCAGTGTGTACTTATTCAGCTTTACTTTCTATTTATTAAAGGATATTTCAGGCATTGCTAAACCAGGTTTTGCTATTTTAACATATTCTGGCTTCGAAATGACAAAAATGACCAATAGTTTGCCTTAATTACTAGTTTTGTAAATTTGTCTGGTGGCTTCGAACTGAACACTTATAACTTGGGTCAAAGTAATTTTTCATGCTGCTGTTGTTGTTGTAAAGTGAGGAGGTGTTTAGGCAAACATTTATTAAACAGAGGAAGGTGACAGCTTTAATTTTAGTCTATTGTATTTTAAAATTTTGTATTGTTGTGACGACCTCTGTACCGCACTCTGGCACAACAATTTCCTCCGGGATAAATAAAGTCGGTCTTATTCTTATTCTTATTCTTATTCTTACTTTGTGGTTGCTGGCTGAGGACATGTGGTTGCAAACATAAAAAAGCTGTCAGGAGGTCAGCTGGGGCTGGTTGTCTCACCTGTGACATCCATTATTTACATATTACATTCATAATGAATTGTTATGAAACTACAGCTTTAAATAAAAGCTAGAATTATTTCACAACTGTAAATTCCTTCATTTAACTTCTCATTTCAGAGAATATTTCAAACAATTATGACGGTTAAAACAATTAGACATATACAATGAGTGTTAAAATCACATTCTTACTGACACACCATTAATAACTACAGGGACAGCTAACCCCACACACTGTAACAGCCTGTCACAATGTGTACGAGTGTCTCTGAAGGTTAATAACTTGCTGTTAAAGTAAGTTATAAGAATGAAAAGGATACCGATTTCAACCCAAGACCTTAGGCTTCCCTCTAATTTAGGACTGACTGTTGTGAGATATGTTATCGATGAGCAACTTATATGAGAGTAAAAGATGTGAAAATGAACCCTGGTCTCGCCTACATTATTCTGCTTCTAGTGGTCACTGCTTTATACTGTTCTCTGGTCCTCTGTGTACTCAACCTGTTGCCTTTGGAGATGGGTTCACTGAGTGGGTGGCTTGAAGGTGTCGGTGAAGATGAAGTTAGTCTCAGATCTTCAGCTGGGGATACATTTGAAGGCTTGGTGGTGGCAAACTCCAGCACGAACTGCAGCATGTCAGCCAGAGGATACTTAGTGGGTCCTGAGCCATAGTTTTTGTAGCTGTGAATAAAGACAGGACACAATTAATACAAGATTTGTTCCCATAAAGTTGAGAAACTTCAACGCCACGTCTAAGCTGTAAGAGGTAACTTACCACTCAAGTTTCTGTTGAAGGGCGGCAAGTTGCTCCTTGAGTTTTTTCACTTCTCCTCTCCTTTCATGGGTCTGTTCTATGTTTTTGTGGAGATATCTGTAAACAGAAGAATCAGGAAATCCCCCAAATTGATCAAAGTGTAAAAACATTTTCTTCCCTTCTGACAAATCAGTCCTGGTGAAAATTGGTGCAGCCTGTGTGTCCTTTAAAGTTATCCAAATGTCTACTGTAGAAGCATCTTTTTATGTGTTGGAACAAGTGAAACTGAATAAACTTGCATGTCTATGAATGTGTAAACTCACCTGTCCATATAAATGATTTGTGGGAAGTCCAGTTTCTTGTGTATCTTTTCAGGACGACCAAGCTGGGTGTTGAATTCAAATCTAGACAGTTCAAATGTCAGGATTGGTGGCAACTTCTTGAACCATCTCTGCAACGAAGAGAAAACACGACTGTTCTACCAAAGCATCAAATCACAGGAATGCTGAAAATGTTAGTCAGTGGGTGAAACTGGTCACCTCTCGAGCAGACGTGGTGCTGTGATCTGAATGCAGCGACTCAATCTCCTTCTCAACCATAGCACCTTCTAGACATTCATCCAGGTTGTTGAAGCCGTTGACTTGCAGGGGGTACTGACCAAATTGCTCGATATTATACAAAGTCTTACCTAAGCGGAGTCACACAGGTGTGAGTGATTGGAAACAGAATTCATATTGTTTGTCCATGACAAAAACGTATCCATAAGTCCTACCCTCATGCCGTCTCTCGGTCACAAAGGTACCATAGAAAAGCTGGACCATCGGGTTTTTTTGTTTGTCCTCGGCGTTACTGAAAATAAAACATTTATCATTTGTGTATGAATGTGTTTTAGGTCATTTAGCAAACAAAGAGAAGAGGAAGAGTCAATGTATGTGGATGACATCAACATTTAACTTACTTTCCATTGGCAGCCAGCTGAAATGCATCCTCCAGCCAATCAAGCAGTTTGTGGGAAAACTCACTGACATCCTGAAATGGAGAATGAAAAAAGGTCAAAGTTAAGATAAAGTGTGTAGTTTAATAATAATGGACAGAGTTCAAGAATAAAGATAGTCACAAGTTCATTCTTCACACTGGAAACAGTTTGAAGTTTCATGAATAATTCTTGACTCAAGGTCTGTTTCTTAAGGTTTCAGCCTCATTTCACAGTCTTCCTCAGTGGATGGGGTTAGCTCAGTTGTCATGGAGATATCTCAGGTATAAAACCACCTGCCATCATACTCAGGTCACATGATGACACCTGGGCTACACTATCTCTATGACAACTGAGTGAACTCCATCCACTGACCAACACTGTGAGATGTGGATGAAGTGAAGCTCTGTCAAAAGCTTTTAAGGGCCATTATGTGTTGATTTGACTGAATATGGCAAACCTGACCTAGGAAAGTTCCCTCTTCACCCCCCCAACAGTGCACACTTTGGAAAGGCAGTTCAGACCCGGGGTCTCCTGTTATAAGATGCAGTCTGTTTGTGGACTTACAAATGATGCCTGCTTTAGTTCAGACACAATCTCTCGCTTTCTTTATCCTCCAAAAAAAAAAAGCCTCGTAAGAAGATAAGTGAGACAGAAAAGAATGAAAAGAGAGACAGGGGTGAGCACAGGAGCAAAACTAAAAGGTAAACAGATATAAGTTCACTTTCCTTACTAAATGCACCCCTGAACGCTGAAATGTGATCTGAGACAAGTTGCAAATGTCAAGCACGTTTAATGTGAGGGATTCTTTTCAGAGGCAGTTGCATCACTCTGAACAGTGATGTCGAAACTCCCTCATAGCTGCTGATAACTGAACTAATTAATTGCTCACTGGATACGCTTCTTGTGATACATCATCTCATCTTCGGGGGGGGGGGGTAATTTTTTTTCATGTTTTTCTTCTGTGACTATGTTTTTGTTTTTATCACACAAACTAACACGACAAATTCATAATTATAAAAGTAGAGATTGGAAGCAAGAAACACTTGATTACATGAGGTAGATATGTCCTCTGGCTGCTCCCTCTGAGACTTTCCAGCCTTACTGACAAACAGGAGGCCCCTAAGTTTTAATTGGACCTTAAGTCAAGATTTTTTTTTTTTATCATGAGGCAAATCAGTGTTTCACCTGTTGGGCCTCGCTGGTCCTGAAGGCATCTCGCAGTAGCTCCACTGCAGCAGAGGGATCCACAAACCTGCGGGTGGAGCCCACCATGAGGGCAAACAGGCAGCGCAGCTCCTGCATGAAAGCTATGTTCCTCTTGTCCTGTCAACACGAGCTCAGAGTCAAACTTCAGCCTGGTGGGAATGGCAGCGGCAGAGCATCCCACTGCTGTTTTGGAGAAAATCCCTGTACTGTGTATGTTGATGACGGCAGCAGTTTACTCACAGAGTGGCTCTTACACTTCTCCAGGACTCGCTCAGACAGATGGTAGTTGAGAACCAGCCTCCTGAACACGGGCAGGTGGAACAGTGACTGCAACAAGACAAGAGAACAAGGCCCATTAACGCAGCCATCCAGTCGGTGGGAGATTACCAGCTGGCAGATCAGAATTACAGCGGTCCTGCAGAAGGAAACATGGTCATATGCAAAATACAGCATGTTGCTTGATCAGCACAGATACTGTCACCCATGCCAATGATAGTTAGCTAGTTAGCATCTGTAGCTGTCCACAAATTACATTTTTAATTCACGTTTTACTCTACTTGGGTGTTTTATGGATTTAAATGACAAGAAAATTGTGTTACAGGTTTGTTCAATGATCTCCTATAATTGGGGGGGAAATGAAAAGCCTTACAATTTCACGGGTCAAGGTTATCTAAATGAGATATAATTGAAATTAATTTGGCTCTAAACATGAATAAGATAAAATATATAATATGTAATTTACCTTCAGGGATATAACACAGAAGAAAGATACAAGTTTTTGGTATTTTCTATTTTATTTCATACATAATAGTCAAGCACACAAACCATGTCACTGTGGTACTCTGATGGAGATGCTTCTCATGATAAACTAAATGCGTTAATACCAGTCAGTTACTCTTATGTGTCATGTGCGGTGGTGAGTGGAGCTTCTGAGCACAATATCTTGATCTATATTTCCACTTGAGTAGGAAATTCAATTACGGCTTATCTCAGTTTTACTGTAATTCATATCATGAAGGATAAAAGAGGGAATATGAGCTGACAACTAAATCATGTGGTCACTCAGCTTCAATCTGATACCATAATTACTTTTCCAGAGGAGACCACTCTATCAAGACTCGGGCCCTGTTGAATCTACAACAACCAGTTCAGACGCCAGCAAAAAACAAAAGTGTATCATTTAAACATCATTTGTATTCAAACACTGCCTCATTTCCCCATTTCTGCTCCCAGACAATAAGCCCCGTTATTTGGGGCTTATTGGTTTGACTTCTGCATCAATGTAGAAGCATATCAGAGTTCAGCAGAGACAAACAATCCCTGTCTCCTCTCTGTCCACTTCAGGCCACTGCTCGCTCCCTCAACACATCACTCGCTATTTAATTATCAACGCAGCCTGCGCATCTCAATGTGGGCTCCAGTTTCTGCCGAGCCACCTGATAGGCTCGACTAAATTCAGTCTGGAATGGACTTGTAATAGCATTAGCAGCTCAGAGGCATGCTGTATGTTCTCATTTAGCAGAAATATGCTTATATCTTTTTGTTTCCTTCCTGATGTCTCTTATACTCTATTAGGTTGCTGCGGAGTCACTGAGAAGTTGAGATTGAAGGAGGATGTCTGTGTGCTCATCATGTCCCTGTCTGGTACTGAACTCGTGAGAGATACAGTTTTGAACCAAGTGACTTAAACGCACATTAGAGCTCTAAGAGAGAGTTTTAATTTTTTCCCACATGTGGTTAATCTGTTAGAGATTGTTGAAAGCCAAAAACACACTTGCTGACTGCATAAAAGGGGCGACACTGCAGACAGACTAAAGTTAGACGTGTTGGAAAGGAAACTGTCAGTGCATAAACGTTTGTTAAGCCAAGTGAGAGGCCTATTTTAAGTTTTGGATGTGCAAAGGATGTGAGACACTGTTAGAACAGGTGGACACTTAGAGGGAGCTGAACACACGTAACAGATGATGCTGGGTGTGCAGCTGTATTCTGACTTTTGTAACTTGAATTTGTCATTACAGGACACTACTGACGAACAAAAAGGATGTCAAAGTGTAATTAATCAGATATAAAGTTAACAAACACAAAACACTTCATATGTTAATGGGAAGGGTTTAATAAAAACCGAGCTCAGTCAAACACCTTGTACTGTATGTAAACATGTACTGTAACCTACATTCAAACAGTTTCCTCTGCCAGAAACACAATCCCAGCTGAGCACAAGCAGATCTCTGTGCTCAGCTGGAGAATTACATATGTGTTTGGATGGTAAATGTATTTTATGTCACAAGATATTTTAGTTTTCTGAATATCTCTGCTGGACATTGTTTCATATAATTTTCAAACAACCCAGTCCTAAAATTACTAACACTACGAGGCAATGCACATGTACTCTACAAGCTCCCTTTCCTATGGATAACTACTTACAAATAAAGATCATGGTTATTATCATAAAGATCGTTACTATCCGAACAATCCCAGTATAAGATGTGTTTAGTAAATGTATTGGCAGAGATGTTTATTCCACAGTTGCAGCATATCACATTTTAGCCTTGCTTGACATGGCTTCCATCCTATGTCACCACACACTGTAAGTTTTTGTTTTATTTTATGCACACAACATGTGTTATGTATCTGCATATTTCATATTATCCCCAGTAAAAGAAGGATCAGAATTGGTCTAACTCTGTATTACATTATCTTACAATATTACTATAATACCCTCTTGTTTATATTCTTATTGTAGTAGTAGTTAATTTATTAATAAACAGCAATGGAGGATCCAGTACAGGCTTGGTAACATTTTAACTGAAGCAGTTTACTATGTTTTAGAATGAAAAGTACTGTTATGCCAACCTCAGCTGACAAACACCACCAATGTTGTGGAAGAAAAATGCCTCACAACTTTTACTGAACACTGAACTTTAATTCTTTTGCTGCACAGTTCCTCATTATGTTGATTTAACCAATCAGACGCCGACTCTCACCTGGATGACGGCGCTGAACCAGCAGGTGTTTCCTACATTGCGAATGCCCACGGGCCAGTCGTCCTGACGGATCCAGTCTGCAGGGCTGCACATCTCACTCTGGGCTTCACACCTCTTCCTCTTCATTCTCGCTGCATTCTCCTCTGCGCTGGCCTCCAGAGCCCTGCGGTACATTCAATGACCCATTTCGAAGCATTGAACTGACACTTTTATACAGCAAGTTAAAGGTAAAATCAAACAGAAAGTCAGAAGCCCTTCTTCAGTGCTTCAGCACGGACACATGTTAATAATGAAGATGTTAACATGCTGATGTTTAACAAGTAATTATGATCACAAACACCATCCTAGTTTAGTTTAGGTTTATATCTCTATGTATCCGTGTTGTACTGCCTGTAACAAATAATAAATTACAAATCTGTGCTAACCCTTCCAGTAACTGTTTAAATATCTCATTTGATAATTTACAGCCATGCTCTGCACGTGGCATTTGATGAATAGCCAGAATATCATGGCAATCAATCCGGTCTGTATTAAACTGATAGACCGGCCGAACACCGAATTACCAACCCTTAAACCATGCCATTGGCTTAAAAAGTTAAGCACTAGTAAATGTACTTACTGGGCAGATACCTTTACTGACTTGCTAGTAATTTTGGATATAAATCTGGGCAGTTTGTGACCAAGAGAAGAAGAAAACTCACAAATGTCCACATCCACTGTTTCCATTTTCGTTGTATTCTCCATGAAAGTCAGCAGTAAATAAAAAAAAACAAACCCAATCACAGTCCACAGTAACAAAGGAGCACTGCATGAGAAGCAGCTTCTCACCTATTAAATTCTCTCTCCTCTTCCTGGGCATTGTGGGACTCCTGCAGGCTGAGTTCTATGGCGGTCTGCAGTTCATCTTTAGGAAGTCCTGAAGAAACACATAACAATACCATAATGTGTCATCTTCGATCCCACAACTCTAACTTTAACTGTTTCATATTCAATTTGACCAACATATGGGGTGTAATAGATTGCAGAGCTCTTCATAATATAATTCTTCTTCTACTGCACTGTGTGTAATACTGAGTGCAACACCACAAACGTGAAGAGATTTGTGCGGTTAATCCTGTTGAGACTACAAAGACATTGCCATGAGATCTGCAGACAAACTGGCAAGAGCTACTCAGTTCATTCTCGATTTCAAAGGGGTGCAATCAGATAGACCTACCACCAATCAGAGCAATGAAACGTTTGAGTGTAAATTAGCAAACACATCTTTCTTATCCATAAAAGCTTCAAGTGCATTTCTTTGTTTTTCTTTTACAGAAAAGAAATACTGTAAAGTTTGTTCAACAGTGATGTGATAGGGGACTCAAAGGAATATTACATGTCAACGCCAGCCATCTTGGTTGTACATGAAAACAGCATATTGTATCGTATCGTAACTTGAATCACATTAGATAAGCGGTTGTGATTGGTGCGACCCCGGAAATCTGCTGGAAATCTGTCTGAACGGCAGGGGGAAGGACAGATGTATCTGACATGAGCTCACAGATTCACAGACTTCTTAAAGAGAGGAGGAGGATGGCTTTATTTGCCCTTTCAGAACAGGTGAAAGACACTTAAGATGACATGTTTGTTTGAACCACACTGACACCTTAACTCAGCTCAAGCAGAAAATCTAGTTTTAAGCTCAGACCTTGCTTCAGGGATGCAGAAAGGTAATGGCGTTGGAGGGGGGGTAACCACACCCATCAGCTATAGTGGGTGGGGTCACACGTCCAACAGACTTGGATCTTTTGTACAGAAGTCACTAGTGAAGCACTTGTTTTCAGCTTGGTGTTCAGTTACTCTTTAAAGATGAAATTGCCTGCTCCATATAGCATCATTTCTGGCAAACATAGAAAAGTGAATCTCCTGTTTGTAGAAGTCTTATTTGTTTGCAGTAAACTAACATTTCAAAATGAATCTGATCATCTGATCATGATAATCTGTGCTGGAAGTATTCAATCTGCAGTTCTAAGTTTGTATAATATTTTTGAAGTATGAAAACTGTTTGACACTAAAGTGTGTGTGGTCAGAATTTGCCCAGCGTACCTTTCTGGCCCTCCCAGACCTCTCCGGTGGTCCCCGACTCCTGTGCTTCTCCAGGATCCTGAACCTCCGCAGGCTGGGTTGTCAGCAGCCCAACAGCATGTCCAATGTCACCCTGACTGGCCTTTACAAGAGGGGACACGAAAAGATAAGGTCAGATATTCTAGATATTATTAGTGTCAGCAGAAGATCTAAAATAATATGTGCTCGCACACAGCTGATTCATTTATCCCCTTTTATGTTTGACACCAGCAGCACAGAAACATTTCTAATTTTCTCTGGAACTAAGAGAGCGAGTCTCCCTCCCAAACCTGTGAGCTCCTGCTGAGTCTGTCTGGTCCTGGTGCAGCAGGTTGGATGACGGCTGCTCCGCACTCAGACAGACTGTTTATTTGACTCTTTGTCAAATATCCCTTTTATGAGGTTCTTGCTAAGTCAAGCACCCGGGGACTCTTTTCATTTGCACCCTGGGGTTGCTGTTAATGCATTCAAAGAGTGTTTCTTTAACATTAATTACAATTTAAGAAACAGCAAGAGCTATGCTTTTAGCAAATTAGTGACACGGCTCTAGGGATGGATTGCCATACACATCACTTAACATGTTAACATGTTTACTCTCAGGAAATGACAAGCCCTACAGATATAGGTCACCAAAGACCCTTTTCTCTAACTACATCTAATAAAGCACGACTGCTACGGCTCAATAAGCAACTTTGAGCTCAAACCTGGTGATTTGGTTGTCTTTACAATGAGCATCACAGCCTCACAGAGCTGCTGGCGTGTCTGCAGACACATCTTTTCATTATCAAGATAGACGGGTAGGCGACATGTCTGATTACTATCCAACTGCAGCTAAACTGTATTATTAATATTAATCAGTAAGTTGTAAGGAAATTTAGTAATAAGTAATCTTGCAGCATGTTTGTGTGTATTTATTCAGTATTTGGAAAATTACAATGCTGTTATCATGCAACATTTGCCATAAGAAGGTCGTTCATTGTCTTGCATTGCCGTAGAGCTCAATACCAGGGGTCCCATGAGCACATGATGATTTCATAGGGCTTACATTCAAGGCTCTGTAGAGAATCTGAGGGTCCTGGATGCCAGTTATCTCCCTCAGCTGGTTGATCAGCATTTCGCTCTGCTGAGGGAAAGAATTGGACAAAAGGAAAACAATAGTCAAGCTTCAGATATTTAATGCACCGCTCCAACCAACCGGTCCTCAGTGGTGCTCACATGTGCTGAGCTAGTGATGGACTGGCATTTGACTCCCATTTGGACTGATGAAACGGACAGAACTGGGCCACAAATGGGCAATCCATTGGGTCCAGTACGGGTTTAATGGGAATAATAATAATAAATCTTTCACCTTTTGATCCATTTTATTCCACTGCTTGCTCATCAAAAGTAGATTTATTGGTCTAAATGGCCCAACGAGCCTGTGTAACCCATGTTCAAACCCTCATGGTAACCAGCAGATATCCCACTTTGATCCATGTACTGTTGTTGGAAAAAAACTGGGGCCCATGTGGCTCCTGAGGATAACAGCTCATGCTGGCCTCACTTTTAGCCTGTGACACAGATGGGCAGACACACACGGTGTATATATGGAGCTGAAGGACAAATGCCAACCTGCTGTGCCTATATGAGGTCGTCATGTTGGCCGGGTCGGGACAATGGCTTAATAAAGCCACGACAAATGTAGTGGCTTCAATACGCAGTATTAAAGGAACAGTTTACGCTTATTTGCGTTCTTACAGAAAGTCAGATTAAAGGACTGATGCCACTCTCACATCTCTGCGGCGTATATGCGGACACATTGCCCAGCAGCGAGCGGAGAATCCAGGAAGTTACTGATCTCAGCAGATAAAAAGTCTGCCAGTAAAACAAAAAAGATATAACATGTTATTTGGGGAGCTTGGACCATGTTACTGTTTGATGGAGCCTGGCTGGATGCTTCCCCTCATTTCCAGTTTCCTGTTTTTCTGTGAAGATAATCTAATTGCCTGATTGTGGTGACTTTGTATTCACTGTTCACTAACAAAATAAGTGTATTTCCAACATTGTTATTTGCTATTTCAATCAATGTTTTTTAGATAAACTGTCACCTTGTCTTTCACAAATACCTCCTAAAATATTTTATCCTGCTGTTTCCTTTAAACTGAAGAAATGTATTTAGGCTGGGTGCAACTAACTATGTGGCTACCACACCAAACATCCCATCATCCGCATTCAAAGCGGTAAACACAGACTCTCAGAGGCCGTCATATGTTTTGACCTCATAGACAGGAGACGTGAACTGAAAAGAAATAGCATAAGTCTGCTGAGTGAGAGCCGCTATATTAAGCCTCCTACCCCAACAGCAGGTGGACATGTCAGGGTATCTCTCTCACACACACACACACACACACACACACACACACACACACACACACACACACACACACACACACACACACACACACACACACACACACACACACAGGAAGCCAAAGGCAGGCTGAGCAGACTTATATGGAGTCCGGGGGCTATCTGAGACCCTCTTGGTTAGCCTCTATTTTCGGCTACTGACATGGATAGCACAGGCTTCTGTTTATCATTCCACTCACCATGCCACCAGACTTGAGTGAAAAAGGCACTGGGTGTCTCTCTCTTTCTCTCTCTCTCTCTCTCTAACACACACACACACACACACACACACACACACACACACACACACACACACACACACCTCCAATGTCAATAGCAAACAGAAAACAGAGGCAAACAAACAGCAAGGCTTTTATGACATTACCTAACACCATACAGTTTCTGCTGTATGCAAACTCTCAGTACACAACATCATTAGAGGTATGGCTCCATGTCATGTCTGCTGGAATAGTTAATGAGGGAGGCCTATTGACTGAGAAACAGCCTGCTTGGATGGGTACAGAGCCAAATACTGATTAAAGTGTAAATGCTCCACTAAGGAATAATGTGGTTAGTGTTTTTACAAAACTTACAAAAGAAATCCAGTCTTGTATAACCTGTATTTGTAGGCCATTGACTGCAACAAGTTAGTTATGTGTCCCATGAGAGTAAAATCTAAGTTATCACAGCTTAAATACCAAATCAAATGCGAGATAATAGTCATTTAGCTAGTATTTATTTTCCTCAGAGGCTATAAAAATGTAAGCAAACGTCAATCAGCTCCGTTGAAAGAATATTGTGGGTGTACAGTATATCAGATGTTTTAATTATATTAAAATACAAGTGATTTTGTGTATTTTATCTGTGCCGAATAAAAAAATTTTGTATAAAAATTATGATTAAGCTTCAGGTTTTTTTTTTTTTTTTTACACGCCTTTAAAGATTACTTTAAAATTGCGGTTTTTTTAGTACAGGTCTGGGCTTCGCACAACAGAGGGGTTAGTGTTAATGTTAGTTCCGACGCAAACATGTCACTTGTTATGCTTAACAGAGGTTCCATCATCCTTTGCGCTCACCGAGTTTGTTGAGTTTTCTCCATTTTCAGTCTGTTCACCTCTCATTGCAAATGATGACAGAAAAAGACCCCGAATTTCCTCCTGTTTGCCCAAAATTGTTTTCCGCCCCGAGTCCGAGTCAGACCAACTCCATCTGTCAAGCTCCGAGAGCGGCCGGCCAGCTGCGCGCGCTCACCTGTCAAGACACGCGCGCACACCAGAGCGTGCACTGACATTTATGGCGCGCGCTCCCACAACGTGACAATAAAGTTTAATAATGAAGTCTAATTCTCTTTAGAATAAACCCTGCAATAAAACATGCTTCCTGCTAATATTCACTTCTTTGTGCTTTTTCATAAAAACCTATTAGATATTTTAATACTTGACACAGTTTAGATATATTTTCTTAAAAGCACTCTCCTGAAAAAAAGTAATTCCGAACTAATTTCAATCAAGTTTGCATATTATTACTAGTGGCCACTTGAGTTTGTGTTTTCCCTGCATTTAAATGCAATTAAACTAAATGGCAAATAATAATAGAGCTTATTTTGAAGTGAAATGTTGATATTGTGGATATTCTGTTATAATATTACATTAAGTAATTTCCAGCAGAATAAAAATCTCTCTGTAGTTGTTCGTAAGATCAAAATGATCTGTGATGAACTTAGAAAACTCCAACAATTGATCAAAAACAGAATAATCAGGTAAGTGAACCACAATCTAATTCAAACGATACAGTAATATAATCAAAATCAAGCACAATGTTTACAATATGTATGTTTTTAATGTTTTTTAAGCACATTTTGGACTGATTTTACTACATCTATGAGGACCTGATATAACATCTAGTGTGTTTTCTCCTTCAGGTATACACATATATCGAACTAAAATTATTATTAAATTGTCCGTATATCCATTTTGCTGTCTCTAAACATCTTAAATTAATTACATCTGAGTCTGGGCATAATGTAAATGTTTTTACAATCAGTGTTATAGAAAACTGCAACTTGTGCTCTTTCAATTTAAATAAAAGTTTAATAAACACATTTTCCATTCTGTTGCTACAGTAACTCACAGGAACAACATATAATCTGTGTATGTTGCTCCAGCTCCATATGAAAACTCAATGACACTTATTTTACTTTAGGAAACTTGATGTGAAATATCAAATGAAGGTTACATAAAGTTGTTATGGGGGTTTGTGGTGAATCAAGAATGAATTTTCAGGAACATTCAAATGATGTTTCCTGTCCATCAGCTACTTTTATATCTTCACTGGTCCTGGTTGCATGTTGGCAAATACTCCAGATGACGTTGATTCAACCTTCACACTGAGAACTAACATCATTTAAAAGAGACGGCGAAGGAAGCACCTGAAGTGTAAACATGAGACACTTTATAAGAATGAAGGAGAAGGACGAACTGGTTAATTGGAGGTTCAGTTTGAATCAGAACATGCTCTATTCAGTGTAACACCTTTACATTAACAGATACCTAAGTGTTTGTGATCCTCTGTAATGAAGCAACACACCGACACTAAACAAACCTCCGGGGAGTTTCCTCTCCTGCCTGCTTCATTATTGTATGTATCACCTTACCCAGGCTCAGGAAAATCAATATCAGGGCCACCAAAATGTCTGCACTGCCCCGTTCTTCGCTCTTCCTCTACGCTGAGGACCGCTGCTCTTGCACTCATGTGATATTGTGTGTGGATATTTTGGAGTTAAGAGTTTTGAGGTGACACCTGGATAACACCTGTAATCTGGGAAGGCCGATTTTCTTTTAAGAGTGATGTCTCTTATTTGGCTGACGCTGTTGTTCTCAGGTAAGATGCTCTTTTTGGCTAAAGAAAGTGAGCAGACATTTGTTTTGTTCCACAGATTTCAGGTATCTCAAACATCTCTGTTTGCTCTTTGGAGTGTGGTAGTTCTGACTCATTGCTTATTTTACTCACATTAGGTCCATTATAACTCAGTTGTGTCGTGTTATTGTCTCTTTTTCACACTGTACTGTTGAATTTCATGCGACAGCTGCAGATGTAATGATTAAGGCATTGGTACACAGACAGTAGACTTATTGTGCCATCCTGCTCACTGATTATCATAAAGCTCCACCATCATGTGAACAAATACATTCATATTAGTGCATAAAAAGCTTTGGGATTATAGAGCTATAAAAAGCAGACATACATCATGTGTTTTGTCTCGCTTAAACCTGGCAGTTAAAAGTATCAAATTCATTTTCTGAATATTGAGCAAGTGATAAATACGTCATACATCCCTCCACTATTCAGCAGGGCTGGACCAACCGGGTCGGTGGGCAAAAATGGGGGGCCCCTGCTGCCCCCCCACAGCCTGTAACCCCCTCACCCACTATTTCTGTTTTGTGTTGCCTTTAAGTACCCATCCCCAAAGTTTGAGAAAACAAACAGTACTCTATTTCTGTGTGTCAATTAAAGTGGTTAATTGACGAAAACGTGTTTTGGACTGCAGGCGATTTTCTGTTGCAATGCCGTGAGCCACTGGGAAAAATTGGAAACTGAAGTCTGAGCAGTGGTTCGGTATCCAGTTCTTATAATAAATATATAATACGTCCGTGTGTAGCAAGTGAGACGCAGTTAGAAACATGCTTTTTAAATCGCCCAGTAGTGGTTTGTCTGTCAGAGAGGAGCTAACTCAGTAGCCTCTGTTAGCACTGGGAGTAAACGGTTAATGTAGCCGAACAAACAAAGAAAAGATCAATGACCGCAGATGATGAAACTACGGGAAACGCTGGTTGGATCTCTGGGAAATGAGGTCTGAGACACACCTGCAATTACCACTTAACGCCAGAGGTGCCACCAAAGACGACAAAACAGGGATCTTTGAGTATTGTACAAACAGTAACACCAAACAAATTTGCATCTAATAAAATTACCACTAACTAATTGCCACACAGTGAACCTGAAGCCTTCTCAGGCCACCAAGGACCCGGTTGGTAATTCAGCTCTGTGTTTTTAGCTCACCTGTGTGAATGTGTGCCAGAGAAGCCGAAGAGATCAGCTCTGAACCAGCTGACCAGGACCCTCCTCAGGAAATACGACTGTGGGGTTCGACCTGTTCACAACTGGACCAGTCTCACCACGGTCTATATAGACCTCATACTACAGTCTGTCCTAGATGTGGTACGTACACTTCAAAAAGCTCTCTGACATTATCACAATAATAAATAATGAAGTCTCATCATGAATTTCTTGGCCATACACAATGCCAGACATGGTATTTTGTGCATTTTGATATCTTATTTATGGTTTTGCTAGTACGTTCTGTTGAAAGTTGTCCTGGAGCACCGTGAGCTCATTAAGTTCCCAACCACTTTAATTGTAATGGCAATAAAGTCAAAATCAATTCAGCTCAACAGCTCCACTTAGTAACCTTAACTATAAAACAGTGTTATTGAGACATTCTCCTTTCTGCAGGATGGAAAGACCCAGAGCATAACCACAAGTATTTGGTACAGACAGGTAGGCGGCCTCTCACTGTCTAATTATAAAGCTTAAGGGAAATCCAGATAATCCATATCTTTGTACTTAAAACAGCACCAATTATCTCTGTCTACATCCTCAGTGACTGAGTTCTCATATATGCAATATCATTGGCATTAACAATATGCTGCAAGTCTTTTTAAATTTAATAATAACTCACTTCATAGTGTTTATCTGAGTAGTACTGTATCAACAATACAGGCAGATAAACGTTTCCATTTAAATACAGATATCATATTATTCTGTCACAAACATCCTCTGCTGTTCTCAGTTCTGGACAGATGAGTTCCTGGTTTGGGACCCAGAGGAGTTTGATGGTATCAATGAGATCTCCCTGTCGTCTGATGCCATCTGGATACCTGATGTGATCGTTACTGAATTGTAAGAAACAACATTCCTTCACTACATGTTAGTCTAGAGCTCAGTCTACAGTTTCCTTCAGTATTACCAGGGTCTAAAGCAGGAGCCAAGATTTTAGTATGTGTTTTTCCAACCTTTCAAATATGAAACTGGCCCAAAGCTCCAGGAGCAGTAAGTATTGAAACCTTACATTACAGCAGCATGAGTAAAATTTAAAAAGCTCCTAATCTGCTGCCCTCTAAATTAAAATAATAATAAAAAAAACACAGTAGGGCTCAATTAAGAGTATGTCAAGAGTTAAACAGCAGGACACTTCGCCTCTCAGCAAAGTCAGGTGATTACAAAATCTACCTTCCACAAGGAATTATATGTTTAAATGTTAAAATTAAAAATTTATAAAATTCCACAGAGATCTTTGATTCATTATCTAAACCGCTGATCCTCAGAGAGTTGTGGGTAAAATTCTACAGAGATAACACTACTAATTACCAAAGGGCTCCTTAGATAAGGCCAATCATACATCACCCTCAGATATTAGAAAACATTGGAGCAAATTTTCAACTAGGCATCATTTTTAATAGCTCAGTGTGGTTCAAGCTTCTGCAAGGGCTGCAGAACAAACAACACACAAATGATTTATAGAAAATGGTCCAGAACATTTCTTCAAATATTGGAATTGGTCATAAAAGACTTTTTCTTATCATTCTTCTTATTCATCCTCGTCTTTGCTTCCATCCAACATATTTGTGAGTGCAACTGTCTCATGGTGGTAATTGCAGTCTAATTAAGTCTAAAGTAAATTTGAATTGTACAGAGACCACCCAGGAGAAGCATGGGAGCATTCATGGCACCTGGTCCACCAAATGGCCAGTACAGTTATATAAGAGGGTCATCTTAAAGTGGACTGGTCTCATATTCTGCCCTGTTGTCCACGTCTCACCTTTCCTCCCCCCTCCTTCACGTGTGTTTCCAGTGTGGACGCTGGGAAATCCCCTCCGATCCCTTATGTGTACGTCAACTCCTCTGGCTCAGTGAAGAACTACCGGCCCATGCAGGTGGCGATAGCGTGCAACCTGGAGATGTACGCCTTTCCATTTGACAAGCAGAACTGCAGCCTCACCTTCCGCAGCTGGCTTCACTCAGGTGGGTTTCCTGCCTGTGACGGGGTACTGGAAACCTGTAGGTGGGGGTCAGCAAGCTAAGTAAATTCTGGTTTAAAGGTCCCATATGAGGCAAAATGCACTTTTTAAATATCTTTTCAACATAAATATGTCCCTAGTGTGTCTACAGACCACCACACTCTGAGAAAAGACCATCCTCTCTCTTTCTCCTGCTCCATCTTTCAGTAAATGTGTGAAAGCACCATGTTTACATTTGGCTCCCTTTATGATGTCATAACGGGATCTGTTGATCATGTGACCTCCTCCAGCCCGTCCTGAATCCTCCTCGCTGTCTGCCATTGTTTTTTCTTCAATGACACCAGCTCCCAGTAAGACGAAGACGTGGAAGGAGAAAGAGAAGCACGCAGACTGTTCTGTTCCTCTAAACAGCTGCAGCAGCCATGTCTGCAATGAGGAAAATAATGTGTTAAACCATGTAAATCTGTTCTAGTCGGACCTCAAATGTAACACTCCAGCTGTCACGCCTGTGGTACTGAGGAATATGATTTAGATTAGCAGTCTAACAACACCAGATGACAACTTGTCACAGCATCGACTGGGAAGGGGTCACAAGTCATCGACCAGGAGTGAGTGGATGGCTGGAGAAAAAAAAAAAAAAAAATCAAGGAGCCCATTCACAGCATCATTATCAATTAATCTACCAATTACTTTCCCAGATAATTGAATAATCGTTTCGTCTATAAAATGTCACAAAAAGTTAAATGGAAAACTCACTTTTCTAATGCTCAAGGTGACTTCTTCAAATTACTGTTTGTTTTTCTCCAACCAAGAGTCCAAAACCCAAAGACATTCAATTTACTGTCAAATAAGGCGAAGGGAAACTATGGAGGCCCATTTCTGTCAATGTGGAGAAAAAAAAGATGATGTAAGTCATAAAAAAACACCTCAAAATAATGACTCGGTATGTCCAAAAACTGAGAAACTCTACATAATGACTTACTTATCTCGAAATAATGACTTAGTATCTATGCTAAGTTATCATTGTGAGATATCAAATCATTATTTCTAGATTATTTCTCATTATAATGACTTACAGTTACTTTTTTTCCCATCACAAAAAAAAAAACTAGTAAGTGAACTTTGAGTTGAGATTATTTTGTCACACATGCTTCATCAGTCGTTGCTGTGGTTGCTGTGTGACGGATACACCAGCAGGAGGAAAGAAAATAGAGCTGCAATACATGAAAACATCTCTGAGAATGGTCTTACTGTGATGAACATAACTGATCGCTTTCCTTTATTGTTTTTTCCACCCACCGTCTCTTCTTACCCTTCATTATCTCTCCGTCTGCAGTGAAGGAAATAGACCTGGCTCTGTGGAGGAGCGCAGAGGCCATTTCTAATGATAAAAGGGAGTTCATGAACGATGGAGAATGGGAACTGTTGTCCATTCCCTCCCGCTACTGGCTGATCCACCAAGACAACACTGACTACGCTCACATCCAGTTCAACGTATGTGTCTTGTTGTCTCAATCACAGAGGGAATGATTTAAATAGGAAAGTTAAAGTTAAGCAGGAGAATAAAAAAGGTTCAGCTGTAAGAGAAAGTCACACTGTTCTAATATTAGTGGTGTCTAATGGTGTAACAGCTCTGTAACAAGTGAGCCAGTAACTGCACTGTGATGCTGGTGATTGCTTATCGATGGCGAGCTTTAAACTGTGGCCCTCTGTGGGTTAGTCCCCCCCCCACATACACACACACACACACACACACGCTGTGCCGTGGAATTGCAAAGTGTAAAGCAATTGGCCGCGACCTTCATGGATCGGGTTAGTGAGCTAATGCCGAATGATGAGGCCAAGCCTGTTTCTGGCAAGTAAAGAGACAGATAGAGAGGGAGGCTGATAGACAGGGGAGGGTGAGCAACCATAATGAGACTGTCTCAGTGGCTGCCTGATCAATGGACTTCTTGTTAGTGGTGAGGAAAATGGCCCCCTAGCCCATTGCAGGTGGAGAACAGGGAGGGCTGCTATTTATTCAGCTCAAAGAGCGAAGGCTTTTTGGTAATGGAGCATTTCATGGCTGACTGAGATATTGTTACACCGTGGCAGCTGCTAGAGGTAGCTATGTCATATGAAAAAGGTTCCTGATGGAAAATGCTTTTGTTCATTTCCAGTGCTGAGAAAATATTGATTTTAACAAAACTGGAGAAAGATGTATGAGGCAAAGGTGACTAACTGACAGCGGCAGCTCGACAGCCTGAGGAGGTCACATGGAGTTGGAAAGATATGAGAGAAGCTATTCAAAGAATGTGCTCGGATGATATACGTTAAAAAAAACAAAAACAAACTGTGGTGGATTTTTAAAAATGTATGAATTATGAGCACCATAAACTAAATTCCACTTGACATCGGCCTCTTTCACACCAGATATTTTTCCTTGTCTGGAGGAGCACAGCTGTTATTAACCTTAATAATGGCCCTGCTCTATTCATTCTATTCAACACTGTGACAATGAGCCAGCGTGCACAATACCAGGACCCTGACAGTGGAGCAGCTAAATGGAATTAAACCATCATTAATTTCATCATTTATGACTGTGCCTCTCCTATTGCCAAAATGTCTCGTGACACTGACCTGTTGTATTCTCACAAATCTCAGTCAGCTGTATGTGACCCAGACAAATAAAAGAAAAACTGTCTGCACGGCCAGACGCCACTTCACGGAACATGTTTCAGTGACGTGTGGTTGAATGAATTTCGTTCTTTCTGAGAAGCCTCCATCAGATCTCAGCTCTCTGTCCTTATCTACCATTAAGGTGTTGATCCGCCGGCGCCCCCTGCTGTACGTGGTGGGTCTCCTCATCCCCAGCCTCTTCCTCATGCTGGTGGACGTGATCAGCTTCTACCTGCCTCTTAACAGCGGTACACGCATTGCCTTCAAGATCAGCATACTGCTGGGCTACACGGTCTTCAGAGTCAACCTGACAGACGAAATGCCCTCCACTGCAGTCAGAACGCCTCTCATAGGTGGGACTTTTGTTTCCCAGCATATTTCTTGTTTGGTCCTCATGTTTATTATGGTTTTCTATCACCCTGACTTTGTGTTAAACATGTATACATTTAGTCCTGTTGATTATTCTGTTATTCAAAGTCCACTGGCCATTGCAATAAAATGTAAACTGTCAAAAAAAGCATGCTGATGTTTACCAAACTATCCTGCAATATGCATATAATAGAGGATGAAAGATAAAAAGGAATGGGGCCAACTCTAAGAGGCAGGTTTACTGAGTGCTTCTTAAGATGTGGGACACGGACTGAGGTAAAGAGACCCGCTCCAGGTTTCCCAACAGAGCTGAAACACTGTTTTATTGATTTCTTGAAGGAAATGCAGTAAATAAGTTAAAACCTTGGCTTGTCAATCAGAGACGTCAGAAGGACTATCCATCCAGTGTGTATATACCGCTTATCCTCTCAGGGTCGCGGGGGGGCTGGAGCCAGTCCCAGCTGACAGTGGGCGAGAGGCGGAGTACACCCTGGACTGGCCTTACACCTCCGGGCATTTTACAGTCACCTATGAACCTGCATGTCTTTGGTCTGTGGGAGGAAGCTGGAGTACCTGAGGAGAACTCATGCAAGCACAGGGAGAACATGCAAACTCCACACAGAAAGGTTCAAGGTTCAAACCGCAAACCTGCTGGCAAACGGACTGGAACCTGTAACCTTCTTGCTGCGAGGCAATAGTGCAAACGACCGCACCACCGTGCTGCCCTGCCAGAGGAACCTATTTCTTAATTTGGGCTGATAACTGAGTTTTACATAAAAACATGGCCAAAAATATAAAATTAAATACAATTAAATTCAAGTAATATAATCAACTAAGAACAAACAAATCAGTGGTCACATTCACATGGATACCAACGCTCCAATAATGACAGGACTACATTTAATGTGTAACTATGACAAACACCAAACTCTACACTGTTTAGGTGATATAGTCTGGTTCAAACTAGGCATGAACATATAAGTCAGTTTTTATTTTCTGCAGCATTTGTTGTTATTGGGGGGTGGTATTTGAAAATCAATAAAACTGTTACAGGTCTTTCTCTAAAGCCTCTTTCACACATGCACTGCACTCCTCAGCTTATGACCTCCCGGAGGAGCTGTGGGCAAATGTGTGAATGCAAATGTCCGAATCAGCTGGACCGGATGTTAACCAAACGTCCGACTGAGCGCGTGTGTGAACAGAGCAGGTCGTTGTCCGGAGAATTCACAGCGAGTGAGGGGGCGTGTTGGTGATGCTGATGATGCTGAATGGAGTATAGCTGCTTCATACTCTTTCCTGCCTGCCTGTATATTACTTTACACTCTTCTCATCACTTCCCTATCTCCCTCCAGGTGTTTTCTTCGTGGTGTGCATGGCCCTGCTGATGCTCAGCCTGATCAAGTCTATACTGGTGGTGAAGCTGCTCCACCACAGTGAGAAGGAGGTCAGGCAAATGTCGGTCTCGGCCTGCCTGCTGGACAAGTATGGCTCAGCCGGTCACGGCTTCACTGACAGCGTTTTAACCTCCATCAAAACACTCGACCACATCAACCCGTCTGTAGGTAAGATACAAGCTACAAGCGTGAGGTTTTCAAACAGTCCTGCTGACAGGAGGCGAAACCCAGAATGAATTATGAAACTGTGTAGCCGCAGCTATCAGTCTTTCATTTCATCTTAAGGCCGTGATGATCGTAAAACTCATCTTTAAGCCTCATTCCTTGATCTCCTCATAGATTATGAGCTCGAGCCCTCACTGGAGGAGGATCTGCTGTCCCTGAATGAGATCCAGGATGCTCCCTCTGGGCTGGAGTGGCTTCTCCGGGAGCTGGTTTCCCTCCGTGTGGCCTTATCCCAGGAGGACAGTGAGTCTTCGGCTCAGGCTGACTGGCTGGCCCTCTGCTCTAAGCTCGACCGCTTCCTGTTCCGCTTTTACCTGCTGGTTCTGGCCTTGTATGCAAGCACCCTGCTGCTGCTCTGGGCCAGCTGGAGCTTTGCCTGAACACGCAATCAGAGACATGATTCTTTAAAATTGTACCTGTAAGCACTTCTTCCTTATGGGGTTTATCATATTCACAGTGATTCGGGGTGCAGTGGTTCAGTCTTTGTTGGAGAAGAATAAATATGTTACAGAGCAAAGCAAAGAATGCAGGAAGCAAATAACAGAGAGAACAATGTGTATTTAAACATACTTCAAGGAATCAATTCAAAAAAGCTGAAAATGAAACAGAATGGATGCACTTTATATGTATATGTTTGCCAATGTTGTTAATTCTTTAAATGCATTATCACATCTTATCTATTATTTTCTAGTTTGTACAGTTTGTATGTCTGGAAACACACAACACACTTGTGTCAAGTCAGAGAGGGCAGGAAACACGAGCAGTCAGGACATCAGGCTGTAAACAGGCTGAGTTTATCCAGCACAGTCATGCTCACATCAGCTGAGCAGCATCGGCCATCCAATCACATCTATTCAACTGTTTTACTCTTTGTAAACTGTCTCCACCAGCCGGCTTCCTCCTCTTATCACTGAAGCTTCAGGATTATCCTGCTAAGCTCACGTTCATGTGTCTTTCTGTACCTGATGCTGTGCCCTAAGTTTGCAGTAAATGGTAAATCATTTGACTGATCTCTGACTGACATAACTTTATTTTTATTTTTTTAAGTGTACTGTAATCCCTCACTGCAAAGTGTGATGAATGTTTTCGATGAACAACTTGAATAATAATTCTACTGTTTCTCTTGTTTTGGCTTATCTGTTAGTTTGCATCCATCTGGTCATAAAAACAGATGTCAGCTACTAAATTGGGGAGTAAAATTTGATTAGAACTGATAGAAAGATTCCCAAAGCTACATGAATATAATCAATGTTCTCTGAAACTGCAATTATCCTTTAAATATTCTCTCTGCATTACCTCCTCATATTGCACTGCCGCTGTGTAGCAGCGCCATACTTTTATAGACACATATCGTATTAGGCCTGTAATGTTTTCCCGACAGTGTAGATTTACTCAAAGATACTGGATAATAAACCAGCCCTCTGGAGAAAACCCACAGTGCCGGTGTGATGTTATGATATTGTATTCATACTTTAATCTCCATCCCACTGCCACAAAACAGATCAATAAAACCCATTCAGAGCTCAGCCGCTGTGTGTCTATTCCCTGTTGGTTTCCTGATAGTCATGATAAGAATATCAAAAGTGCGTCATGAAAAACTAGTCGGTGGAAAGATCCATATTAATGCAATTTTCACAGTATCTGCTAACCTCTTCTTCCAGTGGATCTGGTTACATGATGTTATGCAACAGAGCTGAAGATAAATGTTCAGTCAGTGCTTTGTTACCGTCTGTGTGAGGTAACTAGTGGCTGGATGTGGTTGATGTGAATGTCATCACAGGATGATTGTATCTGTTCTTTGAAATTAAAATAAAGCTGCTTTGTGAAGATGATACATGACAGAAGTGAAAATAAAAGCCTCATAGAGTCCCACCAGCTGTGAACCTGCCTTGTCTTGTTTCTTAAGTAGACACACTCATGAGAAATCAGTCCATTACCAAATAACAAAGGTTTATTGAAAGCTATGAGCCCTCAGAGGCTCGGCAGCGTTCGTGTTCATTATTTTGGTGTCATGGGAAGCAGATTACGACTGAAACAGCAGCCCACCTACTAGATCTGAAGGAAATCTCAACTAAATGAAACAAAAATATCTTGTTATGTCTTGTGACTCTTCACAGCTTTAATGTATTGGTGTCAAACTGCTTTTGAGAGAGTTTGATTCTCAGGAATCTGTCATCTGAGTTTTACAGCCATTTGGGACATGATGGGACAGTGAACAGGTGAGGACTGGTGTGCTTCTGTACATTAATGCTTTTCAGTGGACCCCCTGGATAAACAAGCCCAAATTCACTTAATACTGTACTCTCATACTCTCCTCCGATTGGTGTATTTCAGCCAATCAGGTGTCATATCTAGCCCTCTTATTTTACCAGATGACTTTAACAGAGATTACAAACTGCTGCCGTTACCCAAATGAAAATACAAACTCATGCTTCCTTTTCCATCTGATATAAGTCATGAGACAAACTTTTCAGTTTACCTGGTTCTCTATCTATAAATGTGTTTTGTCTTTGTTGAAAACCTTCACTGGCCTTCCAAAATCTTGTGACAAACCTTCCCAGAAGAGGAGTGGAGCCTGTTATAGCAGCATATTAACACCCATAGCTCTGGAAACACACATTAAACTGTCACATATGGGTGAATGTAGGTGTCTACATACGCTTGGCCACATTGTGTATTTACCAGTGGAGTTTTTATCTTAATTCATGATACAATTATGTATTTGTTAACATGTAAAAGCTTTGAATTAATCTTTTGTAGGTTTTATGTGTTAAAATGCTGAAACTTCGCTGTCACCAAGTGAGTTGACACTCTTTCCTAAGAGTCTCCTAATTGATCTAAATCAACATAACACACTGGCACGGTGTTGGCGTATTACTTAATTGGATGATTACTCAGACGTGACATACGATGCGGTCACCAGCTTTGACTTCTGCAGTCTTTTCAGCTCCATTTATCTCAGCGATCTGCTGCTTTATTGGACAAGGAGGAGTGGCGTCAGAGCAGATAGATACTCCCTTATGAGCTGAGTGACACTAACAAGGTTTTGATAGAGGATGAGACTGGAGAGATGGATATAGTGGATGGATATGGAGGATATGGGTGTCAGGCACCCAGAGGCCTTTCAGCAGAGCGGCCGGCAGACTTCCACAGCAGGAGAGGAAAACACAGGTGAACTGGTGGCACCATGAGACTCCCGTCAGCCTGGAATGCACTGATTCTCATTCTTATTCAAGGAGCATCAAGAGCCTGCACAGGTACAACAGCTCATGTTTTACACTCAATTATGTGCTTTCAAATATTTGACTGTTAACCTACCAAAGCCTGAGATATGAAATAGTCTCTTCACTTCCGTTTGGCTTAATTGTCTTAGAGCCTGACGGCAATGTTTGACATGAACACTGAATTACTATTTGCATTTTTCAACTCTTTCAATTTATGAGCCACTAGACACTTTATCTAAATATTAGATATGGCATTATAATAATTGAACTAATAACCTTTTTATTATCTCCAAGATTGAAGCACATGGCAGATCGTGATTTTGCAGTTGCTGCTGCCTTTTTTATTTTTTATTCTTAAGTTTTCAACCCAATATGAAATCCTTTATTCTGTTTTTTTCTCTGTTGTTTTTATAATTGTTTTGTCCTTTTGTCTTTAAAATAGTTTAACTTCTTGCATTTCCACTAAATGTATAATAATACTCTATGTATACTTTTCTATGTATGTTTCATCATGGTGATAAATTATTAGTTTTACACATCTTGTTTGGTCAAACCATTAAAAATACAGTATTCAGCTTCAAAATACAGATATTGAATTTTTTATTCTTTTGTTGAATTTGATAGACTAAAATCCAAAACAAATAATAACTGTAAAATAAATTAAGTGGACCCTTAAAACAACATTGCACACAATCAATATGGGAGCAATCTTGCTTTAAGTTTGTGACGACAAATATAAACTGCATTTTATTGCATGAAAATTTCTGAATGTTATTCTACATATAGTAGCATATCATTTATCATTGAGCATACCATTTAATGAAGTAGCATTGGCTAAAACTGAACTGTTTATAAATATTTTTCAAAATAAGAAAATAAATATAATTTCAATTTAACAGATGTGGTTTTTCTGCTAATTTTCAAGAGTGCAAAGGGCTTTTATTTTGTAGTAGCTTTAACCACAATTTACATTTCACAAGAATTTAATGTGCAATTTCATGTTGACCTACTGATAAATATATTTGAATGTATTTAAAAGCTTTTTATTATTTTTAAATGTACCCATCCTGCTGACATTATGGCAGATAAACATTTTGTCCATTTGCAGTGAAGAAATTGGGCGGCAGCACAGGAAGATTTGCCAACGCCACATTAGTGCGGCTGTCTGACTTTTTGAGCGCCGGGTACAAGAAGGGTGTGAGACCAGTGAAAGACTGGAGGACGTCGACTACAGTGGCCATAGACCTCATGGTTTACTCCATCCTCAATGTGGTGAGCTCTAATATCCAGAACATCCAGATTATCACATTAAAATCATCTACTGTGTGTCATGTAATGTTAGAATTTTATAACTTAAAATTAACCATATATTAATGCGGCAGCATGGAAATATTAACCTGCCAATTTCCTAAATACTGTCCTTGTATGCTGGAGTACTAACTGGCCCCAGGTCTGCCGTGTGGTAACTCCATGAAACACATTCATTTAGAAATCTGCATACACACAAACCACGTGACAGGGACCCTAAGCAACCTTTAATCCCTTTAAGTCCCTTATCATGTCAGCTGATGTTGTGCTTCGATGGTGCACATTCCAAATCACATTTTCAATTCCGTTAGCACGAAGCAGTCAGCCTGGAGTTCAGACGGATGATTTCTCAAAATCAGATTGGCTGGAGTAAACACAACAGGCCTTTTAGACTCTATTGCCAAATAACTGTAAATGACCCCTGATGTGCCAGGTGAGGCGTAAAGGCCTCATGTTTTAAACATATTTATAATTATTTGAATCTTTACCCAGAATAACCCCCCATGAACATGGGATTATAAATGTAAATGTAAATAATTTAAATCACTTCAATATATTATGAACATAATTCACTACTAGACAAATATTTTCTCTCATGTCTGCTCGTCTTCCACTTCAGGACGAGAAGAACCAGGTGTTGACAACATATGTGTGGTACAGACAGGTAAGACAAAGATGTCAGAACATGTCCTGTGAGCTGCATCGTGGTCGCCACATCTGGAACACAGATGTTTTGGTTTACTGCATAATGACGCGATTATATATTTCATCCATTAAAACCAAAATGTCAAGCTTATCACAGCAGTGATTAGTAATTAGATTCACTACAGTTTTAACTGTGTAACAGTTTCCTCTGTGTCCCTTTGTCTTTACATTTATCTATTTGTTTCCGTTCTTCAATGTTTCAGGCGTGGACGGATGAATTCCTTGTCTGGAACCCAGAAGACTTTGATGAAGTCAAACAAGTTTCCATCCCCACTGCTAATGTGTGGGTGCCTGACATCCTCATCAACGAGTTGTAAGACCTGCTGTTTATTTCTATCACTGTACCAGAGCTCCTGCCCGTCTTTGCTCCTGAAACAAACTGCTGCTGTCACTCTTGTCTGTTCCCTGCAGCGTAGATGTGGGGAAGTCTCCGGACATCCCTTACGTCTATGTGACACATGATGGACTGGTGCGCAACTACAAGCCCATCCAGGTGGTCACAGCCTGCACTCTCAACATCTACAACTTCCCATTTGACGTCCAGAAATGCAGCCTCACCTTCCAGAGCTGGCTGCACACCAGTAAGACGGCCCTCACTTTCTTCACACACATCTACAGTGTGATTGTACTTGCACAAGCTTTCATGCATTTATTAATGTGACACACACACACACACACACAATGCTATCATATCTGAAACTACAAAAATAAGAGCCCAGCAGAAAGAAACCAAAACGCTTTTTTTAAGCAGCCTGCAACACAAGTGCCAAGTCAACTCAACATTAATATTCCCCATTAAGGAACTGCTTGGAAAACGTAGATGAAAACTAAATTCTGTAAAATTTAAGATAATTTCTTATAATTATAGATATTAAAGTCTAAAATCGATAGTTTAGGCCTTTCCAACCATTAAGTGTTTTTCCATTCTATACCTCATTACTAAAAAGAGTATTTACAGGCACTTCAGGCACATTAACAACATCCCTCTGCAGCTCCAATTATCTGCCATTATGCTACTTTTAATGTAATTCTGGCAGAATGGTGAAAAAAATATTCAGTGGCATCTGAAAATCCCATCCAGCTCTCTCCTCAAGTGGTCTCAAGTGGACCAAAGTGGAAAACGCACTCTGTTCTGTGCATCCGTGAGCCGTCTCCTGCTGTGACGTGTGCGTGGAGAGCTGAGTGGTGGGTGGAGGGGGGGGACAGGACTTGTTGCCATGGCCGTTTCACGCTGCTCCCAACATTGTGTTCGATCTGCAGTTGATGACATTAACATCACCCTGATGCGAAGCCCCGAGGAGCTGAGGGAGGACAAGAGCGTCTTCATGAACCAGGGGGAGTGGGAGCTGCTCCACGTACTGTCCAAGTACAAGAGCTTCAGTGTGGACAATGACGACTATTACGCTGAGATGAAGTTCCATGTAAGTATCTGAAATGCTCCTGCTTTTCTCCCTCTCTCTCTTTCCTATTGATCACAATGCAAGAAACATCACAGACGAGTCCAGTCTTATAGTGGAAATACGCAAATATTCCCACCGACCTGTCAGTGATGACACTTAAAATGCTTAAAATGTGAAGAATTACTGAAAAATGAGCCGACTGAGTTACAGATATGACAATAAAGGAGAATTTAGACATAAATCTGTGTCTCGGACGACGTGGATGGAGTCTGCTTCTGGGTTCTTTACACAAGGTCGCTACCACAAAGGTTTATCTAACAAAAGCCAAGATTATTACAAGCTGCTACCAAAAAGAATAAACTATCTTTAAATCAAAAAAATTCGCTATCTGACCCCAGACAACGACGTAAAAGGAAAATAACTGTAACTCACGCTTTCCTTTCATCAACAAACCCTATTTTGCCTTTTCACCAAAACAATAAAATGCCAAAATAAGACAAATGAGATCCATACAAAGTAAAAACAGACTGATTCCTTTATAGAAGTAAAACATGCTAAATGTATTCCCTAAATAATATAAATACTATCACACCAAATATGGCTTCTCCACAAACATGTGAGTACATTTACTTAAGTACTCTATTTGAGTACAATTCTGAGGTACTTGTACTTCACTGTTTCCATTTTATGCTACTGTCTCCTTCAACTCCACTACATTTCAGAGGTGAATGTACTTTTCACTGTCTGACAGTTAATGAAAGCTGTAGTTAGTGGTTACTTTGCAGATTCAGGCGAATAACATCACATAAAAGTCAACTAATATTCTATGATGGATTGTTTTAGATTGAGCTTCATGTAGAGCAGCTGAAATAAGTCCCATATTTACTCGCTGCAACATTAGAGATTCTTCTGCCGACACATTAAGGCATCATTAATTATAGTAATCCATAGTATAGTAATCTGAAACGAGCTGGTCAGCACGAGATTAAACAAGATAATATAAAATAAGATGAGATGAGATGAGATAGGCCTGTATAGGCTGTATTGATCGCTGGAGAAGAAATTCAGATGGTGCAGCAGCACAAGGACAGAAAGAAGTACGGATGAACAGAGAAAATACTAAATCATTTTATATAAAGAAATAATAGAAAAAAATGAAAGTATAAAAAAGCAAGGTCAGCTGTACACAGACAATGTGACATGGTGCCATAGGACTTTTAGTTTTGGTGCTTGATGCACATTTGATGCTGATATCTGTTGTTTTTTAACTTTGAGTAACATTTTCAGAGGACTTTTACTTGTAACTTGGTACTTTTACACTTTGGATGTGCATTAGTTTTTCTTCAGTAAAGAGATCTTCCCAACAAACATTTACACACTTACACCAGTAGACCGCAGAGTCCACTTCAACTTACAGCTCTGCTTCAGTCCTGTTGGGAGGATGAGGAGGATGAGGAGGATGAGCCAAATTAATTGAAGTTCCGTCGAGAAAAGTGCGAACAGGCTCTGAGTCTGTTTCCCTCCATTTACTGAGAACATCCTCCGACCTGCTGGCCCCGCCCCTCGACCTGTTTCCCTTCCTCACCTGCAGCCAATCACAGCACGTGTCTCGAACTGATAGCGACCAATAGCAGAGAGCAAACTAAAGGTACATTCTGTGTTTATTTATCCATCCATTTATTATCTAGAGTAGTGATGGGAATTTCGGCTCTTTTTAGAGAGCCGGTTCTTTTGGCTCCTCAGATTATTTTGTTGCTTCAATAAATTTATTACCAAATTATGTGTAAAATGAATTACTAATGTAAAAAACACATTATATAGAATATTTATAGTTTATATTGCTTTATTAATTTTAAATTATTTAGTTTTACTGGGGTCATGGAGCTCTGGGCTGCAGGTCTTGGTGTCTGTGGTGTTGTCCTGGATGATGCTGTAGACACACTGGCTCCTTCATTAACAGCAGCTTCCCTTGCTTGTCTTTCCTCCTCTAACTGAACTGATGGTGAACAGTACGCACATGTCTGTGCAGGTTGTTTGTGGAGCCTGATATGAAATTTTAATTTTGCAAAGTGCAATGTGTCCAAATTTTACTACGCTCAGTGTGGACACATAGACACCACCACACATCTTGACCAATCACGTGCGGCTACAACAGAAAAAAGACGAGAAAAACAAACAGATCGGCTCCCAATCAGGATCCGGCTCCCGTCGTTCACTTCAAAGAGCCGGCTCTAAGAACCGACTCGTTCGCAACCGACACATCACTAATCTGAACTGAATTATTCACTATTTGAGTCCCCTAGTTTACATCTCTACATTACTTCCAGTTGTAATACATCTTTCTTTTTTTCTTCTTCTTTTGTTTTGTTTTGTTTGGAACGACGTCATTTTAATTCTTGTTTTTGACTCCAGGGCAACAAATCTTTTGTTTAAATATGACACTGTGAATATTTTGAGAAAACCCAGTGACTGACTGAGGGCTGTAAAACGCTGATTTAAATCTTTCTCTACTCACTCTATTAGTAATGCAAACAAACAACTGTGATGATTGATATGAGGCCAACTGAAAGTGAAACAGATGAAACCAACAAGACACAGCATGTTAATTAAACAGCCTTCCCCCTGTTTCCAGTCTCCGTGCTGAGCTAATCACGCCCTGCCTTTTTCCCAGCAGACACTCTGACTTGACTTAAATACTCCATTTCCCAGGTGGTGATTCGGCGGCGGCCATTGTTCTACGCTGTGAACCTGCTGATGCCCAGTATCTTCTTGATGGTGATGGACATCGTGGGCTTCTATCTGCCACCAGACAGCGGAGAGAGGGTTTCCTTCAAGATCACTTTGCTGCTGGGCTACTCTGTCTTCCTCATCATTGTGTCTGACACTCTGCCTGCTACTGCCATAGGAACCCCACTGATAGGTGACTTATTACTGCACTCAGAACAAGATGTGTTGGCATGTGATTTTAAAATATTTTGCTTAAAAACAATGTTAGTTTACCTCTAATTTGATGTAGAAAAATACAGGATAAAAGACAACATGTTGCATGCAGGGACAGTATTTTAGAAACCATGTTGTACAATCCTGCAAACTGCTTTTAAAGAGCATCCACAGCGGGATCGTCACCGTGTCTCATCTCACCTGTTCTGCAGGTGTGTACTTCGTGGTCTGCATGGCCCTCCTGGTGATCAGCCTAACAGAGACCGTGCTGATTGTGCGTCTGGTGCACAAGCAGGACCTGCAGCCCCCTGTGCCCCAGTGGGTGAAATACTTGGTGCTGGAAAGAGCGCCGGTCCTCTTCTGCATCCACAAGAAGCACCGCCTGTGCTCCACGCTGTCCTCCCAGGCCTCCGACATGGAGCACTACAAGGACAACAGCTATGGAACTGGTAAGGTGCAGATGGAGGCACATACAGGAGCCTACAGCAGTGATGATGGAAGATCATTCACTTTCCTTTAAACTTAAGACTGTACAATACAATGTAAAACTACATTTTTCCAAAGTAAAATGAAGCTGATCCTTGTCCCCCCCCGTGCAGCCCAGTGCCCCCTTCACCACACCTGTGAGATAGGCCGAAGGCTCAGCCAGCATGACAGAGAAGGAGGGCTGCTCGGGCTGGGCCTGCCCCCCTCCAGGGACCCCACCCCGCCCGTCATGAACAACATCTTGCAGGAGGTGACGGCGATACGCCACTTTCTGGAGAAGAGGGACAGGTGCAGGGAAGTCGCCAAGGAGTGGCTGCAGGTGGGCTACGTGCTGGACGTGCTGCTCTTCAGAGTTTACTTAGTGGCCGTGGTGGCCTACAGCATCACACTGGGCACGCTGTGGTCGGTGTGGCAGGTCGCCTGAGTCTCACCCCGCACTGCTGTGGACACGAGCTCAGCGGGTAGAGCATGGAATTACAAAAGGCCAGAGTTGTTGGCTCTATGCCCTGTGTAGCACAGCGGGTACAGGGAGGTAGGGGCATAGTGATGGGACAGGGAAAGGCTTCCTGTAGCTGGGACCTTTGTATGTACAAGTTATCCAAGTGGGCTGCCACTATATCCCTACAAACATTGTTATTATCATCATTATTTTAGGTTTGATCAGAGGGTTTTACGGCTTGTTAATGTGAGTGTGATCTGAGATGCGTCTCGGGGCTCTCTTTGGGAAGTCAACACGCTGCCCCACGAACTTCTAATAAATGATAGCAGATATTTCAAGCCATAAAACAGTTAAAAGTAAAAAAGTTAAAAAAAAGAAAAGCATCAACCAATTAAACATTAACCTATTAAACATAAAGCTTCCTTTTCATGTAAACTGCAAATATAAAAATGGTTAATGGTGTAAGTGACTTGTTTCAGGCCCTTTTGGTGGCAGAGGAGCGTTTTGGTCCGGTTGTGTTTAGAAGATTAAAAGTGTTGGGAAGTAAGGTTCAAACCTGGAGATATGATATAGCTGTTATTACAGTATAAAACATTATGTAAATATTCAACATACGTCTTCACATGGATCAACAAGTAATGACTTTCTATTAGTCAGGTGAAGGCTGCTTAGGATGACCTGTTTTGCACTAAATGTATATTAAGGAAAACATTTATTTATTTTGCTGTAAATTCTAAGTCTGTAAGTAAAAGGGCTGAAACATATAAAGCTTTGAATATATACGTCAGTAGAGTGTTTAACTGCCTCCTCATATTATCTAAAAACAGTTGGATGGAACAACTTTCTCTGAGAAGTAACAGATGAGTGTCAACAAGAGATTTAATTATATGCCATGAATCCAATTTGGATGATTGCTATAATCATGTTTAAATAAATGTAACAATGCTTCATCCTTTTAAGCAGCGCACCCATATATGTTTTACTGAAGGCCACGTGGGACATGATTATAGAAATAAGTAATTAAATCTGACTGACTGACTGACTGAATAGATAAAACTGTTAATAATATGAAGTATGTTATTAATACTCATCTCATTATTGCCTATTGTTATTTCATTTTGAGTAGCTGCTGACCTGCAGTGTGCTCTCTTTCCAGTGCGACACAGAGCCACCAAGAAACGGAAACAGACTCAATTTCAAATTGAATTTTGAAATTTAAATTCCAACCATAAAATAATAAAAACAAACAACATCTTTATTTTCAAATAGAACTTTAATTTCATGGAATAATTAGTAGCATTCTTGTAGCATGTTAGTATTTATTTCCACTTGGGTCATTTATATTGATTTTTCTGTATTGATTTAATTGTTGTTGTTTTTAAAAAAAAAAGTCCAAAAATAAATCCTTCCAACTACTGAATTATTAAAAAATATACAATATTTACTGACTTTGTCTTACGTCATGAGAAACTGACAATTTGCAGACAGAAAATTATTATTTATTACTCCCACATTTGTGTTTAAAGAAAATAAGATGATTATTTCTGATGATTAAACTGTAAACTGTAATAATAACACGTAATCATTTTTGCCTGTGAACCACGTTATTGTTAAATGTGTCAACACACTACTGATATTTATTTAACTCATTATTCTGTGGCTTAAGGTGCTTAAATATCCATACAGACACAATCAGCACAACACTCATGTACTGCTTGTATTGTGCTACAAACCTGATGCTAAAGTCAAACTTCTTCATTGCTCAGTCATCTTGAGTTAATGCCTGCAGTTCACCACAACAGCCAGAGGAGGGCACCACGCACAACAGCATCAGCTTCCCTCAGCAGCAGTGAGGCACCGTGGGCTCTCTAATGCTCTGTGGGTGTCACCGGATATTATCACTTATCAATAACATATGTCAGGATCAATGCGTGCAGCCCTTTCAACAACACAATGTGAAAGAGATAAACGACAACATAAAAAAGATGTGAATGAATGAATGAACGAGAAGAATGCCCGTTCAATAAGAGCTGCAGTTTAAATGGACTTAAATCTTCTGTTTGCAAGAAATGTTTGGCCACATCTTTGGTGCATGTTAAAGGAACGAAAACGTCACACAGAACGTCACTTCTTCTTTTGAGCCAGGCTGTGATAAAAACGAACAAAGGCTGCCAGGCTGCCCGGTCCAATAAAGAGCAGCCGCTCAGTCATGCTCCGTGTGGAGGGCGAGCTGAAAGTTGCTGTTGCAAACCTCGCCTTAGGAGGGCATCAAAGTATTTATTCACTGCATCTCTTTGTGACAAGAATGTGTCTTGCTGTAATACCAACGGCATGAAAGAGCCGTAGATCGAATAAACACAGACGTACTCTTTATACTTTGATGCAGTTACAGTTATTTTAAGTGTCCTTATTTATTTGTGTATCTATTTTGAAATTTATAGCAAAACACAAAGTTGCTTCTCATGAAGCCTTTAGAATGTAGTCCAATTTTAGCTGCTACTAATTATGCTAATAAACAAATATTTCACATCAGCACAATGTTATTTGGGGAAATAGGCTGCCTGGGTTTATCCCGTTGATGCTACCTGTACGGTTGTCCGTATCGCCTTCTCCTGGGTGATAGTGTGGGGAAAGATGTGGCAACCGCTCATCCTTCGCCTCTTGAAATTAGCACACTATCTAGTCGACGCCTTTGTGAAAGACCACTTCACAGTGTCCTACAAATGTGAAAAAATACGAGCGAAGGCACACAGGGAATCTAGAATGTGTTTCCTTTCCTGCAATTTTTTCTGTTGTTCAACATTTCTTCTCTGTTGCCATTAATGTTTTTCACATACTGACTGAATCTCAAGTAGGCGCCTGAATGTAACGACCTTCGGCGTTATAATTGTTAAACTGAGCAACCAATGATTCGTCGCTGCATTTGAACCAAACTACTTAAAACATGCTGGAGACAGGATGTGAGCATGTCGAGGGCGGACACATTTTGATGCCCAGACCGTGATTGTGTGAAGTCATGTGGTCTGGTTTAATAAAACCAGTAGAGACTCATTAAAAGCTTCATTTTAAAATGCTAATAACATCAGATCATCAGTAAGTAGTGAAGGCTGGCCACCTAAAGAATCCAGCTTTTGGATATGTGGGTCAAAGATCAGAGCTGAAACCTCGTGCTGCAACACAAAGGCCCTTCACTGTTCATATTACCATCCTGACAAACCATTCACCAACCCCTGCCCCTTCCTTCCTAATACCCCAAAATAAGATCAAAGTCACACCAAAGCAACAAAACCATTCACAATGAGAGCTTTTTCTCTCATTTCCTGTTTTTGTTTTCTGCCAAAATCTAAAAAAGTAAAAAAAAAAACCAAACAAACAAAGACACAACAGAGCTGCAATGTGTTTTCAGTTTTATGCTTGGGAATGAGTGCATAAGTGGACAGGGAAAGTGGAGAGCTGCCTCATTAGTTTTCAATACACTGAAGACATGATCCGATGCTGCGCGCCAGAAAGAGGAAATGAGCAAATGTGGCATTATTGGGACGTATTGGAGGCACTTTTGATGAGAGTTTTACTTGTTGGATGCACAGAAAGGCTCGTGTCGTTCTGCTTTATTGGGGACAAAATTACAGGAACCTGTTGACAATGAACATTTATTACCCCGGCTGATACATTAAAGGACCATACTGAACATTTTGCATGTTTTAGCACCTTCACTAAAGATCAAATATGTGCGTGCAGCATGCCAAGTATTGTAGTTGTATTATTGTAGTCGTGGTAAAATGATAATTGGAAAGCGGAGGAGAAATGACACCAATGGCAATATTTTAGGGAAGACTTGGGAGACTGATTTTGATGAAAATGAACCAGAGAAAATGACAATAAAGCAAATGAAGCAGAACAGACATAAATTAATCTCACACAAAAGCACATTTGTGATATTAACTCTTAACTCTAGCTTGCAATACCCGAGTTCAGGGTTAAATCCCGCTGCTTTAAGAAGTTCTCTTTCTTCATTCACCCCTAGCACCATTTCAACCATTTTACCATTAACCTCCAGAGCATGCATGCATAGAGTATTATGTGATGTTGGAATGTAGGCTCAAGCAGCAAGAGTGACAGCACGTCCTTCTTAGTACAGCTGATCTCCGCTTGTGGCAAATAAAAGACGGTTGATGTGAAAGAGTTTTGGTTTTTATTTGCCCACTGTGGTGCGAATGCAGCATTTCCAACTGGATCAATAGGGAGGCTAAGATTTTAAAGCTACGTTGTGCAGCGAAACACATCACCAACTTCAAATGTTTTTCTTCTAGGAATTATACATTTTTCATGCCTTTGGGTTCACCCTCTGGGGAGCACGTGGAGAATCCACAACTGCCTCCTAAAATAGTATACATCCCAAAGTGAAAGTGTCCGTATTTGTTTTGCAGTCATGACCAGCTCGCTGTATTTTATCCAGTTTACTAGAAAATATCAATAAACAAAATATGCTGTTTTTTCTGATGAAGTCATGTTTTTGTCAACAAAATGTATCGTACGTCTTCCTGCTGATTAAAGGTTGTCCAGAGTGATCAGAACTACACCACGTCTGCTGCACAGGCTTAATAGACTCTAAAATGCCTTAATTGACCAGAATTGAGCATTAAACAAAGTCGTGTCATAAATAAAACTCATTTGTAGCAGCAAATAAGATTTGAGAGAAACGTAACGCCACCCACAGTGACTTCAGACGAGACAGTTTTCATCCTCTGCTGAATGTCAAAGTGTTTGCAGGTTATATGTGAAATTGACCAAACATACAAAACCATAAGTTTAATCAGCGGCTACAGCGATGAGAGAGATCAACATGAGCGACAACCTGCCACAAAAAAGACTCATCTAAACCTTGTTCAGGTCCATCTACCCCCAAAATTTCGTGCCTCGGCTCACTTCCTCTATAATGACAACCACGCGTGTGTGACAACAGGGGTGCGCACGGCCTGCATATCTAATGATAGCGTTTGTGACCTCTATGGCACAAGAGGCAGAACAGACAAAAGGCAGTCAGGCTTGAAGTAGTTACCATTAGCGCATCACAGCCAGGTGGCGAGTGTGAAGCCAGACAGCAGAATGTGCCTCAACTGTGAAGATTTGTAGAAACATGCAGCAGGCTGCTGAGAGTGAGTGGCACCATTCAGTCAGGAGCTGTGACTGAAACCTGACTGAAGGGATCAAATGAGAGCGTGTGGGTAACGTTTTCTTGCATCAGTTGTATTCGTCTTTTGTCCTTCACAGGCATGATGCCACTCATACTTCAACAACCAGTCAACACACAGTAGAACGTGATTATAAGAACGAGTACTGCACAAGGTTTTCTCTCTGAATTTAATACTAGAAAGACTGATGGATTTAAAGGCTTCGGTCAAATTGATGTTCCTTAATTCAGGATTCATTTGTTCATGTTGTCTTTGTAGCTCAATTTACCGCGGAGCTGTTTTTGCACCACACTTCCTCACCTGTCAGTAAAACAATGAGCGTGCTCCATTTGGCCCGCTTGGCTTACCTCATGTTGCATAGCAGCAGGGGCAGGAGAGGTTACAGTAAACGGCCTGCAGCTGCTGTGCAGAAATCCGTTCAGCGGGGCAGAAGCTGTAGAAACGCTCCTCGTCGAGCATGAAGAAAGAAGTCAGATACAGCAGGGCAATATATTTAATATGTCAAACCGCTATGTGTTAGCGGTTATTCAGGACAGATTGGATATTGAATTAATGTTTGGGCAACCTGCAAGTTCAAAAAAAGTGAGTACAGTAACTTTTCAGTTTGATTCAACATCTGCGACTATTTTCCTGCCTGTTAACTGATGTGCTACTGGTCTGCCATGCTTCAGATTTATCTTACAACCTACTTAAAAACTTCTACGTTCAATTGAATTTGCAGAGTTTGTCATGAATAGCGTATATTTAGCTCTTTTGACAGATTACAAAATCCACCATGTGTATATTAAAAATGAAAGTAAGAAAATTATTTGATGACACCGAAGCTGTTGGTGTCTTTTAGTTTCACTGGACTGAAATACAAGAATTACAAGAAATTGTAACTCATCACACAAGGAAACAATTAAGTACTGTGTAATGTTAAAGAGCAGAATTATTTTGTGTTCCATCCCTCTGTCACCATCTGTTCTTTAAAAAAGTTCAGGAAACAGATATCGAGCCAGAAAGACGGCTAAGACAGACAACATGAAGTCCATTTTTTTTATTTTTTTTCTAACCGCAGATTGAAAGTATACAACTGAACATCATGATTTGATTTTTATTAGACTCTTAAATAAAAATACAAAAAAATTCCACTACAAAAACAATCTACTGTTAGTAGGATGTAAAAAAAGAAATATTCTTTATATTTTCACTATCAAAGGCACAACATTGACTTTAGTGACAACATGGAGAAGAGAACCTGCAGCATTAAATCTTTTATTTTTCCTTTTTATTTTTTTTCACACTCCATCAGAGAACACTGAAATGTTACAAAGAGAGGTGTCTGATTCTACATGGAAAGAAACAAAAAAGAACAACCTCTATATCAACAGACGGTGGCTATAGATTGGTGGCACAGCTCAACAGGAAACATACTGCCACGGAAAAAAAATAGCACGTTGTCGCTGGAAAAGACGAAGGACCTTTGCAAAGCTCTAATGCAAATTTCAAAAAAATTATACAACTGACAACAATAAGAGAACAAAATAAAGAAAATAAAAAATAATAATTGGGCACCTTCTAAGATTAGGCTAAGATTAGGTGCTGAGGTAGACAAAAACTATAACAATTCAAATCATAATAAAAACACTATTTTCTTAATACAGAGCAACTTGACTGGCACTTGTGCTGTCACAACAATGGAGGAGAGAAGTAGCACAGACAAGCCAGGGAAAGACAGAGAGAAAAGCTTTGTTACATAAAAAGCTTTGTTATGCTTGGTCCGACAGGGCAATTGGTCCTCAGTGCTAATATAAAAAAATACAATGTCTTGGTGCTTTGTTACTCAAACAGTTTTTAGTCTAGACCTCGATGGCACATGCATTGCAACACTGCATGAAATGGCTACTTTGTTCTAGAAACACCACACCAAAACACAGAGTGCCAGCTCCAGGGATGCCATGATTCCTCTCTGACGAATTTAACATCCCCTTCTAAATGCATTTTGTAGAAAAGAAAAAAGTACTTTAAAAAAACTGAAGCAAAGCAGAAGGGGAACGCCCTAGTGCCAACCTACCCAAATGGAGTTTTTTTTTTTTTTTTTTAATCTTATTTCTATTTTTTTCAAGAGCAATATAAAGTTCTCATCAGCAAACCTGTTGCTGACAAAAAAAAAAAGAGAGAGAAAACACGTAGAACAGACGATCGGAGTGGAGAACGGCACTCAGGCTGGGTTTGCTCGCAGAAAAATGATTCCATGGAGCAGATTTCGGCCCGAAAGTTTCTCCCCTGCGGCCTGTCTGGATTCCAGTACATCTCCCATATGCTTTGTTTTGTGTCGCTAAATAAATGCTTTTGGGTGCCAATCACAGAGTACGGCCTTAGAAAAAATCCAGTTGCTACTTCAATAGCATTCATGGTTTATTGCAGTCCTTGAAAAAGAAGCCCTGCTCGATTCAGGATTTAAAAAAAATAAAATAAAATATCTGGTCATTTTTGAGCTTCATGACATCCCTAGGGTGCTGGAGACACCATTTTATTTTCTTCTGAAAATACAGAAACTAAGCAGATATAGATGGATATTTTTGTTGAACAAATTCCATTTTTAGGCACAAAGATAGTACAGAAACATTGGAGGAACACTGAGGGAAGAACTATAACAATGCCAATGTATATATATTTTTTTCCAACATAGAGAAAAAAAGTGGCATAGAATATCATTTTATTTTGTATCTGATCTGATTAGTGCATTTTTCCACTAATACACACACACACACACACACACACACACATACGCACACACACACACATAGTTACACACTCTTTCACCCACACGTAATAGTAGAAAACATTCAGAGGACGATGATAGGAATAACGTGACTGATCAGGTCTTGCATTGTGGTGGTTCAGACTGAGCCGTGACTGGGTATATTATAGTGGGTGGATATTATATGAGGGTGGAAAAGACCCTCAGCTCACAGTGTTTGAGAATCAAATGGCAAGACACCATGGGACATGCCATCCCTTCTTCTTTTTTTTTTTTTTCAAATACAAAAACAAAAAATATGCCGACAGTCAAGTTTGATTGAAAAAGTGTGAATGACAAGTACTAATTGGTCGGTTTAGCAGCGTCCCCCTGCCGTCCCGTATTTTAGCTTCTTCTTTTTTTTTTTTTCTTTTTTTTTTTTTTCTTCTAATCGCTTTTTAACTTTGTCACATACACACACACTCGTAAAATTTGTGGCGGGTAGATTCAGTCCTTCACCTACAATGCAATTGACATCCAGAAAGCAACACTTATTATTACAATATGTTCACACACGTGTTTTTTTGTCCAACAATATCAAAGAGGAGCAAGGCAAAAATGATTCACACCCAGAGAGAAAAAAAAAAAAACAGGTACAAAAAAAAAGAAATACAAACATTTGTGCCCTGCTGTAACCCTCCACAAATGGAAAAAAGGACTGACACTGAATACAAAAATATCACAATTTTTATATATCAAATTGCCTCTGTTGGCTCTTGTTCAGGAATACGCTCATTTCTCAGAGAGCTTGTCAGCCGAGAGAATCTCTACTTTTAACCTTCTGGTTTTTATTTTTTGATTACCACTTGCAGTTCCAATTGTCCAACGCACTCTGCATCACTGCAAATATGACCTGTCCTGGGCGGTTCAGCGTTTTGGATGAACCTTCTTTTTTTTCACATTACAAAACTACACTTCTATTCACATATTTTCAAGTTTAAATTTTCGTTTTTAAACCCACTTAAAAAGCAATAGTACTTCGTCTTATCTGCCACATCCCTCTTACTCATCACTTAAGGCTTCAAAATTGCTTTTTTTTTTTTTTTTTTCTCTGCTCGTCGTCTGTGGTTGGAGGTGCAGGGGGGGAGACTATAAGAGAAGAATAAACATCCATTCGAATGACTTTTCAAATCCTATCAACCTCTACGTTTGTTATCCCTTACCCTTTTATGTACATTTTGCTTAAAAACACAGACAATCATAAATCAACTTTTGAAAAAAAAAAAAAGCATGAGATGAAGTAGCAATGATGAAATAATGCAAAACACAAACACAAAAAAATGTGCTTTTGCCAAAAAAAAAATGAAAACAACTTAGAGGTAGCTTTTATAACAAATGACCAAACCTTCCGGCTCATCAACAAGCGGGGTTAATAATACCAAGTTTGGTAACAAGTAATGCACAAAGAAATACACAACATTAGAAGAACAAAAACAAAATCTCTTCACCGTGGCACTTAAATTTTTCTGCGTACACATTGCTTCATCATGTTGTGCAATGCATCTTTTCTACAAACGCTCATGAACAAAAAAAAAGTGTACAAATGAAACAAAAGGGAAAATTAAAATACACAAGCAACATGAGGTCACAAAACGAGGTAATTCAAGTACGATGTGTTGAGATCAAACTCAAGGTCAATAATAACAACAACAACAACAACAACAACAACAACAACAGGAGACGAGAGAGACAAAGCGCAGGGACAAAACTACAGAGAAAGAGCTGATTTATTCCGTCTTACTGGTCGCCCGCAAGCTGCTGGGCCGTGTCTCGTCAGATCAGTGATTTCCCCCTTTTCCACCGGCCATTTGGATATGTGATCACCCCGGTAACACTGTGACATGCAGTGATGCTCATTGAAGCCTTAGGTTCAACTGTAATACCTGTGGCTGCCAAAGTCATACAGGGCAAATGCTGCACTTCAGGGACGCCAGACAGTCGGAAATTCCCACCTCCTCCTCCCTCAGCAAAATAAGACTTTCAGTTTCAGTCCTGTTTCTTCCAAGATACAGTTGTGTTGACAGTGAAGCATATAGCTCCGTCTGCCTTAACCTACTGAGGGCCTCCACCCATTCTCAGTGGAGAACACATAGCATCGTAATCATATTTTGCCTAAAGCCCCATTGCTAATTTTAAATCACTGCAAACATATTTGGGAATATGCACCATTTAAACTAAATATCTGCAATGTGACACCGCAGATAACGCAGGGCCCAGCTTCAGGTCTTTTTCAGTTGATGTTCTACTCCAGTGGTGCACATCCTCTACGGAAATGTCTGGGGCCCCTGGGGGGACTGGGGCCAAGGGTCCCTCCCCTGCTTTACCATGCTGGTGATGCAGCCTTGCCTCAATGTACACTAAAGTTTGAATCTGAAGATCTTTTTCAGCCCTTTCTTAAGATCAGTTTAAGCGGCCCATGGAAACACCCGGTCGAGCATATTCATCTTCAATGTAAAACAGCATTTATAGCTGCTAGCTCGCTAGCTAAACAACTGTACATGCTGTTGCCAGGGGAACAGCGTTTGGTGCTGCATGGGCAAAATGGTCTGAACTGAACCACTGGAAGGAAGGAGAGTGGTAACAACCCCCAGTCTGGGAATTACAGGCTCTTGACTCTCAGTGAAAAGCAGCATTCACCTGCTATGTATTTTGACACAGCTCAGTACAAACCCGACTGAAAGTCTTTCACATTCATGTTTTGATGCCATATAACAGTCTTCAACCTGCCACGCCACCTTGGAGAAACGCTAAGGTGTGCGGCTAAGGCATTCCCAGCACTTCTTCAACATTCAGTCAAAGTCACAGGACTCCCACGGAAAGCAGCCATCAACCATTTTCCCATTTTGTTTTCCATCACTGTGGTGAATGGACAGATCTGTTGTGGTTAAAGTGTTGCTGTTTATGTGTCAGTTTGTGTAGTTGATCATTAGTGTGAGATAAGGATAGCGGTCTGGTTAATGTACATGGATAAAAGCAGTCCAGTTATCTATTGCTGAGTAGGTCGATAGGCTGGGTTTATTGTGGTTTACTGTAATAGCGAGTTATGTTTTAATGAAAAATGATATAACTTGCAGACATCAAACAGAGACTGTTGTCGTAATTTGTTTTACCTGTGCAATCAAGCCGTGATAAACTACGATGCAGAGCTAAAAAAATATAAGATGAAAAAGTGACGCAAGTTAGCCTTTGGCTCTCCAGGAAGAACCGTGAGACCCCAGTGGTGACTCGACCTTCTCCAGCCCTCATCTGACAGAGATGCAGAACCAGGAAGACTGCTGAAAAAACTGGCGAGACTTCCAACAACAAAAAAGCAGCACTAGCATCTCTCCCCTTGCAACCAAACAGGTGCTTGGTTTGCAGTATTTTAGTGCTCCCATTCATCCAGTTCAACTGTTTCAACTACTGCATACGCCTACTGGCTCCGCTGCTGATTCTCAGGGGCTATCTCACCGCCACCGCCCGGATCTGAAGGACCTCATGTGTGGACAGGTTATAGTGGCAGATTTCTGTGAAGACTGTGAAGGTCTGTGTCTGCTGCACTGGCAGATAATGGGATGTTGCAAAGTGGGTATACTTCCCATTAGGGATGGAAAAGATTAAGGGCATGTTTGCCCAAAGCAGTCCATTCAAACTCTAAAGTGTATGTTTCTTTAATTCAGTTCACTTTGTGTGGTCAAAACTATTGGAAAATATGCCTCAGTGCCCCCTTCAAGATAGCTTTGTTGTGGCTTCTGAAAGCCAGCAATTCCTCAAAGCTTGGAGAGCAAACTATGACACAACGAACTGGGGGCCTAAACTGATACTCATATTCACATGTGACCAAACAGGGTGAATGTAAACAAACAAATGCCAAAGTAGAACAAAAAAAACATTTCCCCTGTTTGGAAAAAACTCAAAATGGAGTGAGAGATTTGGATACTGATGGCAAGAACGTGTGGGTTCAGATAGCCCTTGAGAATCTGCTTTCTCACCACTGTGGCAGCAGCATCCAAAAAGTCACTTCCTTGCAGCTCGCTCGCTTTATGGCGCTGCATGAAATGACCTGAAACAATAACACAGTTGCAGATGTAGTGAATGACCCGATGAATCCGAACAATGGTGGAGAATCTCTCTCTCCGTGTCCAAGTCTTCCTTTTCTTAGCACTTTGTCCCATCATCACCACCCTTTCACCCCGTCGGTCGCCGCCGCCATTGCATGAAAAGAAAAAAAGCGAAAACGAACTCTTGCTTTCGAGTCTCTCGCCGTTGACGCTCCTCAGTCGTCAACCCTCCACCACAGCCTCAAGCCTCCTACCTGCTCAATTACATTCCCCTTACCTCTCAACCCCGACCCCGCCCTCACACGTACCCTCCCTTTCTTCATTCACTCTCCCGGCCTCAGACATAGCAGAGGTACAGGTAGGTCTTCTCTATGCGCCAGTCTGGGGGGACGTCTTCGGGCTTGTGGCCTTTCATGTGCTTCTGCATGGCTGACAGACTGGGGCAGTACTCCAGGCAGATGGTGCATTGGTAGGGCGAGGCGCCGTTGTGGGTGCGCAGGTGCTTGATCATGGCCGAGTAGTCCCTGGATCGCTGGTGGCACAGCTTGCACTCGAATGGCTTCTCACCTAAGAAGAAAGGAGTTGAAGACAGCAATTGTTTCAGCCATGGCGGCGTTCAATGACAGTACAACGTTCTTGTTGAGGCTTGATGTGCTTGTTAATCAGGGAAAAACAAGAATACAGAGATCAATTGAAAGAGAAGGAAAAGCTGTGTTCGTCTGTGAGGTGATGTGGTAAACACAGCAGCTTTTGTCATTAACACCCAAAGATCTTCACATTATCTTAATGCAATGTGATAATTCACCTATCACTGCCAAGACCAATAAAGTCATTGCTGCTCCATAAACAGTGCACTGGAAAAACTAATGGGGTAAATCAGAGCATCATTGTGAAGGCACATACCAGCAGTATAATATTACTGGACCTTCTATGCCTTCATAGCCAAATTGCTCTGACATTTATGGCAACCTGGTTCTTATTTTTGCTACCGTACGGTAATTGCAGAAATCTGGGCGCAAAATAGCATCGCTACAACAGGGTCCAAGAACCAAAGACACACAATCACTCAGACAATCAAGGCAGATTGTAAACAAACCAGTATTTTGTCTGGTGTAGATTATGTACAACATTGTATTTGGAGGTAATGCTGCAAGTGAGCACAAGTGAAATGTTGGCAACAATCCCTAATTGCACATAACCATGGTAAGCATAGCACGCCTTTGCTCTGTCAGATACGTTTGGCTCACCTGGGGGTTTGTTTTGAACCTGCCTGATTGTCTAACTGCTTATGTTTCAGATTTATTTTGGTGATTATAGCAACACAGCAACAAAGCATTTAACACTTATATGAATGCTTGCTACAAAAACTACAAAAATAAGATCCACGGTGTAATAAAACTAATTTATTCTTAAATTCTTTATTCTACAATGTTGTCTGCTGATAGTTAAGGCTGCAACATTTGAAACCTGTTGTGTGCAGACTAAAAAAAGTCTCTTTGTCAGGGTTTGGGGAAAGAAAAACATCCCATCACTTCATTTTAGAGACAACAGATTTCACCCTTTTGGCTCACAAGAAATTCTGGTGTTGTTATGATAATTGGACTGTGCACACAGTAAGTGACAAGTACAAACCCAGGGGTGAAAACTGCCTCCTGAGCAGTGAGCAGCAGTAAAAGACCACACTGACTCTATAAAGTCATTTCAACTGCCTCCAATAATTGGTGCAACTCAGAAGAGAAAGAATAATAGTGAATAAATGTAGCAGTGGAGTTGTTCACCTCTGAGGGACTGTACCAACACAGTGCCAGTCAGGTCCATCAAACCATCCCTCTAGCAGTTAACTAAATGATCGTCTAATTATTCTTGTGGTTGAGGGGAAGGAAATTCTTTGTGTTCAGTTGTTTCCAATCCCCATTACTGCCTTTATTAAAAAGACCCCACTGTATTGTGATTTTGCAAATACACAAGGGTTTTTTGTCACATCATGCTGTGCAACAGGCGAAAATGAAAAATGCGCTATTAACTACTGAATGTGGCTGCAGCAGTCACTAAAACCATGTATAAATAATGTTTTGAGTTATAATAAACCAGAGTTATCCTTTAATTGTGAGAATACTCAAACAGACGTGTGGTGATCCAGACGCAGGCAATCTAGATGTACAAGTAAAATCTAGATTTAGATCAAATTCTTATAATATGTGATGTTTAAATGCCTGGTGCTCCTTTTATAAACCTCATCTAATCAACTAATCTATGGTACATTACACAAAATACAGCTCCTGCTATGGAGAACTCCTGAAGGTGTCATAAATCAAAGTGCAGTGCTGCTTTCTCGCTCTGGGGACCGCTGTATTCGAGAGGCACATTTCAATTCGGCAACAGCAGCCATCCTAAATGTGCTAATGATTTGAGTGATGGCAGGGAATAATCCACCAGCGCTCAAGCCGGCAGACGCAAATTAGACATGTAAATGCTGACCTTTACCAATGGCATTTGAAATGAGCTGTCGGAAGTGATCTGGCCCGGCGCTTGCTGTCACCTTTCAGCTGGAGCCTCACACATGTGTGCTGGCAAAACAGGCGGCCTCGTGCCTCTGCTGCTCGGTCTGTCTGTTCTTTTTGGAGCCCTGGTTAACCTTGACCTCCGTGGTGCTTGGGTTACGGTGCCATTTAGCCAATAAGCATGAATGCAGTGTTGCAGGTCGTCATGCGTTGCTCTGCAGCAGTGTGGACACCTGCTTTATGTTGATATTGATAACCAGACTGTAAACACGGTCGCCTCAAATAACCAGCTAATAATGAATTGCAAATGGGGCCGAGGTATTGATCCGCCATTGGCATTTGGGATGTGTGGAAAGGAGGGGGCGGGAGGGTGGGGGGGGGGGGGTTAGGTTGCCAATGTCGATGATTCATCAAGCAGCTCCCTTTTGTGCGAGGTGGCCTTTGACTGTGAGCTTGTCACTTGCTCTTGTTATCTGCTGTTGCTCTTCGGCTTAACGCAAAGCCCCTCCCCCACACAAAAGGGGAAAGGGTGGACGGAGGGGAGCCAATTATTGGACAGGCTGCCTTGATAGTGTGGCTTAACAGCTGGCTTATTGAATAGGAGAAGGGAGGGTGCTGCTGTGTGTGTGTGTGTGTGTGTGTGTGTGTTGGAGAAAAAGCGATGGTGAGGGAGCATAAGGCTTTGGCTGTGTGCCACCCTGGTGAGCACTTGTGGTGTCCTCACTCGGTTTGGTACGTAGCGTGCACTCTTCATTCTCCAGGGCACCCAGCTTATCACTGTGTCAACATCTTTATGGGGCTCTAAATATACTGGGATCAATACAAAGTCTTCGGAGCCATCCATCTACTGTATCACAGCAACAAAGATATTCATCTAGCCTGGCCTGTGGCTTGCAACTCGGATTTCTTGGGTCGCAAGGCATTCAAATCTAAATCAATATGTTCCGATACTGTATTATTATGAGGGGAAATGATGTATAATGTAACATTCATATCAAATCAGGAGAAGTAGAAGAATGGGATGATGTCTCTTTACTATGATTATTGGCTAAATGGCACCGTAACCTACTTGATTAGGACCAGACTGATGTGATTTCAGGTGGAATAACTATTTCTATATTGAAATGTGAGAATACTAAAACCAAAAACATATAATTACTGTATAAAGGGGACAATATGTTTTCAGGAGTAGGTCGACTTTAGGGAAATGCGTTTTGACTGGCGACAGGATGGTGTTAGCTAACAGCCCCACTATGGATAGCTAATTAGCATGTTGTATCTTGGTTATCTAATCTTTATACATCACTAGAAATGTAAAAATGTTACGTGGTGAAACTATGTTTTGGCAAACAAAAGCTGCAGCTTCCCAGAGTCTCTGATCACATGGAGGTTACCAGATTTGCTATTCAAAAACCAAATTCTCTGCTCACAGGCCATATCTGGCAACCCGTGCTATCGCCTTAAATGCTGCACAAGAAGTTCTGAGCAGAAGGACAAACTGCTGGAAATCAAGAAACAGTTCCAGCACATACTGGTTCCCAGTCCTTTGATTATCAACATCAATAAATGTGGCTTTTTCACCCTCTTTGTCGGTGGGACTTGGTGTGGATGCCGTACCTGTGTGCACACGGTAGTGGGTTTCCAGCTGGTGCTTGAGGCTGAACTTCTTCCCACAGCCGTTACATTCATAGGGCTTCTCCCCGGTGTGGATGCGTTTGTGGCCCTTCAGCGTGCTCTCATCTCGGAAGCAGCTCCCGCAGAACTCGCACTCAAATGGATGGTCCCCTGCTGAAATGTGGAGAAACAGCAGCAACATTTACTTCATTTGCAGATACTGTCTTGTTTCTAAAAGGCAAAAGTGCAACAGCTCCTGAACTTATGAAGAGACGTAGACTGAAGGGGAGGAGTGACGGACGACTGAGTATGAAGACTCTGCTTACATTACCTGCACATGAAGATACAGTGGTGATACCTCAAGAGATCCACATCACTCAGTGTTTGTGTGATTATTTTGGTGGCATTATGCACAACGAATACCCACATAAAGGCTTCAACACCAGCAGACAAATGTGCCCTGTCTTTTGTCTTCCTCTACAAATATCCTGCACTCCTGTTTTGCTTAATTTTAACTGCAGTCTGTCGTGACTGTTCACTGGCCATGAGATGACTTATTGACCACGCAGCCCCAGTCTCACAGTGCCTTTATGGACAACCTGACGATGTATACATGGATGCATATGTTTATTACCTTACTGTTTGAATGTAATAACAATCATTTTTATCTTCTAAAATATATTTGTTTTACTGTTTACTGTTATTATTTGTGCGCGGTCTTGTTCAGTGGATGCACATTTCATTAAATAGCAGAACATCTCTCTTTGTTATTTTATTCCGTTGCACAGCGTGATGTGAAAGAAAGCCGTGTACAGTTCCGAAATACCAATACAGTGAGGCTTCCTTAATAAAAGGCAGTAATGAGAATGGAAAACAACTGAACACAAATGATTTCCACCCCCTTAAGAGCAAGAATGTGTTTTTTTTGCCGCAAGCAATGCGATTCATCATATGGCATCTGTAGGCAACTTAAAAGAAAATTGAATTTCAACTGTTAAATCTTTGAAACATTTAGGGTGACGTCTTGGTCAGAAACTTTGAAACGAAAACTAGCTGTAGATAAATTTATATCTCTATCTGAATATCTCCATATCTTCACTTTCAATGTTCTTCGCTCTCAGCTTACTGTCTGTTTCTATTCACGGCTCCTCTGTCTAATCCTTTCACACTGGGTAAATGCATTCTTCCTTTTTATTTACGGAGAACCACTTTTCCACTCTGAGACATTACACTTATTTCAGACTTCAGGATGACAGTTGCTGTACAGTCTGTGTGCCTTTAGAAAAGAAAATGACAACGGGCATCACGTTCTGCTCCTCAGGCTGCCAGAGTACAGGTCCCCACAGGGCAGCTGTAATGGATATTCAGATGTCAATGATCAGGGATATTATGATTTGCAGAAGGCTCTCGTGAGCTGTCCAAAGACTAATTGTATTCTGGTGTTTGATGAGGAGCTACTCCTTGCGTCATTTGCCCCCGCCCCCCCTGTTAAACTCTCCAGCCAACTAATGTTGTGGATATTTATTAATGTATTTCACTCCACTGCTGCAGGTTTAAGTCACCATCAATGACCTATGCCTTTCATTATCTGCCTGTCCGAGCAGCAACGTGCCAGGGAATAAATTGCATTTCTCGTTATGTGCTGCTGCCTTTGCCCTGCTGTTAAGAGACAATTTCGCTTCATCCTGCATATCTTATTCAGGATTCTGTGTCTATATATACAGTATGTATGTGCTTATTTGGTTTATTTAGGAGGTGAGACAGAAAGAGGGATGAAAGAGGAATGAGAGGTGGATACCCTTTAAATGCAGATCACATTTTGGGTGTGCTATACTTTCATGGAAGAAAATGCTTTCGATGCCTTGTGATGTTGGACACCTTCCCATTAAAGGGAAGCTTTGATGGGGTTGGAGGGGTGCAGGGGTGCAGGGGGGGGGGGGAGCGAAGGATAAAACTGAGACAGGGATGGAGCAGGGGATGTGGGTGTATATGGCGGCTGTGGTGGGGGCTGGGTAAAAATCAATAAAAGTGACAGTCTTTATTTGTCTACGTGAAGTTATCAGTGGCTCCCGCTGTAAGACATTGTGCTCTTTCTAGCGTTTCAACCACAGCAGAGATCACAATCCATCACAGAGCTCGGTGGGCTCGCACGACGCTGCAAGAATAATAATTGAGCTCAGATTCACCTGCCTTTAATTAGGGCCTGCGACCAGACCGGCGAGTGGGATGCTAATACTCAGAGGAGGCCTATGGAGGGTTATTCATGCTTAATGTCCTGTTGCTGTGCTCACGTCTGCTGTTAGCGAACATCATCAAAAACCTTGAATTAGTCCAGAAGAGCTCATTTCATTACAATTGTTGTTCTTTAGTTAAAAAGATCACATCACTTTAATACTCATATCCGCTAGGCATAGAAGATGATCTGTGTACTTTACTAACATTTTTTCTATGATGTGTTAAGGCAGTGGGTGGTCAGGTTCAGCGTGCACCACATTGTGGTTTGCATTCACCTGACAGCGATGATTTACATCCTTATTTTCTTCTGGTGTGATCCAGCCTGTGATATTCAGAGTACTGAGTTAACAACGACAAGTAAGCGTCTGTTGCTTTGTTGTTACGTTGATATCTCTGAAGCTCAACCATGTGCCGAGTGTGATGAGACAAATACCAATGATAGCAATATAATAATAGTCAATTATAGACAGGAGTATTGAGTTAGCTTTAGTGATCGTTCATATGCTTAAACTAAAGGAATACTGTTTATCTTCTTGTAAAGAGTTAAGCTAATAGCAAAGTCTGTTGTACGTGGATGCCATTATTTAGCACCCTCATCTAATCAAAGGGTGCTGCCATCGTCCTTTGTGTAACCTGGTCAACGACTCCATTTACATGCAGACAAATATTCCACTATTAGTCTGAATGTCAAGCAGCAGATTCTGAATTAGGTCTCATTCCAAACGAAGTATTTTCTGATTATGACGCTAGATATGCTGATGTTAGTTTTAATTAACATGTCCACAGTGTTCTAGTGGATATCAACAGGTTCTTGGATATGCAGCAATATTGTAACACCGATCTTTTCAAGAAGGTGGTTGAAGGAATGAAAGAGGGGCGCTGTGGTCACACGGTTGAACAAAAAAAAAAAAAAAAAAATCTATTTTGATGTAATGAAGCTAAATGTCACAAGCGGCTCCAGCTGCTCCACCTTTCCATATTTTGACATGATAAATGACACGTTAATTGGAGAATGCACGGCTACACGTAAAGAGGAATATTAGTGGAATATTCATTTTCATTAGCCAGGTAAACAGCTTCGGAAGAATATATTCTTTTTCAGAATAAAACCTGAATATTTTGTGCATGTAAACGTCTCTGTGTGCTGATCAGGCCCAATACAGCATATACAATACAGTATATAGACATTCTTTATTCATGCTTCACAATAATTCATGTCCTGCTGCTGTCAAGATGCCAGTGCCTAATGGCAATTTATTTATTTATAGACTGATGACAAGACTGCGCTTATAAATACCGCTGGAACACAATACATTTCAGAGAAGCAATTACGTCTCCTCATCTTCATTCCTGTGTCCTAACTGAAACACCATTTAGTCAAAGCCAAGACAAGCTAGCCCTACTAGCTCCCTCACAGACACTGGATATTCACTCAGAGTGCAGATGCAGATGCAGCCATGTCTGATATAGGCTGAGGCACAAAAGAGTGGTTCACATTTAAACACACAGTGGTTGCTGACCGGCTCCAGCATCCTGTTTGTGCCCAGAATGCATCTCATGCATGTTATCCCCTGTAGCCACTCGGGGACGCCAAAGTGCAAAGTTGCACTGCAGAGCTTTAAATAAATCAGACACAATTTTATAATCACATTGTGAGGATGTAAAGGGCCAGACAGGACTTCATTTTGTCAGGATATTCTCACGGGGGCTTGAGAATAATGGGGACACGTCCTCTGTCCATCCCACTATTGCTGCCACTATTACTTCCTCTCTCTCCCTCTGTCCTCTCTCCTCTGTCTCAGCCTTTCTTTCTTCTCTCCTATCTCTTTTTTCTCTCTCTGGTGTGGCCACATGGCAGGGAGGCCACAGATGAGGACCCAGCACAGTGAGGTGGAACCACAGCATAGTGAGTGGACCCTTGGGTGCCCCGGAGCATCACCACCTGCGTCTCCTGACCTCCCCCCCCCCCGCGCTCCCCCACCTCTACGTTTACACCCCCATCTCCCTATCACCTCCTCTGACACCCAAAAGGCCTACTGAGGGTGCCTGTGCCCATGGGCACCCAGGGCGTGTTCATTATATACGGTAAGAGGCTGTAAATCACCGGGCTCCATCACTGCCAGCACCAGAACTGGCTCATTCTCTCTCCCTCTAAATTCAATTCAGTCATCTCTCTATCTCTCTCTCACTCTCTTTCTGGCTGTAGCACTATCAAATACAGCTGCGAACACAAAACACCCCGCCACAGCAGACAGCAAATTGGCTCCGGGTTTAAAAAAAAAAAACACACACACACAGACACTTACACACAGACAGTGCACAACAACGGAATATTAATGAAGGCCTGGTCTGTAAAGGGAGAGAGTGTGTGTGTCTGTGTGTGTGGTGGGAAGGGGAATAGCACAGCTGCCGTGACTGCCACTGTTAAAAGCCATTATCGTATATTTGTGCGTGAGTGCTTGAACCTATACTGTAGCATATACACACACACAATAAAGGTATATAAAGAATACAAAGAGGCAACATGGAGCTGAGTATGTGTAATATCCTGGCACATTAAGAGAAGGTGATGAAACTGCAGGTAGACGGCGAAAACGAGAAGAAAACGCAGCCGAGGAGGAGGGAGAGAAGGAGAGATGACATGATTAAGATGCTGAAATAAACACCATTAAATCTGTTTTTTTTTTCTCCCTCGTCCTAAATGGTGATCCAGTGTCAGAGCCCGCACCAGCAAGGCTGCTTTCAAAAGATAAGCCAGCAGACAGGTAAAATGAAGCACACGTAATGAATGTCCATAAAAGTGCTTTTTGCTGCTTTCTGTTGTCAGTTGATACAACAGAATGGTGATTCAACCAATAACCAAGCTATATCTAGAAAGCTTTCTATGGCAGACAGAGCTGCTGCACTCTGTCCATTAAAATTAGAGTCAAATACAGGGAATTGAGTTCCTGGTATTTATGAGGAATTCTTGCCAAAATTAACTCCTGTTTCCTCTGAATAGTACCTGCAGGCACATGTGACTTTTTGCACGTTGTGCATGTGTGTCTTTGTGCTTAAGACCACTGGATAAAACACATGCCTTCTTCAAACCTCATTAATAATGCCATATAACTGTCCTAAATACTGTGACCTTGAAATGCCATTATTAGATTAATATAACTGGATCCAGTTGTTTTTTTTTCATTTATTTAGCATGCCGGCTCCCTAAAGTCCGGCAACTTGGCAAAATATTATTTTTTACATAAAGTAAGAATCAAAATCTGTAAACAAAAACTTTGCAGATGGTTCAGGTAGTAATATCTGAATGCTGAGCAGCAGTCAACAGGTGGAGCATTGGATGCATAAGATCACATTAATATTACAGCTAAACATCCCCTGCATGACCTCTCTGCCACTGCGTGCAGTAATAACCTCAGGTCAGCCCTGTACAGACAGTCACGCACTGCCATGTAACCACTCACATGTACCGCACTGAAACTAGTATTCAACCGATCTTTTTTTAATCGGGTGCAAAGTGTTCCACAATACAAAGCAGATTTGAAACTAAAAAGAGCAGAAGTGCTGGTTCCCACTGGATCTTCCTCTTGGCTTTTGTACTGCACTAACTGACAGATCATTAATAACATAAAAGGCAACAGAAAAGACTAAACATACGTCTTTAGAGGAAAAAAAACATTTTCATTCGTTAAATAGTTGTTGTTGTTCAAAGACAGATTTGGTTTACACACTAAAATCTCACAGTGTCGTCTGTTGCACAGGAAGTAGGCTGTGGTAATGAAGCCTGCCATTGCCGACTATTTCAGTCCAAATTTTCCTGTTCCGCTATTTGCATGTCACAGTTGCTATGTGAAACGACAACAACAACGACAACAACCACCTCCGAGCTTTGAGGAAGATTTAGATTGTGCAATAACGCGGATCTGCTGAGTCCTTTTGGTGAATGTTTGTTATGATACATAAAGAATATGTTTGGAACATGTGCGATCTAACAGGGAGCTTCTGTCATATCGTTTTAATAACATCCTGCAAGAGCCACTGAGCTCCTTCAGCTGAAGGATAGGCAGGACTTCACTCTAGGCCAGTCATCATATGTGTCTTTTACTGTGCCGTTCTCTTTTCATACCATCTAATGTTCCATCAAAGCAACTTCCCCCCCTCCTACACCATTTTGCAAGGGAACCATCGCTGCCCAGGACCACTCTGATTGATTTAAAGAAACACAAAGAGTGTTTCTTTCCCATCTACCAGAATGGTAATGGCTACTGTCCAGGTGACATTCAGAAAAACTTGTAATAGATAAAAAATGTCAATTAAAACCACTCATAGCAATTAGCTTTAGGAATAGAGGCAAGCCTGGTGGGAGCTTCTGTTGCCGAGGGTTTCGCCTCTCGGGACACCCTAACCTCCCAAACCTTATCCTACCCTATAAACCTAATTTATGTTTTGATTTAATGTTTAACATTCTCCTGAAAAGACACTGTAATTGAACATCCATCAAAGACAATAAAGGACAGCAATTTACATTGAATTTCAATGTAGAACACAGTCCCTGACTTTACTGTGTCCTCACTGTGTCTGAAATCAAACCTACACCCTTATTAAAAGAGATTTGGTTTGTACTTTATCAGAATATAAACCGACAAGTTAAGGTACATGTAAGGTAGCGACAAAGACCTGTCAGAGGGAAATGGACAGATGACCACAGGCAGGAGGGCAGGGCAGACATGTCTGTAGCAACAGACAAGGCTACATGAAGGTAAAGTTATAAGGCTGATTCTCCAAGGTGGATACGCTGTCTAGCTCTGTCTGCTTTTAAACACCGTTTGTCTTGTTACCCAGCAAAGTGTGAATGAGATTATTAACATCAAAGTGTATATGTAGAGGAGCACCATGCCTCGACTTCTGTTTTTTTGGAGGGTAAATTAGGACCTATTTCTGGCGCTCATGATGGCTGTGTGAGTTGCTGACTTTATAATCCCCTGACAAAAGGCTCCACATCATATTTAAACGATTGCTTTCACGGCTGGCTCATTGTGAATTAACACACGCCCACAGCGGGATGAGGTTCAAAGTGGCATGAGGCTGCAAGGTCTCATCTGCAGCTCCAGAGACGAGCTGAGGTGACATTTGCGTCGCCCGGGTGGGCAGGTGGATCAGAGACGCTGCTTGTGTCCTCTCCAATGTCTGCTAGACAGAGCAGATGTGTGCATCGCTACTGTACAGGCGGCTCAAGCAGCTCAGTCCACCCCCTACTCCAACCCCCCCCCAGCCCCTTTCACCATCACACACTAATGGTGTATTCGCCTGACTTGTAAATAGGGCCGACTGCTCTCATCTCACTGCCTTTCGTTTCAAATATTTATCCGTGAGCTGGTGAGCTAAATCGGCTCTGACAGTGAGACTGTTATTTAAGGTCGCAGACAGGCGGCTGGGTGAGAAAGAGAGAGAGAGAGAGGGGGAAAAAAAGCATCCATCCCTCGCCGGTGAAATGGGATTCATTTCCATGTGTTCATATTCTGTCATGGTTACGTTCTTTTTTTTTTTTTTTCCACTCCCAATCCGTCAGGCTACCTCTGCTCCCTCGCAACAATGTATTAGTATCCTGGCCTCGCCTCAGCAGAGAGCCGGCACTGAGAGAATTACTAGTGGACTGAAGAAAAAAACAACAACAAAAAAACAGTCACTGTAAATAAGCGTCGTCTGACTGCTGCAGAATTCATTTTGCGTTGACCTGAATTAATGCTGTTTATTCAGCTGAGCCACGGCTGCAGTGTAACTGGGTAGGGATAACACTAATTCACTCCCAACTCCTAAAATAAAGCATTAATTAAAAAAAACAACAACATTCTTTTGTAGTGTACTCACTACTGTAATAAGCTATATTTGTCCACGACAGTCTTCATCAGGAACCAGAGTTGAAGGCTTTTTGCAGTTTCTTTCCCCCACAATGGTTTCACGCAATTCACTTTTTTCAAGGTCAACTATTCTATTACCCTCGTACACCAGGGTGGGTGATGGTAATATGAGAAAAAAAACTTTCTATATGAAAGCACAAAGCAAATTCATCTAAGATTGTATAAACGTGAGAAAATATTAAATGTAAGACGGGAAACCATTGACTGACTAGATAGATGTTTACATGAGGAAATTAGAAAATCAGAACTTGGTGGTGCAAAATGTTTAAGCATGGATGAATTTAGGAATATGCACCATGTAAACACAACATAAAATGAAATAATTAAGGACGTAGAAATAGATTTTGACAGTGAACCTCTTTTACTCAGGACCTCATGATCGGGTGACACCTTAAGGCTTTTATCATGCCAGCAGGTATCGTGTTTCAGTGCAGAAGAGCATAGAAATAAAGCTAAAATTAAACATGATGAGAAAAATCTACATGCCACACATTGAACCTGCTGCTTTGCTCTGGGGATCTGGGACCTCATGGCAGATGGTAACCCTGCTTTGTTTTTATACAGATAAATAATACTAATAATATATCATAATAATACTGAGGCTGACTTTCTCCTGAGATGATACCAAAAATCTTTGAGTGGCTGCCCATCACCATAACTCAGCAATTAAAGCTCCGCTCAATACATTCAAATCCTACACTATCTTGCCAGATAGTTTCAGTGATTAAAAATGAAATGAAATCTTTAAAAAATGACTCCCTGTGGCTTAACACTCCCCTTTTTTTTTTTTTTTTTTAAGGCAAATCCTTCATGTCAATATGAATTCCTTTCTGTCCTGTCTGCTCTGCTCTATTAGTAGTTGAAACTGAATAAATTCAAGTGCGCTCTTTTGAGAATTAAGGGGCAGACATGAATGGTGATGCAAGTTCACTGCAAATTCTTATTTGAGCATGACCAATAGAGTCGAGTAACTTCCTGTCCACAGATGCTGCTGCAACATTGCACTGGTACACCTGGGGCTCTGATGTAAAATGGGAGGAGGAATTAATTATCCATCGGTGTGGTAGGAGCTGGTAAGTATGGCAAATCAAAAGGAAAATTGGCATATTCAACACCTGGGTCTGATTTGTTTCATTCAGAAGGTGTCAAAATTCAAACTACTGCACCCCCATGTCACTACAAGCTCGGCGTGGTGATTTGGACATCTGACTGTGATGTCGACCCGAGGTGTACCCTTACACTGAGGAGCACACCAGTGCTTCCATTCACGGCTGAACTTGGCCTCAGCACCATAAGGAAGAGGACGGTTGGCGAGGGCCTCCACTGACCTGTGTGTGAGCGTAGGTGACGCTTGAGTGCAGTATGGCTGGGGAAAGTCCGGTTGCATTCACTGCAAATGTAGCTGCGAACGCCGGCGTGGACTTCCATGTGCTGCTGCAGTGCCGTCTGGGTCTGGAAACGCTTCCCACAAAGCAGGCAGAAGATGGCCATGTCTGACCCTGCAGAGCAAAAGACACAACGGCGGAGTTAGTGGTGAGAGCTGTGAAGCATGATGTCATTTCATTTACTAACAGCCACTGATTCATTACAACTATTATGTATTATGTTTGCTGTTTCATGTTTCCTGGGCAGTTCAATGTCTGTTTAGTGTGTTGCAGTGTCCAGATCTCAGTAATAACCACGGTGAGATTTGCTTTATATGTCGGGAAAAAAAACACAGTCACTGTGGAACTAGCCGGGGGTGTCACTCTCCCCCACTGCACTTAATGGTAGACAAGCAATGCCGCTACGCTCAAAGAAATCACACTAAAGGTGGTGCAAGGACAATTATTAAGACACAAGATTCGCAGAAACTTAGATGATGTCGTCGGCTCAGACATATTACAGTTTACCAACTGTTCCTTCATAGGCTTACATGCAGCACAGTGTATTTATAGGATTAAAGGTGCACACAATACTCATGTTTCAGAGTGGGTGAGTAGAAAGATAAAGATCTCCTATGCAATACTTCAATCGAATCTTGACTCCAGCGAGCACTGTGCATTTTTCTCCAGCAGAGATAAAGAGCGCACAGTTGCAAGCACACAAACACATAAAATCACAAACACGGGAACACACACACAGCTGCACGCTCCCTTGAACACACTCCCTTCACACTTTTTCAATTACCAGGCTGGGGAAAACTCTGGGGAAGGACTGAGTGTTTGGAGCTCAGTTTCTATTTCATCAGTCAATAACACATCTTTGGGGCAAAGCTGACACTAATTTAAAAATCTATGAAGAGCAGCCCGCCTCATGTTCATAACCACTGAAGGAGGAGGAGGGCCCACGACAGCCTCCATGCCAGATCAATCACTGTCTCGGCAGCCCTACACGCTAAAGAACGGGGATGGAGGGAGGATGCACCGCTGGAGGATGATGATAGGAGGAAGGATAGACAAGAGCTGCTGGATAGCAGGTAAAGATGGGAGATTCAGTTTGTTGTAGAAGAAAGTGATGCACGAACCAAGTGGGAGAAAAAAAACAACAAACTTTGGTGCATGTAGGGGAGAGAAATAAATATTGACAAACCTTCCCTTTCTAACTTTAGCTCAATCTCTATGTTTCACTTTCTGTTGTACAGGAGAGAAAGCAGACATGACTGCAGGGGTGTAGAGTTTTCATTAGATGCTTGTTGAACACTCTTGAGTGAAAGCCTGAGGTACCGGACTGTCAGCCCTACGGGGGGGCAGGACTACTAATATACTGGTGACCTTCTGACCTTTTCTGCTCAGCATCAGGACAGATTTTCCACTTTTCTACAAGAAACGAGCAAAAACCCCTCTGATTTTCATGCTCCCACAAAGTTTCCTCCACCTTGATATTTTTAGTCCCACTTTGTCATTCTAATCTTGAACACTACAGCCTGTATTGGCGGCCTGCATGCACGGTATTAGACTAAGTTCTTATGGATTTCGTATTTCTTTTACAGCTGTGATCACACGTGGAAGTGGCTTACACAACTGTACACATTTGGCTCAACAGTTTGCCTTCATTGGCATAGTTTTCATAGAGTTCTTCTCCTTTCCTCTTTTTTAATCACACAAAATGTTGACAGTAAACATGTCTGAGTTTTTGCAAAATGTTTGCTACTGCATGGGTTTAAAAATGTTCACCCTTCTTATCCCTTCCATTTGCTTTTTTCAACTGTTTTGAAGATTCATTTGTGATTAATGTCACTTGCTCTTGCTGTTTTCTTCCCAGCAAACATAAACTCACTTCTTATGTACCTCTGGACTTGTGCCAAGGACACTGAGTCTATAACAGCGAATGTTATTGTCACCTTTCAGTGTTCTATTGTTACATTACTGTCATATTAGTTGACAAAAGAAATGCAAAAATGTTGCAAATTATTCCTTCAGTTCTCAGTTCAAAATGTGAAGTGACAAGTGCCTCAGGATCAGTCAGCAGTGAATCAATACAGGCATGTAACTAGTGCTACGCTAGTTTTCTCCAGTGTTGCATTTTTCTTGCCCATCTCTTCAGCTCCTCTCTGCTTTTATCAATGAAGAGGGCTATTGACTGGGGTCGATGGCTTCTGGAATCCCTCCAGGACTCCAGGTACTTAAGTGGCTTTGATTGACAGACATGCCTCCTATTTACTTCTATTTTCTCTCTATCTCACTCCCGCTTTCTTAGTTTATCGTGTATCTTCGGTTGGGCTCTGTCAGTGGACTAGCACAAGCAGAGGACAGCTTCCTCCAGGCCACTTCAGACCAAAAAAATTCATGGTCACATTAAAGACTGAAAGTAACATGCCATTATTGCTGTTGTTTGGAAAGGCAGACAATGAAAATGGCCTAAGTGGTCTAGAGGCAGAATCAGTGACAGAGACAGTGAGAGAGGAAGGGAGGAAGGGAGGAAGGGAGGAGGGGGGGAGACTTCAGGACAAGATGGAGAATTAGAGGGAAAAAAAAGTTTTGGAATGTAAAAGGTTAGCTGACCTCTGACCTAAGGTTTAGGCTAAGGCGTGGACATGGTGGAAATATGAAACCCAGACACCGACACACACTTACACACACTTACACACACACACGCACACAGAAAAAATAGGGCTGCTGAACAAAAAAGGCACCACATGAAAAAAAACAGTGACTTTGAAGTCAGGGCGGTTACAGTGTTGAGTCACATTAGGATGAATGAGACAGTCCAAATGAGGGACAAAGACAAAAGTGGACTGGCAAAGAACAAAGATGATACGAAGAAACAAACCACAAGAAACTGATGGACATTTAAATTTGCTACTTTCTAAATAATGCAAAACCAAATAGTCGATAATGGTGCGCTCATGTTGGTGATCTTTGGGAGAGAGAGAGAGGTCTTGTTATTTCACTCCATCCTACACTTCATTAAAAAAGTCCAACTACATTGCACAGCATCCAATCATAAAAACACATCATTGAAGTGGATGGGTTCACGGAGTTTTCCATCTCATTAATCATTCAAAGAACTGGACACTTTCTGTCTCCGTGAAGGGTCTAATGGTGACTATTCTCAATGCCAAGCACAAGCCACTACCATGTAAGGGCATGAAAAATGATGCATGGAAACATGTTGTTTGGGTAATAAACGACGTTGTGCACCATTAAAGTAGCAACTTGAGAAAAAAAAAGGGCCCAGATGAAGCCGAGCATGCTTAATGCAAACACGCCTGCGAGCTTCAGACCCCAGAGAGACAAGATCTGTATCTTCTTAACAGTCTATATGGGAAAGCTACTTACCTACTCGCTATCGTTTCCCCTACTTGTCTGCAAACCACAGTTAGTAGTATAGTGTGGTGTGAACCCTGATTAGCGGTGGACAAAATTAAGTGGCACAAACTATACAGTCAGTACAGGGAATAATGTGTGTGTGTGTTGTAGGAAAGTGAGTAAAGGTGTTGTCGGCCGCTGATAGATGAAGCAGTGGAGAGATAAAAAAGGAAGGAAAGGTAGGGAGAAAAGTAGTTGACCCAGGAGGTCCATTACAGTGTAAAATTGAGTCAGCCCAAAGTGACACCTGAACGGAGGAGCTGGAGGAGCCGGAGGGGTGGGGGGTTCTTAGTCTCAGTCCTGTTTGGCTGTTTTGGAATAATTTACCTCCTCTAACCAGCCTTCTCTCTCCTTCTCCCACCATCTATTTATAAAGGCTCGGGCAGTTTGTGGATGTTTGTGTGTGTGGCTGCAGCAGTGGCGGCAGTATCTTAATGGGTCTGGAGTGGCAGGGCTGCTGTTATTTAAGTGGGGGACGGACGGAGGCCGGTAATGGAGAGGAATACTCCCCGATGGGAGGTGACAGTGGCTGGATGGGCACAGAGCAGAGAAATGGCCTAAAGGTAGCGGCTGGCCATAGAGGTAGGCACTTTTACTGATGTTGATGTGGTAGCACGGCTCGCCCGCCCACCAGCTCTGAAACAAAGTCTTAAAAACACCAATTAATGGCCTGACATTTAGGGTCTCTACAGGTAATTTTATCCTTTTACTGAGATAGGATTCAACTACATTTGGATTCAATGATTTTGGGCGACTAACTCACATCAGCGATGAGCGGTAAAACCAAACTATGGGCTTCAAAACATCCCTCAGAGAGCCAAAGGTGCCACATGCCAGATTCCACAAGTTCAACCTCCTCATTTTCAGAAAATCCTGAAAATCTTCCTCGTATGTGTGGAAACCACCATTTCTCACTCTAAACTTCAGAGGTCAAACACACAGAAGGTACTAAATGTTTTATGCATGCAGCACTATCTTAGGAGCTTAAAAGGAAGCCGACATGTTTGACCTTAACAATGCAAAGACATGTTGCAGGATGAGCGCCACAGTCCCCACAACCCTCAAACCGTCAAATTCATCCCGAATGCTTGTGTTTCTTGGACTGTAGTCGAGACAGTTAAATGCGTCCTGCAATGCAGCGTGCTGAACAGAGGACCTGCCACGGTTAATGAGGCAGAGAGCAGCGGGACCTCAGCACAAGGTGTTCAATCACAGGCCATTACCACAGCCCTCAACCTCTGTTACTGCTTGCTCTTGTCAATAGCAATCTATAATAAGCTATAGTGCATCTATAGAGAGGACAGATTAGTGGCTAAATGTTGTCTTTTGTATATCCTAAAACACCTGCATTCACTGGAAGTGCCTCAGTTTGAGGCCTCATTATAGAAACATGATCCCAGAGTCACTATGACATGATTTATGATGGCTTTGTGAGTTGCTGCCTTCAAGTACTGCTTAATGACTCCGACTTCTGAGTTCAATCTCTCATAAATATGATTCATCTTCAGTGAGTTCTCATTCCTGACCTGTAAACATTAGCCTGACAAAGAAATAAACAAAACAAAACAATAACATGTGAGGCAACAAAAACCTAGTGCATGGTTTATGTGATTTAAGATTTGTTGGTGTCAAAATAATTACTCTCTATTAACACGACCGCTCCTGTAGCATGTGGTTCTTCTGTCTCCTTCCAGCGTTAGAGTTTTTATCTAATTTTAGAAACTGTAACTTCCACTGTGATGGAATGCCAAAATGTTAAAAACAAAATATGCATCTGACCATTTCAATGCAGCACAGAAATCTAATTTTTCCTCACAAGGTCACTTTAATGGAAGTGGAGGAAGAGATTTTTAAGCCATAGAAGTGCACAAATGTTGGCGGTGCTTTCAAAACAGTTGGACCAATTTGTTCCCTCCTTGTCTGGGACTATTCTTGCTTTACACTGACAAACACAAGCTTCACAACAGTCACAACAACCACACAGTCAACCAGGTGCTCTGTTGAATTCTCAGCTCTGCTTGCTGCCACCATCTAACTGACAGTCACTGCAAACACCAGTCACAACAGTCCTGCCTGCGTCGGCACAGAAAGGTGTGACAAACGAAAGCAGAGGCGACGTCCCTGCTGCTCTTTAGCTTCATCTAGACTAGAAGCGTTTGTTGTTACTCTCATCTGCAATCAGGCTTCATCACACATCAGGTCACAGGCGTTCTGAAAAGGTCGCAGAGCACCTTCTTACCTCCGCCTCCACGGGGCGTCACCAGAGAAATGCATCTTGTCATCATCAAACAAATAAAAGACTTCTGTAATTTACTCTCGTACGAACTGGAAAAGGTCCCCAATGAAATGTTAGGGTACGTCCCTAACACTCCAGACTTCACACTCTAGTCATCATTCCTGGCATGTCGCTGGCTTGCAGGATCCCCTGTGGGCAAGTGTTGTTGTCTGTAGCACTGCGAGGAAGCTAACTGTCCAGTCAGTGTAAAGTTCTTACCTAAAGGTGCCCTTAAAACCCACAACCAGCACCATCTTACACACATAACACAGACACTTAATGCAGTAACAGTGTCATACAGAGTGGACAGCATGCTACAGGTAAACTCCTGAGTATAATCAGGCTCCAGGAGATTCAAAATGTTGCTATGAATGCTGTGACTCGAATGTTTAATATAAACCTGCGATCTTTCTCGTTTAAGTGACACCCAGAGTTAGTGATGTCAGAGAGGAGGGGCCACAGATCGACCTCCAGGGACGGGAACATCAGCAAACATGGCATCAAGGAGCACAACATGGACATCAAACCAGGAGAGAAACAGACGTTTTGAGGTGCCCGACATGTAGAATTGGTTGCCTTCCACTGTGACACACTGCACAAGATAACACAACATACCGTCATTCCCAACGCTCGTATTTGTTCTCGACGCCAAGTCTCACGCAGAGCAACGTTTCAGACAGAGGGATTCATTTTGAATGTCTTCCAAGGATAATACTAAAAATATCTTGCCGTCGTGGGAGCTAATTTCTGATTGCTCGACAGTGAAATTAAAAAATTGTACTTGTGTTAAGACTAATGTCTGCCTTGCTTCCACAGCATCTGTTAAGATCATTATGAACAGTTCAAGATCACCCAGCTCTTATCCATATATATTCCAACGGTCACTTTCAGCAGACGATCTAGGAAACCCATCTGTTTTTCACAATGGAAAGAACGGTGGCCAGCTTTTTAAGTACTTTTGTGTAAAACTAGTTTAAAGCTTTCATTTAATTCTGAACAGCTCATGTACATTTGGATTGACTGTGCAGGAAAGCTACCACATGGTGCTAACAGAAGCATGAGGACTGCCAACAGGGATACAGAAATGAGGAAATAAGCATGCTGTTAAAGTGGTTTACATAACACGCATTGCATCCAAATTACATCACTCCAAACAACCTGGGCCAATCATCTCCTGTGTGTCACATGCAAACTGTAGCTAATGCCTGAATTCAAGAAAGTAAACAATCTTGGTTTAAGATAGAGATTTTTAAGTTAGCTAAATTAGGGAAGTTTGGATTACTTTTATGAGTATTTCAGTCTGTCCTGAAACTGTTACAGATTTCAATGCCACGAGCCGTCAATTTGTTAAGTGAACTTAAGGAATTTTTAGCTCGTTGTTCCTGATGATGTTTCTTTTTCTGTGTGGAGACGCCACCACACCATCTCCTCACCTGTGGACCACACAGCTGCTATTTGCATTCTAAGAAATTGTGCTTGAGTCATGACCTTTCAGGAGAGCAGGAGAGGACGCAGGGTTTCAGAATCATATCTTTCAGCTGTGGGTTGATGTTCACCATGCACAGTCTATAGTGGTGGAGGAAGCACTCACATCCTTTACTTAAGTAAAAGTATAAATACCACACTGTAAAAACACTCTGCTACAAGTAAAAGTCCTTAAGTTGTTACTAGAGTGTGTAGGAATAATCAGGAAAATGTACTTTAAGTATTAAAAGTAAAAATCTCCCCTGTTATACTCATTCATTAATGTAAAAGCTGGATTTTACTGGATATTTTATTGGAGTTGGTTGAGGAGCTCATTTCGAAATATTTTATATCGCACTACAACTAATGATTGTTTCCATTCTGGATTACTGTGCTCATTATTTTCTCCGCTAGTCAATCGTTTGGTTTGTAAAAATTCTGAAAATAGGGAGAAATGCCATTGCAATGATCCAGAGCCCAAAGTGACAACTTCACAATATTTGTTTTCGTCCAACCAACAATCCAAAGCTGTTAACGACTGAAAAATACGTTTTGAAAATTACTAAAATAATTACACAGCAAATCCTCACATTTGAGAGGCTGGAGCCACGAAATGCTCTCCCATGAAAATTGGTAGTTGCAAATCAATATTCTGTCAGTTGACTAACTGATTAATTGACTAATTATTTTAACACTTCAACACTTGAATAAATTCTTGGCTAGTTTCAATTTAAAACAACACAAGCAAAAAAAAAAAACCTTTTGTAAAGCAGCTGAAGCTGAAGTGCAGTAGAAGTATCATGAAAAGAGTACAAGTATGTCAAATTTGTACTGAAGCACAGGACTAAATGTGCTTAGTTACATCCCAACACTGATAGCTTTTCATTCAGAGTATCCTGTTATCCAACTATGCACAACATCCTCTCTTCTTAGCTCGCAGTTCCAGTCTGGTTCCTCTTATGTGTGCACCAAAACGCAGACAGATAACTGCAGAGACAGGAACACAGCGGCCTGGCCTCTCTTTCTGTTTGTTTGTGTATACGGCAAGGGGAAGCAAATAGGATGGCGTGTTTTTGTGCTGCTGCTAATTCATCTATAACACCTCCTCAGAACAATTTACTGATCAAACCGGCAGGAGGGAGGAACAATAAAAAGAGGCGTTGGTAATAGAGGGAGACCTCCACATCTGCATGCGGCGGAAAACAACTCGACTGAAGCAACAGTGCGTAAAACGCTTCCTACTAGTCATGCATAGGTTTAATGTTATCTAAATTCCTGTTATCTAAAGTCTTGTTGCACTCAAACATGAAAATTTAATTTAACGCAAAAAGATAAATGAACGTAACTTGTTTCTGGATAACCGGACAGTTTTTACCTTGTTTTTAATAGCTTGCAGAGTCCTGCTTTTACAGATTATTCAGATGAATACTTAGTCAGACTAGTCATAGACGTACTGTATTCATGTGCTGCACAGGCAGACATAGCTTTGTTTTATGGGTCAAGAGACAACGAGGTCGGGAAGCACTGCCTCACACCATTTCATCTTTGTATTAAGCAGAACAGCACATTCATTTTATTCACTAACTGTATATAAATAATGATGCATTATGAGAAAAATAACAAAATGACGATACACCGATTGCGATCAATCCAATAGTGACTTCAAAGCTTTGCTGAATGAGGAACAATAACTCTTTACATTATTCATGTGGGGAAAACAATCAAGAAATCAAAGAAAAGGCAATCTCTACTATAAGAAACCGCTCTTTCAACAAACCCTGGCCTGCTGTGTTTTGTTTTGCGTCGTCCCTGCCTCCCAGTTCCATCGGGCAGTGATAATTCACGTCGGGCCCGCAGCAGCGCTGACATTGTAAGATGAACTGCTCCCAGCTAGATTAATGCCACCAGATGCCAGGCGAGATGCCATATTAATTACCCAGAGATAATGTCAGCACAACCATATGGCAGCTCAACTGGCCATTTAGTTGACAGGGAGAGGTCTTTATAGCAGTGCAAATTTCCTCATCTGCACAACATCATAGCATCACCATATTCTCTCTCTACTGTAGCAACTGGAGCACTTCACATTTGCACATTATTACTTATATTATTGTTGCATTAACTTGGGATCTGTAGGATGTAATGATAGACAGCGATACATTTTTTAAGAATATTCAGTGGTCAAATGTTCTTCAGTATTTATTATATTTTTAACAAGACGTCCCAAAACTAACACTGAATTGACCCCCACTAACAACGACTGTCTGTGTAGCCGAAGCCTGATGTACAGTAGCTCATTCCTGTGTGCTACAGAGGCTTATTGTTGCCCAAAAACTATTAAATAAACATCAGTGAGCCACGCTGTTGCTCTGGGTAACACATAGTCCTGCTGCTATAAATACTCACTAGAGCACCAAAAAATGTTTTAGTCTCTCTTAAAAAAAAAAAACGACATCCTCAGTAGCAAGAAATAGGTTTATTAGTTTTGGTCTTTTAATGGGATTTGCTGACAATAAGACGTACAGGACATCTGCATAGAGAAAGAAATCATCTGTATTCCTAGACATGGTCCCTGAGAGGCTTTCTGATTTAAAATACATACCCCAGCCACCTTCAAGAACATTAAAAGGAATCTCAAACCCTTCCCCTGCACGACTGCAGTGGATATAAATACTGAAATGTCAGTAGAATTTATTTACCAGCATGTGTTTGTTTTTTCCTCACCACCATGCTGACTGTAAAGATCATAAACGATGCAGGCTGGGAATTAATGTCAACGTGAGAAGCGGAGGCAAAGCCCTTTATCATGATTTACAGTTGCACCGCCGGCCCCTTCTTGTTGTGGACTTGTGGATCATTTGCAAAGACGGACCACACTTGCCATCCAATCCAGCCGCCCTCCCACCACCACCGCCGCCGCCCCCGACATCCCCTCCTCACCCACCACCACCGGAGCACCCACCTACCCCACCCTCCAATCCCCACAAATCCGATTTAATCAGACAACTTGTGCAGTGTGGCTCGGAGTAAGAAAAAGGATAATTAGTAAACAGAGGAGCTACTCGCCAGGCTTCATTGGCATTCGCACCGGGTTACTGTGTCGCATTTAAAATGCAGTCTGATGAAGTCTACAGAATCAAACCATTTGTTACTCCTATTGAGGAGGCTTCGGGCTACTGGCAATTAAATTGGAATTAGCGCTGGGGAATGAGATACGGCAGATTCATACCAAGGAGAGGAGGGAGGGAGGGAAATGGAAACAGAGAGAGAGCTCTGTCTGGACCTGGCTCGGCTCTACACTGGGTCAAATCTGGAAGTGATTTGGTTTCCTTTACTTATGTTTATTTCCTGCATGACTTCAGATATCATTTTTATAAGCAAAACCCTCCACCCAGCCCCAGAGTCTCTCATATATCTCTTGTTACTTAAGTAATAAAACTGATTTCTATACTTCTAAAAAACTAGATGAACAAAAGTGCTGTTTTATCAAGAAAAAAAAGGGGACTTAATATCTTTAACTTGGTTGTTTCCATATATATAAATATGTCAGACAAAAACAAATATATGACTGCACTTAAAATCTCCGAGGGAGAGAGTGAAGAAACAAAGAGATGCCATTTGCTCTGCCACAGCTGACTGGGCACAGTGCTGGTCCACTGGCAGAGGGAGGAAGAGAAAGGAAGAAGGGATAGATGAATGGATGGAGGGAGGAGGAGGGGGGCAGATAAATGAAGTGGAAATGAGAGGGAACAGCTCCTGTGCTACAGCTGGCCTCCCTAACTTTCAGCCAGCCTGGCCATGACAACTGGCTCGCTCTTCCTGTGACGGTCGGAGGGGGCCTGTTTCATCGGGAGGGGCCCGGCCTGCTATGTACGACTGGTAAAGGGCCAATAGGCTATAATCATGGGAACATGGACATATGACTCGACCAGAACAGTCCATAAACTGGAGTCTGGTTAGATTGGGCTTTTGAAGGCTTGTTCATCATCACACATGTAGATTGTGTCAAAATGTTCTTGTACAGAACAAATAGTATCGAGACATCAGTCACTTCAATGTCACTTTAGTTGTCATGGGTAGAAATACTCAGCCAGTGAAAACAGACCTTTGAGAAGAGCATTGCCACGTCTGAGCAAATTACCCCTGATGTCATCAGAGTTATCTCATCTTAGGCTTAGAGACTCGTCTCCTTTATTTCACCAAACTTTACTTAAGTGGCAAGGCAAAGTCACTGACCTGCTCTTTCAAATACAAAATGCATCTTATTATGCATGACGTGAAATTAGCACATGAATATGAAAGTATATGCACTTGCAAGTACTGTCTGTGACTTATGCTGCTTTTAAATGTCCACACAGAGTGACACATTATGTAGTTTCTCAGTTTTATGTGACTAAATGTACCGTGTGTGCCAATGTCACCAAGACAAATTCCCGTACATCTAATAGCGGCTGCTAATAGAGCATTCATGTCAGTGCTGAATTAAAATGTGTAATAATTAATTTTCATTGTGACCTTTCTGAAATAGCAACAAAATGTGCTTTTAGGGAAAAAAAACAGTAAGTTAGATGATCATTATCATAGTAAAGTATGTGCCTGCGCTCATGCCTCTGCCTACATAAATGCACATATGCACTCATATGCTTCATTCTCAAGGTTAAATACAAAGATGTTGTTCAAGCGAAGTCCATTACTGCAGGAAACCAATGAAAATAAATGACAGCATTCAGTAGGAGGTTCGAGTATCCCATGGAGAAATTTGCGCAGCTCAGTCATTTGTATACCCAGTTTTCTCCACATAAAATGCTCAATTGTGTGTTTACAGATGAAGCACCACATTTGAATGCAGCCCTATTTTTCTCTTTAACAGGAAATGGAGACATTTTCGCTCTAAATATATCGGTGAATCTGTCGGCTGATGTAAATCCCTGTCACCAAGATTAATGATGTTGAACATAAAAAAAAAAAAATCCTCAGATCTTACTCTGAGACATTGATTCACTGGGTACAACAACAAGGGCCTTGCAAAACCTACAAGGAGCTTCATGCTAACGTAAACTGCCCCCAACAACAAAAGGACTTTAGCATTGATAGTTAACACTGACAGGCCAAAATGACTTAAACTAACCCGATCTAAAAGACCTGAAGGCTAATTTAGGTTTTCTTTACAGTTTAAGACAAGATGAAAGGAGGAAAAAGCAGGAAGAGTGTCCCAGACGGATTCAAAAAGTGCCAAAAATGCCACCTCAGATTGGCTGTGTGTCATGTCTGGACAAATTTATTACTTTCTTTTACAACTTTGTATGCTGATAATGTGCCGATTGGGGAACTCCTGCAGTTTTAACACTTGCATCATTTCCTTCCTCTCTGATCACTGTGTCCTCCCGTACAGCCAAAAAATATAGATATGCTGTTTACTTAAACACCTTAAAAAGGACCTGTCTGTACCCCCCCCCCCCCCCCGCCCCGCCCGCCCGCCTCACATCTATAAAATTCAAGAAGCAAGTATAGCAGATTATCTTCAAACATCGTGTTTAGCCAGTTATCCAAACATGAAATTAAAGATAATATCAGCCCACTCTCACCAAATACATACAGATAGAAAAACATCCTTTTCAACAAAATATATGCTTGAAATATAAAAAGGAAAGGGTATTTTAAAAAATGCTTCCCATGATGTTTAAAGTGGAGGCAGGAAATATGAAAGTCTATCACCTGTTGACTTTATGAACACACGTCTTGTGTCTTCAGGGCTTCAGTTCAAAAATATTTAGGGTTTTATGGTTTTATACTGGGAGCTTTACCTACACATGGATTCGGGAAGGTAATATTGACTCGAGCAGATAATTCCTGGCACAAGTTTTATATTTATATTATATTTTTACATTCAGTCGTGCTGTTTCATGTTCGGCATACAAGAAAAAAAATCACAGAAGAACTGAAATGTATTCAAAAAGCTCCAGCTGTGACCTTCGATGCAAATTGCTTATTATTTGGTCATTATTTCCACCGTTTCTATGATTCTATTAAGTGCTTCTGATATTAGACAGGATGTTAAGGCATTTATTTAAGTAAAGTTAAAGTTTGTGCTGCTTATTCTTACCTGAACAGTAAAGTTAAGGGCAAATTCTGCTTCAGGCAAAAAAAAAAAAAAGCTTTTAACAGCCCTGAGCACTATTTTATTACTACTATTTTCTTTTCTTTTTACTATTTTATACCGTCTTGGTGCAGTTTTGGTGAGATTCTTTTAGTTTCATCCCTGCACCTCTTCTAACACGTGCCGTTATTGCAGTTGCAGGCTGTTCGGAGTGTCTGAGAGTGTTTGTTCTCTCTTGTCCCTTTTTGTTGACCGTAAACTTACAGCTGAGCCTCAAGTAAAGCTCCAAAATCTTATGTAAAAGTCAACAAAGTGACGTTTGCCATTCACAGGGGACTTTCTACTCCCTTAAAGCCAAAAAAAAAAGGGTTTGTGCACCACACGGACTGGGAGTGACTACACCCAAATCCACCCCTGTCAACCTCCCGTCACCCCCCACCTTTACCCGCTGTCCTGCAATGGAATCCCAAATCTCTCCTCGCCTTCCCAGGATTTATTCTTCTCACTGGCCATCTGGACAGTGGGGGCAGACAATGTAAAAGGAAAAGGGGGCTGGGGGGACAGGGTTGCAAACCCACATTAGTCACAGGCTCTTAGGTCCTTCGACCCACACACACACACACACACACACACACAAATACTGAAGCCAAATGACCCCAACTCCCCCTCACTTTTTTCCCTTCACTGTGGCTGCTGACATCGTCTTTCCTGCTGGACAAAAGGCTTTTAGCACCTCACTCTACTGTCCTAACCACAACACGCACACACACACACAGTACCCTCGATCTCTTGTGACACAGACACACTGGACAGGATAGGGTGTTTGTTTTGTTTTCTCAGACGGCTTGGGAGGAAGGGAAGGGAAGGGAGGGGAGGGGAGGGGAGGGGAAGGGAGCGGTGGGGTGGGGTGGGAGAAGTAGAACCAAGGATGAGGGGTTGGGAGAAGGAGCTATCTGATGTGTGTAACTTTAAAAAGTAGAGCAAATCATACGTGAATGCTCAGGGAGAAGCATAGCCAAATCGCTGCTGAATGATAAAGGTGTTAGGTACAATAGGGAGAGCATGCTTCTTGGCCGGCTTAATGTTGTTAACGTAGGGCTTTTGTTGGGAGTCACAGAGGATGAGTACAGGGTTGGAGGTCTGAGAGAAGTCACAGTGCCCTACAAGCATCCATTGTCCGGGAGGTTTGCATTTAACACACATACAGGAGGTTTTCGCCGTAGAAGAAACACAGTGAAAATAACTAAAAGAGCAGGTGAAGGCTGTGCCCTTCTTGTATTGCAAAACACTTGTCAACATGCCACATGGAAGCGGCGGGGCAGTGACACTGCAGCGCTGCACTGTCTACTCTCGGCAACCAGCAGGACTTTCAAGGTGAAAAACAAAACAGTAAAATGAGAATATTGTTCACTTGACACCTCACTTCAACTCAATGAGATCAAGGTGCTGCAATAACAGGCGACAGCAGCCTTTGTGTGGGGCAACAAAAACACTCCCAATATGCCCATATCACTGTGAAGCAAACAATTAGCAGTAAATAAGCAAAGGATGAAACCACGAATGCCACAGCAGTGCATTCAGCCATTTCCAGCCTTCCAACAGTGGAAGTGAACAACAGATTGCACTCAGACTTTGAGCCTGGATAACAAGTGGTGAAGCAGAAACTAACCTAGTAAGCAGTAAGGCTCAGTAGATAAAACAGTAATTTAAGCACCAACGAGCAGTGCTCAGGGTGTTGAGGAACATTTTTAAAAAGAAATACTAAACTGTATTTGAGGATTTTCTGTCTATAACTGAAGTAAACCACTGACTAAGGTGTGCGGGTCATTAGACCTGACTAAAAATGGTGGATGATATTGGTTAAAGGCGAACAGAAGAGGACACTACATTAAATTCTGATTAATGTCAGATTAATATTCCACATTTTGAGGGAGAGAAAAAATCAGGCAAGAAAATAGAGACGTTTTTTAAACAGAATTATTGAGATCGAAGGCAGATTTACTTTTCAAAATTACTATTTTGAAATTCTGAATTTAAGCTCTGAAGTCAGATATTGTTTCTGTTTGAATCCTCATGAATAAAAAAGCACTGCACTCAGTTGGAAGTCTTGTAGTGAATAAAGAGGAGAAATCATTATGTTTTGTTTCATATTATGCTCTATTACCAGATATCGTATACACGCCTTGAAACTACCTGCTAAACTGCGAATAAAAGACTAAAAATAAATTGTATTACACACTAAACAACACAGCATTTAAAACACACAGCTTCAGAGTTTCCTCTCCTCAGACAGTATTATATTTATTGTGTTGAAATGGTCGCAGTCTTTCAAGGTTTATTTCTAGAAAGCCATATTGGGGGTAGTGGAAGTTAGGAATGTGGAAATTTTTAGTAATTTTGGTTGGTGATTTAAATGAAGTGAGAAAAAGAGATCAAACTCAATTTAATTAGATTTAATAAATAGGTTCAGTTGAGTTAATTACAAACTACACCACGGTGTGTTTTTAACACAAAAGTCTGAAACAAAACAAAAACCTAACGATTCATATCATTTTTAAGGCCCCATTTGTGAGAAACATCTGGCTGATAACACTCACTTACTGTGATGTATGTGTATGGAGTCAAAGTGGTGATTATAGGTATTAAAAAGGCGTTCAGGTGGGTTTACTGCATCCCACCAGAGAGAACTTTTAAAATATGCACTCATTTTATGTGTCCATTTCCATCGAACAACAGATTTAAATTTGCTTAAAGTGCTTTTAATGCCATCTCCCAAACAAATGGTGAATGAATGCAATAAAAGGGAGTTCAGGCAGCTGTGACCTTGGAGCCAAACTGCAAGTGGCCGACATGACTTTGTGGGCTGGAAGAAAAGCCTTTATTTATAGATCTGCTGTTTGTCGATCAAACTCCATCGAGGGGAAAACGGCAGCCATCGGAGAAGAGGAGGAGGGAAAGAGAGAGAGAGTGTGTGTGTGTGTGTGTGAGAGTTGCTGGGAGGGTTGCTTTTTGAAGAACTAATACAGTGGTGTGCCTCAATCTCACTTAATTCCATTTAAAGGAAATTGATTTGGAGGTCGGGGGGGATGTGAGGGGAGTGCGCAGGGTTGCTCTCTGTCTCCATTACGATTGTGATGAAGTCTTGGCCTCGTTTCATTCATTTATGTCCTTTGGTGCTGCTACATACAGTAGTGTGCTGTTGTGCTATAATATACAGTAATGAGGGGAAAAAAGGGATGAAACTTTAATAACCCTTGTGGGGGAAAGTGGCTCGCCACAGCAACAAGTAGCAGGAAAAAAATGGAACATAAATATTAAAACAGAATATAAATAAGGATTACAGCCGACTATGGTTATGCAGCATAAATACATGCAACCGCTAATATCTACTGGATATAATATAACATCCACTGGACCATGCATGAGTACTATGGGAGAAGGATGCAATGCAGGATAATGTGCTGCAGAACAACTCCCACTCCACTTCAGACCTTTTATCTCGACTGTCTATTTCATAGCAAAAAAGGTTTTTAAAACATTCTGGAGAATTGTAAAATTATTAATCTTCAAACGGCAAGTTTTATGTGCTGTTATTTAAAGTTTGGAAGCTTATTTGTCAATACAGTGGGTGCAATTAATAGCAATATAGTGCAACTTGCCTGTTTTGTATTAAATATTGGATTTAAGATCAATAAAATATTTAGATTTAGTCTTTATTGTCCCACAGGGAGATTTGTTTTCACAGTCCGCTCAACAGAGAAACACACAGATGTAAATGCAGCAGCATACAGATAAAGACATTACACTGTCTCCATAAATGCTTTCATAAATCCAGGCACACAAACATTGTCAGTGAGGCAGTTTGTTCAGTGTTGCAGTGGCAGAGGGGACAAAACTCCAGCTGAAGCGAGCTCTCCTCCATCTTAAAGTCCTGTCAACCCGTCACCTTAACTGTATCTACTCACAGGTGAAACTGTCACTAAAGGTTCACTAGATTTTTAAAATGTGGACCGGATTCAAAATAGCCCCCGTATCTCCAGGTCAACATACATTTTGCTCTGATCTTTTTTTTTCGTTTTTCAAAATTCTCATTATACTATAAACATTAACCAGTTTCCTTTTAATGATTTAGGGGGATATTGTATCACAATATGTATTTAATTCATATTTAAGCTTAAGAAAAACCCCAAATAGAGCAAAATAGTCACAATAGTCTAAAATAGTCTTCTTTTTTCTATTTTTTATATTCTTTTATTGCTGCAATCCTCATTAAATGTATTACATAATAAGAAAAACTCTATCATTAATTAATTAATTCATTCATTCATTCATTATTTTTCAAGTGAATTACATGACTAAGGACTTTTCCACAAAGAAAATAAGCTGCTTGTGTTATACTGTATAGATCACCATTAAAATACAACATCACTGCCTGAGCTCTTTGTATAATTCATCCAGTTTCAACTGTGAACAGTCAAACTGGTGAGAGGAGAACAAACTGGATATGCACATACTAATAATTGCTAATCCACTCCTCACATAAAGCCAATATTTCATTATTGTATGACAAAGACAGAGAGAGAGAAAAAAATCACACCACATATCTAAATTGTGGCTTTGATTTAATTCCTATTTTCATCTTTTCACCAGGGAACTCCACTTCACAATATCACTGGGCAGCTTGTAGATGTAGTCATTTTGCTGTGTGCACGCTCAGGCAGATGAGAGCAGGGGAGGCTTGTGTTTTCTACATTTGTAGGGGAAAATCAAAGGCAGCTGAGAAACTCAGTGAGGCTCAAAAGCTTCTCAGACAGAAAGCGAGAGGAGAGAAAACAAGCATATTCAGTGCCAGGACTGTTAACAACCACCTGTATCGGCCCACCTGTGGTTTCTAAAATAGCTCACACAAAGAGCTGGTACCCCGGAGGACTTAAAACTAATCCTAAAATTATCTTTGAGAAATAAAGACTTTTATTTCATCTATAATGTTACTACTAATGTACATGATGAACAAAAAAGTAGACGGATACATCAGTCTCATGTAGATTGATATGGCTTCACCATGAGCACACACAGCTACACATTCATACTACAATCCAAAATGCTGCTTAATTCCATTGAGCTAAGCTGAATATTCTTTCTCATGATGATCAAATTGGGATTCACTGAAGGCAGAAATGAAATCATTACTAAAAGACCATCATCTTAAGCCTCCATCTCTGGAGAGAAGTGAGAAGCCTGCTGCCCCAGATTGCCTAAAAATGCAGATAAGAAACAATCCTGCACTAGAAATTGGTCCTGCAGGACTATTACATTGGAGAGATTAGTGGAAGATAATCATATAATGGCGATGATAGCACCGATCGCAACAAAACGACCCCATAAAGTCACCTCTGAATAAAAAGCAGGGTGATACAGATGAGTGGGAATAAAGCAGTAAAGTGCTTGTGCTGGGTAGCATGTGTGAGACAGCTGTGTGCGGGGCTCAGTGCTGCCTATCACCAGCAGGGGGCGCTCCTCTGTCTCCACACACACTCACTGGTTCCCACTGGAGAGCCAGAGCAACAGGGAAGAGGAGAAGTCCTCATATGACCTTCCAGTTCACAGGAGTTTGAAAAAAAAAAGCCTCTTATATGGTATATGGTAAGACTTAACAGCCTCAGTGTCCACCGCTGAGACAGTTAATGGCTGAGAATGGAGATTAGAAAGTAGTTTAGAGGGTCAGGTGTTTGTTATGGAGCACTGGGGTCACTGAGGGTGAATGTGTTTCACTAACATGGGCACAGGCTGACGAGCACAGTCTTGTTAAATTGAGGTATACACTAGAGATGTTTTAAAACAGCCATCTTAACAAGAGACCTGATCTGATAGCAGCCTCGACTTTTTTTATTCTGCCGATGATGTGAGATTATTTCACTTCTTCTCAGTGCATTTTGTCTTCTTTTAAGACTGTATGAAGCACATGACTGCCAAAAAAAAAATGACTTCATGATGGACAATGCTTTTAAAAAACAGTTTACATTTGGCCCCACTGTGTTTATTTAAAACAGGTTAATATTGAGATCTTCTGAAATCATTTTTTGTGCATCTTTTGAGCAGACTGTTCTAAAATGCTAAAGGAAACTAGGCCATAGCAGCAGCAAATATTAATTGGGTGCATCAAAGAGGAACAAGACAAATTAAGTGGGGGGTTACAGAAACATTCTCGACCAACAAGTAACTAAGTTTGTGCTGAAGAATTAATGAAAATGTGCAAAAACCATATCACTGCTATGCTATAAGCTATATTCTATAAATATATTGGCTTGTGATCAGACACACACACACGCGCACTTAAGAATTAACTGCAGAGTAACAGGATGGTAATATATTTAGTATTGTGGCAGTAGTTGTCAGGCCAAACTGGGAATTATTTTGTTTCATGCATTTTTTCCATCTAAAGAAAAAGAAGAAAATTTCAATGCATCAAAAACCAAAATGCTGCTGAATAATTTTGGAAAAAAAGACGGCAAACTAAAGAATTTGATCTCACAAAATTCAGACAGAAAGATTCAAAGGCTCCACGAAGAACTCCCATAATATTTTAGGCTTTGTTGAATGACCTTCATTGACTCTATATGGTGTCTTCTAAATGACAGGGTTCACTTAGGAGGTGCTGTGACGGGGAAACCTTTAAAAGTGAATAGGGGTTATTAAAGGATAAGGACAGTGTTTTTCTAGATTTTTTCAAAAAAGCACAAACCAGCAGCAAACAACGCATTAGTCCATCCCTAAAACAACTCAACTATTCCCTTCTGCAGCACTCAGGCCTGTGTGTTCCCTCTAAGAATGTAAAACTTTAAAAGCAGCTGTCAGAAATAAAGTTTTGTTGTGACTTCTCTGATGCAGATGATGGGAGGAAAAACGTCTGCTGACAACGACTTGTTTCATGATACCACAGTTTCAAAAAGCCAACGTAACGTAGCGTAACAGCGGTGCGCTGTAGTTTGTAGTGAACGTTACTCAAGCAGTAAAGTATATTTCTCAGGGACTATTTTCTGCTGCGTATTCATACATGTTTGGTTATCTTGTGGACATGTGGGATTCACCCAAACTGAACTACAGCGTGTGCTCAGCGTGGCAAAGAAAGAACATATCACCCTGTGCAACAAATAGGCTCACTGACGTTTTTTTAATAGGTTTTTGGACAACAATGGAGCTCCACAGCACACAGGAAGAACCCACATTAGGATTTGACTGCACAGGCGATACTTGTTGGTAGGATCAATTCAGTGGTTGACAATAAGAAAAAGCAGAACATTATCAGCTTTTATCTTGCAGAAAGATTTTGTGATGAGCTTCTTATTTGCTCCTTGAGTGTGATTAAGAACCATCAAGGATCTTAATGACAGACATTGTGAGATTTGAGTTTAATGGAAAACAATGTATACCTTGATGTCAACATCTTCCCACTGTGTCTTCCTCATCTCTTTGTGCTGCCACTGTGTCTCTGCTCCATCAGCTCTATCTTTAGCTCTTCCTCTCTTCCTCTACCTCTCTGTCTTCAGGCCATATTTCTCCGTGGACAGAACCCAGGAAATTATAGTGTGGTGTGGGAGGGAGACACCACGAGCTCTCTGACCCAGACTTGCTGCTATAAATCCACACTTTTTTTTTTTTTTGAGGGGGGAATTCTCCCACCTTGACCCCCTTCGCTTCCTCAGTACATCTGGCCTGCAAACAAGTTAGCTGACACTCTCGACAGCAACACACACCAGACACAAACACAGCCTCTGCTCACACACTTGGGTGGGCAGGAGAGAACGCATGCAGCAACCAGAAACAGAGCCGGCGTTTCTGACTTCATACACATTCACATGTGACTGAGCAGCACTGTGGAGCCACAATGTGCTGGTTTGTAATAAAGATTCTGTCTGTGGACACGACACACCCTCAACAAATTTCATTAACTGAGCGTGAACTCAGTCAACACTGATCATGTGCTGTCAACAAAAATGACGTGAACATTACATTCTTCTATCACTAATCCAAAATCAAACACCCCCAGAAAGTAACAATCTTAAGTAAAAAAAGCTCCGACTACCACCTGTTTTAAGTGCGTCCTGCTTCATGTACTGGCTTTGTGAGAAAAACCAAGTTAAGTACAGAAGGGTGTTACATGGATGCCGAAGAAGACTTTGTTTGAAGTAGAAAATACTCAAAGAGAGAAGAAACTTGTATCTCACCGTGTCCATGAAACCAACAACTTTGTCCTCAAATAAACTCCCTTGACTTCTACAGATGATGACGGAGGAGAAACCTCAACAATGTTTGACTTTCTGTCCCTGACAATAGATAGAAATCTAATAGAGACACACACATGTCATCAGTACCTGCTGGACAATGGACACTGCTAGCTGACAATAGATGTCAGCACAGACAGACACACCGGATTAGCTGCCCCTTCTATTAACTTTTACTTCATTGTGTACTTCATTCATGTATTATATACCTCAGATGCAAGACTGGTTTCGCATTTCACTCATTTTCTGTATATTTCTGTTCATTCTTCGTATTCATTTCTTTTAGAGCTGCAGCTGCTGGAGACTGGTCAGTGTTATTCCTTCAGACGTTTGTTAAGTTCAAACAAGAACTAGTTCCTCACATTTACTCGAACAGAGAAGTATATACATATTAAAAAAAGACCTTGTGTGTACTTATTGGTGGTGCACAAAGCACAAGCTATGGTCTCCAGTGGTGGAATCCAGGACTCAAAGCGCTGCATTTTGGGATGTTTAAAGACAGACTTTCTCTTTTATTCCCTCCCTTTCTACCCTGTTTAAGATTCCTGGCCTTTCACCTGACCCCAGGCCTTAGCCAGGGCAGTTGGGGGAGCTGGTTGGTTGCGGTAGTGGGGGGTTAAAGTGTAATCCTGGTCCTGTGACCACAAAGGCTTGGCCCCTGAGGGCCAAGGACCAGCCACATTTTCTGAATTGCAACGTTATCCCTCAGCAAACCCTTCGGACTGAATACATATCAAAGGATTACATTGCAGGAATCTTCTTTGCTCTGGTGTTTAAGGATGGCCATGAAGCCCAAACTATTCCCTCTTCCCTAAATCAGTTCTGTATTTAGATGCTAGTTAGGTTTTGTTTGTTTGTGAGTCTAGTTTGAAAACTTGTCTGCAGCACCAGAAGGAGCAGAACATTTTTTTTTCATTATATCAATGCCTCAGTTCAACAACTTTCACATCAATCTCTTAACAAGAGTAATTGCCACATAGCATCATTACAACTGACACATATTTTAAAGCATTCAGATGCTGATATCTGGCTGCTAGTATACTGCTAATTGCTTGCTTAAGTAATCCATTAAGGAGTGTTTCTACAACAGCTTGCATGCTCCATTATCATTAGTTTTATTCTGAGGAAACCTTAACAAACCCCTTTCAACAGCACTGCGGCTTGGCCCTGAGCGCCTCTTTGCATTTCAACCTAAAGAATTTGCTTTTTTCTTCTTTTTTTTTTTAAAGCAGCAACTTCAGAAGATAGAGAGAAGTGAAGCGAAAGAGAGAAAAGGTTTAATTGACGCCTCCCCCATTTTCCCAGGGTGAACACCAGAGGGAGGAGGGATGGGGGAGAAAGAGGAGGGGGGTGATGTGACACTGCTCTCCTGGTGTTGCGACTGTACAAAAGGAAGCAGATTTGCAGAGGAGGTGACCCCTAACCTCTAAAGCTTCAGAGAGGGTCCTTGGTGGCCCCAGCACCACCCAATCAATCACCTCCCAGAGCCTGCTGGTCAGCCGGACTGTAAGGGGACACCACAGTCGGACCACTGGACCCACCCCCAGACATTCCTTAGTAGGAGACCTTTTTACTGACCAAGGGTGGAGGGTTCAAAAATAAAAGCTCAAGATTTTTCAGTAAAAATCTACTTGTTCCATCCTGTCAAACTCCCTAACTTCATCCTCTTTGTGTCAGGAAGCTGTGATTGGAAATCTTCTCTAAAGTGAAATTATCCACAAAATAAAAAAGTGTTCATTCCACAAAAAGCTGCCAACAATGGTTAAACCCCTAGACCGCATTGACATGCAGCTCATCATTTTGCTTTTAACTGGTGCCAGAATTTTCATTAAAGCACTCAAACTATTTACAGCGATTCTCAAATGATTTTATCTCTTTTAGTTGTAGAAAAGTTGCTGCATTTCCTGCTGTTTGCAGTAAACACCTCTGTTGCTAGTAAACGCTCTGAATATGCTTCTGCTATTAAAGAATAATGTCAAAAACTGAAGAAAATGTCACGCAAACACATCAAATCACTGCTAAATAAAATGATCCTGTGTTATCTCTTAGCATTTTAATGATCAGATTTTCATCCACGGCTATTTAGTCTAAATTAGTTTTATTTAATCAGTCCAAATAAATGGAGATAAAGTCTTGTATTTTGACATGCTTCTAAAAAGACAACACAGGGCAGCTAAATATTTGTGTAGACTAGATTCACTTTTCCAGCATATTTAAACCACATTTGATAATTTGAGTGTAGAAATGAAAAAAAAATTTGTATCTTTACAAAATGTAATGCAGCCTAAAGTATTCTTTTATTGTAACAGGCCTTCTACTCTACTTTGGATTAGATGCATATTGTAGTGTATTTTTTATATTTAGTATAATTCAATGGAATTAATAAAAAACATCTGGATAAAATTACATTTTATCGTTTTAGAAGTCAGACTGTATGCAATGGTATTTTTCCACTACATAATAATGGATGTGGAGCCTGATTGAAGCCCTCTATATCACACCTATCATTTCTTATTTTTTCTCATATTTGAGCGCATGTAAAAGGTAGAAAGAAAATATAAAATTAAATATCACTAAGTCTTACATTGTTCCACAGCTGAGCCTCATTCTTTGTTTTTCGTACCATTCATCGCCTACACTTGACGAGCTGACTGTACCATACCTCTGTGCAGGAGACGTTTGATTTTCTTATGTAGTAATACTGTTGCTCCCAAGCTGTTAAAGTTAGTCAAGGTCAGTGTACAGTGAACAGCTGGCCACTGACTTACGAGTGTGTTGCTGACACCACAGAGACTTGGCATATTTACTTGTGAATAAATACATAATTAAATGCTAAATTAATTTTCAAGCGAACATTTACATATTAGAGTCGGGGGAGCAGCAATGAAGGGCAGCAAAGACAACAAGCAAAGGTGCACAGTGATCACGGCCTTACTGGTATCACTGGGAAAAATATCATCATATGACTGATATTCCCTCCACCGTCTGGAAAAAAGGATCAGAGCTTTTAATGCTCTTAAATAAGTCTGGGCTTTTGCACGGAGAAAGAGCTCTGCATTTCATTATAATGTTTAATATGCACGACTGACACATTTTCCACTTTCATTATATGAAATCATTCATATTCAACAATAACTCATATTGTATTCAATAATGCAGATCATTGAACTCTCATCTGGTTGCTTCACCCACATTCTCATGACGTTTTTTTTTTTTTTAGAAAAAAAGATAACTGAAACACTCTGTACTCTCTGCACTGATGTCATGTCAACATTTGCATCACCTTACTCATAATTTGATAACAAAAACAAAAGGGATCCGAGCTCACTGGGCTTTGAGCAATCTTTGACCTCCAATCATAGGCAAGTCAGACTGTAAACAAAGGCTTGTCAGTTAGATAAGAGTCATGGATCTTGTTGAACCAGTTCAGGACAAACCAAACAGACCATAATTATGAATGACCTGCGTGATACGGGTCTTAACTTTGATCTGATATAAAGATGACTAAACACTTTAATAACCTGCTCGAGTGTATCAGTCGTCGGCATTTGCTTGCCGGGGAATGTTTCGCAGCCACTTGTGTTTTATTAAATCTGTAAATTAGTTGGAAATTAAATGTTTAACACCTGAACTAGAATTCTGACTTGTTAGCGGAAAAGCTTTGTTTCATGTCAGCTGCTTTCAGACAACCTGAAACACATTAACTAATTTTCCACTCTGTTTATGGCAGCTGCAATCAGGAGTAGTTGTAAATAGCAGGCGAGATTGTGCAGGTCATTATATCTTATAGCCTTTGTTACTCAATTCAAGACAAAAAATTATGATAAAAAAACAATTAATGTACAACTCAGGATGCTGAACTCAACAGCAACTAAGATCAAAGCATTCCTGGTCACAGCATTCTCTCCAAACAGAGCACATAAAATGTGTAATTTGTAGCAAGAATGCCGTCTAATCAGGTGAACTGCTAACACCACACCTGAGCAAACACGCACAGGACTCATTGTTACTATGAGCAACTAATGAAAGAGGGAGTGAAACAAGAAAATTCCAAGAGGCAAACAGTCAGAAAGCATCATACATATGTGTGCTTTTACCTCCACGCACAAATTAACACTCACAGGATGCTCTTTTTCCCCTCACAGAGCTTATCTAGCATACACAAGTGTTTTTTTTGTGGCTGGTTGCAAAGGCCTGACCAGGTGCCATCTATCAAAACAATCTGCTCTCAGGGGGAAACCTGCTATTAACTGATAAGAGTCTGCCCTCTGCGGGGTGTAATGGGTCCCACTTGAGTTTCTTTTCGGAGTATTGTCCTAGCAGGCCACCTCCAAGACAAACCCAACTCAATGACTGCTCTCTGTTTCACTCCTCCCTGTCGAAAGTACAGCAGCTGCTTCAAGCCACCACATGGTCTTCAAGAGCCAAATTCAGCCAGGCCAGTTGAGGTGAGAGACGTCACTCCTCTGTAGCTGAGACACGTCATCACAGTGAAATCAATTTTTTTTTTTTAACAGATTAGCACTCTCCTTCACTGAGCAATATGGGATGCTGTTTAAAAATAAGCTATATCGTCTCCTTGCTGTTATTATGTGCACATACGTTTTAATGACATGACATATGAGGCCTTTGGTTTGCATCGAAGATCTGTTCGATCACACATCATTTCCCTTTACCACTACTGAATAAGCTGCATAAATTTCCTTCACTTAAATGAAGCACAATGCTGGTTGTAAGTGGAAAGGGAAAAAAAAAATCTGTTTTAAAAGGGCTAAAAAAGGGTTTTTATCATTTTTCAATGTTTTAGTTTATTAACTGTAAGTATACAACATTTAGCATTATTTGAAAGCAAACCAGAAACTGTGATCTTGAAGTCTTCTTCTTGCTTGCCAGAAAGCCACTGACTTACAAATGCATTCCCATATGGTGACAATGCTGCAAACAGTAACAACAATGACACAGTGCTCAGTCATGAAAGCATCATTTTCATCCTGTACTGTAATAAATGGCAACCGATTGCTGCCTAAACTAGGAAAACGGTTTAAAATGCTGAAGAAAACACTAGAACTGAATTTAAAAAGATGCAGTATAAAAGTAGATAAATATGTTAAGAAGTGGAATTCTTTAGTTTGGCTCTGACCTGCTCTATATAAGAAGTATCATGAGATAACAAGGCTGATTGTCTGAGTTTAAAATGACCCCTGGAGATGATTTTCATGCAATACTGAAATGAATGGGAACAAATGACTGCCTGTTGTGGTAGATATTATAAATGAGATTGTCATGGTTTTGTGGTAAATTACCTGAAAACATGCAAAACCCCCTGACCTTTCAGGTTCGAGTTTCTGAGTTTAACATGGTGTAAATCTAGTCAAGCAAAGCTGGGCTTACTGTAGCTAATGTGTATAAAGAGCAAAATATTCTACTGGGAAAAGAAAATCTGGCAAACATCCATGTTTCTCTCCTGGTTGTCCAGAAATAAAACCCTGGAACAAACCCAAAGTACAATTAAGATCCACCCGCCTGGAAATTCCCATTTACCTCCAAGTGTAATGCAGCCTTATTGTTCTATTAGCTCATATGGGCTGCTGTAAATGGTTTTAAAATCAATGGACAACACATAAGCTGGAAATCTAACTTGATATTAAAGCCACTTTGTTTGTGTGTAAAGTGATCCAAGTTGTTCTCTTATAGTGTGGTTGGAAAGTAGCTCATTTCCTCTATAGAGAAATGAAGTCAGCTTATCAACTGGGAGCTGAAATCACATTCAAATTGTGCGATAATGAATTAGGTCTAAAAGTCATTTTCATAATTGGGATTTGTCCAGAATCTGTGCTTGTTTTGCCTCAATCATTTTCTCCTTCCGAGGCAAGACAGAGGAAGAGACAACACACACATACATATGTATCTGTGCCTATGTTATGTTAGAAATGACCAACAGTGACTTAAGCTGAGGGATCCCCTGTCTTCCTGTTTAGCCAGTTCTCTCACTGAAGCTATCTACGGGAAGGCTGCCAAAATGACCCATCAGAGATTGACGGGGGTTAAGCTCCTATAATCAATATGACACTACTAAGTGCCCTTTGATTGAGCTGCACGCAGCGTAAAAGGACATTTCTGTGTGCCCGGCTGCTCTTGCCACCAAGAAATGCAGCATTTGCCCAAAGCTAAACGGTTTTCTGAATGTCATTGTCACGGGTACATTAACTTTTATATGAGTCTGAGAGACAGACTTGGAGTGAGGATGAACAGCCATTTTCATTAGCGTGGCTGCTCTGTGCCATTAAGGGTGCTGTCAGACGGATGGGGACAGAAATGGTTTGCATAGGGGTGCACGAAGCTGGAGATTTCATTCCTTCTCTCAAGATGTACCACAAGGAGCAGCGGCTAAATTTGCCGGTGTGAAACCCCGTGTCACTAGGCAACTGGATCTGATGGCTCCTTTGTTTGGGGTGAAAGGTTGGAAGCACTCGTACTAATCTCCTTGCTTCACAATTAAAGAACACAGGAGAGCTGCTCGAACCTCTTCCCACTCTCAAACAACAACAACAAAAAGAAAAGGATTCAAAGACTCCTCTATTGTCCCTCCTCCTCAGTCCCTACTCCCCCTCCTCTCTCTCCACGCTAATCGAAAGGTATTTGCACTGTAAATTAAAAGGGCCTTCGCGCGTTGCTGTTTTAACACTGACGCGCTCTCCTAAGATGTCCACAAACAGCTCCAATCTAATTACAGAGGGAGATTTACTTCAAATAACACTGTGGACAAAAGAACCCTAGCTATTGTTGACGTGGGGCCAGTGTTCCACATCTCTTTCTCTCTTTCACTCTCTTGGGCGAATCCTTTTATATTCAAAGTCCTCGTCTTGCCAAGGTTAAAATGCGATGGGATATCTGAAAGTAGGGGACCTCCTGACAAAAGCGGCCTTTTTATTCCCCGGATGGCAAAGGCCCTCGTAGATTTCCACTTTTCTGTCTCTTTCCTTATCTATCCTTTTTTAACCAAGCAGATCTTGAACAAAGCCGCAGCGGCTGACATGCAAATGTAACGGGGGAGAATAGCGGCATCCAAGGGAGTTGAGATTGTCCGACAACGGGACGTGCTCGCTGGGGTTGCATTGTGACGTACGGCTGAAACACATCCTCAGGGTCGAAAGAGGGAGTAAGAGGATGGTGGATATTGGCTGGCCAGATTTGCAGTGTGTCCTGCTGACTTCCATTTTATGGCCCGTGAATCGCAGAGCCCTCTGGGAGTCTATAATCCGCCCCCCCCCTCCAATCCTCCCACTGCCCATACCACATCATTTTATTGGTCTCTCTGGATGTGTGGCTGCTGTCCCTGGTTTACAATGATCCATCCATGTGGGGATTCTCCTGCAGCCAGTCTGTTGCACAACTACGGACATCCCAATTTGCTACTGGATCCCACCCACCTACTTCCCCCACATAAGAATACTACCTCCCTTCCTGACATGCTGTTGTCCCATGGTTTCCTGTGGCGATGCCTCAAAGCGACTGTGCCCACCATGACACTAAGCCGCGGCACTGAGGCTCTGCAGTGCAGAGGCCCAGTTGGGTATTTCTCAATGAATGAAGCTGGGTGCTGGGTAACGTAGCAGTGCCAACTCTCATTCACACATTTTATCTCATTTACACACAAACCACACATCCCCTATTCACATAGGGCACTGTGCATAGCATTTATTACTATGGCGGATGATTACCACCGGGTGTTGGTCACACTGCAGCCATGAACAGTATTCATCAGCCAAACGGAGGGTCTTCCTCCGCCTGGAAAAACTCATTTAGATCTTATCTGGGAAAAAATTTGTTTGCCGAGGGAGAAGGAGGATGTTAGTAGCAGGAGGAGTGACTGTAGTCTAGCTAGAGCCGCTTGATTTAATTTAGCCACCGATAGTGTCTCTGACCACTTGCACTCTTCTTATTTTGGAAGGTGAGTGAGAGTGAGTGCCAAGGAGGGGGAAATGGAGGGAGGCAAAGAGAAGGAGGTATTTGTTTACAGAGACAGAGGTAAAGGGAACCATTGGGTTTTAAAAGATCATCTTACAAACAATTCAAGAGAAAACAGATATCATATAGTGCAACAACTTGTGCGAATATAGAGTAAGCTGTGACCACCCTAAATATCTAGACAGAAACCACTTACTATTGATTTGATTGATTAATTAGTTGACTGACAGAAAATTAATCAACAACAATTTTGATAAGTGAAGTCTATCATCCAGCAAAAGTAGGCTACCCCCCCAAAAAGGCTGCTTGGTACAGTTTTCAGAATTTACTGCTTCAGTCTAACATACGTATACATTGATTCCTTTTGACTAAACAGGCAATTTGAAGGTGTTACAATGGATTTTGTGCCATTTTCTATTATTATCTGAAATTTTATTGTTTAGTTTGAGTAAAACAGGCTAAAGAACATATTTGCCATCATGTATGTTGAGCCTGATTGACACTGAACATGAGGCCATAGATATGTGCTCTGCAGTCTTTCGCCTGTTTGTGATATGTGATATGTGATATGAATAGAAGAAGATGTTCATCTCTGTATGTCTCTGCCTATCTCAGTGTTGACCTGGCAAGGTGAACGTGGCACCTGATACCGGCTGTGACCCAAAATGCCCTGTGTGAGTTCTCTGGCCAGCCTGGCACAGACAAACGGGCAGATAATCTGCCTTTCGACCACGGACAGCTTGTTCCATTATGTGTGCTATGCTAAAACGTTGAGTGCTAGCCTGGTGCTAATCAGCATTTTGACTCACCAGATGACACAGACCCAACATGCTAACATTTTGTGACCAAAAGTCATAATGCTAATGCACATCTGCCCAGTGGTGATGAACAGGCTCATAAACATGCTTATTTTCATGGTGATAATTTTCTTCTAACAGTTAACCAGAGTTAAGAGTGAGCAGTAGGTCGAGTGGAATTAAATTCACTCTTGCAGGGTCCGTTGGGGTCGTGTGCACCTATGTGTGTGTGTGTGTGTGTGTGTGTGTGTGTGTGTGTGTGCATATCAGTGTGTGCATTGGCAACATGTGTGGCGCTGCCTGCCTGGGCTGGAAGAATATTTGCTTTGCTTATCGCCACCCTAATGCTCACTGACAACTTAATAACATCACAATTAACTAAATGCTAAACAGATGCCAATGTTGGACTAATGTGATTGAGACAATCGGCACTTTTGACGTGACCCCTGTGTAGTGCTGCCATTGGCTTAATTTGCTTGAGTGACATGACTGGACGGTGTGTGTGCGTGTGTGCTTGTATTTGAGTTTACTAATTGCCAGGCCACCGATGTGAACAATTTACGAGGAAGAAAGACGACAAGGAAGAAAAGAAATGATGTGACCAATGAGAGCCTCAATCATAACCTTGTTGTACTCCCTTTTCCACCTCTCCTCTTTCTCTTTTGCTTTTCCTGTCTCTCCTCTATTCTCCCTCCCTTTCTGTCGCTCTCTCTCGCCAAACTATTTCTGGCTTGAGAAAAGAAAGTGTTTACTCTGCGGCAGAGGCCTGCTGGAATCACGCTGTGTTCCCACTGGCTAAACCCACTATTGCCACTCCATGGTTTGCATATTTTCCCTGTATTACAAGACTTTAAAAAAAGGACGGAGGGAGATAAAGAGAGACAGAAGGAAAGAGAAAAGAGTTAGAGAACAACCTCCCCCTCCTATTATAAGTGAGTTTTCTCTGGCACTGCCTTGTGTGTGTGTGTGTGTGTGTGTGTGTGTGTGTGTATGTACATGGAGAGGATTCATGTATAAACAGGAACGCCAACAGTCGGACAACAAATTCTTCCGAGGCTTGTGGACTCCGAACCCATTTCTACACGGGTCACATGGGAGATGCAGTCTCAGTCGTTTCCAGCGCTACTCACAGCTCATGTTGAATAACAGGCAACTGCTCATACTGAATGCGGCCTCAGTCTGGCAGATGAATGTGCAGATTGCAGTGCAAATTACAAAGTGTGCACTTGTGGATATATATGGTTCAGATTGGCAGTTATAGAGCCTGCAGAGCCTGTAAAATGCATGAAACCCTTGTAATGAAATCTGCATTTTTTTTAGAAAATCAGCCGACAGATGAAAATACAGAGGAAAAAAGTACTTTCACTTCAATTTATTTGCTTTCTTTTTGTTTGTGAGCCACTTTCTCTGTGCACATATTCTGACCTTTTTCTTTTCTGCACCAGGCTACAGTTTAATCAAGTGGAATGTGAGTGTGGTCGACCTTACCAATAAAATACAAGAGCTATAAATTATGGTAGGGACCAAAACAATCTAATGGAAAAAAGAGATGAAGATAGCGGCAGAGGTGTACAGATAAAGACAGAATGAAAAAACAGCTTCTCAGAGTTCAGAACTGTCTTGTACGGCCCGACGGGGAGAGGCTTTACTGGAAATGCAAATTAAAAATGACACTTTGGATGTGGCCATGTTTAAATGAGCACTACAGTTTCACAATAGGTTATTATGGTGTGGAACAAAATCCACATTAAAACAGCTTTGGCAACAGCTTACAGCTGATATCAGAAAGAGTGACACAGTGACACAGTGAAATGACACACAGTGTATGGCAGTAATGGACAACAACAGCTTTTCTGCCAGAAACACTGACTTCTGAAGACTGTTTGCACTTTGAATAACTGTCCCAAGATTCATGAAGCAGATGCATTAATGATAATCCATATTAAACAATAACTAGCTCCTTAAATTTTTACTGATCCTTTCAATGGAAGAGTTCACATTATGTATTGAAGCCCTTTATTGTCCTTGGTTTAAAAAAGGAAAATCCAGGCCTCATTAAAAGATAAAATAATTTTTTTCTGGCCCATAAATTGAAAACCAATGCTATAAATACAACAGCTACATTTGATGCCCATCTTGACATTGAAAAAACTGCTTTAGATAAATAGCCTAACCTGTGTGCCAGTAAAAGCTGCCAGAGGATAAGGAGGACACAGCTGCTTGTATGGCATTTCATGCATGTCATTTTGCATTTTGAACAAAAAAAATCTCTTTGAAAGGAAAAATGCTGCTTAAATAAAAAAAAAACTCTGGCATGCTTTGGCATTTGAGGACATTTGGGCTATGGACCACCATTACATCATGTGAAGTCACTTAAAATCTAATTAAAGTGTTTTTAATATTTGTGCCAAAGGTCTGAGTTGCCCCTGGCTTTGATTATATTAGCTTTCGTCCAGGACTGTTGTACGACCCTGCAGGATGCACTCACGGCGTTCCAAAAACGTGTTAGAGGAGGAGATTTGAAAATACAAATTCACTAGATGGTGGGCAGTCTTCTTATCTGACAATAGGGTTTTTCATCTACCTCACAAGTAGCCAGGAGGACCGCTTAGCAAACCTTGGGTTTGTACTTTTAATATTCTTTAATATGTCGCTTAATCACTCAGAATTACTGCATATTTGGGCTTTTTCTCCTCCATTCAGAGAAAGTCAGTAACTGCCCTTCATACTTGCCTAGACATTTCAAAATAAAAATTCAGTTTGGAGTGGCTTCATATCAGTATGCACATTACATTACGCTCTGCTTCCTGTCAATCAGCAGATAGCCACATGATGAAATAGAAGTCTCCACTAGGAAATCTTCCCTATATGCATGTAGTTTTACATGTTGTTTTTATCTGGAAGGTTGCCAACAGTGCAAAGCTAGAACTTTAAAAAGAGGTGATTTCACAGTGCATATAATGCATGACAATTGAGAGACAATTGGACACAAGACAAAGACTAGCAAAAGGGCTACAACTCTACATGACAGCAGTGTTTTTCTTTAAGGATGAGCGCTCCATGAAAGCCAGACACACTGTGTTCTTTGCTTACAAAAGCCCTGAGGCGAGTCCCAGTTTAGAAAGAGAGAGACTCTGATGTGATGCCATCCAATTTGGGAAAATATGTGACAAAAATTAGCCATCAGTAGATGTAATGCAACTCACAAGTGACTTCGGTTCCTGAACACAGGCATTCCTGTTTTTATTTGAGTGTGTATATCTTGCACTACACTGCTAAAAACAGGGATGGTTTGTAGTGTGTGTGCATTTGCACGAGTTCAGTGGGTAAAAACAGCCACATGATGTTTTGCTGCTAGTTCCCCTGGCATCCAGATCCCCCTCTCTCTCTCCACCCCTCCACACACACACACACACACACACACACCCGAACTTCCCCATGCAAAAGAGCTTGTCCGTTAGGAATGATGACAACTTCAGGAATGCCTCAACAGCCTCCTAACTATGCCATGGTTTTGGATAACCACCCTCTATACGTCCCACATACAGTGCAAGGGCTGTTGTGTAACATAGAGAGGTGGGTGATATACCAAGGGCAGCTCGGTTAAAAGCAAGAGACGACAGACAAAGTGAGAAAGAGACAGAGGTTGAGTCAGACTGCAGCTGATCAGGCCGACGGAGGAGATGCCACAATAGTTCCTATTCAAAGCAGCAAGAAACAGCCACAGTTTCAGAGGCCAAATATTGTCATCAGAGAACATTAGCCAAGGGCTGAAGCGCTGCCAAGAGGCAGGCAGAGATCAAATCTGGCTTTGATGGCCAACAGTAACCCCATGCTCCCACCACACGCCCTCTCTGATGTTTTGTGTCTTGGGTACTGTACACACAGACATTTCTGTATAAATAAATCCGTGTTTGTTAAGCTTTCTGGCTCAAACAGATTTAACACAGTACTGTCCACTGGAGCTGCCTTTGTATCTCAAGTAATTTCTTTTGTTTTATTCAATGTCTGTATAGTCTGCTGGGATACTACTATTTACATTTTCTAGACATATAAAGAAGGTAATTTAAGTCTAAAACCCTGCTAGCAACCTAAAGATTGCCATGTTCATCACACCCCATGACAAAAAATGTTGAACCAGATGAACAACAATAATAATTTTGCTATTCTGAGATGTAAAGGCTCCAAAAAATAAATAGATAAGTCCACAAGGTCATTACAATGAAAACAATTAATCCCCATAGGACTGTGAAATATACGCCCATTAGATTAGATTATATGCTGCGAGTATGTTGACATTTTAGCCTGAGTATCATAGTGAATTTAATGGTAATCTGGCCTGTAATTGAGATATGATGACAAAACTACTGAGTAACCTCAGAGACAGCAAAATGTAAAAAGTAAATTCCAATGGTGTCCATCGCTACAGTAAACCTGTATTTGATTCAGACTTCCCAAATCCTACGACTGGAGGGTCTTTAAGGTGTCACAGTGGGAAGGAACAAAGACATTGTTGAGGGATTTTGAGATGATACTATAAAATATGACAAGCCATAGCTGGAGGGAGTGGCCTGTCAAGTGGGAAATTAACTAAATTGATACGAAATAGGCTCCTTCTGTCTCGTCAGGGCAAAACTCACGATGGACTTCAGATGTTACGTGTCTGCTCTGATGGCAAGCTGCATCAGTGCAGATTTGATTTATGCATAAGTTTCATGAGATATGCAAACGGCAGTACGTTAATGGTGTGTTTCTGGCTTAAAACTCGCTCCTGAGATGTCAGCTGTCCTGACTGAAGAGGACATATACCTGTGGTTGTACCAGTAGATCCCACTGGACAATAGAACAGACAACAACAGACAAGTTCCTGTTAAGTCTCCACAAAGTTCAAGGGAGAGACACAGAGAGGGACTTGTTTGTTAACCCCCTCTCCCTCTCACTCTCCCTCTCACTCTCCCTCTCACTCTGACTCTCACTCTCATCTCATCCGTTACTCCCCTGCTGGAAATGCACCAACCAGCTAAATGCTTTCAACCTTCAGCTCAGTCCTGCGCTGAGTGCATAAATAATACTTTGAATGTCACCATATGTAATGGCGCACACACACACACACACACACACACACACACACACACACACACACACACACAGACACATCTAGGCAGCAATAAACAAATTGTCTGCCACAAATGATACAGGCTCCTGTGTGGAGGATTTGACGGCCAAATGAAAGAACTAATTCAACTGAATTGGATTGGATTTTGAATTAGTTTTTGTGTTGAACAATACATTTAAAAGGTAATTTTGATATAATGCAATCACTGCTTACATTACAGGAGGAAACATAAAGCGGACACACACAATATATAGATCTGAATAGTGAATGGGACACTGATATTCTCCTTGAGGATGGACTTGCAGTACAAAGAAACGTCTGCATAAAGCTCTGTAGATAACGGTTTATTATTCTGATGGCTGTGACATGCTAAAGGAAATACACAATAATATACAAATTGTGAAATACTACATTGCATAGCGAAACATTAACCTTTAGTTTCCATAATTATGGCAAGAGTAAAGTATATTGATTCTGAGTCACAGTAGTGACAGTAATCAGTGAGTCTGATATTGAAAATGAGTGCCATGCTTTCACGGTGGGGAGTCCAAAATGTCAAGTAGTCAAATCAGGAGCTGGGGACGTCATAATGTAGGTGTAGAGTCACTTAAAGGGCAAAAAGAGAGATTGAAACAGAGAATCATATGGTGCAATGAAACTGCCTTGTCATATTCCACTGGAGCCCACTTTTCAGACTCTGATCCCTCAGAGGGGCTCAACACATGGATGATTACTATACTATTACTGCTGCTGCTGCTGCTGCGCCAGTTGTCTGGCAGGAAGACACGTCTGGCCCTGGCTCAGCTGCCCCCCCACCTCCCCACCCTCAAAACCCAGCCCCTTCCATTCGTTCCAGACTGGAATGCCTATATTTAGAGTGCTCCTTTCCGCTGTTATGGCTGTGGGATCATTAGCCTCGTTTAACCCTTCTTTACCTCCAACGAGCTGATTGGCTGAGGGCATGCCCCTCAGGAGTAGCTCCCCCCCTCCCCCCCAGAATCCTGACCACACCACCCCACCATCCCTTCTCAAAAGTTGAGGAGCAGTTTAGGGGGGCATGAGTGACCGCAAAGAAAAAGTGTAGCCACCCAATGGGATCTGCTATTGAGAGCCTGAGGGTCACGACTTCAGATGAAGGACAAAACACAAGATGATGATAATGATGATGTGCGGCTATTTTGGGGATTGGTTTCTGGCTTGACTGTGCATTGGAAGCACTCTTTTCTCTCTTCTCACGACTGACAATCTTGTGCAGTGGCAATGTCGATCAGCTGGTGAATGACCAGCTGACATTTTCCTCTGAGAAATATCAAAATCTGCAAAAAGGCAAAATGCTAGTAAACGTATCAAGCACATTCATGCTCCCCAGAGGATAAGATGTTTCCTCTTTAGACTTTCCTTCGTGTCCTAAATTGCCGTTAAAACTGGCTGTGAACATTCATGGTTCTTCTTCTTCTTTCCTCTAATACTAATACCTCTAATGCACAAAACCCTTCACATGTACACATACAATATGACGTCTACACTAATGTTGACATTTATGCTGTTATTTGGCAAGTTATTATAAGAAACTATAAAAACTGTATCAACAGACAGACATCAATCAACTGCTATGTCCAAATTTAAGAAATTACACATAGCAAGTCGCAGCAGACCATCTGCATAACGAAGAGGTGGAAATTTGAGACAATCCTTTCCCCCAAATTAAAGAGTTCATCACTAGCAGTGAAACAGTTCTGGGCCATCACACATCTGCTGAAAGGGGATTTACTTCTTCCTATTTACATCTTGGCACCTAGATCGTCCTCTTCCTCCCATCTTCATAGCTGAGCACTGATAAACAACATCAGCCTGCCAAGTTTTCCGGGTTTGTTGATTACTGTTGGGTCTGTCTTGATTTAGGGCGAGTGGGACTAATCCAAGATGATGTGATCTATCTATCTGTCAATCCATGGCTCCAGTTAGCCAGAGAGGGCTGAATGAGCCCCCACACACCACCACAACACACACCACAGCACAACGTGCGAGCTGGTTTGTGAAAATACACAAACAGATTGGAAATGTGAATCAAGAGGGGACCTGGTGATTCAATGTGATCTCAATGCTTGTCTGTTCGAATATGATCTGAATGACGCACATACTTAGAAGTTTTACAAGACATCTGCAACTTTGACTTTTTTTATTGCTGTTTTAAAAGAATTTGTCTTGCCAAAATAAGCATATCATCTTAAAAACAGTCTGCAGGCTATTTCACAAATTAGTATACGGAGAATAAAATCAAGTGGAACTTTCTGTATGAATTTGACCTGTGCAAACATATAGAGAAAGCAGAGGCGCTCGTATCTTTTTGTTTATGTCTACGGTGTCATGATGATATGTCTGACTGTGTGTGTGTTCATACCGGTGTGGATCTGCCGGTGAGCCTCCAGGGATTCCTCTGTCTGGAACTGGGCACCACACTGGTCACAAACTATGGCCTTCTCACCAGCTACACAGAAAGAGACAAGAGCATTGGACGCTTATTAGACATTCACACACACACATACAGCACATTTGGGAAAGGTGTATGAAATGGAGAGAAAAATAGCATCTTAAAGCCACAGTGGAGATAAAATAAACCCCATAAAAAAGAAAATTACATGAACCTGTCAACACATTTCTAATTTAATTTCACAGTAAAAGATATGAATCCTATCAGGGAAATTCAAGGCAAAAATATATCATGATGAGAATTTGAAACGAAGACTTTATTTCAGTGAGTGTGATAGTTTAGGCTTAAGAATATAACCACAACACAAACATCTCTTGCCTTGAATGCAACTTTTAAAGACAAACTGTTGGAGGTTAGAGGAAATGGAGTGAGTCGTGTGAGTGAATCAGAGTGAATCTTTAAGATAACAAATACATCATGATGATAAAATCCATTTATTGCACATATGTCGGAATCAGCATACATATCGCCTAAACACAACGAAACAAAAAATGATTAATTTACTTATTTCTGAAAAAACAGTCTTCTCTTATCATGAAACTAATATTGATAACTAATAATAATCCAATATGTTCTTATTCTTATCAGATATTTTCACACTGTCAAATATCAGTATTGTTATTGGCCTACAACAGTATAGTATTGTTGTTATAGACTTTCTAAACAAATGTGCCACATGCACAATACTTCCTTATCTATAAAGGAATGAATATTGAGTCAAGATAATTTTAATTATGGTTCATTTTTACTGAAATTTCTTGTTTAAGACCCAATCTTTCCTATTCCATGTACAACCTGTGTGATAATAAACAAAATATTGCTTGAAATCCCTCCATCACTTGTAAACGACCAAGTAACATCCACATTATGCGGTTTGGCAGAGTACTATTATCAGAAAATTGATCGACAACATGCTTGTGTTTTGCAGTTTGATACTGTATTATCTGAAGGCTTGGGCTGCCATAATTTGTTCCTCTTTCGTTTTACAGAATTTAGATTATTTTTTTCAGGATTTGATTGTTTAATGAGTGTATTGTGATATTCAATTTAGCCTACATTTAGCTCTCTAATTTGACGAGTCAAACTATCCGCCTTCAGGTTGGTCGGATTCAGCTCTAAACTGAATGAATATGCAAATAATGGCAGGAGGAGTCTTCCCCTTCCCCATATATTCAGTAAGACTATGACTAGTCCACAAGCACAGTATTTCCTTGCTCAACTATTCTGCAATTCTAATTTCTTTAACTTCCAGATAGATATTTAAAAGTGAACACAGTTTATTTCAGTATATACTGTCGAACCAAACCAATACTTTTAATATTTCCGATTGTTTCAGCCTAATATACAAGGCTGATACAATCCAGCTCTTAACCCAAAGCCACAAATGCATTGTTGAGAACTCTTTCACTTTTGTTGCACCACACCGCATGTTTATGCAAGTAAGATCAAGTATGTAGCCCTTAAGCTATGGTCTGAATTGCCATGTTCACCTGTACTTTATGAATGTGTACAACCGTGTACAACAATAAAAGAAGAGACAGAAGACTGGCATGCACACACACACACACACTGTGCTGTTGGAGGGCACATCAGATCAGGCCCAGGCAAACGACTTTTTATGGCTTGGCAACAAGCACTGTACATGCCATACACATCACACATCAAAAAGACACACGCACGCACACACACACAACACACAACACATTTGACATCTGGATATTGTGTATGTGCAAAATAGATGTGCGTGTAATGCGTGTGTGTGTGTCTGTTTCCAGTTCAAGCACAGAGTGATCTCTCCCAACCAGACCTTGGTTTGTTCTTGGCACGGCCTTGTGGGTTACGACACCTCCAGAGAGAGAAAGAGAACACAATGAAAACAGGAAGCCGATTCTTAGATGACAAAAAAAAAGTCAGGGAGAGATGGCTTGTGTGGTTTTGCAACCGCAGTGACATTAGGGAACGGCCTGTACTGTAATAAGCTCTACCAAAAGCAGAAATGACACGGACCGTACATGACAGAGCGTGCCTGCCAGTAGAGTGCTTATGCAACAAGTTATGCAAAAGATGGTACGCTGCACAAATGAGCGTGACTAGATCATAAGCCACTGTAATGCAACCTTTAAAGCAAGCACATCTTACATTTGCCTGCGATATCAAAAGATTGATGTCCATTTAACAACTCTAGACTAAACAGGCAGAGCTGGTGAGCAATGTCCTTTTTAATTGGCTGCATATTCAAGAGGCATAATTTGCAGTGCGAGCGTATGGCGCACCAGTGTCAAATGCACAGATGAGCATATGGCCGAATTAGCTGGCAAAAGCAGCCACTTAACCTTTGGAGAACAAGACATGTAGTGGAGATGTAGACAGAATCCCCCAACACACCCACCGATGTCCCTCATTTGCATTAATCACCTCTCTGTTGCCTCTTTAACTCCCTGATTCATCATTGTTGGATCAACTGTAATTATTATTTTTTGCATGCTACAGTTGCTCTGCTAACCTGCATTGGACTCCTTTCATCGTATTGATTTGAGCTCATCGATTGCCCTTGCAGGGACCGACTGGAACAATTTTATGACCACACAACCCTGACTTCATCATGTGCTACCCATAGTCAGTGCTCAAAGTAAATACACAATAATGCTTTTACTGCTGACCATTTCCCTAAACATGTCCTAGAGCCTTTATTTAAAAGGAGGGTTTGTTACTTTACAGTTAGCTACTGGGCTGAATTCATTTCCATAATCTATGAAAATCAATTCACAATGAACTGAAACCTGCTCGAAAATAAGCAGCCCATCGCAGTCAATATCATGTCACAAGTAAGTTTCATGAAAAGCAAGGTTCACTTTACAATTTCCCTCCACAATTTGCCACCACTGAGGAGCTCCTGTGCAGGGCACTTAACCCCCTGCTGCCTCAGATGGGCTCCTCAGTGGCTAAAAGATCAAACTGTGATTGTACCAGGAAGCTTCCAGGTGTGAATGTGTGTAACTGTGCGAGTGTGTTGCTGTGTGTTCCTGGAAAAGAGCATTCATGCTCAGCAAATCTAATCTGCTTAAAGAAAATAATGGATGTCTGGAAGGTGAGAAAAACACATCCACAAATATGGTTAGCAGTACAAAATATATACATAACACATAAAATATAGGTGATTTGTAGTAAATCAGCTTAACACTGGCATGGTTACTATAAGTAATGACTCCGCCCCACAGACAGAGGTGCAACACTATAACCAGTCTTCTGGGAGGCCAAGAGGAGTGTGCTAAATGGGCCAGGGATAGGATTTTAGTGCAGGGCATGCCCCTGCTTGTGGCACAAGGACATAAATTGTCGGGAAATGCCTGCATGGTGCCTTGCTTCAAGGAGAATGGAGTTGTGTGAGGTCACCGTGGGGCAAAGGGGGGAGGAAAAGTGGGAGCACAGGAACCCAGGGTACACACAGCCAGGCAGCCACCCAGCCAGATGCCCGTCACTCTGGTTAGCCAGCTAAGTGCTAACAGGGGCCCCTCCGCTTAGTAACAGCCGCCATCAGCCATTTTCCCTGCCAAATTAAAGCGATAAATCTAGAGGCCCCTTTGATCGCAAAGGGTGAACTTGTTAGTTAGGAAAGATGGGATAACTAAGACAGAGGGGACACCAACTTGACATCAGCTGTTACTCTTGTTACGTGTGTTCTAAACAATAGTTCTCAGCGAACAAAGGACTCTGTACAACCAGGGGCCCATTTACAACGTCAAATCAAAAGGGACCTTATTTAAACATCGAAATGAACCCGATCTATCATTTCATTTGGAGAGATTTTCATTTGCACAAAACAAACATTGAATGGTGGGATCTCCCTGTTGCTCACCAGGAGACGTTGGACTGAATGAAAACTAATGTGAAGGAATTAAAAATGACCTCTCACAAAATTAAAAAGACCAAAAATGAAAAGAAGAAGAAAAAAAAGGAATCTCTAACTGGCAGGCGTGCCAAGTCCACTCTGTAAGCAGGGAGTCCTGTGTCACATTGTCACAGATTCAGCCCTTAGCTGACATAATAAAAGTTGCACAACCCCTGCTGAGTTGTGTGTGTGTGTGTGTGCACGTTGGGAGGTGGGGAAGGGGTGGTGATCAGGTGCCACTGAAGCCGCTTCCCTTTTCGCTTCCCTCTCTGAAATATTGCACAAGTGTTGTTGCAGAGCAGTGTGGCTCAGTTATTTCATAAAAGCTGTAAAAGAGAACAAGCCGGAGAGGGCTCCCTGCCAATCATGTAAACTTCTTACAAAGCCTGGGAGCAAAGAGTAATATCGCAGTCCCATTTTCACTGTAAACTAGATCTGTCTTCACAGTCTCTTCATCCTCTTTGTAAAGAAAGCGTTCCTTCACATGGTGCCACGTTGTCACTTTTTTTGCAGCACTAACATCTCACTAAAGTTAAATTAGCTATTGTTAAACTGCAGTTTTACGTGGAGTTTGTAAGTGTATGCTTGGTGGTAGAAGGTTCATATCTGGTTTGCTGAAAAGGCACATTATGTTATTTGCATGAGGTTAGATTAGATTCAACTTTGCTACCATTGCACAGAGTAGAGAAGAAGTGAGATAACAAGATTCAGTAGATAACCTTGTTTTTTTTGTAGGTGCAGAAGTGTTGTTGAGGATGTAAGGTTACCATAGCAGGCCCTGCTAAGTGTCTGGAAACATCAGCTCTGGGTGTAAACATACGATACAATAGAAAGAATAAGTAGAGAACGAGTCTAGTGCTAACCTAATACCTGATAAACAGAACATCCCAGTAATCAAAGTCTAAAATCATGAGTAACCCAGTACAGAAAAAGACTCAAGTCAGCCTTATGTCCCAGTCATGTGACATGAAGGACCACTGTCACCTCCAGTCTAAACACTGTCACAGTCCTATCGTTCACATTTTGACTTGACTTGTAAATCTCTTGTGATTACAGTCTGTTGGGTTGACTAGGTTCTCTAACCACTTCCTTTCATGCGCGTTTCACTACAGTTAACTGCTACGTGCTTCCTCCTACAGTGGCAACATTTAGACATGTGGATTGTGGATTAGCCCACCAAGTAGGCCTCACAGGGAAGTGACGGTGCATTCCCTTGCATGTAATTTCCCCTGACATACTCAGTGCTCATTCTCCCATTTCCCTAAATAATGTGGTGTGCAATGGTGCATTGTCCTATTTGCTATTACGCTCATTCCATGTGTGCATGGAATCTGAGTTGCAAATGCAAACCATGGTTACGTTATGATGCAGAGACGAGAGCAGGGGAAAAGTAACCTCAGTGCCCATTTGGGAGTTTGTGGGTGTGATAAGTGTGTCTGGGTGCAACAACACACACACACACACACACCGATACCACACTCACATCATCCAGCTCAGCTATGTGATCTCATAATGCTGCCATTCAGAAGCTCTTCTCATTCAAAAGAATGTGTCAGACATAGAGAAAGGGCCTGTTTGTTTGGGGCTGTATCTCCGGTGGAAGACTAAATATTTTTGTGACTGTGTACCCACACTCAGACTTGACACTTGTTGTTCCAACCTACTTTCTTTCACAGGTAGCGCATATATGCTAAGTATGCAACAGATGTCCCCCCTTGGGGATAGCAGTCTAAACAGAATCTTTCATCAAAGACAATCACAGAATTAAACATAAGAGTTAGAGAGCCTGTCTCTACTCTCAGCGACACACAGAAAGTAGGCCACCATGTTGATGCGGAGCTAAACATTTCATACTGCATGGGAAAAAGAGAAAAACCTGCGTTTCAACCGCTGGCCATTTCATAATCTGATGAAGACATCAATCTTCCCATTGCAACACATGCATTAAATGACCTTGTTTGGCAGCTAAACATGTTGCTGGCATTAAGTGAAAGTGTCTCGTTAAAAGAAAAAACAGTGAACCTGCAGTTTTTAAGGCAAGTCATACAAAACCCTTCTGTTTTCTGCAATATAGTCATCAAAATAGTTGTCGAATGGTCTCACATGCCCGCTTGCATGAGATGGCATGACACTATTTAGCATTCATTACACAAAAAATGCCAGTCTAAGAGCTTCCACATTGAGGAAAGGTTCAACAATAGAGCTCGACTGTTCCAAGAGAATAAGCCTGCTGTAATACATAAAATACCAAATTCAACTGCGGACAATCCGTCACATGTAAAAACAACATGGAAAACAAACAGCCCTGCTGCGTGTGAATAAAATGCCAGCTGTCTTTATGACAACACTGCAGTCAACCTGTGGAATTTAAATCTCCTTTTTTTTTCATAATAAAATCTATCAGCCTCATGTGATTTGAGCTCGCAAAGTTGTATATTGTCTAAAAGTTTTGGATTAACCAAGTAGGTTATAGGCTAAGTTTGCCATCTTGTAAACTAAAGCTTGATCAAAAACTGTCACAGTGAGTGTGTCTCGTGCAAATGTGCAAATTAAATGTTGAATTTGAGCTGAGCGAGGTAAATCTGGGGATAATATTCTCTTATGCTGAAGTAGATGTTCCCATCTAGTTTAAAAACCTGTCCTAAGTAAAATTACCCCATCACACATTTTCTCTAAAATGCACACTGACCTGAAAAAAACATACTTAATTTTACAATGACAAGAGTTAGGTCAAACATTAAGAGACTACTGAGGAGTCGCAGAGGCCTTAATTCCTAATTGCCTGGCTGATTTTTGCACACAAATGAATTTGTGAAGGTTAACTTGACGCAAGAAAGCTGCAGTTTTTTTTGGTTTTTTTTCCACTTTACTTCATGCGCAGCCAAGGTTTTTGCAGGGCAGGACACAGTTTACTGTATGTGCACATATTTCTGCAGGAAGTGGCTGCATGATCTGTTCTCAGGAGTCATGAAGGCTAAATGGGAAATTAAAAAGGCTAATTACAGTGTATCTGTCGATGGACGACCAATATTACATTCAGTGGTTTTTAACAGTGTAAACAGGGCAGGAGAGAAAGAGAGAGAGAGAGAGAGGGAGAGGGAGAGGCAGACAGACAGATTAGGGAGCGAGAACGTGTGTGAGTGTGTGTGTGTGTGTGTGAGTGTGTGTGTGTGTGAGACAGAGGGAGGGAAGCAGACAAGCGCAGTCACCAACAAAAACATAGCCTGGCTGTTCACTGAGCCTACATAAATGGCTTACGTAAGACAGTACTCTCAGTACCAAAAAACAGCAAAAATCCATAAACACACATCCCCCCGCCTACTCCCCCATGCACGCACGCTCTCTCACACACACACACAGGTTTCATTACACTTGTGAGGACTTCCATTCATTCCCAGAACCATAAAAAATAACTTCCGCCGTCTCCTCTAGATTCATGCCTTTAATCTTCACCATAAAATAAAAGTGAAGCAATATGCAAAATGACAATAAGTGTCAAAAAAAGTCCCCTTTCCCAGCATCTGAAACTCAATCTGGTTCACATACAAATAGCAAAACAAGTACACGCACATTCACAGGAACACACACAGACGCAGTATGCTGTCAGAACAATGAGTACAGACACCACACGCTCTCTCTCATCCCCCCCCCCCTCCCTTCCTTGCTGCCTTGCTCTACCTTCGGCGTTATAACGAGCCGTGCTGTACAGTTTTATTTACACCAGCCTCTTATCAGTGGTACAGCAGCACAGAGACTGCCAATTGGAGAGGACAGGCCACGGTACTGCCTGTACCCTGTAGTGGAGTAGGTGTGTACCGCCATGCTCCCAGCACGTTTTTTTATCAAGGCTCAGAAAAGACTGGGCCCGTGCCAGGCTGCCTCTCAAAATAATAAAACACTCTCACACACACACAGGTCGAGTTTGCAATAAGTTACCACAACTTATCTTGCAGCACATATACAGTAGCATCGAGAGGGCTTCCGTTGAGAGCATTTAACGGGGAAAACCCACCAGAACTCATTTCAACCATCTTTACATGTGCAGGGACAGAGTTGCAAAGAGCAGCAAATGCATTTTTAGCTTGAATAAACCTTGTGCCAGGAAGCATGTGACAGGTGGCGGCATGCAGGAGGTAGCTGATCGAACGCAATCAGGACAGAAATCTCAAAATACGTCTTGCTTTATTACCAACTACTCGTGAAGACAATCTGTTGCCAATGGAGCATATAATATGAATCGTGGGATTAGAGGAAAGGTTTTGTTTTAGAACATGTGTTTGAAAGTGAAATTGTCTATCTTGTCAAGGTGACCACCATGTAAGTAGCGTTACAGATTTAGCCCTGTTTGATCCAAGCTTTGGAGATGTTGATACAAATAATAAGCGAGCTAGTGGTAAAACGACCTGACAAGCCAATTACAGGATAACTCTGGCATGGTAGGGCAAACAGAAAGTAGCTGCGCATGGAACACACAGTACATAATGTGCCATGTAGAAGATATTGCAGTCACTATAAAACACGTAGTGGTTCTCACAAATATCAGACAGACAGACTCACACACGCAGGAATGACTTTATGGTGTGAGCTAACACAGCGCTATAGATAAGAGGAGATAATCTTGCTTTTCTGTGGGGTGGGGTGGGGGGGGTGAGGGGGTAGGCAAGCCATCAAAAGCACAGGAACATGTTTGCTCCCGATGATATTGTTATCGACGGAGAGGAAAAAGAAATCAAAGGGAAGCGAGAGAGCACGAGGAAGAGGGAGGGAGAGAAAAAAGAGGAAACAGATGAAGACAGAGAATATTCAGGTCGCATTTGACAGCTTTACGGTCTGTTGCGCCGAATGGGATGTCTAGGGACGTGGCAAAGCAGACAAATATTGACTTGCAGAGCGTTTGCATGCACACACATACACACACAAAGAGAGGACGGGAAAATACACAAGACACTTCCACATGAAGCCTCTAAATTCAGCCCCCCTTCAAAATGGATGAGCTCACATTGCAACATCAGTCACCCTTGTTTTTTTGCCCAGCTCAACCTCTTAATCCATTTTGCCTGCAAACCAATTTGTTTGTCCAGTAGGTCACAGACAGTTCCCTGCCCTCACTGTTCCCTGTTCTCTTGTACTGTTTATTTCTCCCTCTCCTTTGCCTTAGATTCTCTAAACGACGAAGCCATTTCCAGAGCTTTTGCCCCCTGGGAGATCGAGGGCATCTCAGTCCACAAATCCATCCATCCCTCCTCCTCTTTTCCGCAGTCTCTTGCTCCCATCTACCTCCTTCTCTCCCGTCCTCAAACTGCCTTGACGTCAGAGAAACCTGATTTTAAGTGCACGTTGACGTGAATGGACACGAACATATATGCATTATTTAAAACAGTTTCTTTAGCTTTCTGAGCTGCCATACCTTCTTATTTTGGAATAAGTACAGTCAGATTAGTGGTAATTTGGTATTGGGTACATAGTGTTAGCATGGGGCTTTGGAGACAACTCGTGATATAATAACAGTGTCTGATCTAGTTTTAAAACGTGTTTATCCTGATTTTAACCTGAGTATTCTTAGTTTTCTTCCATTTGATGTGATTAGTGAGCTGTATATCTTGACCGAGCGTTTTGCCATGACACAATGTACAGACATTCACTGTCCACGTAGAATGAATCCTAATGAATTTCATGATCCCTTTACTTTTCCTTTAGTGCCACTACGAGGCTGACATTTTTCAGTTTTCTTAATAAAATATGTCTAACGACTGGGTGGACTGCCATGATATTCATCATCCTCACAGGATGACTTGTAGTAAATTTGATGATCCTCTGTTTTTTCATCTGACCCCATCGTCATTTCAGTCTTAGCTGTATTTCATGTCCAGTGCTGATTAGTGATAGTTAGTAGGCCTACAACATTGCTCAAAGCAACAATGAGTCTAAACAGTCTTAAAAAGCTGCTAGCATGGCTGTGAATGCTTCATCATGCACAAAGCACCTTGAAACATTATTTATTACAAGGATGGGTTATTGCTATTAATAACATAATCTATATTCTCATTGTACAACTCACTATTAAGGTCTTGGTCATCTTTTCTATGAGAAAACAGTTGAAACCAGGTCATCAGGATATAACTAGAAAACCTTTACAGCTGAGTACAAAAGGTGCCACACAAGCCCGTTTCAAAGCTAAAGTTTATTATTGTCTGATGGCTTTTGTTTGCGATGCCCCGTGGTCTCTCACATAAAACCAGCAAGCAGCGTCATATACCTGTGTCTGTTAAATGAAGATGGTAAATAAAATGTTATCATAACTGCCAGGAATGATGGCAAAATAAAGAAAATAAGATTCAGGTCATAAAGACACACAGACACAGACACAGACAGACACACAACCATATATGTTATGTCTTGCTGTCCAGTAACAGCAATTACCCTGCCTCTGCCAGACACTGACCAAGTGTTTCAAAACACCCCCACCCTCTCAAACCCCTGGCCTCCCCTCCTCCCTGGCTGCCCCTAGAGGTGAAAGGTGCCATGTGTTTTCAGCTTCGCTTCCAACCCCCCTCTGTTTTCAAGAAGGCAGGAGAAAATGAGGCTTTGACATGTATCCGTGTGCTCCTGCGGGCCACAGACGCAAAGGTATCTTCAGGGCCATGGGTGGAGGTGTGTAGCTGTGAGTGTGTATGTGGGTGCATGGATGTGTGTGAAGCAGTGCAAGGAAGGAAACAAGAGCTGGATGCATAGAGGAACCACCCGGGGCTCTCCTGGTGTGAAGAGGCAGGAAGTAAGTTAGGCTGCTCTAAAATGCCAAAGTGGACCATTTCTCACAAGCCTCGGGGCCTGGTATTAATAGATCCTGGAAGGACAGGGGTGGGTGGGCTTCTGGTAAAATGTATGCTAACATGAGTGACCTACTGCAGTTTGAGTCTACGGAAGTCTGTTGATAGAGGTCTTGATTAAAGAGACACCAGATTGAGCTAAACTTCAGGTTAACTTGAATTAAATGAGTGTGATGCTTCACTACCCAGAATGAATCTAAGATATCGATTGGAAAATGCATACAGTACTTGTGTTTAGTGAACCAAACAGTATATGACGCTTTATACTCATGCACACCGATGGCACGAGGAAGTTTAGAGGTCTGTCCCTGTCACAGCACTGTGTACATGAGTGTTGGAGTCCTGATAACGCCGGAGCCGTCATGGACTGAATGTTCGGCTGACAATGCTCCCAAAGATTGGACAAAACTTAAAGCTATGAACTCACTGCATCGAAGTACAACTTCTCGGAGGGAATTTGAGCGATCTGGCTGTGAAGTGCACAGAGTTTAAGCAGCAGAAATATGACTTACCCAGAGATGGACTGCTAATGATTTTTTTTGTTGTTGATTTTTTTCTTTTTCAAACTTGTAGCCTTCAGACCAAACCGACACTGACTCAGTCACTTGAGGCAGTTTATCAGATTTCGTGCAGCTCCCTCTGGAGCCACAAAAGGCTTTATACAACTTTTTCACATATGCTGTGCTACTCCGCAAGACTTGTAAACAGACTTTGATGTGTAAAATATGTGGAGTTCCCTTTTAAGTGCACACATTTGAATTTTACTATTAAGTATCCATTAGTATCTAGCAATTATAAATCCTATCAGGAACTATACCTGATATCAGAATTTAGAGATCTAAACTAATCTACCAGGCACTCAGTTCAAGGTCAGTCTAGAGCAACTAGTATGTAGAATGAGGCGCTAATTTAATGTCTGTTTTGCTTAAAGCCATTCACAGAGGAGCAACCAGAAGAATATCCAACAAAATACCAGAGGCAATAAGAAAAGTCTCCACTGTCCATTGACGGCACCGTCTCAACTCAACAAGTTCATTTGAGTTTGCAGTTGTTTCAACAGTATCATCGTGCTGTGTGCCGTTTTATGATCTTAAGTTTAGTCAACTAACCAACTTAATTAAGGCCTGAATAAGATCATGCCCATGGTTTAAAGAAACCAACGTAGACTGTTGGTGAGAGAACTAATGGGAATGTTACACTTTCTACAACTAACCACTTCCCAAAGACCCACTTGGCCAAAGACAGGCTGCTGATCAGAGACGCACAAATTACCAACAACTTAATCTACTAATTAAACTTGTAATTCTCACATGTGCTTGACCAAACAATCAATGCTGTATTTTTCTGACGAGGACAGCCCTTCTTCATCCTCTGGGTACTATGAATATCCATACCAAGATGTATAGAATCTGGCCAACATGATGGACAGGCTGACACCCACAGCTTTAAACCACAGCGCTAACCAGGCAGAAAGCACATTTTTATACAATATTAGCTTCATTCTATGTGAGCCGGGATGGGAGACAGACAGACCTGAGACTCTGACCAGCAGTTGAACCCTTGCCCCTGTGACCACCACAGACTGTTGCCAAGCCAGCTGCTGGGAATCCAGCAATTGACATCCTCTTTACAGTGCTGTAAATGCATTTATAGTTCAAGAGAGGAAGGGATGAGATGGCTGCTGGATCGGGGCAGGAAAACTCATTTTGGCTGTCGTTAGCTGCCTGGGGGGGTGCTGGTGGTGGGTTGAGGTTTAAGGTGATTGCACCAAATCTAGACACAGAACCAACACTTGTTGCCCTACTTTTTTATTTTGTTCAGCAGCAGCAAAATGACTGCGAAGGAGTGCTGGAGAATGAAACCAAAGCAAACGCTGAGACTTTTACCGGTGAAACAGGAGCCACTGAGCTCCCGTGAGGTGGACACACAATTCATTCTCCCAGTTTTCATGTTAGCGTAAGCATTCTTGTCAGATGCTGAGGAAACTAATGTCTACGGCATTACAAAAGCTTTCACTGTCTCTCTGTCAAGTCGTCTCCCTTTACCTCCATCCTCTTTTTTTTTTTGTATACAGTGAACCAAAATGGCCAAATGAACAGAGAAATCATGGCAGGAGTTGGTGGCCGCCCCCCTATACACACTCTCCCTCCCTTTCCCCAGGTCAATAACCTGTAAAGATTTAGTGTTTAGGGCCCATTATTTCCTGCTTTCAAGTCACACATTGTCAAAGGCAATGCTGAGTTTATTAAGGCTGGAGTCAGGGGGCCTGAGTGGAAGGCAGGGAATACAGTGATCACCTGGGTAATAAAACTCTGACAAAGAAAAAAGGAGGGAATAGTGTAAACTGGCAGAGAAATACTAGGAATTCTAAACTGGCAGGATTTAAATGCCCTTGGAGCAAGATTTGGGAACACTGTACTTTGAAAGAGGTGATCAAATCTCTTCCGAAATTGTTCAGAAGCCCAACAAGTTAAGTGTCCCTATGTTTGCTGGTTACTGCCAATATGACAACTAGAACATTGCTAAACAATTGTAAATGTGAGTCAGATCAACTCAGGAAGGAGGACAAGCTGAGCCAACAGAAACAACTGGAGGCATGGCTAAGAGTGTAAATGATAGGATATCCAAATGGCTGAACAACAGGAAATGTTTGAAACATGTAGGTTTTTTTTTTACTGCACTCAGGTGCATTCATTTACATAGTTGTTTATTTTGTTTGATTCCAAAATCCCCTCTTCCACCCTGTTAAATCTTCCACATAAAAGATAATAAGTCCTGACTTCAAACAGGCAAATCGGATCAATTAGGGAAATCTCACAACAAGAGCTATTTGGGGGAATAAACTTACCTCAAAATACCACAGAACTTGTAGTCATCAAGCTGTGTTATCTGCCAAATGACACCATACAGGGGTTACCAGCTCTTTTCCATTAAGTCATCTGTTTTTCCCTAAATGGGGTGTCAGAGTGAGGATACCATTTGTTGGGTAAAGTCAAAAAAGATGAAGAAAATCTCCCATGTTCAGATTCTATCCAGACCCACAGCACAGATGACATTGAGATCCAATTAGTTATCATTTATGAGAGCCTGAGCTCAGCTTTCTGCCGTCCTTCATCAGCTGCTTTCATTTTGAGCTACAATAAAGTTAATAGACATTGCTTAGGGCATGCATAATGCATTATACATAGACACATTGGGTCTTAAATAAATAACAGACAAGGATAAACTGGTTTTCACACCTTCTATTAATTGTAATGTTTGTCAGTTTGAAAGTAAACCATGGTGTCAGGAGGTTTCTGAAAAATCAAATCATCTGGATTTCTCAGGTACTAAATACTGTTATTTGTGTGTATTTTTCTAATGTTAAATTCCTCTATTGCTTTTAAAAAGATTGGCACTTTAAACTCCAAAAAGCAGAGCAAAAACTGTTTGTTACTAATATTCCTCTTTTGACCAAAGTGAAGTTGTTACACTGTTTTGATGTGAGGATTTGCCGGCCCTCTTCTTCCTGCAGACCCGTCACTTTGTGCACGGGCCTCACACAGCTCTGGATATAGATACAGCAGAACTGATACTGTAGAGGCAATGACAGCTCTTGGCAGGCAGCCAAAAGTCGGGTAGTGTGTGTGTGTATATGTGCGGTTGGAGGTAGTGGTGGGGGGATACAATCAGCTGAGGCAGAAATAGGCCAAATGGTGACTGTACGGTTCAAAGGGTTCGCCTGTCCTCTTTAGTTGCTCTCTGAGTAGGCTTCCCCCCTCTCTTTCCCTGCTGTTACCTTGTTGGGTTATCAGGGAAAATCTCTGGTGGATGTAAATTTGATTTCATTTAATCTATCATTAACTTATTATTAGGTTTTTTCTACGGGGTGTCAATTGAATATGAAAACCTGGACCATAAAAAGGATGTAGTTAAATGTATTGTGCTCACTTAAAACGAAATGTCGTCTCTCCACGCTGCATGATAATTAGTCAGTGTGATAAAATATTATGTTTTAATTATAATGTGTTATTTCTTGGCCCATGACTTATCAATACAAATCAATACTAAAAAAAAAAATCCCTCTTTCTGCTGAATATATTTTAATGTTTAGGATTTATTCTCTTCAGTTGTATTCATGTAACGTTACTGAATTCACATTTTATATATTGTTTTAAACTCGCTGGATACTTTCATCGAAACAAGACTATGTTTGCACGAATTTGACAAACTTAGATTTGGAAAAGCCCAAAAAACAAACACGTTCTATTAGAATTGAAATCTATAATATCCTCTGTTACTTATCAACCAGCTGACATTCACTCCGTCGTGGTGAAGATGAAGCTTTAATGATCTGTGCTAAACTGTGCCACTTGCTGCAAATTGCGACCAGGGTGAGACACTTACCATTGTTTCAGCTGGGTTTGATGTTCAAGGAGCAGATTTATTCACTTCAACCAAAGTGATGGAAACATTCCCAGTTTGCATTGAATTTTATTTTCAACATTTCAAAGGTTTGCCTGAGTCTGAAAGTGGGTGACAGTTTGACAGAAACATCCGTACCGCTGGTGTGTGCTGTTGTCATGCTGGGTGCACTCATTATGTCTTTGTACTCTTTATGTCTTTCAGTTTAACCCACAGAGATGTGTTTGCATATTTAGCGGACATCTCATGAAGCAAAGGCTCCTCCTTAAGAACTTTCACTGGGTACATTTACATGCAGTTCTCTTTTAAACCAGTTAATCAGGCAAACTGGTTTTGGGTCAGTGCATGAAGACATTATAACTGAGCTGAAAGAAGCAGGGTAATGTCACACTTCCCACAGACTGCCTGAGGCATAAGTGAACTAACAGGGCTGACAGTGCTATAATACTACTATTTTGTTCACTTTATAGTGTTGTTTGTGGCATGAGTACACACAGTTATAGTGTTAGTTGTAGCTGATGTCATGCAAATCCAGTGGGGTGGGGCAGCCCCTAAAAAGGCTAATAAGAAACCCCTTAAGTTGGCTTAAGTTAATCAGCTATTGGTCACTGCAACATGGAAACATTTTAAAACTTTTGATTTTGGATTTACTGTTGAGGTTACAGATGATGATAACTGGTTTATTCAAAAAAAGCTCAATTAAACCAAATAAGAGTCGTTTCCAGTGGCAACAGCAAATAGTATTAGAATAATAAAGGTTGCAGAGCTCTGTTTGAAATGACGTATGTATTGACCTCAGTACCTCACCATTCTCTCTGAAGCGTAACGTAAGAGCAGCTGGGGCATCTGTTTACAAACTGTGGGCGGGAAGGATTTATCACATCATGTTTTAATTAAGATGACAGCCAAGACTGTCATCTGAAATCATGACTGAATGTTATCTTCTGAAACGGGAGATGAAAATGGAAAAAAAGGCAGTCTCACATTTTTGGAGGAGGAGCATTTATTACAGACAGTAGAGCGATGACAGGACGTGAGGGAGAGAGACGAGCAGCAAAGATCCCTGACTGGACTTGAACTGTGGATGTTGCGGTTAAGGGGCCAGCGTCCCCAAGAATTCTAACCAATAACCAATGATAATCAGTATTCGTGCTTCTTGTAAAAAGAGCCCAGAGCTAATAATCATCAAACGAAACAGATGATCTACATAGTACAGTGCAGCCTGAAAGTCTGTACAGAGAGGTTCAGAAACTGTCTGGAAGATAATCAACTAATAGTTTTCAAATCAGTACTCACCCTGTACCCCCTACCCCCCCTAAAAATCCTCTGGGGGACCATCCAAAAAGCCTGTTTACTCCTGGATTGAAGTGCTTTTCCCTCTGACCGGCCATATTAGTATTCTGTGGCCACTTGCTTGTTTTCAACAGTTATAACACAATATCCATGCTTTGCTTTTATGTCGCACCTCCCAGTGGAATTAGTAGCATAAAAGCAATCCTTGTGTGTCCTGGCTACTTCCAGATGGCTTTGGGAGTGCTTTTATCTTCTCCCTCTGCCTCGCTCGCTCTGTCTCCTTTCACTTTCTCTTGCTTTCTTTCTTCCCCCCACATGAAAGTGCCGTCGGCAGATCTTTGCTTAGCCGGGTTCATTCTCTCTTCATCCGAAAATATAAAAGTTTCAAAGAGCATTTCATGAGGGAGCTCTTCCATAAATGGGATTCATAGCTTTCTAATCTGCGCTGCGAAATTGATCTAAAAAGTTTCCCAGAGCTATTGGCCAACTTACATAATGCAATAAAAGGTCGTGCCTGAGAGAATATTTACTTTTATTACCATTTGTGTCACAAACAATCCCCCCCCCACTCGGTGTCCCCAGTTGGGACAGAATCTAGATCCCTTGCAAAAAAAAAAAAAACAAAACACAAAAAAACAAAAAAGCCATTTCATTCAAACTTACAAACACATTTTAGTATGCTACAGAACATTTGGAACAAACTGTCAAAAGAATGAGTGGAAGTCTTGGATTTGCTTCAATAATATAAGTAAGAAACATGAAAAAGCAAGATTTTAAAGCTCCGCTTGCTGGACTGCGCAAAGAAAATAACCCATGCACTCAATCATTATCTATTCACGGTCACATGGTGCACTTAACATATAGAGGAATGTGTTTATTTGGCTATTTATCTAACATGGAAATACCAATGGCAAACTGCAGCCTTGATCTGAAGCCCTCGGGTGCCAGCGGAGCAATAATCTACCAGACAAGACAAGACATGTGAACAGAGTTACATGTGAGTGTCTACACTCATGTAGGACCTGTCTAATTACATACACTGTCATGACACAATGAAAAAGCTGTCAAAACTGATTGCCTGACATCAATTTCTGTCGATGTCAGTGCATACCAGGGGCTCATTACAGAAACTGCGACAAGTGGTAGTGAAAATCTAATAGGCAGCGTGAATGTATGACACACTGTTATATCATTACTGCAACAATGTTTTACTGTTGGGTGTAATGCAGAAGAAAATCAGAGGCATTACTGAAACAGGGACAGTAGTTTTACTCTTTTTCTGGCAGCACTCTGTCACATGCTGTCTGTCTCATGGAATAACTCTCACTTTACTACCAGGTGTGACTCCCTGTCCAGCTCGTGAGTATGATGGTAACAATACACAGAGAGGATCGTCAGTGGAAGCACTGATTTGATGCGACAGTAAGTGTTCGGCAGGCTGACAGCTACAGAGCTTCAGCTGTGCTCACAGCAGACCGGACGGCTTACAAGACGCATCAGCCTCAGACAGACAGCGCATTTCACGCTTGAATATTAGCACACATGACAAAAGGTCTGTGACACTGAGACAGTCTTACAATGATCTGTGGATTAATCAATACAGTGGGAACCCTTACTGGGCTGTTTTACTGACATACAACATACTGACACAGACTTTAGCTCTTTAGAAATGAGCTGAAGTTACAGATGAAAATAAATGAGAATAAAACTAATGCTTCTCGCCATTTTGTTTTTTTTAAATGGGGATGAGATTCCTTTCATCCAGCTAACTACCATCATGCATCACGACAGGAAGAAACTCGCCTGTGCAGCTTGATGCTGGTTAGTTGACCATTGTTACTTTTAACAATGCCTTATGGGATGCTTAGAGTTCACTGAATAGAATATAATTATCACTTGGCATCCTGAGAACATTACATAACAGTGAAGACCCCACTATAAGTAGTGCACCATAATGTCAGCACTGAGCCATTTCAGACACAGTGACGCTCTTTGCTCAGGTTGAGGGAGGGTGGAGCATCAGTATGCTGGGAATTATGTCATCAAACTAATCTTATGCATAAATATTAATGATAACAGTGGAGCTGGTCTCACCCCAACCTCACCCAGGTACAAAACAAACAGGGGAAATGTGCGGTATGTCAATCATTCCTGTATATGTGCCAACATTGGCAGGTCTTATCAGGCTCAAGTGAACACACCTCTGATCTCGACTGTATACTTTCATTTTCTTTTAAATGTTTGCTCTTTTGCACACTTGATGTTATATTGAGACCTGCAGAATTAGTTCTATCAGTAGAGTTAGTGTGTCTGACAAACACTGTCATGGTCAGCACATTAGAAATGTGTTAATTGTGTCTTTACTGTCTACCAACACACAAACACTGCATGCAAAGCAGCTCTGTGTTATTTTGTCCTGGATACATGTCGCACCAGTTAGTGTGTGTGCGTGTGTGTGTGTGTGTGTGTGTGCGTGCGTGCGTGCGTGTGTGTGTGTGTGTGTGTGCGTGCGTGCCTGTAGGTTTTACAGTCTTGCTCAATACATGCACGCCCATGCACACACTCAACACAAATCCATACTAGCCACAGGCTCCTCTCCAATCTATTTTCTGCTCAGCTGGTTTTAAATGAAGTTATTATGACTCATTAAAATGCCCACAAGCTTGTGGAAGTCGGCCAATTACGATTTAAATTTAGCCTCCTGCTCTCACAACCTTATCTCCCCCCTGTACTACCCACCTCTCATCGCTGCCATGGCTTTTTTCCTTTTTTGTTTTGGGAGGGGGATATTTGTAATGCATTCAGAAACCCTTTAACGACAGACAGGCACACACACACACACACACACACACACACAGACGGCACACACACCTGCACATGCATGTTAGCCTACTTTGGCACATTAAGCAAGAAGTGAGATTAGATTGTGTAACTTCAAAGATCTGTGTGAATATCTGCAAATAATAATTACAATCGAAGGGAAACATAAAAAACAAGATAAAAATTCAAACAGGGCTTACATCAACATGTGCTGTCCAGATACACATTGCAGCACCTCCTCCAAATGTGGCAGATACCACTAATTACTATACAGAACTGCACAACTGGACCTTGCCAGTACCACACATGTACACCCTCTTTTTTTTTTTTTTTACATAACTGAAGTTTTCCTTGGTAAACTTTGGTTTCCTTTTTTTAAACACTCAACCACACCTGACTGCATTTCACTACAGATGGGTTTCTATTTTTTTCTGGTAAGTTGGCCTCAGAATTAAGACTTTTTGTGTCCAGATAAGTGCCACTGGGGACTCACAATCAGCTCTGGCCCTCTGTCATCTGGACGCCCCGAGACAGTCTGAAGGACCCTTTGCCTAAAAAAAGACACTCCCAGAATACCTGGAGTCCAGACCGAGCAATTCCACCTGATCCTGCTTTAGCCCCCTTGAGCAATGTTCACTATTCAGCCAGTGAGAGCCACCCAAACACACACACACACACACACACACACACACACACACACACACACACACACACACACACACACACACACACGACCTAATTTAACATCACACTCTGGAGCAAACAAATGTCTGCAGCCTGAGCATCTTCTCCCTCCTTTCA